>NC_083583.1:64975543-65585543 GCF_027579695.1 Neoarius graeffei
CCGACGGACTACACGGACGGACTACACGGCTCATTTTTCTAATGAACAGATAACTAGATATATGTCTAAAATAAACGATCTACAGATTAGTGACCCTTATGGCTTACCGGACGGAGTTTTCACGACCGGATTTTGAACTGCCAGCGGAATACCCAGACGTGTATAATTACCTCATTAACTTTCCCTCGCTGTTCAGTGGTGAAGCACTGCGTGCTTATAAATCTCTGGACAGTTATCTTTACAGAAATTCAGGATTTGTCAGCGACTCAGATGTGGCATCTTGTAAACAAGAATCCTCATTGGATGGGTAAGTCACTTAAGTATTGAGTATAGCACTGACCAGCCGATTATAGAATAGAATAAGGTAATTCCTGCTGTAATTCCAAATCTTCTGTGTTGTTTACCATGGATCTGGCGTTGGAGGGGTAGACGCTTAGCAGTGGAGGTTTGAGTGGCTGTTTTCTGAGCTTAGTCAACAGGCCGGCTCTGCAGCCTCGCTTTTGCTTCCGCTCCCGACGCCGCCTCCTTCGCTTTGCTTCCGATAACAATCCACGGAGACCCCGCTGGTCTTGCTATCTTGTCCGGAATGTTGTGCATGCGATGGAAATCGCTACAAACCGTCATTTGCTGCTGGAAACCAATGTCCAGTAAGTCCATACAGTTGTAGTGGATATTGAAGTCCGGTACAGACGAACAACACGCAAAAATACACACAAAAAAACATAAAAAAACGTGCACAGGTAGGGAGAGCTTGTAGCCGCAGCCATTGTAGTAGAATTGTATATAGTAGGGTTTTCCAGAAGAAAAGGTAGAAGTAAAAGCAGAAGTAGAACCAGAAGTAGAAGGCGGAAAATGGCGTTTGACCGACAAGATGGCGTCTGTCACAATCTGGATCGGCTGTGACGTCACATGCAAGTGCTCCATACCCCCCATCCTTTGGAGCAGTGGTATAATAATAAAAAAAAAAAAAGACTCTGTGCACATAGTGTAGGATGGCATCATTGTCCTGCATTAAGTAAATGCAAGAGTTGGTAAATCTACTCACTCGTAAACACAATAACAAGGATGATGGCCATGTCAATAAACAGGAACTGGAAATCGCCCAGGTTGCTGAAGACCTGAAAAGGGCATTTTCAATGAGTCAATCGTGGCAAACACTCAACCTGATTACATAAAAATAAAAAAGTTGGGATGGTAAGTTGAAATTAAAACTGGAAACAATGATTTGTAAATCATCTCTGACATGTATTCACTCAAAACAATACAACAGCACATTATTTAATGTTTTAACTCATGATTTTTTAAAATAAAAACACTTAAGATTTTTGCAACACATTTCAAACTAGATAGAACTCGACGCCAATGGCGTCGATGGGGATGCCTCCGCCCGGTAGACTACACGCCTTATTAAGTTGTGATTTGGGGATGGACATTTGACCTCACAGTAATCATGACCTGGTGAAATTACTTGTATCAGCCTTGGAGACACTGTGTTCACAAGGTTTTCGTACAGACATTTGACCTCACAGTGACCGTGACCTTAGACCTTTTGATCTCAAAATCTAATCAGTTTATCTTTGTCCCCAAAGGCACAAATGGTGAAAGTTTGGTGAAATTCCTTTCATCTGCCTTGGAGATAGTGTTCACAAGGTTTGCGGACAGACATTTGACCTCACAGTGACCTTGACCTTAGACCTTTTGATCTCAAAATCTAATCAGTTCATGTTTGTCCCAAAGCGCACAAATGGTGAAAGTTTGGTGAAATTCCTTTCATTAGCCTTTGAGATATCGCGTTCACAAGGTTTCGGGACGGACGCACGGACAGACGGACAACCCGAAAACATAATGCCTCCTGCACCTGCCGGTGGCAGAGGCATAAAAAGTTGGGATGGTAAAGCATTTACCACTTTATAACGTTGCCTTTCCTTCTCACAACACTTACAAGATGTTTAGGGACTGAAGACACCAAGTGATGAAGCGTTTCAGGTGTTATTCTGGCCAATTTTTCCTGCAAGTCTTAAGTTGGTCTTAAGGTGTGCAACATTACAGGGTCATTGATGTAATATTTTTCCATTTCAAAATTCTCCACACATTCTCTATTGGGGACAGAGGGGACACACCCTCTCCTTCCACAGCCACGCCTTTGTAATGTGTGCAGAATGTGGTTTTGCATTGTCTTGTTGAAATCTCCCTGGAAAAGATGTCGTCTTGAAGGAAGCACATGTTGCTCTAAAATCTCACTGTACTTTTCTGCATTAATGCTCCATCACAGAAGTGTAAGTTACCTGTGCCAAGGGCACTGACAACCCCATACCATGACACACCCTGGCTTTTGGACTTGTTCCTGGTAACAGTCTGGTCGGTCCTTTTTGTCTTTGGTTTGGAGCACGGTTTCCATTTCTTCCAAAAAAGACCTGGAATACAGATTCATCTGACCACAATACACGTTTCCACTGTGTGACGGTCCATCCCAGATGTCTCCAAGCCCAGAGGAGTCAGCGGCGCTTCTGAACACAATTAACATAAGGCTTCCTTTTTGCACAGTAAAAAGTTTTAACTGGTTTGTGGATGCAACTCTGTATTGTAGCTTGACAAAGGTTTGCCAAAGTAATCCCGAGCCGATGTGGTTATATCAGCTATAGATGAATGACGGTTCTTGATGCAGTGCTGTGTGAGGTATTGGAGATCACAGGTGTTCAGATTAGGTTTGTACCTTTGCCCTTTACACACTGAAATTCCTCCAGATTCTTTGAATCATTTAATAATGATATGTACCATAAAGGGAGAAAGATCCAAATCCCTTCCTATCTTTCTTTGAGGAACACCGTTTTTACACATTTCAATACTCTTCTTACGCATTTGACGACAAACTGGAGATCCTCAACCCATCTTTGCTCCTCAAAGACTAGGCCTTTCCTGAATACTGATTTTGTTCCAAATCATGATTACAATCACCTGTTTCAAATCAATCAAATCGTTTTACTTCATTACTAGCCCTGTCTCAACTTTTTTTTTTTTTTGAATGTGTTGCAGGTTTGAAAAGCAGAAATGGATATATATTAACAAGTGAAATGAAGTTGACCAGACAAAACATGCAATATCTTGAGTTCATTCTGTCTGCAATGAAATACAAGTCAAAGTAAATTTAGAAAATCAGTGCTCTCTTTTTATTTGCATTTTCCATACCATTCCAACTTTTTCTGATTTGGAGTTATACCTTAAAAGTTTTAAAATCACAAATGGTTATAAGAAGTGTCTATATATTAAAACAAAAAAACAAACAAAACGTTGTGCTTTGTGTCGCAATGAACAATCTGGTGTCTTGGCTGCATTAATGTAAGATACTTACAGAGTAGAGCAGGGTGACACTGATGTACTGGATGATGCTGTACAGGGCCATGAATTTGAACACGCAGAAAGACGTAATGAGAGCTGCTCTGCCTTCCCTGCAATACACAAAGTATTGTTTTAACTAGTACTCAGTGTATTCTGGGATTTATAATGTGAAAATTGTCACAGCTACACCATGCACCTTTGGGACAGTCCAAAACAACCAGAGAGCACCTGAAGAAAATTTAAATCTGACACCTGGGCCTACGCTCGTGTATATTACAAAACATGTCTGACCACAGAAATTGAGGTTTTACAAAAGAATCGTGACCGTCAGTGAGCAAATAATTAATAGGACAAATAAATTAGGGTTTGCAGGATTTCCACTCTTTTTAGGAAATCAGGACTTTTCCCCTAGAACATTTTCATCAATGATACAGGGCCCTTGATAATTTCTGCCCTTCATAAAAATAAGCAAAAAAGTGACTGAATTAATGTGTGCGCTGTTAATTTTATACAAAATTTCCACTCAAAGAACAGGAAAACTTTTTTGTTCTCACAAAACACATTTCAAATTCTTAAAATACATACTTTTTGTCAGGTAGTATTTTCTCTCAAAACACTCCAAGGTGCAAACAAACTGTCATTCATGAAAAGCTTTATTTCAGTTCTCAGGAGCGCGGTTTCTTTAACCATGCCCTGACTCCCCTGGGGTACAAATATAAACAAGCACACACAAAGTCCTTTTGTGATCCATTACCAAAGGAAACTAGATAGAACTCGACGCCAACGGCGTCGATGGGGATGCCTCCGCCCGGTAGACTACATGCCTTATTAAGTTGTGATTTGGGGATGGACATTTGACCTCACAGTAATCTTGACCTGGTGAAATTACTTGTAGTAGCCTTGGAGATACTGTGTTCACAAGGTTTTCGGACAGACATTTGACCTCACAGTGACCTTGACCTTAGACCCTTTGACCTCAAAATCTAATCAGTTTATCTTTGTCCCCAAATGCACAAATGGTGAAAGTTTGGTGAAATTCCTTTCATCTGCCTTGGAGATGTTGTGTTCAAAAGGTTTAGGGACAGACATTTGACCTCACAGTGACCTTGACCTTAGACCTTTTGATCTCAAAATCTAATCAGTTCATGTTTGTCCCAAAGCGCACAAATGGTGAAAGTTTGGTGAAATTCCTTTCATTAGCCTTTGAGATATCGCGTTCACAAGGTTTCGGGACGGACGCACACGGACAGACATTTGACCTCACGGTGACCTTGACCTTAGACCTTTTGATCTCAAAATCTAATCAGTTCATGTTTGACCCAAAGCGCACAAATGGTGAAAGTTTGGTGAAATTCCTTTCATTAGCCTTTGAGATATCGCGTTCACAAGGTTTCGGGACGGACGCACACGGACAGACATTTGACCTCACGGTGACCTTGACCTTAGACCTTTTGATCTCAAAATCTAATCAGTTCATGTTTGACCCAAAGCGCACAAATGGTGAAAGTTTGGTGAAATTCCTTTCATTAGCCTTTGAGATATCGCGTTCACAAAGTTTCGGGACGGACGCACGCACAGATAACCCAAAAACATAATGCCTCCTGCACCTTACGGTGGCGGAGGCATAAAAACAAGACGATGAGCTGATGTACAACCCTGATTCCAAAAAAGTTGGGACAAAGTACAAATTGTAAATAAAAACAGAATGCAATGATGTGGAAGTTTCAAAATTCCATATTTTATTCAGAATAGAACATAGATGACATATCAAGTGTTTAAACTGAGAAAATGTATCATTTAAAGAGAAAAATTAGGTGATTTTAAATTTCATGACAACAACACATCTCAAAAAAGTTGGGACAAGGCCATGTTTACCACTGTGAGACATCCCCTTTTCTCTTTACAACAGTCTGTAAACGTCTGGGGACTGAGGAGACAAGTTGCTCAAGTTTAGGGATAGGAACGTTAACCCATTCTTGTCTCATGTAGGATTCTAGTTGCTCAACTGTCTTAGATCTTTTTTGTCGTATCTTCCGTTTTATGATGTGCCAAATGTTTTCTATGGGTGAAAGATCTGGACTGCAGGCTGGCCAGTTCAGTACCCGGACCCTTCTTCTACGCAGCCATGATGCTGTAATTGATGCAGTATGTGGTTTGGCATTGTCATGTTGGAAAATGCAGGGTCTTCCCTGAAAGAGACGTCGTCTGGATGGGAGCATATGTTGCTCTAGAACCTGGATATACCTTTCAGCATTGATGGTGTCTTTCCAGATGTGTAAGCTGCCCATGCCACACGCACTAATGCAACCCCATACCATCAGAGATGCAGGCTTCTGAACTGAGCGCTGACTACAACTTGGGTCGTCCTTCTCCTCTTTAGTCCGAATGACACGGCGTCCCTGATTTCCATAAAGAACTTCACATTTTGATTCGTCTGACCACAGAACAGTTTTCCACTTTGCCACAGTCCATTTTAAATGAGCCTTGGCCCAGAGAAGATGTCTGCGCTTCTGGATCATGTTTAGATACGGCTTCTTCTTTGAACTATAGAGTTTTAGCTGGCAACGGCGGATGTCATGGTGAGTTGTGTTCACAGATAATGTTCTCTGGAAATATTCCTGAGCCCATTTTGTGATTTCCAATACAGAAGCATGCCCGTATGTGATGCAGTGCCATCTAAGCGCCTGAAGATCACGGGCACCCAGTATGGTTTTCCGGCCTTGACCCTTGCGCACAGAGATTCCTCCAGATTCTCTGAATCTTTTGATGATATTATGCACTGTAGATGATGATATGTTCAAACTCTTTGCAATTTTACACTGTCAAACTCCTTTCTGATATTGCTCCACTATTTGTCGGCGCAGAATTAGGGGGATTGGTGATCCTCTTCCCATCTTTACTTCTGAGAGCCGCTGCCACTCCAAGATGCTCTTTTTATACCCAGTCATGTTAATGACCTATTGCCAATTGACCTACTGAGTTGCAATTTGGTCCTCCAGCTGTTCCTTTTTTGTACCTTTAACTTTTCCAGCCTCTTATTGCCCCTGTCCCAAGTTTTCTGAGATGTGCTGCTGTCATGAAATTTAAAATGTCTCAAATGTCTCACTTTCAACATTTGATATGTTATCTATGTTCTATTGTGAATACAATATCAGTTTTTGAGATTTGTAAATTATTGCATTCCGTTTTTATTTACAATTTGTACTTTGTCCCAACTTTTTTGGAATGGGGGTTGTACTTCCAAATCAGTTTTTCACTTCAGAATAGCCACCGCAAAGTATAAACTGGAACTTTGTCAATAAATTTGAAACCAAAGTAGAAATAAGGCTTAACCCTCTGAGGTCACGAGCTTCACCAGCGAAGCTCGTCAGGTTTAGAATGAGTAGGTCATGTATTTAGATTAATATCTTTGTGAATTTTTAAATCATACAAACATGACAAACATATTGACGGAAACTTTATACTTTCCTATGTGCCCACTGCCATCCATCCATTATCGCTAGCCGCTTTATCCTGTTCTACAGGGTCGCAGGCAAGCTGGAGCCTAACCCAGCTGACTACGGGCGAAAGGCAGGGTACACCCTGGACAAGTCGCCAGGTCATCACAGGGCTGACACATAGATACAGACAACCATTCACACTCATATTCACACCTACGGTCAATTTAGAGTCACCAGTTAACCTAACCTGCATGTCTTTGGACTGTGGGGGAAACCGGAGCACCCGGAGGAAACCCACACGGACACGGGGAGAACATGCAAACTCCACACAGAAAGGCCCTTGCCGGCCACGGGGCTCGAACCCGGACCTTCTTGCTGTGAGGCGACAGCGCTAACCACTACACCACCGTGCCGCCCCGCCCACTGCCAAATAATATATTTTTTAAATTATCAAAATTAGAAGAAACATAAAACTTGTCACCTTACTCAGTCACACCGGAGTCGGAGCGCTGAGTGCCCACTTACACATTCATAAAAGATTATTCACATGATAACGGCATGATGATCACTTTCACTCTTTCAGTTTAGGCCTGTCGCGATATTCGATATACCGACTTATTGAACAGTAAATGAAAATTAACTCCGTAATTTTTTTTAACCGCGATTTTGGCATTAACGCACTGTACATCTATATAGGGAAGTCGCCAGAGTATTAGCTTGATTCAATGACTGAATAAAACACTGCGCTGTTTTCTGTCGTCTCATGCGGTTCTCTGTCAGAGGCAGGGCCTCTCAGCATGCAACAGATACCCAGCCAGGGTTTCCACTGAATGGGGAAAAGACAACAACACGTTGCTCCGTTGTACAGACCATAGGCGTAGAATTGGGTATGGACAGTATGGACGTGTCCCTACCAATATTTCTGATTGAAGAAATTTTTTTTTTTTTAAATTAAAAAAAAAAAAAATCATGCTCCGTGCGCGGTACACAAATGGTTGCTGTAGGTTTCCACTGGGCGAAACACCACACAAAATTCGTTCATGAGTATTCGTTCTGGGGGCGTGGTTGTGAAAACAGCAAGCAAGTTCGGCTATCATGTCAATTAGCAAGTGCAGTTGCAGTGCAGTGACCGGCTGCTAGCTAGCAAGCTAGCAACCTGTCCTTGAGGAATGTAACGTTAGATTAGCTCGTTAAATTAATCAGTTAACAACAGTTTGTATTCAGTGTGTAAAAACGACAACGACAACATACGAATATGACTAAGTTTGTGTGGCATGTAAATAACAATCCGACTTGATACTGAGAACAACTGGTGTTCATTAAGGTCACAAAGACATTATTAAATCATCGTGCTAATGTTGGCTAATATTGCACCTAGTCTTGCTTTTGAAGTGCCTGCAAACTTTAGCAGCTCGTTAACCCTTAATTTGAAAATGCTTCAGTTAAGACCTGCAGAGAGCCCTGACCAAGTTCGTGTAACATGACACAGGTAAACAACAACACCCCAATGTGGACATTGTTCATGGCCCAGACACCTTTTAATCAAATAAAACAATTTTTCACGTAATAAGCATAACAGCCTCCGCCCTCTTGATCAGAAATTTTTGGTTTACTCCCGCCTCTCTTTTGAAAATGTCACAAGCCGAGTACATACATACATACATACGCTGAACTGATTGGTTTTCAAGGGGGTTCATTTGAAAGCAGTAGGCTAAAAACTTTTCTCTGTAGAACCCTGTCACTCCCTCCTCTCTCCGCTCTGGGATCAAGAAGACAACAAAAGGGCAATAATATAACAACCAATCAGAATTCAGATACATTCTGTTGCTAAGTAAAATTGTAACCTTTCATCGTGTCAAAAAAGTTCTCGAGACCTCATCCTGTTTTACCGTAAGATCAATCACATATCAGGTAAAACTAGCATTCTAAAACTAGTTAAAGATCACACAGAAGATAACCTACTCCGCCTGCCAGCCAAATGTAACACAGTGTTTAAGGCTCCGTATGGGTTTTACTTCCATTTATGAGGGAAAGGAACATACACCCTCCCGACAGTCAATGCATTATTTGCTTGTAAAACACATTTGCAAATTGGTAGAATGAGTTAATCACCACATGCAAGATTTGCAGTTAATCAAATGAATTGCATCTCATTATCTCTAGCCGCTTTATCCTGTTCTACAGGGTCGCAGGCAAGCTGGAGCCTATCCCAGCTGACTACGGGCGAAAGGCGGGGTACACCCTGGACAAGTCGCCAGGTCATCACAGGGCTGACACATAGACACAGACAACCATTCACACCTACGGTCAATTTAGAGTCACCAGTTAACCTAACCTGCATGTCTTTGGACTGTGGGGGAAACCGGAGCACCCGGAGGAAACCCACGCGGACACGGGGAGAACATGCAAACTCTGCACAGAAAGGCCCTCGCCGGCCCCGGGGCTCGAACCCGGACCTTCTTGCTGTGAGGCAACAGCGCTAACCACTACACCACCGTGCCGCACAAATGAATTGCATATTATTATTATTATTCATGAATTACTACAGTTCTGAACTTCTAAAAGTCTGAACTTTGGAGAGATGACGGATACTCTTCTGGTGGAACACAACAGAGCAAAATATTGTGACCCTTCTAATGTTGACCTGAAGTTGGCGGCACTGGGGGTTGGTATTGGGTTTTTGTCCCCACCAATGTTAATACCAAACCTACGCCCTTGCCTACATGTTCCCATTCTAATTGTTGTTACGTTTATCCAAATGACAGCTGGCAATACGTTGTTACTTTGCACTTTTTGGGTACTAATCTTTGAGAAACTGGATTGGCAGAATGTTGCCTGTGAAGAAAAGAATGTCTTTTTATTACCCTGTGCCAAGTTAATATTTACTTACGTGCAATTTTTAAGAGCCATAGATTGTATTTTATTTATTGTTTTTGTTGTGAGTGGTTTTGTTTGATTGTTTTATTTCTTTAGGTTATTTATTTATAGATTTTTTTATGTTCCACTGTTGAATTGAATAAGTTGACTTAAAGTTTACTGTTCTTTGAAAAGGTGTATTTGCATGATTATTATTATTTTACTAGTGGCATAAAATAGTCTTGAAAAGACATCAACAATAGTATCGTTTATCATAATTTCTGAGACAATACATCATCCAACAAAATTTGTTATCGTGACGGGCCTATTTCGGTTACGATTGGTTTCTCTTTCGTGGTGGGAACGCCCACCGTAAACAGGATAAAATCTGTCAGCCATAGTTTAGGCTATTTGGAGGTAAAACTTGTTTCAAGACGGCACGTGGATTTGTGAGATGGTGCTTCGAATGATGGTGCTTTGAATGGTCAGCGATTCAATTCATGATTCAGGACAGCGATTCAATTTCAGTAGTTCATCGGATCTTGAGAACTGCGACACTGATGATGAGCGGTGTCATTTTGAACTTCGACTTGATCCAGCCGAAGATCAACTTAAGTGTAAATATTTCTTCTATTTCTTATGAGCATATCGGTTGATATGCGTGCGCTGTAGTGCATACACAGGAAAAAATGAGCAATTTTTCCAGTGTTAAAAGTATTTTCCTCAAAAGTAGTTGATTTTGCTCCATTTTGAGTTGAGAGAGTAAAATTTGGAGTTGGAACGGGAGCAAAATTACAGAGTAATTGTACAACAGAGTTGGTTGTGGCTCTAAACTGAGTAAAACAGAACAAGAGTTAATTTCAAGACACAATGAATCGAGTAAAACTAAAAAAAAAAAAAAAACGAGAGTGCTCAGAGAGCACAATATCCCCTGCTGGCAACTCTGCCATAACTCTGGTAAAATGCGACTGAGTTGAACAAAATTGCAATATGAGTGTTACCGACATTTAACAAAGAATCTTGTCAAGTTTTGTGAAATTCCTCCAAAAATTGTGAGAGGAGTTGATTTCAGAAGGTGAGTACCCCCTTCCCAGGATGGACGGACGGACATTGCCACGACATAATCCCCCTTCGGGCCCTTCGGCCAGCGGAGGATAAAAATTGTGAGGGAAGTTGATTTCAGAAAGCAAGCACACATTGATGAAATTGCCAAAGTACAAGTTTGTCAATAATCAAGGGCATAACTCTGGTAAAAATTTGCCCCAATTAAAATTTCAATCTGGGTATAACTGTCACATAACAAAGCCTTTTGCCAAGTTTGGTGAAATTCCTTCACAAATTGTGAGAGGAGTTGATTTCAGAAGAACGTACACCCTCATGAAATTGTCAAAGTACAAGTTCAAATCAAGGGTCAAAACTCTGGGAAAATTTTCACAAACGAAATTAAAATCGCAATATGGGTATTACTGTCATATAACAAGGCCTTTTGCCAAGCTTCAAGAAATTCGTCCAAAAATTGTGAGAGGAGTTGATGTCAGAAGGCAAGCACACCTTCATGAAATTGTGAAAGTACAAGATTGTTAATCAAGGGCCATAACTCTGGTAAAATGCAACCCAGTTTAACGAAATTACACTATGCATAGTACTGACATACAATGATGCCTTTTGCCAAGTTTGGTGAAATTCCTCCAAAAATTGTGAGAGGAGTTGATTTCAGAAGGTGAGCACCCTTCCCGGGACGGACATGAGCCATCAGGGGATAAAAACAGATAAATGAAGGTGTTGTACAGTAAAAAGCAGTTTTAGAACTGTGTTGGAATGTGTGGAAAAACATTACCTTACCCATTGTGATGAACCATTTGATCACTTGACCTGATGGGATTAAGAGTTAATCTGATGGGATTAAGAGATGGCAGTGGGAGGGGTTTTCACTCTTCTCATTGAATGGAATAGAATTTTGTACACTTCTCATTGAATATCCCTCCCACTGCCAACCCTTTATCCCAAAACAATAGAACAGACATTTTTTGATGGCCAAATCAATGGAGCAGATTTAAGTTTTTGTGCTTGATCCATTCCTAAGACTGAACAGAATCACCTCAAGGTAACCAAAAGGGAGGGGGCGCTGCTCTGTGGCGACTGTAGTGAGTGAGGTGTGTTGACATGACCTGTGTGTTTTGTTGTTTTTTATATTCTATGTTTTACGTTTACCGTGTGTTTTAACCCGTCTAAACATCAACAACAGTCCCCGTCTAACAATGGTTTTACCTGCATGGATTATTATGGTTGCTCTGTTGGTCTTAAGTGTACTTTTTACCTGTGGACTAAACTTCGGAGACGCTGCTGGCGGCGTCATCCAGCGTATCCAGTACACGAGAGACTTTCTTCTACAGTGCAATCCTGAACGTTCTAACTTAAAATTCTTGCTGGATTACGATAAACAAAAGTACCCCAGCCGCACAAAATGCAAGCGTAAGCGCGGAAAGAAAGGGTGAATTAGACAGAGACTGAAGAAAATTAAATCGCCTCCCGTTGCCTACCTGCCTGTTAATCAATGCCCAGTCGCTGAGAGGGAAGGCAGATGAACTTGCAGCCAATGCAAGGTACATGCATGAGTACCGGGGTGCTTGCATAATGGCGATCACGGAGACCTGGTTGGATAATAACATCTCATCCAGCGAGGTGGAACCGATGGGTTACACGCTCTATAGAGCTGACCGCGACCCAGGCATCACAGGGAAGTCTCGCGGCGGCGGAGTGGGCCTCCTCATTTGGGATGACTGGTGCTGGAGAGGAGCAGTGGTGAAGCGGGAGAGCCTCTGCACCCCCGACATTGAATTGCTCTGCGTGTCACTCCGTCCCTTCTACCGAATTCCCACAGCTGTTTTTTTACAGTAATATACATTCACCCTCAAGCAAATGCTGATAAAGCGTCAGAAATAATTTTTAATCTTTCTCAGAAATTAGATACTCTCTCCCCTGATGCTCCTAATTTTTTCCTTGGTGATTTTAATAATTGTTCACTGAAGAAGAAACTACGCACGTATTATCAATATGTAACCTGCCCTACTAGGAAAAGTAAGACCCTGGATTTGTGTTATGGCAGTATAAAGGGTGCCTATTCTGCTTTGGTCCTGCCACCACTAGGGGCTTCAGACCACAATGTGGTATATCTCCGGCCTGTGTACCAACGGCTTCTAGAGAGAGAAAAGCCACAGATAAGGACAGTCAAGATCTGGAATGAGGACAGCATCATGGCACTCCAAGGATGTTTTGACTGTACCTCCTGGGATGTTTTTAAATGTCCAGACTTTAATGAGCAGGTGGACACTATATCGGATTATATTACATTCTGTGAGAATTTAGTTGTGCCTACTAAGTCCTGTAAGATATATCCCAATAATAAACCCTGGGTATCAAAAAAAAACTGAAATCCCTTTTAAATATTAAGAAACGGGCCCACATCCAGAACGATGAAGTCGCAAAGAGAAATGCACAAAAAGAAATCAAGAGACAGATTAAAATAGATAAGAACATCTACAAACAAAAGGTAGAGAAAAATATGACCCAGGGCAATTCCAGGCAGGCATGGCAGTCAATTAAGATAATGACCAGTGCCCCTCATAAAGGAAGAGGGAAACCTAACATCAGTGCCATGGGCAGGGAAGGATGTGACGTGGCAAATGACTTGAATGCTTTCTTCTCTCGCTTTGAAGGAAAAAACGATAAGAATACTGAGAAAGGCCAGTTTGGCCTAAGATCCACTCAGTCTATAACTATCACACAGGAAGCGGTTATGAGGGTCTTTAAGAGAGTTAATACATGCAAGAGCCCTGCCCCAGATAACATTTGTGGCAGCGTACTAAAATACTGCGCTGAACAACTGTCCTCTGTTTTTACAGATATTTTTCAGTCATCCCTGGACCAGTGCACTGTTCCATCACTATGGAAAACGTCAGTCATTATCCCAATCCCTAAGGTTCCCTTACCGACTGAGCAAAATCACTATCGCCCTATTGCACTAACTTCCCTTGTCATGAAATGCCTGGAAAGAATAGTGAAAAAACATCTTTTTACACACCCATCAGTTATTAGACCCACTGCGGTTTGCCTATCGACCCAGCAGGGGGGTTGATGACGCAATTATAACTCTCCTACATTTGGTATACACACACCTGGAAGTTTCCAAAACCCATGTGAAAATATTTTTGGATTTCTCATCCGCTTTCAATACAATTAACCCAAACATCCTGGCTCAGAGGCTGCATGTGGACTTTGGCTTGGATGGGGGGTTGATTCGCTGGATTTTAGATTTCTTGAGTCAGAGAATTCAACAGGTGAAAGTGGGCTCTTTCCTCTCTGATAAAATCCTCACTAATACTGGATCGCCACAACGGTGCGTTTTATCTCCCTTATTGTTTATTTTATATACTAATAATTGTTTTAGCTCTCACCCTAATAGACATTTTATTAAGTTTGCTGGCGATACAGCATTGGTCAGTTTGTTGAAAGAGGACGAACAAGACCATGGCCCTGTTTTACAAGAGTTTACTGACTGGTGTGACCAGGGATGTGAGTGACAAATTTTTAAAAAAGAGGAAAATTTTTAGGCTCAACAGACGACCCCGAAGGGGTCGTCACGACAACGAAGTTGTCATGGGGAGGGTATGCCCTCCCATTGGTGGGGGTCTGGGGGGTCTCCCCCACGAAAATTTTTGTAAAAAGGACTTAAAATGGTGACACTTTAAGCACATAAAATGTAAAATTTCTAAATTAGCACATTTCAGTTTAAAAAATGTTTTGGTCAAATTTCATGGTGCTTTAGTGATACATGTTTCAGAACTTTACAAAAAAATTTTGAAAATGAGAAAAAAGTGTCATGTTTCAGGTTTGGGGTGCCGTGTCTGGCCTTAAGTCTGAAAAATGTTCCCATTGATACCAAACTACCACCACTACAAATGTCATGTTAGGCCATATGAAAATAATTTCTTGTTTCTCATCACTATTTTTCCTCAAAATGGGTAGGACGGGCTTATTTTATTTTTATTTTGTTTTATTTTTCTGCTATGTGGGGGATAAAACACGAAAAATTGGAATGGTTGGAGCAGACTCTGGTTTCAGAGGCATGATGCTAAATTACCAGTGTAAAAAAAAAAAATGTTTATGGTGGGTCAATTTTTTTTGGTTCGGGCTGTAATGACTATGAGGAACAAGAATATAATTTTATGTGGCCTTACATAACTAGCAATAAAATTTAAACCCTGCCACCAGTTCATAGTACATGTACTTACTCTCTTCAATCAGACCTAACACCTGAAAAATTAATGGCTAAATAAAATTCCACACTTTCTGTGAAGTTTATACTTGCAATATAATTTCAGATTAAACCTAATCATTGTTCAAATGTATCTGTAAATATTAAATGTGCTAGTGATAAATTAGATTGGAATTATCACATTATTTTCAGAGAACTAAAAATTTCATTCAAAAAGTAACAGTGAAGGTAATGTTTTTAATACGTAGGATAAAACATTATTATTATTATTATTATTATTATTGATGCCTACCTGGCAATGCATAGTTAGTCTTCTGAATCTCAACTCGACTCCTGTGTTTTTCGCTTTTCACGTGTCCACTGAGAGTCACAAATCCACGCCGTCCGTAGTTCAGTTCACAGCAACACAATTTGCAACGTGCGATTCCTTTCTTGTTGAGTTTTTCAAAAACCAAACTAAAAACACTTCCATCGGGAGCTTTGCGCTCTAACCAGTCCCAACGCCACTTATTTTCAATGCCAGAATCTATTTTCATGACATCGGACTTCACAGACAACGCCGCCATTTTCATTCATACTCGTACATACCTGCCAACCTTGGAAAAAAATTTTGAGTAGCAACTTATCGTGGCGGTGCAGCGCAGCACGGCGTGAGGTCAGGCACATTTGCTGATCAGTATTGATTGTAATGAGGGAGCATGTGAACAATGTATTACTAAGCACAGAGTTCCCACTCACCACCATATCTAGTTATTCAACATACAAGCAGACTATGAAGAAAACAAGAACTCTTAATGAAAAGGCATGAATATATTTCCAATGCTTTCACCAAGACATTTGGCACAAGGCAACTGTGCCCCAAAAATATGTCCTTTATACAGACCTTAAACTTAAAGATAAGGGATAAATGTACTGCCTTTGGCATATTATGTCTTAAATACATTGGGAATTATAAACAACAAAGAATCCCAAATAGCATGCTATGTCCCTTTTGACATTTAGCATTATATTGTATAGATAACAGAAAAACCAAAGGGCTATAGCCTATGTCTTTTAAAACAGACGCCGGCAGTCTGCAAAACACACACACACACACACACACACACACACACACAATCCTTTTTTCATAAATTTAGTTTTGACCATAAAAGAGATTCTGTTGCTCCTCGCTACACTAAACATCGAAAGTGAATATTCCAGAGTACCTATATAAATATATTTTTTTCAATATTAATATTTAGTAAATGCAAACTGATAACCACACTTACAGAAAAACTTACTGAAAATAAATTATAGGCTACTCTGGCCTATCCAATAACATAGCCTTTATAATATTCACTGACCTGGCCTAATTTGGAAAAAAATAATGGCCTATGTATATAAATGCAAGCATTTCTATGTTAGCAATATTATTACCTGTATTTCCTTGATGGCTAATGTCAAAATCATAATTGCACACTGTGCAAAACGCATGATTAGGCAGTTTAGGGGGCGGAGGCATGGCCATTGATCTTGATACTTCGTTAGGAACTTCTGAGGGGCATAGACTCGCTTCTTTTTAGATTTGCTAACCTCTCTCTGTCAGTATCCTCATCTGACGTCATGTGTATTATTAACTGCAAGGCACGCACATACACAAAACACACATCATCCACTACACGCACTTACGTGAAAACACTTCGTGCGCTGCTCATTGAATCTCACATGCACGAGTAGCCTAGTTCAGAAGATTTTAACGCGTCTATCGGTCGACTGGATGGAAACGTCAGTAGGCTACTACATTTTCACTTTAGGCTATGCAATATTTTTTGGATTGAGAAGCCTGGGTCAAATATCAAAACAAGCTGGAACAAATATTTCCTTCAGATAAGGCGGAACACTGTGGGTTGTCCTTGCTTTATTCACAATACCCTTGCCCTGCCCATTTACCTTCAAAACGGTGTTTAGCACCGTCCTCCCTTGTAAAACCAGTCACAGTATGAAGATCGACCGAGAGGGATGAAAATCAATGTCGTTACTTTCGTTTTGACGGCTCCTCGGCTCTCCGCTTCGCCTCATAGCCTAGGCCTATTTGAAGAGTTTAAAACTAGCGCTGTGATTGGTCGAAGTCTTCTTTTCTCTACAGGTTGCTGGTCAATGCGGTTACACCCATAGACGAGTTGCCTAGTGCGCGAATGCACAGACAGTTGAACCGGAATATTAAAGATCTTTGTAGAGGTCTGCGCTGGACAGAATTTTCAGTCCCGCTCCCGCAAAGAATGATGATTTTCAGTCCCGCTCCCACCTGCCATATTTTGTCCCGCTCCCAAATCCCGCATGATGCAGACGTTCGTTATTTCTCACGAAAGTTCTTGTCATTGGCTTGGGGAATTAAACATGCTGAGCTTAGCTGAGCTCCCCACTGACCGATCCTTCACCTAGCGCATGGAGCGAGGGTGCGCGTTACCAGGCGGCATGCGCAGCTGAGGCTTTACAGAGATACCCAACACGCCTACCAAAATCTACAGTGGATATTAAGAATATTGTACATAGCTTATAGGTCACTCCTCACATTTACATTCTAGGAAATACAAGTAGGCCTATAAGAAATGAATATAATTTAAAGACACAGCGTGATGGTGCCCCGCCCCCTACTTTGAGTGGATTTGAGCATAAATATCTACAGCTCACGTTCAGGGCTGCGTTTCCCAAACAACCAACCAAGTTAGCATTAAACCAATATGGTACGATGCAAGTTTGAACTAACTAACATCCAAAAAACGACTGTTTCCCAAAGCTGTAGTACCAACTTGGTCTGAACCAAGTTGATTTGAACCAACACAGTTCAAACCACGATGTTTTCAGATGTGTTCGGATGGTCTCGTTTATTGTCGGAATTCAGAGAAACAACCCGAAGTTGGCTGACAGTGCGAGCGGCATTTCACCATTAAATGACCGTTAAGCCAAATTTGGTGCGTCCATAATCTTCCCCTGATGCTTGCAACTTGGTGTAGATGTTCATTTAGACTAATATAAAATTGCAATACCCCTCATTTGGAAATCACGTGTAAACAAAAGGCATCTCCATAAATTAAAGCATCATATACTAGTTTTGGCTATAAGGCTATTTGCCCTGATTAAAAATAGCTAAGCAAACTGCTGTGAGATGGCACAGATAACGTTATGTAGATCTACATGTTGTGTATTTATAGGTGGCATTGTTAGGTTTATTGTAAGTTTATTGTTTAGACTCTGACATTCTGCTGACACATTCCAAGTTGAGCGCTGCATGCGCTCATGATTGACAGCTCTCACTTTGATTGACAGCTCTCACTTTGCGCACTCCCACTTTCTTTTTAAAGCAGCACTTCTGAAGCACTGTGAGCTTCACTAGAGGAGCTCTGCTCTTCTGCCACGATCGGAGATCTCAAACACGGAAGAGCGGAAAGGAATCGGAAACGTACGCGAGATTAGACCACATCCGCAAATTTAGGCATCTTAAAATGTTTTTATTAATGCCAAATAAAATATCCAGCACAAATTATATATGATAGACATAAATTAATAATTTATAAATTTTATTTTAAACACGTTTTTAGTTAGCGGGACTGCAGCTTATCACCTCTCCCGCCCGCCCGAAATGAGCTTTCAAAATTTGCCCCGCGCCGCACTGCTTTGCGTTGGGTCCCGCGGGAGTGCAGGGCTCTACTTTGAACTCAAAGCCATCAATGGCTTTTTGCGTATTTTGAAGTGTTAAATCGTAGCAGCGTAGTTTGATGTCTAAATGCGTATCTGCTACGCAAAATGCGTAAAGGTTGGCAGGTCTGCTCGTAGCAGTGCATGTACAATAGCGACTCCTCTCCACACAGCGATAATGATCAGATCGCTGTAAGGAGCTTTCGTCACTTCCGCTTAGTAAAATCCGGAAAAGTTTCGCGCCAGACTTTACCGAATATATATATATATATATATATATATATATATATATATATATATATATATATTTTTTTTTTTTTTAATTTTAGAAAACGCGGAAAACGATTTTTTTACGCGGAAAGGCAATTTGAAAAACGCGGATTTCCGCGGAAACGCGGAGATTTCACATCCGTGGTGACAAGTCCAACCTGCTTCTCAATACTGTGAAGACAAAGGAGATGTCTATTGAGGTTTTTCACCCACGTGACCAAGTCATGTGAGGCTGCCATTTTGGACGTCACGGCTCGAATCAGTTTGAATGCGAGGAAGGCGACAAACGAAAAACATAAAAGAAAAAGGAGCGAGATGCAGAAAACAAGTTCACTATCCAGCGACATAGGGCATTTACAGGGCGAGCAGAGGGAGAGGTATTTGCAAAAATTGAGGTTAGCAGGCTTAGAGAACGACGTTTACCTGCTTCCACCAGGATTGTTCACTGACGTACAGAAGTACACGAAGCCCTCGTCTTTACCTGACTTCGGCCCACATGATCTGTATACCTATGTCGTTAAAAACCCATCGCCATACACAGGTATTGATCTGAAAGTGTATAAGAGTTTGGATGCCTACAAATATTTTGTGTCAGGCTGGGTAACATGCCTACATCAGCGGGTCGTCCCTGGAGCCGGTGGTCGCCATCTTATTACAGCTAAGGTTTGTTCACATTTTCATTTACTTTCGGTCCTCAGGATAAACAAAATGTTATTAAATGTCATTGAAATAACTTCTTAGTCTGTTGAGACATGGCCCGTTATAAATTTGCTGTTACCAGGCAATGACCAAGAACTGTATTATTAGGGTCGGTGTCTGTGTTGTAGCAGTGCACTAGCAGCTAGCTGTTAGCACTAGCTAATGTCAACAACATAGCTAGTATGTTACTGTAGCAATGTTTACATTCAGTCATTTGGATGACTGTTAAAACCTTTCAGTCTCAAGTTTTTCCTTTACTGTATTTACTAGTTTACTGTAATTATGATCCGGCAGCTATTTACACCGGATCCAGTGTAAATAGCTGCCGGAGAGCGCTCCGGCTTGCTCCCCCTCAAATTAAACAGCGCGCTCCGGCTTGCTCCCGGAGCGCACCGGGAGCAAGTGGGAGCGCGCTGCTTAATTTGAGGGGGAGCAAGCCGGAGCGCGCTCCGGAACCTCGGCCGGAGCACTCCGGGAGCAAGCCGGAGCGTGCTGCTTAATTTGAGGGGCAGCAAGCTGGAACGCGCTCCAGCAGCTATTTACACTGGATCCGGTGTCTGTAACACGTTTTTTTTTTCAAGCTGGTTCTCCCTCTCTGTCTGCAGCGTTAGTATGTAGCTTGACCTTCAAAATGGAGGACACCGGGGCGTCACGTGACCCTGTGACGTCAGGTGAAAAACCTCAATTGATTTTAGAAAGGATAAGCTAACCAGCTGTACTTTCATCAATGGACAGCCCATACAGCCAGTCACAGAGTACAAGTATCTGGGGGTAGTTTTAGATGACAAGTTGCGGTGGGAGCAGCACACAGAAATGATCCAGAAAAAAAGGACAACAGAGACTTCACTTTTTAAAAAAACTGGTTTCATTTCAGGTTGACAACAGAATAGCCAAGATGTTCTACAGTGCCTTTGTGGAGTGTGGAAACCTTTGGGATTCTTTGTTGGTTTGGCAATGCAACAGAGGCGCAAAAAGGTAGACTTAAGGCCTCTGCATGCTCGTGCGACAAGGCTTTCACAGATAGCTTTTCGCAGATAGTTGTAATTTATTGTTGAGCGGGGATAATAGGCGTGCGCGATGTTATTCACCGGCACAACACAAGGGGGCGCGAAGTCGCTAGGAGTAGTTGGTGGGTGTGGTTAGTGGAGTGTTTATCCTCCGGTTACTTATAATGACTAGAACTTTTTTTTTTTATAATGACTAGAACTGGAGTCGTATAGATGTACGTACTTCCTCAATCAACCGCTCTTCGTGCTGCTCCATCTTCGTTCATGTTTTTAAAAATGCCGGTCGTGAAAACAAACCAAACCGGGAAAGTAGTGAAGCGGAAGTGCGTGTACAGCGGATGTAGAGTGGACCAATCAAAGCCCTCTTGTCTGCGGCGCTGTCTGCGAGGCTTCTGCGGTGGTCACAATTTTTGGGAGGTGCGCGCAGAGCGTCTGCGAAGGTGGGGGGGGGCTACGCAGACACTGTCTGCGACGCTATCTGCGAGGACTGGGTTGTCAGCATAAATTGGCCTTTAGGAAACTGGTAACAACGTCTAGCAAGCTGATGGGCACAAATCAGAAAAGTCTGGAATTCATATACAGGGAACGATCACTTGGTAAAATTGATACAATTTTAACAGATGAAAGACATCCATTATTTTATACTTTTGAGCTGCTGCCATCAGGTAGCAGATTCCGATACCCCGCTATTTTTAAAAACAGGACGAAGCAATCTTTTATCCCACAAGCCATTAGCCTTTTTAACAAATATGTGAAACAAAAATGTAGATCTTAATTTGCGTCCCCCTGTTCAGCTGGCCTGAGCAGGTATGCTATTTTTATAGCTTTACCATTTATTTTTTTTTAGCACCCTTGCAGCTTTGTACAGCTCTTATGTTATGGGAATGCTATGGATAAACTGGGATTGTTGACGGCCGACATCTGTCCAATGTCTTGTCATGTATTGGGATAAATGTGGCGTCTTGGGTATATGTGTAGCAACAAAATGGGGTTTGTGAGTGTTTGCTTGTTTTGACTGGTTTTTCATGTCTAACGTTTCATTTTCTGAAGGAAATTTCTCCCACGGGGGACAATAAAGTTTTACTACTACTACTACTACTACTAAAAGGTTCGTCACAACTTTTCACACATTCCAACACAGATCTAAAACTGAAATTGTGCTGAATACAAAAAAAAAAAGTCATATGACTTTGAAAATACTGCTTAGATTTGTTGAAGTTGACAACAAAATCATTAAATTCCAAAAGCATTAGTGTGCCAGAAAATACCCTCAGACTCCAGAGGGTTAAAAAAATGTTGCTTTATTTCATCATTTTTGTCTTGTATAGATGAGCAACGAGATTAATATTTGCTTATTTTCACAAAGGGTACCAATAATTCTGGACAACACTATATGACACGGCTACTGTTCACCTCATAATAAAACCCAAAGAACCCTTCACTGACTGAAGAAACATTCTTAACCAATGATCAGTTGATCACATTTTACTGAAATGTTACATGTAAACCTAACTACATAAACATGTGCGTATGCGTAACTACTGACTGGGTGAGACCAGCAGCAGGTTCCTGATGATGCCACTGCCATACATGGCCAGGAGCAAAAATGGAGGGGTGGCATACTCTCTCTCGTCTGTCAATTACAAGCATACGGATGTGGGCGGGTAGCTCTTTCCTCCAAGTGTGTTACACCGCCCCAAAATGTTCAAAAACATGCAGTCGGCTGGCATCACATGCCTCAGAGGAAACACGTAATGATCTTCACCCTCTCTGATTGGTAGCGGTCATGTGATAGGGAAGACTTGTCTGGTGGGTTGGAATGGAATTGGCCATGATTAAATGGGGGAGGGGAATCCTGAATTTGAAGTGCATCTGTGTGTACTTTTTTTTTTTTTACCTGATTAGGTTGGGCACACAGGAGATGTTGGGAGTTCTGGAAGTGAAAGGGGAAGCCACTGAGGCCTCCAGCTCCGACAGAGAGATACCTCCATGAGCTCTTTTCAGGGCCTGAGGGACAAGAAACAAATAAACAAACAAACATACTGACCATGTGTTCATACACACTCGTACATACACACCAGAGATGTACTTACCCCACAGTCATTGGCACCATCTCCACACATTCCAACATAGTAACTAAACAAAAAAAATACACATGACCGATATCATGTAAGAAAGATAACTTTTTACATTAGTACGTTTATAACCAATAACAGTGTGTGTGTGTGTGTGTGTGTGTGTCACCCACTCAACGCTCTGTAGAGCCTCCACTAGCTGGGTTTTCTGGTCTGGAGACATTCTGGCAAAAACCGTTCCATGAAGGACCAGCTAAACCAGCACACCAATAAACCAACCAATTAGGCTTCTAATAAAAACGCTCAGATCTCAAAACACACAGAGTTTATCTGGTTAAAACATAAGCTTAATAATTCTGCTCAAAAGCAGCAGTTCTAAAGGTCTTGCACCCCCTTAACAGGAAAACAGGTTCCACTAAGTTCCCAATCACTACAGATTTATTTTCAATCAACAAGCTAATTATATAAATATTAGGTTGATTTTTTTTTTTAAACTGATTGGTGCCATAAACCTTTTTAATTTCTCACATTACACACATTATATTTAAAGGACACCTGACAGCAAAATTATGCTCCAAAATAGGTTTCTGTAATAAAACTACAAAACACCACTGATCACTTTCCTGATAGAACTAACCACCAACTCCTACAGATTACACTACAACACTTGTATCATAGTGAAGTTATTGATTAATATTCCTATTAAAAATTCCCAGAAATTATGAAAAATGCCTCTCTTTCAAACCAAGTGTTGTAGTGTAATCTGTAGGAGATCAATGAAGTGTGTAGTGAGTTTGGTGACACTACACTGTATCATAGTGAAGTTATTGAATATTTTTTGTAATGTCTCTTTTCGGTGTTGCATTTTGTAGACTGTCCCTGCGCGCTGCTCTCACAGCCGGCTGCACGTAAACACTAATGTTGTTGGTGTGGCTCCAAGGATGGCTCGTTTTGATGAAAGTTAGGTTGTAGCTCGTTGTCTATCTTATTACGGTTGAAAATATGCGTTTTGTGTTTTAACAACGTTTCACTTAAGAGTTATTGATCCCGGAAGTTCGAATCTGCCAATATCTTTCCAACTTTACTGAACTCCGTATAGGGTCATTCCGTGCCAACTCACCTAGGGGTCCCCAGGTCACCCCCTCAGATTTTGCTGGAAAAATTCCTAAATGTAGATCTATACGTTTCTACACTCTCTGCAAAGTGTTAGCTTTCAATTCCTCATAGTTTCCGAAAAACAGGCCTTTGAAATTTGACCCCCAAAAAGCTAAATTTGCAAAACGTGCTTTCTTCCAACTTCAGGAGCTTATAATTTTAAAATGGATTAAACCTGGAAGCCAATATTGCAGATATTTACTAAATGGCATCCAAGTTTTTCAATTATGCCATCAGTTAGCCTCTGGGATGCTTATTTATCACTCTATAGGAAGCCAAAAATGGCTTTTCGGCCAAAATGAGCTAAAATAGGGTGTAACTATAGGAGCCATTCTGGAAAAATGGATCAACTCAGACTTTTCTCCTCATAACACAGTAATTATATGGTCATTATCTGTTCATAGGTACATTTTTCCCAGGATAACACTGTTAGGTGATGAATTACAAAAGTTTTAACATAAGCCCATCTCTCCGAGGGCCCAAAAATAGCCCATTTTTGCCCCCCAGTTTCAGGATCTTCATTTTTTTCTTCTAAATATTGTCTCTTATAGGATGTATCTACTGACCAAATTATTTTAACAAACACCCATGGCTTCATATTTAAATCAATTTTTATGTACACAAACATTTTTTATGATTATTCCATTTTTCTCATATTTATCAGCTTATAGGCCTGAAATGGAACTATCTTGGACAGAGGTACTACAGAGTTTTATAAGCTGCCATAAAACAATTTAGATTGTTGTATCAGAATACCTCTAGAAAATGTTTATTTGAGTAGCATCTCATTTCTTTACTACATACAGATACACACATGTACACTCTATATAATATGCATGTATACAAAGACAAAGAGTCATTTTTTACCACTTTTAGGCTACGTTTACATTACGCCGAATCAGCGGATCATCAGATTAATGTTCTTAAAACGATTCGCGTTTACACTAAAACCGTTAGCCGTGCACACAGCAACGCCAATACGCGGATACGCTCGGCTCCGCAGGCATCCTGCGATCCAAATCACTCCGCCCTGAACAGCGAGTGCCCTCTGGAGGGTGCGCACTCCGGCCCTGCGCAGCTCACACAGCGCGCGAGTGAAGTGCACAAGCCACGATTCGGGACTGAGCCGCTGTGTGTGTGATCCCAGCGCATATCACTTACTACTTGCAAGTGGAAGGATGGCAAGCCTAAAGACAATCATAACTACACAATGGGCAGTATTTGCATCAGTATTTGCAGTAATTTCATACTTTTATACTCTTTAATGAAAGGTGATACAAGGCGGAAGTCCGCGCCGTTTTTCAGCAGTCGCGTCACATGACCAACGCCAGCGAATCAGGAAGGTGGATGTCACAGTGACGTTGTCCAATGACGACGCCAGCTAGAGCTCAGCACAGCGTATCCGCGTATTCTCAATGTTTACACAGCACCGGACCAGACACGATCTGGATTGAATACATGGACGCTGGCGGATTCCCGTTTCCAGGCATTTCCAGGCGGTTTAATGTAAACGGACAGTGCATCCGCGAAGAAAACGAGACAGATACGGTCTAATGTAAACGTAGCCTTAGAAAACTCCTTAATGTCATTTTCATCTGTCCTGACTCTTAATATCTAGTATTAAAAGGTGCATAATGTTACATCTTAGAAAACAGATCTTGAACATGCTTAAAGTCATGCTGTGACAGTTGATACTGACGTCCTCCAGATTTTGTGTCGGGGGCCTCAACCACACAAAGAATGTCCAGACAGACAGGCTGACTCTGCTGTCCCTAGACTGTCACTCCATCTGGTGGTGTATGCCATAACTAACATGACTTCAGTAAACTGTTAAAGTACTGTTGGACAGGTTTTTAAATAAAACTCCAAACATGTATGGATCATGATTGAAACGATATATTTATGAATAGCAAAAGTATCTAACATTATTACCAGTACTTTATGAGTAGAATAATCAATGTCGTCACATAACCTCACTTAAGGACCTCTTCATAAATAATTACCAGTTTGGGCCAAATTACCATTTTCAGTTTCCCATAGATAGAAAACTAAGCATTCTCATTCCAGAATATGAAAACGTGTATGCCAGTTTATAGATCTGTGCAGTATCACTTTTCTATATAGTTCTGTTTCAGATTTATAAGGTCCTGAATATGACAAAACAGTGATTTATGAAAAAAAAAAACGTTCATTTACATAAAAATTGATTTAAATGTGAAGCCATAGGTGTTTGCTAAAATAACTTGGTCAGTTGATACATCTTATAGGAGACAATATCAAGAAAAAATTAGAAGATCCTAAACCCCTAGCCACATGGTCAAACTGGGGGGCAAAAATGGGCTATTTTTGGGCCCTCGGAGAGATGGGCTTATGTTAAAACTTTTGTAATTCATCACCTAACAGTGTTATCCTGGGAAAAAATGTACCTATGAACAGATAATGACCATATAATTACTGTGTTATGAGGAGAAAAGTCTGAGTTGATCCATTTTTCCAGAATGGCTCCTATAGTTACACCCTATTTTAGCTCATTTTGGCCGAAAAGCCATTTTTGGCTTCCTATAGAGTGATAAATAAGCATCCCAGAGGCTAACTGATGGCATAATTGAAAAACTTGGATGCCATTTAGTAAATATCTGCAATATTGGCTTCCAGGTTTAATCCATTTTAAAATTATAAGCTCCTGAAG
The DNA here is from genome assembly GCF_027579695.1 of Neoarius graeffei. Classification (NCBI taxonomy): domain Eukaryota; kingdom Metazoa; phylum Chordata; class Actinopteri; order Siluriformes; family Ariidae; genus Neoarius; species Neoarius graeffei. The sequence continues at coordinate 65,002,021 of NC_083583.1, forward strand.
TTGGAAGAAAGCACGTTTTGCAAATTTAGCTTTTTGGGGGTCAAATTTCAAAGGCCTGTTTTTCGGAAACTATGAGGAATTGAAAGCTAATAATTTGCAGGGGTTGTAGAAACATATAGATCTACATGTAAGAATTTTTTCAGCAAAATCTGAGAGGGTGACCTGGGGAGTTTCCAGAAATTTAGGCGAGTTGGCACGGAATGACCCTATACTATAATATTACGTACATGTGAATAATACCTCAGACTTCATTCAATCTGTAATTTGTGATGATATAACAGGATTACTGCATATAATATTTTGGGAGTATCTTTCATTACATTTTCATGACCAAAGGCTCTGTATACTACATGTAAATAAAACCTCATACTTCATTCAATCTGGTCATGTTCATGAAATTCCTACTTTACGCTAATATCATCGGTGATTGGAAATTTTAGATGATAGACTGATTTTATACACAAAGCTATCCTGACATCATTTCCTCCCAAGATACGGTCTGTTTTCAAATGAAAAGATCATTTTGTTGTTATAAATATTGATACTTACACAAACAGTTCCCGTGTCCGGCGCACTTGTTTTGCCCACTCTTCGCGTCTGATGGGATCCTTGGGAAAGGTATACAGACTATACCCAGCTTCCCTGGTGTTGGAGCAAAATCCAGCCACACAACGAGCAGGCATATTCACCAAAATAAACGACTCAGACGCAAAAATATTCACTTGCAAAGCACTGGTGAACAACGAGAAGTTGAGAAAATGTCTGTCAGCAGTTCTGCATGTGACGTCATATCCGCCTTCTTCCTCGGCCGTGGGTTGGCTCGCCACGATATCGATTTATCTGCGTGGCGGGCATTTCAAAACGATGTTTGTTACTATTCTGTCACGCGATGTGTGAAGTAAATATGTCACTTTATTCAACTCAATATGGCTGAAATTAACAAATTAACATGTTTTTTGCTGTCAGGTGCACTTTAAGCAAGGCCTACTTTCTGAGTTATTGAGGAACACAGACCCCCTGGCTATGCCTCACAGACACTTGGGTGTCCTTGGACACTACATCGAGAACCACTGCTGACCAAATAAATAATAACAAATACATGTTGCTCCTGACCTTCTGGAGCAGGTCCTGGAAATGTTCAGTAATGACAGCAAATGATTTGCCACTCATGGCGAAGTGGTACTTCTCCACAGATCTTTGTTCTTCAGGCCCGTCATCAATACCAATCTCCACCTCCTGCATCAGCAAATACAAACACCTATTAGAAACAAGCATCTCTCCTACAGAAGACGACCTGAGAAAAGGCTTCGTGTTGAAGATTAGTTTTTTGATAAAATGGCCAACAGGAGATTCAAGATGTATCTTCAGCAACAACTTAATTAAACTTAAAGCTATGTCCTGCCTGATCAGAAGTGTGCAGGCAAGTAAATCACACACTGATTGTTGAATGAGCCACGTCTCCGTGGAAATGTAAACAATTCAAAGTGTGAATGACAAAGTGGAGCTTTTTTTTTTTTAAACATGCGAGTTAGTAGTTCATGTTGATGTGTTTTGTATATAATTCCTAGCAGCAAATTATTTGCAGAAAGCAACAAAATCAGGTAAAACTGCAGTGTGTGTACACTCCACTGCTACTTCATCTTTGGAGCTCGTTTAAAAGGCTGCACTGAGCAACAAAGCATAGCACTGCAATGTGCAAAAGCAGTGCACATACCATGTCTGGTTTAATTAAATGGTTTAAAATGAACTTCACCATTCTCTCTTTCCTGTGAAGTCAGGTTAATTTCTTCAAACTTAATTTCTGTGTTTGGGACAAAATAAGGAGACTGATATCATCAGTTGGTGCATTGCTACTGATGTCACTTCTACTATATATGTAGACCTGCCGAACTCAAACTGGCCAGAACAAAATGGCAGAAAATCTCAAACACAAAATAAATAATGCTACTGGTTTTGCAGTTGACCGTGAATTTACATGCAGTATCTTGCAAAAGCATTTATCCCCCTTTAAAGGTGAAAATTGTTGTTTTATTGTGACACAAACAATAATTAAGATGAAAAAACAGAAATCTGGAGTGTGCATAGGTATTCACCCCCAAAGTCAATACTTTGTAGAGACGCCTTTTGCTGCAATTACAGCTGCAAGTCTCTTGGGGTATGTCTCAATTAGCTTAGCGCATCTAGCCACTGGGATTTTTGCCCATTCCTCAAGACAAAACTGCTCCAACTCCTTCAAGTTAGATGGGTTGTGTTGGTGTACAGCAATCTTCAAGTTATCCCACAGATTCTCAATTGGATTGAGGTTTGGGCTTTGACTAGGCCAGGGCTTTTCAAAGTGTGGGGCGCCAGAGTTCTTCAGGGGGGGCGCAACGTGAGAGACAAAATGGATCGGTTTTTAGTACCTAAAGCTACAGTGAGTGAGGAGACAGAGTCTGGGCCAAGCAAAAAAACAGAGCCTCCAGGATGTTGCGATTTGCAACTTCAGCGCAAATTCAACCAATCCCCGCGAATTCAGGGCGGTGTTGCAATTTTATCCAATCACCGCAACGTTCCCGCAAATTTGACCAATCATTGGCGTCGTCTTGAGGTGACGTCGACAAACTACCTTCCGCCTTACTTCCGTGTGTTCAAAAGAAGCAGCATGCGCGCAGTGTTGCCAGATTGGGAAGTTTCAAGTGCAGTTTGGCGGGTTTTGAATATATTTTGGACTGGAAAACGTCAGCAGTATCTGGCAACACTGAAAGTGTGTTATGTTTACAGTGAAGGACTGTGTGCACTTTATTTTTTTTTTACTTAATACAAGAAATTAATGGATGCCAACATTTTTGCCAAAATGGTATTTTATTTTCCATTGTTTAGGCAGCTTCAGCATCATACTGTGAGATTCTGTTCAAATTGCTTTTTTCTTCTATGAAGCCTGAGCCATTTATTTTATTAGCTTATAATTATTGTTTAATTTAGTCTTCAGGAGAGACTGCCTGCACACAGCACTAGTATTAATAGTTTTTTTTTTCTTATATGAAAGCTGAGGCATTTATATTATATTTTAAGGTAACTTCATGTTGTGCTGTGAGGTTCTCTGCACTTTAACTTTTGAACCAACAGGTGCATTTGGATAAGTAAAGCCTATTTTTCTGCATTTTTGTAGTCCTGGTAATCTTTTATATTGGTAAAGTTGTTTATAGGACCATTTCTCAGTGTCTTTGTTTTTTAAATCAATAGTTTTTCAGTAATAACTTAATATTTAACACATCACTCAATTTTAATCACAAAAAGAGAAAATCGCAACAATTTCTCGCAACTTTCACTTCCTCCTGCAATGTAATCGCAACAAAAACCTAAAAAACACCGCAACTTTCATCGCAATTTTTTTTGGAAAACCCCCCGCAACATCAGACATTTTAGCCGCAACAATCACAAAAAAGGCCCGCGAAATCCTGGGGGACTGGAAAAAGAAGGCAGTATGACCACGATTATTTAAAGTTTGGATTTTCATGGACTGGATCTGAAGATGCTCCACTGCCACAGTGTGTTGTCTGCCAAGGGGTGCTAGCTAACAATGCTATGAGATGTTTAAAATGTGTAAAACAAGATGTTTTAAAAAGCACAGATGTTTAAAATGTGAAAAAGAAAAAAATAATGTGTACAACAACCATTTTTTAAAAATACGAATGGAACATTAAGTATAGCAACGAAAAAAATTGTAGGGGGGGGGAGGGCGGTTGTTTATTTGCTCTCCGAGGGGGGGCTGACTCTCCCACACTTTGAAAACCCCTGGACTAGGCCATTCCAAGACATTTAAATGTTTCCCTTTAAACCACTCCAGTGTAGCTTTAGCAGTCTGTTTAGGGTCATTGTCCTGCTGGAATGTGAACCTTCATCCCAGTCTCAAACCTCTGGCTGACTCAAACAGGTTTTCCTCCAGAATTGCCCTGTATTTAGTGCCATCCAGCTTTCCTTCAATCCTGGCCAGCTTTCCTGTCCTTGCAGATGAAAAATATCCCCACAGCATGATGCTACCACCACCATGCTTCATTGTAGGGATGGTGTTCTCAGGGTGTTGGGTTTGCGCCACACATGGAGTTTCCCATGATGGCCAAAAAGATCAGTTTTAGTGTCATTTGACCAAAGAATCTCCTTCTATGTGTTTGGGGAGTCTGACACATGCAGTTGGGCAAACTGCAAATGTGTTTCCTTATGTTTTTCTTTAAGCAGTGGCTTTATTTCTGGCCACTCTTCCATAAAGCCCCACTCTGTGGAGTGCACGGCATAAAGTGGTCCTATGGACAGATACTCCCATCTCCGCTGTGGATCTCTGCAGCTCCTTCAGGGTTATCTTTGGTGTCTTTGTTGCATCTCTGATTAATGCCCTCTTTGCCCGGTCTGAGAGTTTTGGTGGGCAGCCTTCTCCTGTCAGATTTGTAGTGGTGTCATATTCTTTCCATTGTGTTATAATGGATTTAATGGTGCTCTGTGGAATATTCATTCAAAGTTCAGGATATTTTTTATAACCCAATACTGATCTATACTTCTCCAAAACTTTGTCTCTGACCTGTTTGGAGGCTCCTTGGTTTTCATGTCGCTTGCTTGGTGGTGTTGCAGAGTCAGGGTCCTTCCAGAACAGGTTGATTTATACAGACATCATGTGACAGATCATGTGACAGATCATGTGACAGATCATGTGACAGATCATGTGACACTTTGATTGCACACAGGTGGATCTTAATCAACTCATGTGACTTATGAAGTGAATTGGTTGGACCAGCTCTTATTTAGGGGTTTCATATGAAAGGGGGTGAATACCTATGCACACTCCAGATTTCTGGGTTTTTTTTTTCATCTTGATTATTGTTTGTGTCACAATGAAAAACAATTTGCACCTCTAAATTGTAGGCATGTTGTGTAAATCAAATGGTGCTAATCCTCCAAAAATCCATTTTAATTCCAGCTTGTAATGCAACAAAACAGGACAAACACCAAGGAGAACGAATACTCTTGCAAGACACTGTACAATGGTGCTTGAAAGTTTGTGAACCCTTTACAATTGTCTATATTTCTGCATAAATATGACCTAAAACATAATCAGATTTTCACAAAAGTCCTAAAAGTAGATAAAGAGAACCCAGTTAAACAAATGAGGCAAAAATATTATACTTGGTCATTTATTTATTGAGGAAAATGATCCAATATTACATATCTGTGAGTGGCAAAAGTATGTGAACCTCTAGGATTAGCAGTTAATTTGAAGGTGAAATTAGAGTCGGATGTTTTCAATCAATGGGATGACAATCAGGTGTGAGTGGGCACCCTGTTTAATTTAAAGAACAGATATCTATCAAAGGCTGATCTTCACAACACGTTTGTGGAAGTGTATCATGGCACGAACAAAGGAGATTTCTGAGGACCTCAGAAAAAGCGTTATTGATGCTCATCAGGCTGGAAAAGGTTACAAAACCATCTCTAAAGAGTTTGGACTCCACCGATCCACAGTCAGACAGACTGTGTACAAATGGAGGAAATTCAAGACCATTGTTACCCTCCCCAGGAGTGGTAGACCAACAAAGATCACTCCAAGAGCAAGGCGTGTAATAGTCTGCGAGGTCACAAAGGACCCCAAGGTAATTTCTAAGCAACTGAAGGCCTCTTTCACATTGGCTAATGTTAATGTTCATGAGTCCACCATCAGGAGAACACTGAACAATGATGGTGTGCATGGCAGGCTTGCAAGGAGAAAGCTACAGCTCTCCAAAACGAACATTGCTGCTCGTCTGCAGTTTGCTAAAGATCATGTGGACAAGCCAGAAGGCTATTGGAAAAATGTTTTGTGGACGGATGGGACCAAAATAGAACTTTTTGGTTTAAATGAGAAGTGTTGTGTTTGGAGAAAGGAAAACGCTGCATTCCAGCATAAGAACCTTATCCCATCTGTGAAACATGGTGGTGGTAGAATCATGGTTTGGGCCTGTTTTGCTGCATCTGGGCCAGGACGGCTTGCCATCATTGATGGAACAATGAATTCTGAATTATACCAGCGAATCCTAAAGGAAAATGTCAGGACATCCGTCCATGAACCGAATCTCAAGAGAAGGTGGGTCATGCAGCAAGACAACGACCCTAAGCACACAAGTCGTTCTACCAAAGAATGGTTAACCTCCTAGGGCTTAGCGGTCACATGCGTGGACAGCACTTTATGGAAATTCGGAACAAGAATCCACATAATGTGGACATACTTTTTCTCTAAAAGTACATCTTATCAAAAGATGATGCTTAGTTTTTATTCTAATCAGGTTCTAATAAGCCCAAATAGCAAAGAGAAATAAAAAAATGCATGTAAAAAAAAACAGCTTGGGCCTTAGGAGGTTAAAGAATAATAAAGTTGATGCTTTGGAATGGCCAAGTCAAAGTCCTGACCTTAATCCAATCGAAATGCTGTGGAAGGACCTGAAGCGAGCAGTTCATGTGAGGAAACCCACCAACATCCCAGAGTCGAAGCTGTTCTGTACGGAGGAATGGGCTAAAATTCCTCCAAGCCGGTGTGCAGGACTGATCAACAGTTACTGGAAATGTTTAGTTGCAGTTATTGCTGCGGGGGGGTGTCGTCACACCTGATACTGAAAGCAAAGGTTCACATACTTTTGCCACTCATAGACATGTAATATTGGATCATCTTCCTCAATAAATAAATGACCAAATGTAATATTTTTGCCTCATTTGTTTAACTGGGTTCTCTTTATCTACTTTTAGGACTTGTGTGAGAATCTGATGATGTTTTAGGTCATATTTATGCAGAAATATAGAAAATTCTAAAGGGTTCACAAACTTTCAAGCACCACTGTACATACACCGTATACATAAAACACACAGAGAACATTCAAATGGTCACCTAGTTGTACAAGTGTTATGTAAATGCAATATTGCAAAAGTGCTGAATACTGGCATGGCTGAGATTACCTACAATATTCAGTATAACCACATGCTTGCTTGTACAATATTGTTTAAATATATAGTACTGTGCAAAAGTATTAGGCACGTGTAAAGAAATGCTGTCGACTAAAAATGGGTTTAAAAAACGAAACGTTTCAACATTCAAAAAAAAAATACTATCAACAGTCATCAGTAAGCCATAATAAATGGAACAAAGTCGATATTTGGTGTGAGATGACCTTTTGCTTTAGTCTCAGGTCCAATGAGTGCAGTTTGATAAGGAAATGAGCTGTAGGTTTTACTGAGCATCTTATAGAACCAGCTACAGTTCTTCTGGACACTGTCACACTCGCTTCTTCATTTTGCACCAAAACCCAGTCACCTTCATTATGGTTTCTTTTTTAAGCCGAAAAGAGCTCTCTTATGGAATATGCTGCTCAGATACAAACTTTTTTTTCTGTAACATTTAATTTTGTACTGGAAAACGAACAATTGGACTTTAAAATGTTTTTGTACTGACCTAAAAGTCATAAAATAGAAATCTATAACAAAGTTTGTATGAATAAAAAATAGGGAGCCTAAGACTTTCACAGTACTGTATGTAACTTTTAAATTCACCCCTTACAGTAATGCATGATTGCATATCTCATTCCAAATTATATATGACCATACAAAGAATTCACACTAACTGAAAACTACTGAACTGCTAAATTTCTGCACTTGTAGTGTCAGTATCTGTACTGCAGAGGGAGCAGTCTGACCTCCAGTGAAACAGGCTTGCATGAGTTCTTGTTGGGGTTGTCAGCATAGTGCCAGTTAATCCTGGCCACCTGGCCATCTCTCGGAGGCAGGGCATCAGCAATAATGACTCTGTCCTGGGCCAGGACCATGCCACATTCTCGTGCTACTGAGATAGCGGTCAGTATATTGTCACCTGTGAAGTGGACAGAAATAACTACATAAGTAACATTAATAATTCTAGGATAATTATCAGTTATTCCATGAAATCGAGTCGTACATAAGCTGATAGCACCAAGTTGTCTATAATCCATGTACGACGAGATTGAGTGGAATAACGGTTTTATTCTATCCACATTCACTGGATTTTGAGACAGCACATTTTTATTTTTTGCAAATTCGATAAATAAAACTTTATACAAAACATCCGACAAAATCATTTCCACTTAGACGGACTTCTTAAAAACCTATCGACGGCTGCACGAATCGACTTCAGTGGGTTTTTTTTTTTTTTGTAGAAAATGCCGTCTTGCTGTCATGCCGAGGTATAGAATAGCTTTAGACATTTATTTAATTCTTCCTGGGACACTTCAGTTCTGTAATTTTCAAACTTCTTTGAGCTTTTGAACCAGTCTAAAAAAAAAAGATTAACAAAATTTTAATGCTTAAAAGATGAAGAATGTAAATAAACCGAAGAAATGACCAGAGCAATTTGTGAAAAAAAATGTTGTAATAATAATTCGGGGGGGGGGGGGGGGGGGGGGGGGACATTCTTACCATCAAATATTTTCATTCCATATATTGCTTTTTTTTTGTATTTTTGGGGTTTTGTTTTCAAGTAGTTTTTTTATTTCGTCCTCAGTTGGTTCAGCAACACGCTACACCATTTTGTTTTTCTCTACTCACAGTATATAATAGAACAGAAGAATGCCTTTATTGTCACTACACAAATGTACAACGAAATTTACTTCATCACAGGAGAGCAAAGCCGCCACTCTTGGGCACTTCAGCCCAAGGCTGTCCTATGTTAACCTAACTGCATGTCTTTGGAAACCGGAGCACCCGGAGGAAACCCACGCGGACACGGGGAGAACACGCAAACTCCACAAAGAAAGGCCCTCGCCGGGCGCTGGGCTCAAACCCAGAACCTTCTTGCTGTGAGGCGACTGTGCTAACCACTTACACCACTGTGCCGCCCTGATGAGCTGATATCCTCATAGTAGAGTAGCCAATCAGAGTGTGCGATTGCTCATATCCAGTGACTGTGGATGAACAACAATATTTATATGGCACATTTCATACATTTACAAGAAGACAGTCATCTATATCCCCCGCCCTATATACCAACTATATACCAGGTTTCAAGATATTATTTGTCACATTTTTCAAGTTCTGCTGCAGGAAACCAACCCTACCTCTTTACACTGACCTCAGCAGCCCATGGCATAAACCCACCGGACCTTTGGTCCAGGTGAGCCAAAAATGAAAATTTCTCACATTTCTTAGTATCAAAAGGCACATATACATTACTTAATCAACACATATACCAACTTTCAAGACAAAACCACTCATAGTTTTCTGCTCCAGAAACAAGTTCTGCTCCAGAAACAAAACCTACCCCTAAGACTAACCTGAGAGACCAAGTCTGAAACTGTTTCCATGGAAACATGAAAAATTAAAATTTCTCAAATTTCTTAGTATGAAAAGGCACATCTACATCACCTTGTTAACATGTATATCAAGTTTCAAATCTGTATCATGAATAGTTTTGGATATGCGCTCCGGAAACGAACATTGCTCTTAGAAGCTAAAGTCAAAATCTATTTTTTATGTAAAAATTTGAAAAATACTTTTCAAATTGTGTAAAAAGGTAACTCAAGGCTTAATCAAGAGCCAAGAGAGATGTCATACAGAAAAACTACAAGATTGTGTGGATGGATGTGTAGATGGATGGGTGATTTAAAAACTTGTAAAATCTTATCGTCCATTCTACAGGAAACAGGAAGCCAGTGCAGTGATGATAAAACTAATAATATCTCTGTTCCTGGGATATGTAAATGTGCTGCATTATGCTCAAGTTCTAATTTATTTGTTGTGGCTTCAGGGAAGCCTGTTATTACAATAGTTTCGGAAAGAAAATCTCAGGCATGCATTCAGGGGCAGGGTCTAACCCGTGCTATACTGTATTTCTCAAATAAACAACAATTTTTTTTTTTTTAGTGTCATACTTTGCATCTCGAGCCAGATTTCCAAATGTGTTCGTTTTTTCCTCTCTCTTTGCTTCAATATCAGTTGAAATGCGTCGTCTTATTTTCATTCAGTTTAAAAAATAAACTGTGACCCAAACAGCAAAGGATGCTGGTTAGACAGGGTATCATTTCATGTTTAAGATATTATCTGCTTCTGAAGGTGTGCACAGCCCTGCATCATCTGCATAGCTATGAAAACAAACTCTGTGCTGACGTCATGGTAACATACAGGAAAAAATAAGTGGACCAAATACCGAACCTTGTGGTACAAAATGGAGAATTTATCCAAAACTATTTCTCCTAAACTAATAATCTTAAAATATTTGCTTCCTACTAGATAAACTCTCGCGGTTACCAGAGGACTAGCCCCCCACTGTAACCCTAGCTATGTAATAGGCGAGAGGCCAAGGGCTACAGAAATGGAGATCGGTGCCGCCCTACGTGCCATATGGTGTGAGAAAGGACTTTAAACTTTTTAGACTAGTAGATAACTGTTCATCAGCATGAGCTCTCAAATAATTTATAAACTGCTTTCAGTAATGGTGTTTCTGTACTGTGTATTATTTTCGTTTAAGAAATCATTTAGTTGTGAGAAGACTACTTTTTCCTAAAATTGATAGGTTAGAGATCATTCTAAATTTTGTCAGAATGGATGATGATTCAAGTGGATAAAGATTCGCAGAAAGGTAATACGTGAGTAAAACACAGTCTGCAACCCAATCTAATCTAACACTGACGACGTTCACAACAGCACATTCATCCCTGGCTTACTGTCGAAGCTCTGTGTGAGTAAGCTACAGGACTGAAAGCTTTGTTGGTTGGGATTCCAGGAATTCCTAATGTACCAGAACAAGTGGCATTAAGCTGCAGGACTCAGTACACTCAAAATAGCCCTCAGCTCTGCATTAGTGTATTTAGAAATCTATTCAGACAGAGCGTGTCTGAGATGGAGAAATCGTCTGAGAGGAACCAGTAGGTTTTTCTGTACCTGTGACCATGACTGTGCGAATGTTTGCCTGTCTGAGGACCTCCAGCACTCCGGGAGTCTCGGGTTTCAGTTTGTTCTGCATAATGATCAGCCCCAAGAACTCCATGTTGGTCTCTATGTGATTCCTGGAGATGCAGATTACCGCATGTTAACATGCACAAACCATGGAGTTAACAACACATCTATGTTTAGTATATTGCATAGTTTAAAGTATATCTGTAAACTTAAAAATGTCATATATAATTGGTTAACTCATATTAGAAGAAGGCCAATACTGATTATACAGATGAGGCAAAATGTCTTAAAAAACAGCATTTAAACAGACGTTCTGCTTCATAGAATACTTTAATTACAGTCTTACAAAGAGCTTCTTTCTTTCCAACTATAGTAAAGAAAACCCATGAACTACTGAACCTGAATAAGCTTGAGCAATATCAGGACAGAGAGACAGGTGGAACTGGGAGCCAGCTGGCACCAAGTCCTTATAGGATACTCAGAAGGACTGTGAGCTCTCCAGTACCTGTTAATGTTCTGTACTTTATGCCAGGTCAGTTTGGACTCCAGACGTCTGTGTGCCAGAGCGATGACGCGGAAACCCTGTTTAGTGTAGCCTTCCAGTACCTCTGCAAAGTCATGTGGCACTGCAGCGCACAGTGACAGAGTCTGATGCATTAAATGGCACTGCAATCTTTAACAGAAAATTCTATTTCAGTTCTATTCAAATTCAACCAACCGGTCTCTTTCTTGCATAGACTTGTGACCACCTCAGGCGCCCCCTTGAGATAGGCATCCATTCGCTTTCCTCCGAGCAGCCGAGCCACTACGCTCATCCTCTGCAACGTTGAGGAGAAGGGGAACTGCCGCACGATTCCGATCTCATAAGATGCCTGTAAGAGACACATTCAAGATGAGCTCGCTTTACTCTTCCCCCCCCTCACCCCAGTTTCCTCCCCAATTTGGTCACCTGCTAATTCCCACCCACCAACCAGTTCTCCCCAGTCATACCACAACTACCAAACAGGGAGGTTGAAAGCGAACACATGCATCCTCCAAGACAAGAGCAGCCATCCAAACACATCTTTTCGTCACAAGGCAGCAGAGATGGACAAAGTACTCAAGTTCATTACTTAAGTCAAAGTACAGATCCCACTGGTCAAATGTTACTCCGATACAAGTGAAAGTTGTACAGTCAAATTTTTGCTTAAGTTAAAGTACTTGCTTTTAAAAATACTTTGTCAATGCATCGTTGGATTATTGCCACAATGCTTACAAAACCTAATGCCGTTACCAAAGACAGAAATGTGAATTCACAAAATGAACACATGCTGTGCCATCATGGTGGTTTAACGTTAAGCTAGCTAGTCAGTCAAGCTCCACCTGACATGCTAGCAAACTCTTTTCAAACTCGAAATCATATTGGGTAGCTAATGCTACTAGAAAAGAAAGATTTCTACATTCTGTTTATTTGGCAAGATTATACTAAAACATATTTCTGAAAGGATTTCAGATAAGTTAACGTTATTCATGTTAGCGTAACTCCGTTTTTACATGCTAACTGTGTCCAAGTTAGCTAGCTATGTGTTAACATTAGCCATGGATAAGGCTACGGCAACTTGGGGGGCAAATCAATAGAAAAAGTCATTTGACGAACCAGACTGCATAGCCATTGCAACGTTATCGCTAGCTCTAAAAGCACAGACAACTTCATTGCAAGCTTTCTCTTGGAATAAAACGTTTATATACCTCAATATGCTCCCACAGGTTGGATGGCGAGTTTTTGTAGGCCATGATGTGGTTCGTTTTCGCCAAACAAAGCAAACATTTAAAATGAAAGAATCTTTATTCCTTTTATAAAACTGAAACATGGGTTCATGGGCCAGGAGTGTGTGCATTCTCCAGAAGAACCACCTCCTTCCATTCTGCCATCAACCGATCATGTTAAGTAATGCTGCTGAGAAATCACTGAGCTTGATTTTATACAGTCTATGGACGTGACGTGACCCTAGTGATTACTGATAGACTGTCTCAGTGTCACCTGCGAGAAAAACAATCATGTTTTGGAAAAAAAAAACAAAAAAAAAACATCCACTTTCAAAGCTGCTTCATAGTAACGAGGACCTTGACAGAAATGTAATGGAGTGAAAAGTACGATATTTGCCTTTCAAATATAGTGAAGTTAAAAAGTCATAAGTTTCCAAAAAAAAATACTCAAAAAGTGTACTTAAGTACAGTACTCAAGTAAATGTACTTTGTTACTGTCCACCTCTGCAAGGCAGTATAACACTTGGAGGAAAGCGCCATTTATCTACCTACTTCTGCATCCATGAGCTCACACATGTACATGGTTTGCTAGTGTCGATGTGTTTGACAGCAAACATATAGCATGCCAACCCTTATATCCTGAAAGCATAGCCAATTTTGCTCCCTTGGCTCCTGGCTTCAAGCATTCAAACTTGCAATCTCCTGAAGACAGGGCGAATACTTTTCTTTCTTTTTTTAAATATAGAATTTGCGCGCACACACACACACACACACACACACACACACACACACACACACACACACACACAAGTGCTTACCGACAGCTCATACAGTTCCTGTAAAAAGCACAGTAAAAAAACAAAACAAAAAACAAAGCAGTGTCACAATTTGCTGAAATGTTAACATGACTTCTGCCAGAACATGCTCAGTATGATACATTCATCTCGCATGCAGAGAAAGCAAACACACCATGTCCTGCTCTTGTGACATCACAGGTTCAGGAAGAAGCTGCTTGGGTGGGCGCACCACAGTGGGCATGATGCGCTCATGAAGAGAAGTCTCCTCTTCGGTGGCTTCCTCAAGGATCTGCAACACACACACACACACACACGTGTATTTCAGCATTATACTCTGTTGCAGTATTTGGAAGTCCTTGTGTCTTAGATCAGCAGTCATTGTTGCTTTATAAATAGTTCACTTGATGTGGTGGAATAAACAACAATAGTGAAGAACAAACCCAGCCAGTGGCCTCAAACATCTTCAGGTCCAGAGGATCTCCAGAGAGTTGGCCCTCGATCTTGGTCAGAGAGTGACACGTGGCCATACAAGCCACAAAGTGAGACTTCACCAGACTCTCTTTAAAGACATTCTCCTCTGAGTGGAGGAACCTAGAGGGTGCGCGCGCGCGCGTGTGTGTGTGTGTGTGTGTGTGTGTGTGTGTGTGTGTGTGTGTGAGAGAGAGAGAGAGAAGCGAGAAATACTACAATCATCCAAAGATATAAAAGAACAGATATTTAAAGAAAGATAACCATGAAAATAACACAGTACATGCTTGCACCTGAACCGACATTATACGGTCATTAAGGCCTGTGGTTATTCGATGAGAATCATTTTTGCGTACCTGCTGTTCTCTACTCTCTGCAAACCCCACATATCCAAGCCGTCTTCAGTGAGTGTGCCTGTCTGTCAGAGGAAGACGAAGAGAAGTTACACAGGCACGCAAGGCTATGAAAGTGAAACTTTACTAGAGAAGCCTGTTTAATAGCATAGTCTTGACTACTGCACTCTGGTTGTACTAAAGCGACTCAAGTATACAGCCCAAAATTAACATAACTGTAACTTGGGGTCAGGGCTGAATTAATGGTATTCTACAAGAATACTTCTCAAACACTGCTACCCTTTGTGAAGCCCAGGCTTGTAGTACTCAAGTCTAACTCATGCCCTAATTTTAAGGACTCGTGACTTGACCACTGATGACTCGGACTCAGATTTTTTCTTTGTTTTCTAACATACCAAAATTATTCGGTCCATTAATTTTGTACTAATTTCGTGCAAGACTGTCACACCTACGCGCCTTGGTGAGCGCATGAGATAGACTCTCGGGCGCACTCCAGACATCGCGCACACCAAGCGGACTCTCGCATGTGCACCATAAACGACTTGTACCTGCACAGAATTAAGGTGCAATCAGTGCGCCGATATGAAAACTGTGAAAATGCACTTAATTTGTGAAGTATTGAGTTGTGTTGCTGACATATTACTGAGCCTTGTTTCCTTGTTTGGTTTCCTGATCCCTGATTTCCTGTTTCTTGTCTTTGATTCTGCCGAGTCTACGATAGCCTGTTTGTGCTTTGCTTGACCTATTGCTTGTTTCACTGTTTTATGATTTTGCCTGCAGTTCTGGATTGTTTTACCGGTCTTCACTTGTATTAATAAACACACCTTCTTACATCCATCTCCCAACCATCTCTGACAGAATACTTTACACTCCCTGACAAAGAGAATGCACATTCACCTGTTCATTCATCATGTTCAGGAACAAACTCATGTTAATGGCACTGAAACAGCCACCATCAAATGGTGCGGTTGGAGTCTTATTCTCGGACTCGATTCAGATCAATAGTGGACTCAACCCGAAATTTTCTTTAATGACTTGACTCAAACTTGAACACTGGGGACTCGAGGTTTAGTGACTTGACTACAACACTGGTGAAGCCTACCTTGTCAAAGCAGATAAGATTGAGTTGGCCACAGATGTTAATTCTCTGTGGGCTGATACAGAAGATGCCAAGGCGCTTGAGACGCCGCTGTGCATACACGATGCCCGCCGTCATCGCCGCAGGCAGTGCGGGTGGCACCGTGATGGTGATGATGTCCAGCGACTCGATGATGATGGTGCTCGCATCAACCTACAGATACAGGGGTAAAGTATTTTGCTATTTTGTGTACACACACACACCTCAAAAATGTTTTGTGAACAAACATTATCATATTCATACACAATAGTTTTTGTGTAACGTAAAGTGATAAAATCAACAAAAGCAGCTGTATTACGCATTGCATCATTTCTCAAAGTCGGGTCAACAAAAAGGATTCAGTTAAGTTGTGTGAAATTCAAATGTAACAGAACCTGGCAAATTTTACTGAAGCTTGCACTGAACATGGAAGTGAAATGCTTGTTTAATTAAAACTACTGTATCCAGCAGCAATGCCTACTTATAGTAACTTAACAGTCAATAGACGTACATTGTATTTTTATTTTTATGTATTGGCTTAAACTCCTATAGTACTCAACGATAGAAAGTTGTGCAGAACAGCCACTGTTACCAAAGGAAAAAAAAAAAAACAAGTGGTAACAATAGCTGCATAAAAAAGAACATCTTGTACATATCAAGTGGGAAAGTGTTCTACCTTATTTATTACACTCAGCACGATTGTGTAGATAAAGCCAATGCCTGCTACTCCAACAAGACAAAGCAGGAACAGGTAGGCATCTCTGTACAGTTTAAAGTCTGTGGGTTTTGGGTACAAGATGCACCGAATCAGTTGTCCCTTGGCTGTACTGAACCCTAGAACAAAACAATAAGAATCAGCATGCTTACAGAAACACACACACGCACCTGTAGACAATGAATTGTTTGTTTGCTTGAATTGTTTGTTTAAATAATTATATTTCTGGATTGGATTCTTCCTCAGGTCAAATGAACAAATGTAAATGTGCAACCTGCTTTCAGTGTCACAACAAGGTTTCAGCAGAAAATCTGAAGTAGTTGGCTAAAGAGAAGCGCAAAAAAAAAAAGTGAAGCCTCTATGGCGTGCCTGAGGCGCATTAATGCTAGGGGGGTCTGGGGGCATGCTCCCCCAGAAAACGTAGATATTTACATGCCTTCTGGTGCATTCTCAGTTCATAAATTACTACCGTATTTTCTGGACTATAAGCCGCTACTTTTTTCCTAGGTTTTGAACCATGCGGCTTATACAAAGGTGCGGCTATTCTGTGGATTTTTCTTCCACCGCTAGGGGCGCTCTAACCGGAAGTAGAATCAAAAATAAGATAGACGAAAAATCAATGCAAAGAAGAATTAGCAGATCTTTAGCAGATAGAACACGCACGACAAATTACTAACTGGTAATTATTTTCAAATCCAGCGAAGATGATTAAAGTGACTTGTGGTTTCAAACACAGGAGAAATGAAGGTAAATAAATACCGGTTATTTTCTCTTGGTTCTGTTACGTTTTAATCAGCAAAGTCGCTGCCATGTTAAAAGGCACTGTTCGGAAAGAATCTGTTCAGGTACATACATGTACATTTACAGTACAAAATCGTTCTGTGCATGCAGTAAATATCTAATTTTTCAACATAGATATCTGCGGCTTATAGCCCGGTGCGGCTTGTATATCTTTTTTTAAATTTTTTTTTTAAAAATAGAGCGGATGCGGCTTATATACAGGTGCGCTCTATAGTCCAGAAAATACGGTAACCATTTCCCTGTAAAATACTTGCAAAACATGTATGAAATTTCCCTCCAGATGCAGGTGTGCTTGGCTTTCTCAGTTACCTCTGTATGCTACCTGACTCTGTAACACAACTACATACGCTACGGCATGGTCATGTGGTCCGGCTCAGCCAGAGTGTAAGAATCAATCAACAAATATAGCATCACTTCTGACAATTGAAGACAATTTCATGGTGAAATAATTGGATTTGCAGCAAATTATGGGCAGCGGAGATTATATAAATTGCTTGAACATTGAAAGGCAAGTTTTAATTTTTTTCTGAGATCGAGTAGCTGGCGCAGACCGTCTGTGTCGGTGGAGAAAACCGCCAATCGCCAATGCTTGTGGACATCTCTGCACAAGTTTTTTTTTAATTAATAAGGGCAATATGACTTATACTATAATACTGAGTCGTAATCCGGCATTTATCTCTAAGGCTTCAGTAGTTTTAAAATAAAGTTCAAAAAAAGATGATGATCAGTAACCCAGACCTATATAACCTTGAGTTACTGTTGCCTACTTAAATGTTACAGCTAATGTAAGAGACAAAATAAGAAGTGTAACATGCGTGTAGTCCACCATTAGAAGCTTAGCAAAACAACTTAGTCACTGCAATCAGGCACAACGGGACTGAATAACACTGGAAAATTGACATGTTTGTTTTAGTCACCTACCGGTCTTGACCACCACAGCTTTAACCAGTTCTCCTGAGTAAAAGCGGGTCTGGATGACGTTGGTGCCGCAGAACAATGTGTGTCTCTTATGCTCATCCACACTGTACACCTTGTCCCCCTCAGACCCCTTGTCTCCCTGTTGTGGGTTGGGCAAGTTAGTCTTTGTGACAGGCACACTTTCACCTACATAGGGAGAGAGAGAGAGAAAAATTGTTAGGTGTGGTCATTGCCACATTACGACTAAGAACAGTACTGTGTACCGAGTGCAAGCAGGGACAGCACAACTAAGAGAGAGCACCAGAAAGTAACAGACATGAGGGTGCCCTGGGACATAAAGTGGCCATCTACTCCACAGTCAACAAACCTGAGTGAACACTTTTTTTTGGGGGGCAGACAATATCCAAACATCCCAGCTTACAAAAACATTCTATGCCCTCCAGATCTGCCACTTTACCTAATAAAAACCGATAAGCAAAAAGTTGACTAGACAAATATGTTTTCAGCCTAGACTTAAACATGGAGATGGTGTCTGAGTCCCAGACATGACTTGGAAGGCTGTTCCATAACTGTGGGGCTTTCTAAGAGAAGGGTCTGCCCCCTGCTGTAGCCTTCGCTATTTGAGGTACCAACAAACAGCCTGCACCTTTTGATCCAAGTAGGCATGGCAGGTCATAAAGGACCAGAAGAAGTTCTTGAGTACTGACGTGAGAGACTATTCAGTGTTTTATAGGTCAATAGTACTACAGTGGTGCTTGAAAAGTTTGTGAACTCTTTAGAATTTTCTATATTTCTGCATAAATATGACCTAAAACATCATCAGATTTTCACACAAGTCCTAAAAGTAGATAAAGAGAACCCAGTTAAACAAATGAGACAAAAAAAATTATACTTTGTCATTAATTTATTGAGGAAAATTATCGAATATTACATATCTGTGAGTGGCAAAAGTATGTGAACCTCCAGGATTAGCAGTTAATTTGAAGGTGAAATTAGAGTCAGGTGTTTTCAATCAATGGGATGACAATCAGGTGCGAGTGGGCACCCTGTTTTATTTAAAGAACAGGGATCTATCAAAATCTGATCTTCACAACACATGGTTGTGGAAGTGTACCATGGCACGAACAAAGGAGATTTCTGAGGACCTCAGAAAAAGTGTTGTTGATGCTCATCAGGCTGGAAAAGGTTACAAAACCATCTCTAAAGAGTTTGGACTCCACCAATCCACAGTCAGACAGATTGTGTACAAATGGAGGAAATTCAAGACCATTGTTACCCTCCCCAGGAGTGGTCGACCAACAAAGATCACTCCATGGCCACAGACTTGGAGGTGCTGATCTTCATCCCAGCTGCTTCGCACTCGGCTGCAAACCGTCCCAGCGCATGCTGTAAGTCACAGATTGATGAAGCCAACAGGACCACATCATCCGCAAAAAGCAGAGACGTGATCCTGCTGCCACCAAACCCGACACCCTCTGCCCCTTGGCTGCGCCTAAAAATTCTCTGTCCATAAAAGTTATGAACAGAACCAGTGACAAAGGGCAGCACTGGCGGAGTCCAACATTCACTGGGAACAAGTCCGACTTACTGCTGACAACGCGAACCAAACTCCTGCTCCGGTCATACAGGGTCCGAATGGCCCGCAGTAGTGGGCCCTGAACCCCATGCTCCCAAATCACCCCCCACAGGGCACCACAAGGGGACACGGTCGTAAGCCTTCTCCAGGTCCACAAAACACATGTAGACCGGTTAGACAAACTCCCATGCACCCTCCAGTACCCTTGCAAGGGTCAAGAGCTGGTCCAGTGTTCCACGACCAGGACGAAAACTGCATTCTTCCTCCTGAATCCAAGGTTCGACTATCGGCCGGACTCCAGCACCCCAGCATAGGCTTTCCCTGGGAGGCTGAGAAGTGTGATCCCCCGATAGTTGGAACACACTCTCCGGTCCCCCTTTGTAAAAAAAAAAAAAAAAAAGGGGGACCACCACCCCAGTCTGCCAATCCAGAGGCACTGTCCCCGACCTCCACGCAATGTTGAAGAGGCGTGTCAGCCAAGACAGCCCAACAACACCCAGTGCCTTTAGGAACTCAGAACAAATCTCATCCATCCCCGGAGCCCGGCCACCGAGGAGCTTTTTAACCACCTTGGCAACCTCAGCCCGTGATGGGAGAGTCCTCCCACGCACCCTCAGACTCCACGTCCTCCTTGGACAACATGAAGGTGGGATTGAGGAGATCCTCAAAGTATTCCTTCCACCGTCAGATGATGTCCCCAGTTGAGGTCAACAGTACTCCATCCTCACTGTAAACAGTAGGGACAGAGCACTGCTTTCCCTTCCTGAGCCGCCAGACGGTTTGCCAGAATCTCTTCAAGGCCAACCGAAAGTCACTTTCCATGGCCTCGCCAAACTAACTCCTCCCACACCCAAGTTTTTGCTTCAGTGACCGCCAAAGCTGCATTCTGCTTGGCCTGTTGCTATCTGTCAGCTGCCTCTAGAGACCCACAGACTAACCAAGCCCGATAAGACTCCTTCAGCTTGACGGCTCCCCTCACCACAGGTGTCCACCACCAGGTTCGGGGATTACCACCACGACAGGCACCAACAACCTTACAGCCGCAGCTTTGCATGGCTGCCTCAGCAATAGAGGTGCGGAACATGGTCCACTCAGACTCGATGTCCCCACCTTCCCCCGGTATGCAGTTGAAGTTCTGCCGGATGTGGCAGTTGAAGATCTGACGGACAGGAGCCTCCGCCAGACATTCCCAGCATACCCTCCCTACTCGTTTGGGCCTGCCAGGTCTGTCTGGCCTCCTCCCCCGCCATCTGATTCAGCTCGCCGCCAGGTAATGATCAGTTGACAGCTCTGCTCCCCTCTTCACCCGAGTGTCCAAGACATACGGTCGTAGATCAGATGAAACGACTACAAAGTCAATCATCAATCTACGGCCTAGAGTGTCCTCGTACCACGTGCACTTTTGGACACCCTTATGCTCGAACATGGCATTTGTTATGGCCAGACCGTGCATGGCACAGAAGTCCAACAACTGAACACCACTCAGGTTCAGATCGGGCAGGCCATTCCTCCCAATCACACCCCTCCAGGTCTCACTGTCATTGCTCACGTGAGCATTGAAGTCCCTCAGTAAAACACTAGAGTCCCCTCGTGGTGCACTGTCTAGCACCCCACTCAAGGACTCCAAGAAGGCCGGGTACTCTGAACTACCATTTGGCGCATAAGCGCAAATGACAGTCAGAGACTGTTCCCCGACCTGAAGGCACAGGGAAACGACCCTCTCATTCACTGGGGAGAACTCCGATGTTAGCGTGCCGAACTGGGGGGCTACCAATAGCCCCACCCCTGCCCGGTGCCACTCACCCTTTGCAACTCCAGCATAGAAGAGAGAGTCCAACCCCTCTCCAGGAAATTGGTTCCAGATCCTAAGCTATGCGTTGAGGTGAGCCCAACTATATCTAGTCAGTATCGCTCAAACTCACGCACAAGCTCAGGCTCCTTTCCCACCAGAGAGGTGACATTCCATGTCCTGAAAGCCAGTTTTGTCAGCCGGGGATCAGTACGCCAGGGCCTCCACCTTTGGCTGCCACCCGATCCACAGTGCACCAGACCCTTACGGCACCTCCTGTGGGTGGTGGGGCCACAGGAGAGTGGTTCCGTGTTGCTCATTTGGGCTGGGCCTGGCCGGGCCCCACAGACATAGGCCCGGCCACCAGGTGTTTGCCAACAAGCCCCTCCCCCAGGCCTGGCTCCAGGGTGGGGCCCCGGTATCCCTGGTCCGGGCGAGGGTACTTGGATACCGTTTTTTTCTTTCATAAGGGTTATTTTGAAAACTGCTCTTTGTCTGACCGCTCATCTAGGACCTGTTTGCCTTGGGAGACCCTACCAGGGGCAACTGCTCCAACAACATAGCTCCTAGAATCCCTGAGGCACTCAAACCCCTCCACCACGTTAAGGTGGCGATTCAAGGAGGGTGGATCATTTTCTTCAATAAATAAATGACCAAGTATAATATTTTTGTCTCATTTGTTTAACTGGGTTTCCTTTATCTACTTTTAGGACTTGTGTGAAAATCTGATGTTTTAGGTCGTATTTATGCAGAAATATAGAAAATTCTAAAGGGTTCACAAACTTTCAAGCACCACTGTATTTTATAAATTAATGCAAAATTGAGTGTGAAGAATCCTTTATTGTTACATACAAGTCAAAATTCTTTTCAATGCACATTCCAAATTGTTGGAAGCTTGAGTGTAAGGGGGAGGTATGATAGAGTGCGACTGCAGCAATGGGCCTTGCCTAATACTGGCAGCTCGGCAGTGAACTCAGTAGCCATCAGTGCCCACAAGAAAAAAAGGTCCACAAGGACAAAAAGTTATCATTTTTTCACAGGATCACTGAACTCAATCTCAAATCTCAGTTTATCACTGAAGTAAGTGTGTGTTACTGGTATTTAGCAGACGATCTTATCCAGAGTGACATACAATATACCCAGAGCAGCCTGAGGAGCAGTTGGGGGTTAGATGCCTTGCTCAAGGCACTTCAACCATTCTTGTCCAGGAAATCGAACCAGCAACCTTTTGGTCCCAAAGCTGCTTCTCTAACCATTAGGTCATGGTTTAGGTATTGTTTCTATGAACAAAAGTCTTCATTTTGATGAGTGGGTTTTCAATGCAGTCTCACTCTCTGTGACAGTACCAGTTAAAAACGACTCAAGGGGATAAGTCAATTTGGATGAAATTACATTTGGATCAAATTACATTCACAGAATTAAATGCCTTTATGCCGGTTGCAACATTGTGGTAATGTGGTCGGTCTCATATTTTGTGCATGTTAGAGCAAAGATGAATAGAATATTTGGCTGATATAAAAAGATGTGCCCAGTGACCTGTGAGCATGCTCTCATTGACGATGCAGGTTCCACTAATCAGCACTGCATCACATGGCATGATGGTTCCATTGCTGGGGATAACCATGACGTCACCTGGGACAAGGTCAGTAGACATCGCTTCTTCAATCTCTGTATTAAGAGCAGATAGGGGAAAAAAAACAAAAAACAAAAATGGAGCATGAGAGCATTGAAGAGAGGAATGTGTTCGAATCTGACTCACTGTAGAGCTGCAAATATTCAGTGAGTCAAGCCCAAATTTATGTAAATGAGTGAGGATGCTATGCTGTGTTTAGCCAATCAGACAGGATCTTCACTAAAAGGAGAAGACGTTAATTTTCCAAGCAAATCCCAGTAAATGTCAGAAATGTACATCAGCGTTGAGCAGAGAAACGCTGTGCGTATACGGCCACAAAATGTGCAAATGGACACGTAAAGGAAGGCGAGTAATCCAGCACCAGCAAATCAGCCATTAACCACAGTCCAGTTTTACCATTAGCACATTTTATACAGAACTGAAAGAACAGAAATGATTAAGATGGAACGTGAATCTTACCATTATTAGCTCTGCAGACTGAGACACGAACAATACTATGGGCAGCCACCATGTCATGTAACGTGATGTATTGCTACGAAAAATAAAACACAGTCTTCCTATACTACTCAGGCAAGAGAAAAACAGATACACAAATAACATTTGTATTACACAGCAAATACGACCGGGTTTCTCCTAACATGAGTAGAATTTCTCCAAATTTCAAGGAGCTCTTGAACATCTCCTGGGCCTGGAACAGGAGACCTTCATTGTCTGACTGGATATTTTGTCCTGATAGAATGTACAGTCATGGTGCAAGGCAAGAAAGACTAAAATAGCCGACTCACCTTTTTGATTGTGTAGAGAGAGGTAGCTATTGATATGATTGACATTAATACTATAGCCGAAGCGTAGTAGTAGTATTCATCAGAAGACCACAGGATAACACTGAAGAGCTGGAAGATGTAAAAGGGGTTGAGAACCTAGAAGGAAGAGCCAAGCAGAGCGATATGAATGAATTGGCATAAGTGACATATGTGCGTGGGTTTTAATACACCCTGAGAATTTAATATCGCATCATGCAACTGTTACTCGTTTTAAACAGCCATTAGGCTGGGTTTGTCATGCAGGTCAGGCAACTGTGCCTGATTCAACTGCGCCTGATAAGGAGGATTCCAATCAGCACAATACTGAACACTCCTCTTTGACGCAGTGTTAAAGAAACGGACGTTGCGCCGAGTGTTTACTTCACAGTACCATTCCTATGGATTGCACTCAAACATGAAAGGTCAATGGAAGCCATTAAATTGACAGATATACAAGCTGACTCAGGTGGGGTTTACATTAGACCGTATCAGCGGATCATCAGATTAACGTTTTTAAAACGATTAGTGTGCACACAGCAACACCAATACACGATTCGCGTGCACACAGTAACACCAATACACGGATACGCTCGGCTCCGCAGGCATCCTGCGCTCCAAATCACTCCGCCCTGAACAGCGAGTGCCCTCTGGAGGGTGCGCACTCCGGCCCTGCGCAACTCACAGAGCGCGCGAGTATAGCGCACAAGCAGTGATTCGGGACTGAGCCGCTGTGTGTGAGATCCCAGCGCATATCACTTACCACTTGCAAGTGGAAGGATGGCAAGCCTAAAGACAATCATAACTACACAATGGGCAATATTTGCATCAGTATTTGCAGTATTTTCATACTTTTATACTCTTTAATGAAAGGTGATACAAGGCGGAAGTCCGCGCCGTTTTTCAGCAGTCGCGTCACATGACCAACGCCAGCGAATCAGGAAGGTGGATGTCACAGTGACGTTGTCCAATGACGACGCCAGCTAGAGCTCAGCACAGCGTATCCGCGTATTCTCAATGTTTACACAGCACCGGACCAGACACGATCTGGACTGAATACATGGACCCTGGAGGATTCCCGTTTCCCGGCGTTTTAATGTAAACGGACAGTGCATCCGCGAAGAAAACGAGACAGATACGGTCTAATGTAAACTTGGCCTCAGATCAAGCAGGCTATTAAATTCAACTTATTTTGGGACAGAAGCTGAAAGTTGCTTACCTCCTTGATAAGCAGCTTGAAAAGGGAAGGCACTTTCACAGCAATCTCGTTCACTCCAAAAAATAGTCTCCTTAAAAAAAAAAAGTGAGAAAAAGTAAATTATACACCATTTATAACATCTTATATTCTTGTGACCACATGAGGACAGACATATTTTTTGTTGGTTTGAGGCTGGTTTGTTTGTACAGGTTAATAGAAAATTTGTATGCTTTATTTTATTTGCATTATAAAAGCAAATGCAGGAAAACCTAAGCCCCTATATGGTCAGTGCAGTTCTTTGTTTGACTAAATCAGTGCGTTTACATGCACATAGAGAAAATCGAATTTCTGCCGTTGCTCGACTGAAATCGAAGTTCTAAATGCCATGGAAACACCTTAGCTAGACTGAAATCAAACCGAACTTGATTTCTCGTAATCGAGCTACACAACCTAGATTATGCGATTTTAGCCGAGCTACTTAGTGCATGTATACCCTATCGAGCTACGTAGTCGAGCTACTTACTTCAGCACTGCCCCTTCCGGAAGTGACGAATGACGAGACCACAAGCGGGAAACACAACAGCCTCGGTCGGCATGACAACGAATCATGACAACGGCATGAATCTTTTCTTTTTGTGGCATTGTTTGCACTGTTAAAATTTAGCTCACTTACTGTATCACCAAATACATCTGTACAGCTGTTGCATAGCTGTGAATTGTGTACATAAACAAGTCATTGTATTTGTGTGTGTATATACAGATGTCCAACATCTGAAGAATGTCAATAAAAACAAAACAATTGAACTTTTTGTGTGTTTATTAAGACACAAGTTAAATTGTAAGCAAAAGAAAATATTTGTTGTAAGCAAAAAATGGACTTTAGAAAAATATACAATTGTGCAAAATAAGTTGTCTTACAAAACAGTGGTCTGCGCAGGACAGTTTGTAGCCATACAGTCTGTTACAGCAAGCCTAACAGCTTGAGCACGGAACTTGTGAACACGGAACTGCCAGTGTTGCCAGATTGGGAGGTTTTAAGTGCATTTTGGCGGATTTGAACATGTTTTGGGCTGGAAAACGTCAGCAGTATCTGGCAAGACTGCATAACTTTGTTTATCCTCTTGAATAGCTCTTCTTCATGATGACAACCAGAAGTGTACCAACACGATGGGGCGTGTAGCGTCACCTGTGGCTCGGGTGCACAATGTACCTCACACAATAGCTCGATTTCCTTGTGTGCATGTAGGATTGGATTTCTCTGGCACCCCTGCTGGGACCCTTAGCTCAATTACTGACAGTAGCTCGATTTGGATGTGCATGTAAACGCACTGAATGTCTGTATCTTTCCCACTAATCAGCTATGTTTTAGTATGATTATATATTTAACAGTTATTCCACGAAATCGAACTGTACATGAGCTGATAGCCGACGAGGTGTGTAGAGCCGAGTCGGCTAGAAGCCATGTACGACGAGATTGAATGGAATAACTGTTTTATTCTGTCCACATTCACTGAATTTTGAGAAAAACAGAGCATTTTTATTTTTAGCAAATTCGATCAATAAAAACTTTATACAAAACGTCCGACAAAATCATTTCCGCTTAGAATGTAAACAAAACAGGTAATTTGTGAAAAAAAGCTATTATATTTTGCTGCTTTTTTGTATTTTTTGGCGTTTTGTTTTCGAGTAGAGTTTTTATTTCATCCTCGGTTGGTTCAGCAACACGTGCCGCCATTTTGTTTTTCTCAACTCACGGTATATGCACTGATATCCTAGCAGCAGAGTAGCCAATCAATCAGAGCGTGTGACTGCTCATATCCAGTGAATGTGGATACTGTTATGAGCATTTGGCGAGTACCTGTACTCCTGTTGGCTTTGACTGAGGCCGCCGCTATGCTCCGAGTGGATGCTGGAACATCTAGGCTCCAAATCCTCGAGACCCCTGCATACAATGCAGCAGCATTAACACAAAAGCCAAAGAGCTGAATATTCACAGCTATTTCCATCCTGTTTCAGGTCACCACACATTTTTTGGGGGGGTGCTTACGTTAACACTTCATAGTTTTGGATAGTGTCGTTCCAGTAGTACGTTGTGCTATGGAGTGTGAAATAGCGGATCTGAAGGGGGGGAAAAAAAGAATAAATAAAAGCACGACAATCCCAAATTCAGCAGTGACTCAGTAATGTACTACAGCAAAATGGGTTTTGCAGCCCTGGCAGCTATTAGTCATTTGCAAAAACCTGGTATGTACCAGGCTGATTATGTTTACTGGTATTCAGACTGCATGAGTACTTTGTGTGTTTACATTAATACTCCTTAGTGCACAAGGGTGTGGATGAATTCTTTAGGCCATCATGATTCAAAAGGGTAGGTGGAGAGATAATGTACCTGTACAGGCTGGTACTCTGCATATTTCTTGATAAAGTCTTCAGCTGGGGTGTCACCAGGGTGGGGGGTGTGGCCATTGACCATGTGGGTGGTGCTTTGCGAGTCCAGGCTGCTATAAGGGTCTTTCCCTGGGGCCAGCATCATACGCACCTTAGCTAGGAACCAGCGCTTAAACTCGTCCTGGAGAACATGGATGGACACACACATGACACAATACACTCCATCGTGATATGTTCATGGGCAATAAGGAAGTGCAGTGTTCCAAAGTTATTTGCATAGAATGTAACATGAGCAATTGGCGAGTATTAAACCCTCAACAAATGGTTTTAAAATAACCACAGGGCCATTTGTTTACATGCATTCATATGGAACCACTACTTGGCTCTAGAAACTTGAAACGGTTATCACAGAGACGTGCAGATATACAACTCTGACAATTTAGAGGAAGAAGGAGCACAAAAAATTATAGTAAGAAGGAGAAAATGCAGCACAGGAAGAAGAAGAATACAAAGAAGAATATGATGAAGAAGAAGAACGAAGAAGTAGCAATACGTACAGTGCTCTGGAGCAGTACCACCTGGGCGTCACGGATGGTTGTGCGGGTACACGTTGCCTTGGCACACCACTCGGGCAACCAGTAAAGCAGCAGCAGAAGAAAGCCACCTGTACACACCACACCCACTGCCACCAGTGCCAGTTTCCAGCGGCACAGTCTGTACCCGCTCAGCTCCTGTGAAAAGGACACAGCTCTTATACCACAGTTTGGCACCAAATGAATAAAATGTTTAATTCAGGACCTTAAATGAGTCCTCCAGAACAGTTACACTATCTGTAGTGATCATCATGGACAATAATTGTGATACTGTACTGAGCAAAGAGCAAAGCACACTACAAGGCCACACTAGGATCAAAAGTATGAGGGCACCTGACCATCACACCCACATGCCAATTCCAAAACCATGAATATTAACAGCCACCACTCTTCTGATCATAAAGCTTATTACGACAGCAATATTTTCTTTGTTCCAGTTAAAAACCTCAAGAAATTTGTATTTAACGAACACCACAGTATGCACTGCTTTTGTAGGGCTACAAGCTGAAATATAGTTGTTTATATTTTAGGCATAGACTGCATAATATAAGTACAGACACAAATCCTCAAAAGGGCTTAAGTTTTTCAGATACCCCTACCTGAGGTCTATCTGCTGTACTCCGGTTCTCTTGTAAAATAAATTTTCATCTCAGTTAAAGTACCTGATTAAATAAAGGTTGTTTATAAATGAGGGAAGATCTTGGAGGAAAGTTCATCCCTCCAATACAGTTCCACAGACTTGGCAAGGAGCACTGAAGATATTCAGGAGACTCATGTTCGCCTCACTACCAAGACACTTCATTTTGGTTTTAATTTGTCACCCACCTGTACCACAGCCTCTCATACTTTATTGCTGGATTCTGTAATTTGCTCACCTCTCCACTTTCTACATGCTGTTCCTGCTCCTTGCCGCCTATCGCCTGCGGCAGCTGTGCCTGCTCCCTGCCGCCTACCGCCTGCGGCAGCTGTGCCTGCTCCCTGCCGCCTATCGCCTGCGGCAGCTGTGCCTGCTCCCTGCCGCCTATCGCCTGCGGCAGCTGTGCCTGCTCCCTGCCGCCTATCGCCTGCGGCAGCTGTTCCTGCTCCCTGCCGCCTATCGCCTGCGGCAGCTGTGCCTGCTCCCTGCCGCCTATCGCCTGCGGCAGCTGTGCCTGCTCCCTGCCGCCTATCGCCTGCGGCAGCTGTGCCTGCTCCCTGCCGCCTATCGCCTGCGGCAGCTCTTCCTGCCTATCGCCTGCGGCAGCTGTTCCTGCCTATCACCTGCGGCAGCTGTTCCTGCCTATCACCTGCGGCAGCTGTTCCTGCTGAGTTAGACACAAGAAATTATTTCAAAATAGAAATACTTTCATGAATGAAAGTATAAAATCGCATATGAACCGTTTATAGTTCTAATTGATTTATAAGTAATTAGAAAGTTGGAGAGCTTATTCCTTCTTTCTGTAATTTGTTTTCACTCACCTCTCCACTGCCTATCACTATTTTGGTTGCTCTTTTGAGTGAAGTACAGTAGTAGACCGACTGTGCTCGTCTGAAATAACATGTACAGTGCCTTGCAAAAGTATTCATACCCCTTGAACTTTTTCGCATTTTTCCACCTTACAACCACAAACAAAAGTTTGTTTTTTTTTTTACAGAGATTTTATGATAGACCAACACAGAGTAGCACATAATTGTGAAGTGAAAAAAATGATAAATGGTCTTCAAAATTTTAAACAAATAAAAATCTGAAAAATGTGGTGTGCATTAGTATTCAGCCCTACGTACTCTGATACCTCTAAATACAATCCAGTGCAATCAATTGCCTTCAGAAGTCATCTAATTAGTTAATAGAGTCCTACTGTGTGTAATTTACTCTCAGCATAAATACACTTGTTCTGTGAAGGCCTCAGTGGTTTGTTAGACAACACTGAAGAACAAACAGCATCATGAAGACCAAAGAACTCACCAGACAGGTCAGGGATAAAGTTCTGGAGAAGTTTAAAGCAGGGTTAGGTTATACAAAAATATCCCAAGCTCTAAACATCTCAAGAAGCACTGTTCAATCCATCATTCAAAAATGGAAAAAGTATGGCACAACTGCAAACCTACCAAGACATGGTCGTCCACCTAAACTGACAGAGCGAGCAAGGAGAGCACTGGTCAGAGAAGCAGCCAAGAGGCCCATGATCACTCTGGAGGAGCTGCAGAAATCCACAGCTCCGGTGGGAGAATCTGTGCACTAGTCTAATATAAGCCACATTCATTTTTCAAAAATCATGAATATGAGCAGAAATCAATGATTCAGTAATATTAGATTTTTCAAAAATCATGAATATGAGCAGAAATCAATGATTCAGTAATATTAGATATACACTGGAGATCAAAATTAGAGAACAACTTATAAAAACTTGAATAATTTTGAAATAATACCATCTTCACTGCTCAACAGTTTAAGGACATTTTGTTGTGTCTATACCATGCTACAACAACACTTTTTCACAAAATGGATAACGCATTTCAACAAAAAACCTGCATTTTGCAAAAAATGCACTGATCAAAATTAGAGAACACTTTCAGGTGCCTCCCACTTAATGGTGCTAATCTAGCACATGGTGCTAATTTCCTTGATTATCAGTCAACCCCTATTTAAGTGGCATTCTAACTGCCAGTTTCATTGACTTTGCAAGATGGTGGGTCGTTCTAAAGTGACTGAAAGCCTCCGGCAGCAGGTTGTCCAGATGAAAACCAAAGGGATGACCCTATCAGCCATAGCAAGACAAGTTGATCGTTCCAAATCTGTGATTTCAAGAATATTGAATCTTTACAAAACTACAAACTCATTCAAGTCGCCCAAGAAGGCTGGTCGTCCACGGAAGACAAATGCAAGAGAGGACAGGTCACTGCGAAGGATGTCAATGGGTAATCGTTTCCATACTGCAGGTGGAATTGCTCGCCAGTTCAGTGCTGAACATGGTAAGGATCTGTCTCGCCATACAGTGGCTCGCCGTTTAAGAGCATTTGGACTGAAGGCCCACACTGCAGTGACCAAACCTCTCATTAGCAAAAAAAATCAAAAAGCTAGACTGAGCTTTGCTGAGGAGCATGTTGTGTGGACAGAGGAGAACTGGTCCAGGGTTCACTTCAGTGATGAAAGCAAATTTAATTTATTTGGGTCTGATGGGAAGCATTATGTTCGGCGACACATTGGAGAAAGACTAAACCCAAAGTGTGTAAAGTCAGTGAAAGGTGGAGGAGGAAGTGTCATGGT
This sequence comes from Neoarius graeffei, assembly GCF_027579695.1. Lineage (NCBI taxonomy): Eukaryota > Metazoa > Chordata > Actinopteri > Siluriformes > Ariidae > Neoarius > Neoarius graeffei. The sequence goes on from NC_083583.1 coordinate 65,033,074, forward strand.
TTGGGGCATGTTTTCTGCTGCGGGAGTTGGGCCTCTTGTACAGCTACATGGCCGAATGAATGCAAATGTGTATCAGAACCTTCTTCAACAGCACATGGTTCCTTACTTGCGTTCATCGCCCAATCAGCCTGCAGTCTTTATGCAGGACAATGCTCCATGTCACACAGCAAAACGGGTAAAGAATTTCCTTGAAGGTGAAAACATTGAATTAATGGCATGGCCTGCCCAGAGTCCTGATCTCAACCCAATAGAGAACCTCTGGAAAATCCTTGGTGACAAAGTTATGGTCAAGAAACCCTCTACAATCACCGAACTGTGGAGGAGGCTGGAAGAAGAATGGACCAAAATCACACCAGAGCAGTGTGAGAGACTAGTGCTATCCTGTGGCCGCAGATGTGCTGAAGTCATTCACAGCAGAGGCCTGTACACTTCTTACTAATTGCTGACTGTTGTAACCTTCAGATTTTTGTTCCAGATTGTTGTTCTCTAATTTTGATCAGTGTGTTCTCTAATTTTGATCAGTGTGTTCTCTAATTTTGATCAGTGCGTTTTCTGAAAAATATTTTTTTGTGTGAAATGCCTTTAGTCATTTTGTGAAAAAAATGTTGTTGAACCATGATATGGACACAATAAAATGTCATTTAACTGTTGAGCAGTGAAGATGGTATTATTTCAAAATTATTCAAGTTTTTATAAGTTGTTCTCTAATTTTGATCTCCAAGATATCTCAAAGATATTTGATTTAAACCTCTCTCTTTTTGAAAGGTTTCACTGCAGAGGAATTTAATGCTCTTTTCTGGGGTGCATTTTGTGATCTTTCCTCCAGTTTTCTCAGCTTTTGTTTCTCTGATCTTTCCTTCTGCTCTTTCTGATGTTCCCGCAGTGCTCTTTTGGACAGTTTCTTGGCTACTCTGTTTGCATGAGCTTTTGTTTCAAGTTCTGTATTCACCAGATTCATTAATCTCTTCTTGGATTCAACTTCCTCTCTGGCTAAGCGCAACTACGCTTTCCACGACATATTGAATTAAGTTCAACGCATTAGAAACAAAAGCACGAACGGAGTTAAAACACATTTTCCAGCAAATGGGCACAGCCATATCGTTTTCTCATTCTATCGCGTACAGTCTTGCGGTATTTACATCAATTTAACTTCTGAGTGTTCCCGAATGTCAACGAGAACAAACAAAGCCGACGAAAACGTCGCTAAACAAGCAAACCAAATCAGAACGTATTCTGCTGGTCATTTTACTTAAACATATTTTTAACGGATATACAAGAGATTAAAAAAAAAAAAAAAACACCACCACTTTGGCTAGAAAAATAGTGGAATTCCGCTAAATAGCGGCCGTCTGGGATCCATGTTAAGCATAAGCTGAGCAGAGGCTGCGTTAGCCGCCACCGCGATGTATAAAAAAGAGGGGGGTCCGGGGGTCCTCCCCTGGAAAATTTTTTTAAAGATATTTTTTGGGCTTTTTTCACCTTTATTGGATAGGACAGTGTAGAGACAGGAAATGAGTGGGAGAGAGAGACGGGGAGGGATCGGGAAATGACCTTGGGTCGGAATCGAACCCGGGTCCCCGGATTTATATGGCGCCTTATTCACCTGAGCCACGATGCCCCAACCAAGGAAAATTTTGAAAATATAGATGTTAAATGGTGAATTCTGAGTGATCCTGAATGCAAAATTTTATTTTTATGAAGTATAAATTATGAAGTAAAAACTTATGAATTTCAATTCTTTGAAAAACCACTGTGAGTAGCCGGCAATGAAACGTTTGCAGGTGGCAAAATCGCCGGTTGCCGGCAGTTATTGAGAGGACTGCGCTATGTGTGGTGGAAAACTAACATTGCTCATCACCCTGCACACACCATCCCCACTGTGAAACATGGTGGTGGCAGCATCATGCTATGGGGATGCTTTTCTTCAGCAGGGACAGGGAAGCTGGTCAGAGTTGATGGGAAGATGGATGGAGCTAAATACAGGGCAATCCTGGAAGAAAACCTGTTGGAGGCTGCAAAAGACTTGAGACTGGGAAGGAGATTCACCTTCCAGCAAGACAATGACCCTAAACATACAGCCAGAGCTACAATGGAATGGTTTAGATCAAAGAATATTCATGTGTTAGAATGGCCCAGTCAAAGTCCAGACCTAAATCCCATTGAGCATCTGTGGCAAGACTTGAAAATTGCTGTTCACAGATGCTCTCCATCTACAAAGTATTGACGCAGGGGGGCTGAATACTAATGCACATCACATTTTTCAGATTTTTATTTGTTTAAAATTTTGAAGACCATTTATCATCTTCATTTCACTTCACAATTATGTGATACTCTGTGTTGGTCTATCACATAAAATCTCAATAAAAAACTTTAAAGTTCGTGGTTGTAAGGTGGAAAAATGTGAAAAAAGTTCAAAGGGTATGAATACTTTTGCAAGGCACTGTAAACAATGTCATTTTCTATGGCTAACTAGCCTGAAGATGTTTACAAAGTGATATTATATTAGGCCTATCAGACGCTCGCTGGGCTTGCTGTGAAAATTGTGCATTGATGCCAAGTTTCCAAATCAGTCATTGCTTCACTCTTGAATATTTTCTATCGTGAATGCCATCATTAAAAAGCTTATCTCTACTTTCCAAAGAAATTTATCTTGTTAAGATCTGTTCAGTACTTTGGGAGTAACGGCAGGCTGAAGTTAGTACAACAGAGTACACACTCTGTTTGCGGGACGTCGGGAAACTGACGATGCTTTTTTAGTCACGGGAAAGTGGTCAGGCAAAGATATTGAGATCTTTGTGGTCGGAATGAGATTTAAAAAAAAAAAAAAACAAACACGGAAATCAGAAACATAAGTGTCAATTTCAATTCAATTAATGTGAATTGTTTATTGATTGTGGATCACACGGTTTTTTCGAGGTTCACCTTGAAAGCTGTGAATATTAATCGAAATAATCTTTTTTTTTTTGCGTTCCGGTTTCCATCAAATCCTGCGCGCTTGATTGGCTGGCGAACGGGTCCGTATCCTACGATACGGACCCCAGTTACAGACACTGGATATGGACCTCTAGCGACTCGCTCGTTCACAACAACAAACATAGTAGCAATTTTTGTCAACATTTATTTTCGCATTTCTCAGGAGAATAGCATTAATTTTACAGCATGGATAGCAATAACGACAGTGTTCACAGTGAAAGCGAGTCTTACTACCCTGAGGAAGAAGAAATAAAAGAAAACATTTCAGGAGAAAGCTAAAAACCTGGAACTGTTGCTAACGCCGAGCAAAAACATGGCTGAATCCTGAATGACTCAATTTTGTATAAATAGGGGACTACATAGGCGGCAAAATGTAGTTTTTTTTTTCCTGCCATGGAAGTGCACTTGTATACCAAGGAGGAAGCCATATACAGCCGTGAATGAGGATTCAAAATGGCGGCTCGGCTCGGTTTTCCCTTTCGGGCGCTCTCGTTTTCTGTTAGAATTTGGTAAAGAAAAAAATAAATATATTATTTACCAGCTTAAGGTCGATCCATATGGTGAAATACCGTGACCTCAGTCAGTACTTTCAAGACCTCACTCACGGTATTTCACGATACAGACCTCCCAGCTGGTAAATAACACACACACACAAAATATATATATATTTTCATATAAACACTAGTAGGCCCTACTTAGAAATACAAAGCCCTACAGAGCACAAAGAGGAGATTAGAAATCTTTTATTACTTTTTTGAGTACACCGATTAAACTTTTTTCAAAACTAATTGGCATAATTAATGCTAATTAAATACTAATTAGCATAATTGGGTTTTAATAATTTTTCAAACTTTGTATTCAGGATACAACCATCTATATTCCTGCCAATTTCCATGTAAATATCTTGAAAAATAAGTTATTAAGAAAAAAAATTTGATCTCATTGGTTAATGAGGCCCATTTCGGACCATGTGATCCTCATACACAATATTATGGCAGTTTTCTAAAAATGAAGCCGTTTTTTCAATCTTTGATTTGCAATATCTCAAGAACGGATAAACGTATTTTAATTCTGTAGAATTTATGTATGTATGTTGTTCTGCATTCAATTCTGAATTCAATGAGAGCAGTTTCAAGTAATTTGGATTGAATTTTCACCTGATATGCCTAATTGTATTCCAAAATGATCTCAATATTTGTAGCTTAACATAATCTAATTTAATATGGAGTGTGTCTGAAGACATCACTCACACACTTTTTTTTTTTGGGGGGGGGGGGGGGGGGGGGGAGCTGACATTGCTAACTATTGTTTGAATCGTTTTTAAAGGTCCCCTTGCATCGTTTTTTCATTAATTGTGCGGTGGTCTCTAGTATGAATGAATGCCCTGTGAGCCGGTTTTGGTGAAAAAAAAATGCTGTGGTTCTCCTGTTTCAGGCTGTTCTAGTTTGGTGAAGGAATGGGTGGTGGGAGAACAACAGGATTTCAGCTCTTACTCATTATTCATGACATGTAAACGTGTTACCTCTGATTGGCTAACAGCAATCAGTAAACATGTTACCTCTGATTGGCTAACAGCACTGTGACGCTACCTCCAGTGGGTCAGAACAAGCAGATGTGGGTGTCTTTGTAAAAACTGTTTCGATTGGCTATTATGGTCTCGACATCCATGTTTTGACCAATAACAATGTAGATGCGGCAGCGGGGGCGTGGCCAAGGGTCGGTCTGTGAATAGAGGGCGGAGTCAAGGAAGGTAAGTGGCAGAATCACTGCACCTGACGGGAATTAACGTGTGTTTGTGTGTCTTCCCCAGTGACCGCGCCCTATAAGAGGAGAGGGAGAGCAGAGGAAGGGAGCTCTCTCCCCAACCAGAACGCTTGTGTGTGCGCGATTCATTCATTCATTTAATTGAATACTCCCTGTGGCAGCGGCTCTCATCAAGGCACGAGGCACGGAGCGGAGCTCGCCTCGGGGGTGTGTGGGGGGAATAATATCCCCTGGCTGGGAGCTGACGGGCCCTGGCAGCACTGGTTCATTTGGGAGAGGGCAGGGGTCGCTGGCTGCCAAGTCTGGAGAGGCTGGGACCTAGGGTTAGGGTTAGGTGAATTACGTCCCGAGGCACGGAGCTAGCCCGCCCAGGGAGCACTCTTTAGTTCGGGAGAGGGCAGAGGCCGCTGGCTGCCAAGTCTGGGGAGGCTGGGACCTCCCCTGCCCGAGTTACAAGCGTGCAAAGTCGGGCTGGAGCCGCCGTTAGAAACGAAACTGATGCGGAGCACCGCACTGCGCCTCGGGGCGAATTACATCTCTCTCCTCGCGCTTTCTTCCTGTGGGCGGTCGCAAGCCAAGGTGGGCGAGGCCATGAATACTAATTTTCGAAGTGACGTAACTTCATATGGCTTTTTCTGATCCGTTCGTTTTTCCGACTATTTTCTTTCATAAGCTAATCCAGGGAATGGGAGTAGAATTACATTTTCACATGCAGCATGCATATGCAACTCAGAGTGAACTATGGTATTTCAAAAAGAGCCAGTATTAAATGTTTTTGGTGGAAGGGCACCTTTAAGCACATGAGAGGAAAGCACAGTTTGAGCAAGGGAGGTTTCTGCATGGTCCTAGTGCCTGTAGGCTCCCTTCCCATGTCTTTGAGCAAACGCACTTTCCGTATGGTCCTAGTGCCTGCACCCCTACACCTCGGACCTTAAAAAGTGTTTGGTTTTTTTTTTTTTTTTTTTGGGGGGGGGGGGGGGGGGGGGGGTTGAATATAATAGTCGAACACATTCACAAACAAAAAGTACCCAAATTTATCAAAACAATTCATCAATTTCCTCACTAGTGAGGATACTGGAAATGTTACTCAAATGTCCCTGATGATATTCGTATGAAAAATACGAGTGGTGTATTTCGCAGTAAAACACTCATGTCTATATAATAAAAATAGTTATGGCAGGAGTGAGATAAGGTTCATAATCTCCAGAGCGCATTTATACATCATCCTCCACTGTTGTATGGTCATGTGAACACATTATGTAACCCTCTGCATAATACAGAGACTCAGCCAGGCTGATCTGCTTACTTTCCCAAAGAGCAGCCTATAGGGATCCAGGACCCTCGATCATTCAGCAAGAATACAGTTGTAATACTAACAGTTCGGTTACACCTACTTGTCTACAACTAATCTCTCTAATCTGCCAAGTGATGATCTGACGAACTTAGTATTTACAACTAAAACGCACATTGAATTGATTTGAAGGTGCAGGCAGAGAGCTTACCATTTCATCCTCCAGCCCCTTATTAACGATCTTCAGGTCCTCCTTCTCCATCCTGTGCTCCTGTTCCACCTCCTCTCTGAAGCGTACTGCGACTTTACCTGTAAATACCAAACAACGTCTGAAAAAGTTCAAGATGTACAAGACACACAAACGTGCAGAGACGCTCCAGTTACGGCCCTGACCTCTCCAGCTGCATTTTATTATAAAATACAAACACACCATCTATTCAGGGGGCGGCACGGTGGTGTAGTGGTTAGCGCTGTTGCCTCACAGCAAGAAGGTCCGGGTTCGAGCTCAGTGGCCGGCGAGGGCCTTTCTGTGCGGAGTTTGCATGTTCTCCCCGTGTCCGCGTGGGTTTCCTCCGGGTGCTCCGGTTTCCCCCACAGTCCAAAGACATGCAGGTTAGGTTAACTGGTGACTCTAAATTGACCGTAGGTGTGAATGTGAGTGTGAATGGTTGTCTGTGTCTATGTGTCAGCCCTGTGATGACCTGGTGACTTGTCCAGGGTGTACCCCGCCTTTTGCCCGTAGTCAGCTGGGATAGGCTCCCGCTTGCCTGCGACCCTGTAGGACAGGATAAAGCAGCTAGAGATAATGAGATGAGATGAGAAACTGTCATGAATTGTGCTGAATGAGCAGTAAACCACTTATGAGAATGTTTACCTGTGAGAGCGCAGGCACACATAAATGGACACTGCGCAAAGATATTTTCAGCAACTTCCAAATAAAACATTAACCAGTAGCCTTAGCCAGATTTTCGTGACCACTCGGCGCATGACGTCATTCAAGACAAACAAATCGCTTGAGTTGAGTCCACTTCCGTTTACTTGCATTGCCATTCGGCTTGAGTGCAGACGTGCGTTCGGGAATTTCCAAAGAAAAAACATGCCTTATTGTTGTGCAGTGAACTGTAACAATGGGACCGGTTCAGGAAGAAGTTTTTACCTTTTTCCGAGAGAGGAGAAAAGGCGGAGAGAGTGGATTGTGCGCGTGAAGTGAGAGGGTTGGCTTTTTCCGAGAGAGAAGAGGCGGAGAGAGTGGATTGTGCGTGTGAAGCCAGTGTTGGCTTTTTCCAAAAGAGGAGAAGAGGCGGAGAGTGGACTGTGCGCGTGAAGCGAGAGGGTTGGCAGCCGGGTAAACACGCCACTCTGCGCTCCGATCACTTTGACGACGATTCATTTTTGAAGAATCCCCATCTGTTGGACTTTAGGTGTCAGTGTCGGACAGAGAAAGCTCAAACCTGATGCTGTTCCGACAAAATTCGAAGACAAAATCGAGCAGTCAAAGAAGAAACGGACCAGCAACGCTCAAGCAAAAAGGAGAAGATAGGAGGTAAACATTTTTACCCTTTTCATTTAAATGCTCGGTAGTTAAAAAAAAAAATCACTGATCGATGAGATGAGATGTCAGGCCTGATATATTGACACCAGGAAATGCCACTGATGGCAGGCTAATGTGGCCTACCGGCACACTGTCAAGTAATTGTTACCTATATCCACTAGGGAGGGTGGTTTAATTATTCTTCAAAAGGGCTCTTATTTAGTATTACGACAAAAATTCTTCTCCGTGCTCTCACGGAAGGCGGTCGCATTTCTCTGCTCTCCTCTCCTTTTTTTCCTGCTTGTGCTCTTTGTTTCGTCTCGTCTGCCTATACATTTTTTTTTTGAGAGACTCTCTCCGCATTGAATTTCTAAACTAAAAAAGCATGGATTTGATAAACTGGTCTCCTAACGAAATTGACACAGTTTCTGGGTTTGGGGGAACCCACCTGTCCTGCCGGAACGTCTGCGGAGGACATTGGAGATATCTACCTATTCGGAACCATGATTACCAGACTTTTGCTGATTGGATTAGGCATTGCCCTGGTATATCGAGGAAATCAGACAACGGTGACAGCTGTTCAAAGCCCTACAAAGCTGCCCGATATGATTAAAGCGGTGGGCAAAGCTGTCGGCACTCAGACTGTGGCTATAGAACTTGAACCACAACATGGTTGTCATCTTGGAGACGCTTTCGGCTTTGCAAGGAATAAGTATTTCGGAGACCAAATGGAATTGAATTTAACAGAAATGCACAGATATGGACGAGTGGTGTGGACGTGTAAAGACTGCGTCTGTTCGAAAGACCAAACAATCTATATCTTATCAACATTTGGCTCCCTGAACAGCACCGGCCTCGATCAAGGCCGTTGCTGGGGCAGCATTTCCCCCAGAAAGTCACTGCTGGGAGACACCCTCACATTCTTCGCATTCCTTCCCCAATTTTCTGCGGTCGCCGTTTTTCACCCCCAGTGTGACAAGCGGGTGCGTGACCAGCGCCGCTTGCATGGCTGCAGGAGCAGACGCCTGCTTGCTTGCGCTGGGTTACCGCTACCCCCTCCCCTCCTACCCCCTTACCCCCACCCCTGATTGCCCCCTCCTTCCCCCCTCCCCCTCACCCACCCCTGATTGCCCCTTCCTTCCCCCCTTTCCCCCCCTCAAGTCCCATGTTTTAAAGTGTTCTTGTGTTATTGTGTGCTTGCACGGAGGTTTTTAAATGCTCCCACACTGTACTCCTGATAGGAGCATAGTGGGGGGGTGTTCTTTTTTTTCCTCATCTTTCCTCATGTTACTACTGTGTTTCTTTTTCTTTTATCCCTGTCTTCCTGTCCTGTTCCCCCTCTGTAAGGACAGGTTGATGGTCAATTTCACTGGTAACAGTGACAATAAAGGGTTCATTCACTCATTCATTCAAAATAAGAATTTATCATAACTACCAGGACAAATCGTTTGGGCACGAGTCTTGTTGAGGTCTGGGGTCACTGCGATCAGAGTCAGCCGAGTCGCTGTCCAATTCCGAGGCTGCACGGTCAAACCAGTGAGCCACATTTACTGATTGCTTCGCAACGGCCATAGGTTCATACATATATGGTTTCACCTCTCGATATTCAATTTGGAGATCCTACTTCAAAATCGCTATCGCTTTCAGACATTTTACACAACCTCTCACGACCAAAGTCCGCACACATGTGCTCAGTTCGCAAGTAAAAACACAGAACTGCTCCCAGTCTGTTTACCTTGAATGACGTCACGACGACTGCCCCCTGGCGGTAAAAGTGCGCGTAAGTGAGATGTAAACAAACCTTTGGAACTTGTGCAAACCAGTATATTTTAACCGTTTTATTCAATTTGAGGGTGCAAATTAGACACCAGGAAGATTGAATTCATTTTTGGGTCTTTCTTCTAGAAAATAAAGTTGATATTCTACGTTCCAACTCTGACCCTTACCTATGACCTTTAAGTCATGCTGCAGGACCAGGCGGGGGGTATAAAAATGACACCGGTGCACTTTAAGTGTCAAGTTTAGCAGTATCAGCAATCATTTCGTCCTTGTATCGATCGTTTGATCACTGTTCTCAATAATAGTTAGTGACTGACACCTAAGCGAGGCTTGTTAAGCCTTTGTTTTATGGTGTTAACACATACTGTTAACTTGACTGCAGACTTGATTACTTGTGGTTTGTCTCTGGTGGTTAGAGGACCACGTGGCTCAGTGTGTCATATTGCTGGGTTTCAGTTACATTACTTTTCTTAGCGGTTTTACTGGAAGTGAAATAGCTAGTGGTCTAAACAGCTGCCGTAGTGCAAACAACTAGCGATAACTTATCAGAGTATGCTCGTAATCTAGAAGCCACTGCTGGCTTTAGATATATTCAGAAGATTGCTATGTGCAATGGAATAGACCCCTACAGTCTGGGAAAGAAGGATTTGTCATATGATCTCGAAAACTACCCTTCAGTCAAGTTCCCCGACATCTCCAACTATCTGGTGTTGCAGACGTCCTTCTACACCACAAAACAGATGAAAGCGTGGAAGAGTATGGAGGCTTACAACTTTTTTGTATGTGGCTGGGTAAAGGACCTCAGGATCAAGTCGCTGCCCAATGAATCATGCATTGTTTTTGCCCGTGTAAGTATGTTTTTTTTTTAAGCTTTTCGTACGCGTCTTTACAATGAAGTGCTGCAAGTTGAAGTGTAAACAAACAGTTCGCTTGATTCTCACTTGTGTTGGCTCTTATCTCTCAGGTAAATCATTCACAAAGATCATCAGAAACCCCTTTAAAGACCTGGATCTTAGTTCAACAAGACGGAGAAGTGATCACGGTGCATTGTAACTGTATGGCTGGGGAAGAATTTTGTTGCGACCTTCATGCATATGGACTTTGTGAGGAGTAAACAAAGAAACAGCTGGGGACTTTAGTGCTTCGTGACAAAAAAAAAAAAAAAAGAGTACTGTAAAATAATACATAGCAAGAAAAGTACTTGGGAAACACCAAGGACGTAGCTGAGAGGGAAATACAAACCTTTCACCAAGTGATCACTGCAAACTTGAGCAGGCTTTGACTCGGTTCCCTTCGATTTCAGTGAGAGGTTCAAAAGCCACCTTTCTCCACGTCTTTGTGAAATCCTTTGTTCGTTCACCCTTTTTTATTAGTTCACGGGGAACCCTGAAGAAACTTTTATCAGTTTCACGATTGGATCGATTCAAATGACCTAAAACAATGCAAACGTAAGACACTGTTCACGCAAGCAATGCACCTTCTCCGTACAAATGCTTTGTCAACTGAGCTTTGGTAGGCCACCAGCTAAAGTTTTGAATAACTAATGAGGTGGATGTTACGTCACATGAAACCCAGCAATAATCCATGACTACTAATAAACAAAATTTAAGGCTTCAAATGTGGTTAACAAAATAAAATGTATAATCGCTCATATGGTGATGTGTTTGTTAGGAGCCATGTGTTTCGCATGGATGGATGGCGTTTCGGTTCGTAACAGCCCAAGACTCTCAGCATATGAAATCCACTAAATAGCAGTACAAGTCAACAGTACTAACTAATGAGGCGGATGTGACATCACGTGAAACCCAGCAATACTTCAAGTCCCTGTGTTTAGAGACTCCTTATAAGCATGCTGTGATTGCACTCTAATCTGGAACAGGTGCATAGTACTGTAATTAGTCAGAATGGCGCTGCGTGCATATGACACTTTTTTTTTTGTCTGTGTGTGTTTTTTTTTTTTTGAAGACTCTGACTTGTCACTAAAGGCAGGGGACACAAACTTAGTTTGTTATATGTGAAACTTCATAGTAAGAGCTCATTATAGAGCCATTGCAGTGCATTGTACAAATTAATATTAGAGGTATTGAAGACAGATTACATGTGCCAGTATTTTTAAATTGTAAAAATGTGAGCCACATTCAGACAAAGCCATGATTAATTTAATAGTGTATACGTTATTTTAGCCTTCTTCACTGGTAAACAAAATAGACAAAATTCCTTGTCCCTCTACCTCTATTAAACAATCTAGCATTGTGTCAGTCGGCAAATTGGATACTTTAGCCCAGGAGTAATAGGGTTATACCCGGAACAAATTAGTAACAAGCTGAAAATTTCAGAATATGTTCAGAATACCTTTAGGAATAACATACTAAAAGTCCCCGGAAATCCCCCTTGTGCTCTCTGAGAAATTCAAGATGGCGTCCAAAATGGCCACCAAATGGAGATCTGCCCATATCTCAGGCCCAAAACAAAATATTAATGCAATTAAAAGGTCAGAATATATGTTTTGTAGGGTAGGAGAGTAAATTCCAACATGTGTGTATTAATTACATTGTGTATTAACATTATATAATAACAATGTAGACATTATTATAACAGTATATTTGTGTATAATGTGTTCGCTTGCCATGTCTGGTTAGATTGTCATATTTTTGGCACTTCACCAGTTCACATTTATGAACGTGCACAGTACTATGAATGTGTGTAGGTTTCATCCAGTCCGATCCTTGAATCAAGTAGAAATCCTGAAACGCCCTGGCCCATAAATTCACATCCAAGAAGAAATAACAATGACTTATGACAAAATAATCGTTATGGTATCATGAAGATATCTCATATGTTTTTGAAATGGCTTCAGTTCTTAATGTTTAGGACTTAATTACAGACTTATAATTGTAAATCTATACATGTGCTATTTAATGTACACTACCGATTATAGAGTGTGGATCCATTGGTTACTCGTTCACTCCGTATCATCCTATTCTGTTCACAAAACAACAAACACAATTACTAGGGGTTGGAGCATTTATTTTCATTAATATTCAAGTAAATTGGTGGTGTAAAATGAAAAATGGCATGTTAAAAGGTCATGCTGAGTTCAGTCATTTTTAAAAGGTCATGCTGAGTTTAGTCATTTTTTGTTCGAACACACTGGCATTGCTAGTAGTAAAGACTGGCGCTAGAAACTCAAAGATTAATTTTTTTCCCACCCTTAAACAAGCTTGAATAAATTCCCTACTTCATTGATGGTACAACAAAGGTCCAAGCATTACAACTGAGGCACTGAGAAGTGTTTAAGTCTACTCATTGTTTATAAGCAAGAGCTTTTATTGAGGCAGACCTTTTTGTCATGAAAGTCGCCGGAATGTTGAAGAAGTGTACTGAAACAGCTTGCCATTGTAGTTTTAGAAGATAGAGTTCTCAAATTTAATTTCCCTTTAATATTTTATCAAAGCTTAAAGATGCACTAAATATTAAGGAAATTGATGTCTAATTCTTGTCTTACATTATGTTCATGTATGTAGGTAGCCTACTAAGCTAATCTGTCAATCATGTCAACCATCAAATTCCATGTAATTTCCACATTAATGACCTTGTAATCTTGGTTAATTTTAACAGTGTGACAATGGTGAATTTGCATTGCTTGTATGAGAGAACATATAATTTAACATTTTAATTGCATTTATATTATGTTTTATCCCTGAGATATTGAAAAATCTCCAATCGGCGGCCATTTTGGACGCCATCTTGAATTTCTCAGAGAGCACAAGGTGGATTCCCGGGGACTTTTAGTACGTTATTCCTAAGGGTATTCTGAACATATTCTGAAAAATTCAGCTTGTTACTAATTTGTTCCGGGTTGGACTCAATTTTGAGCGAATGCTCTTGGGCTACTTATGTACTATTCTAGTCTGTTATTGAGCAACACTAACCTGTTTTCTTCTTACAGTTTGTGTTGCGAATTTTAAAAACCATTTACGGTCACCTTCAAACCTAACAAAAGGTCTGTTTTGAGTATCAGTTTTTTGGAGTTTCTCGAATACTTTTGAATGCAAGGTCAGAGCTTCTGATCATGGCTCATGACATCAATCACGATGATAGCGTAACGTTTTAACAGAGAGATAGCTTGTCAGTGTGTTTCATGTTAAATGTGCCGAAAATTGTAAAATTTTAGTCCAACTTGGGAACCTTAAGGCGGGGAACAGGGACATGCTACGGAAGCCGAGAGAGGTCCTTCATATAATCCTTTTTTTTTTTTTAATTCACCTTGTTATCCCGAGATAACGACATAATTAATTCAGGATCTCGAGAAAACAACAACTAATTCGAGATCTCGAGAAAACAATACCGTTATTCCGAGATAACGACAATTAATTCAGGATCTCGAGAAAACAAAACCGTTATTCCGTCATCTCGAGAAAACAAAATTATTTCATGATCTCGAGTAAACAGCTGAGAAATGGTTCATTCAGGTACGCCAAGAGACTTGTGATATGCTGACTTTGGGGCTATTTCTCATTCTGTATAGATGCAACTTTGGTCATTAGAATGTCTGGAATAATCGATCACCTAATAAGGCAATATTTTTGATCAGGGGTTGACACAGGGAGAGATTGCATTAAGTCTTTTAATAAGGGATAATTTCAAAATTAGTCCGCGGCACCTCCGCAGAAGACTGGCCCCCCTCTCTCTCTCAAGGCATCGTAAAAAGCCATTTCTGCTCTGTTACATGTCCGCCAATTTCTAAGTCTTCGTTGTCTGACCCACAGGAGGGCGCAACTCTGCTAGAAATGTCAGCCGTTTTCTCAAGATCATGAAATAATTTTGTTTTTTCGAGATCAAGGAATAATTGTCTTGTTTTCTCGAAATCACGGAATAATTGTTTTGTTTTCTCGAGCTCTCGAATTAGTTGTGTTGTTTTCTCGACATCCTGAATTAATTATGTCGTTATCTCGGGATAACAAGATGAATAAAAAAATATTATATGAAGGGCCTCTCGCAGCTTCCGTAACATGCTGTCTAGTGAATGCTGTTTTTAAATTTTCTGGGTGTACATCAGATACACAGCGAGTGTGAAAAATGCTGCTCGTGCTGCTGCCGCTTCTTCATGCACATGCAAAATCATGTGCCAAGAACAAACCAGTGCAAAGAACATTCCTGTGGTTTTTCGTCGCATCCTACACATGCATAAGGTATTGACACAGTAAGGTTCAAATACTGCAGGAGTCTTGAATTATAAATCGGGATTGTTAAAAACGTAGGCTGCTGTAAACAGCATGTGTTGTTGATGCAGACGAGTGACCTTCTCTTAAAGCATGTCTCTATCACACCTCTAATTTAGAACCGAAGCCTGCAGAGATGGCAGTAACTCTGGGAATGTCCATACTGGGTCAGTATTTGGTGTTGGTCAATGTACAGGGCTTTGATATTAGGACAATCAAAAAATTAGAAAGGTTTGCCTCCAAGTATCCTTAATGAAACAGCAATACACCTATAAAACATCACTGATCTTACAGTGGCAAATTAATGATGATTTAGTATTTTTTGATGGAAATGTCAACTCCGTGGCTACTGTGCGCTGATCCTCCTGTCCTACTCAAGATTAGATAAGCTGAAAAAAAAGTTTGGGGGGGGGGGGGGGGGGGGATATCCCTCACTAGTATGCACAGTTAGTGTTCATTCCAAGAGAAAGCAAACTACAAATGTAAAACCAATACACATACACCGTATGGCCAAAAGTATATGGACACCCAACCATCGTGCCCATATGTGGTTCTTCCCCAGACAGTCACCACAAAGTCGGAACCACTGCCTTTGTATGCTGTAGCATGACAATTTCCCTTTACTGGAACCAAGACGCCCAAACCTGCTCCAGCACAACAATGCCCCTGTGCACAAAGCAAGCTCCATCAAGAAATGGTTTGCCAAATTTTGGAGTGGAACAACCCGAGTGTCCTTCACAGAGCAGTGATCTCAACCCCACTGAACACCTTTGGGATGGACTGGAACACCAACTACCTTTCCAAGCCTCCTCTAATGCCCTTGAGGGTCTCGTGGAAAGCCTTCCCTGAAGAGTGGAGCACATAATAACAGCAAAGGAACGAAATCTGGAATGAGATGTTCAAAAAAAAAAAAGCACATGTGGATCTGATTGTCAGGTGTCCACAAACTTTTAGCCATCTCCACATGCTAGCACAGGCACACAGACACCCAGCCAAAGTGACTCACTTATTCGTACTGTATTTCATTGCCTGCTACAAATGACTGATCTAACTGGGAAAAAAAGTGTTTCTTTATCCAAAACTGACAATGTCTGCAAGTGTTTTCAAAAACAGATTCTATAACTGCACTGTTGTTCCAGCACGAGTAGAAAAGCAGGATTGAGAAAAAGAAAAGGGAAAGAAAATGGAACAAAAGAAAGCTATGCAGGCTGCTGATGCGGAGCATGGCGCCTGACGTTCTCCTCAACAATACAGCAGCAGGGAGGCAGCATGGCCGTCCTGCTCCCTGCCACTAAACCTGATCTTATCTGGGCCCCTGCACCCACCCGACACATCACACAAAGGGGAAATTTAGCTTCGGACCTTGCCCTTCCTACTATTTTACACCAGCCGCCCAGGCACTACATAGCCATGTTCCAGTATTGAGATAAGCAATCTCAAGCCATCTGTGACTTTTTCTATAACCTGCCATGTAAAGCTGTTCCTTTAAACTTGAAAAATCGTTAAAATATGTCTGGCAGATATACAAAAACAGCTTGTACACCAGAACCACACTAGACACTCTTGAATTATTTTGTATTTCTTTCAAATAACGTTCTGACCTCCATTCCTCAGGCATAGGAATCTCTTTTTCCCCTACTTGGTACAAAGTTCTATGGTCATCCCTACCAACTCGGAAAAGCAGCAATTTCCAAAAGCACTTGCTGTTGTTCATATGAATATTGTGGGGGAAGGAAAAGGGGGGAAAAAAAAACCCAAAACATAAGAGTGATCTGAGAGAACAAGATCCCCAGCTGGCAACTAGGCCATAACACTGGTAAAAACGTGACCGAATTGAACGAAATTATGATATGCGTATTACCAACATAGAACAAAGAATCCTGTCAAGTTTTGTGAAATTCCTCCAAAAATTGAGAGAGGAGTTGCTTTCAGAAGGTGAGTGCCCTCCCTGGGACAGACAGACAGACATCGCCACGATATAATCCCCCTTCGGGCCTTTCGGCCAGCGGGGGATAAAAATTGTGAAAGGAGTTGATTTCAGAAGGAAAACACATTCTCATGAAATTATTAAAAAGTATAATTTTGTTAATCAAGGGCTGCAACTCTGGTAAAAATGTGACCGAATTGAACAAAATTGCAATATGCGTACTACAGACATGTAACAAAGAATCCTGCCAAGTTTACAGGGCTTGACATTAAGGACTGCCCGATTGCCCAGGGCAAGTGAAACACGCATTCGGGCAAATGGGATACGTCCCCGACATGCCCGACTGGGCAAGTTGGAATGAGCATATATTACGAACTAGCACCACAAAAATGAGACTTTTTGATCTTTTATTTCAATTCCTAAGTGTCCCTCACTACGTATCCGCCATTATGTCTTGGGTGTTTTCTTAGTCTCAGTTTCATTTACTGCTTTGCAAGTTATTTTATATCCCCCTGCTGTTGGAGTATGGTACGCGTACTGTTTATAGACCCCTTGTGCATGACATCACGCATCACATGATAATTACAGCTGGAGTCAGACAGACCCCATCTTTCATGCAAGCAAGGCTTGATCGGTCTTTAAAATGGTTAATTTTTGTGCTGTTTTTGCTTGTTCAAACAGAGAAAAGGCATTACCGTCTCCCCGCCATCAAGAAAAACGTTAACAAATAGAAGCAAATGCTTCAAGAACAACGAGGAAATGAGTGGTTAAAGAATACGAGGAGAGGAGCTCAGCCTGAAAAACTCCAGAGAAATTCACGATTGTATTTAAAATGCATTTTACAAAAACAAAGTCAGAAGTGAGGATGGAAGAGTTTGCTTAAGAATCTCGTTTTATTTTTTCTGCTCGCATTCGAGTTAGCTCCTTCATGAAAGCGTTTGATTTTCTTACAGGTGAAGCCGCTTCTTTATTCGATACAGAAAACCCAGATTGGTTTCAAACAACTCGGGCATAAAAAACTCAACCAGGAGCGACATGCGCGATAAATCCTGAAAGAACAGAACAGATTAAGAGCAGAGACAGCTGGAGCTTTGTTTCTGTTATCAGAGGAACACAGTCCTGTGCAAAATATTTATATATCTTTTTTTTTTGTTACATCATCCACCTCCAAGTTGATTTAAAAAAAAATAAATAAATAAAAAATAAAAAACCCCGCGCTGCTTCATGACAGACTGGCTGCACTGATTCAGTCACAGGTTGCCAGGTCTGTATAAAACACCCACAAACTACACACAAAATTTTAAACTCGAACATTAGGCCAAAAAAAAAAAAAAAGTGTTTCAGATAACATGAAATACTAAAATAAGGTCGGTAGGTAGGAAAAAGTTTTTTTTTCTTAATTTTTTTTTATTTTGTTCGAAAAAATTAACACAAGTAAACATCTTACAAAATAGTATTTTGGCACAGAATCCTTTATACCACACATCATAATAAAATAAAAAGTGTTTTAAATCTTTAAACGAATTTAAAAAAATATATATCGCAAGAGTTATGATCTACGGAAGCGTATTGCTGCCACACTCAAAAAAAATTGGCTTAGAATCAAGTAATTACGTGAAAAGATATTGTTAAAGTTATCACGTTTTTACAATATATCATGTAATAACATAGCATCACGTAATTTCATGATACGAAATTATCACGTTATTTCATGATATTTTCATGTAATAACGTGAAAACACCTTACCAAGAAATAACGTAAAAATAACGTCCTAGGCTAGGCTACTTCCATTAAAAGCAGACGGCCTAGCCTTGCCTACTGTAGAACTTGGGTCAAGCAAAAACACCGAGCAAAAACATGGCTGAATCCTGAATGACTCCTATTTGTATAAAAATGGGACTACATAGGCAGCAAAATGTAGTGTTTTTCCCTGCCATGGAAGTGCACTTGTATACTGAAGAGGAAGCAATTTGCATTACAGCCGTGAATGAGGATTCAAAATGGCGCCTCGGCTCAGTTTTCCCTTCCTCCTTCAGTATACAAGTGCGCTTCCATGTTTATGCAGGAGGGCTGATAGAAGTAGCGAAACATTTTACTTTTTATAGTTTCTTTCACAACTTGAATGCGTTGAAACAAAAAATTATGACAAACTAACGCCGCTTACACTAAAATATCGAGGGAAATTTGTAATAAAAACTTTACGGTCGGCAATTTCGACGCAGAAATTCTCGATCGTTCGGGTTATCGGAAACACACTTTTTTTTTTTTTTTGGCCTTATCCTGTCTGTCATGACGCAGCACGGTTTTATTTCATTTTATTTTTTTAAACCTAGAGGTGGATGATAACTTTTACATATTTAAAAAAAAAAAAAAAAAAAAACACCACACACACCCCGGATACATTAAATACTCTCAAAACACAGTACTGTTCAAAAGTCTTGGCACCCTATTGTTTTCTTCATACAAACTTTGTTATAGATTTCTCTTTTATGACTTCTACATTATTGAGTAATGAACCTACAATCTGAGAGAGTTCTACATACACACACACACACTGAACTTTACAACAGCTGCACGCATGTGAAATGGAAATAAAATCGACTAAAGTAGGAAAAACTATTTTGGATAAAATAGTTTTTGTCCGTTACTAGTAAAAAGTAACCAATAACCAAACTTAATTACCAAACTTCAACTCAATGTGTGATCTTCATTTTATGTTGCAATTCACAACTATTCTATGGTTTTCCTAATTAATTAATTAATTAATTAATTAATTAATTAATTAATTAATTGTACTCGCAAAATAGGGGGCAAGTGGAAATTAACCCCCACTTGTCCCCCAGGGCAAGTGGGTTTAAAAGTTAAAATGTCAAGCCCTGGTTTGGTGAAATTCCTCCAAAAATTGTGAAATTGATTTCAGAAGGCGAGTATCCTTTCCTGGGATGGACGGCTGGATGGACAGACGGCCATTGCCACGACATAAGCCCCCTTCGGGCCTTTCGGCCAGCGGGGGATTTTAAAAAAAAAAGGCTGACCAGTATTCACTGATTTTTTTTTTTTTTAACGTTTTTAAAAATCAACCACTGGAAGTCAAGCAAATACAATTCTACCAGAAGTTCTCTCTTAACTAGGGATAAACAGTGATGTGCAAAGACATCCAAATTAGAGAACAGTAGAGAATAATTAATAGGGATGAAGTACATCCTGCTGCGGGCGGCACGGTGGTGTAGTGGTTAGCGCTGTCGCCTCACAGCAAGAAGGTCCTGGGTTCGAACCCCGGGTCCGGCGAGGGCCTTTCTGTGTGGAGTTTGCATGTTCTCCCCGTGTCCGCGTGGGTTTCCTCCGGGTGCTCCGGTTTCCCCCACAGTCCAAAGACATGCAGGTTAGGTTAACTGGTGACTCTAAAATTGACCGTAGGTGTGAATGTGAGTGTGAATGGTTGTCTGTGTCCATGTGTCAGCCCTGTGATGACCTGGCGACTTGCCCAGGGTGTACCCCGCCTTTCGCCCGTAGTCAGCTGGGATAGGCTCCAGCTTGCCTGCGACCCTGTAGAAGGATAAAGCGGCTAGAGATAATGAGATGAGATGAGACATCCTGCTGCAAGAACACTGTTTCAGGTCACTGGCCTGCTTCACAGCACAGCACTGTCTAATGAATTCTCAAACATTTGGCTGAATCAAAACAGAAAAGGTTGTCCTTGAGATGTCAAAACTACCATCTTCAGCTGCATCATTGATAAACCTGGAAGATTTGTAAAACATGATAAAATATAAACATTTTAGCTGTGGCTTCAGCATGGGTACAACTTTGGGACCAAAAGGTTGCTGGTTCAATTCCCTGGACCAGCAGGACTGGCTTAAGTGCCCTTGAGTAAGACGCCTAACCCCCAACCACGCTGGCATGAGTGGTGACGTACCTTGTGTCTGATTAACCAATGAAAATCTGATGATGCGATTATCAGTTGAGGCATTGAACCCAACAAACTGACTTCAACACAAGGTATTATATGGCTGAGAAATCTCAGTCGGAAAACTGATTTCTGGTTTGGAATGCTCGTTCGGGTTTGGATGTGCCTCCTGTCAGTCATTTCACAAGCCGGGTTTCCATTGTAGTCATGCACAAAATAGATGAGATTTTAAGAAAAGGTGACAAAACAGTTGTGAACTGTGTGTTTCCATGACATTAAAACTGGGTTTTCTTCTTTCACGATAGTTTCTCCTTTCACAATAGGTCCTACAGTGCGCTCTTTTTTCAGAATGGTAGCATTTCCTTCATGTCTTCATGCCATGTCATGTGACGTATGCGAAAAATGTGTTTCCATTTCAATTTTGCAAAATATTGCCTCATCAAATTGTCTGAAAAGCCACCTCATACAAGCATAAAAACTGCGATATTTGAGAATTGTTTTTTGAAAATCACATTTCCATTACTCGTTCATTATTTTAAGTTCGTAGTTCCAACTGGTGCATTAAGCACATTAATGGAAACGTGCCTCAGAACACACTACAGATCCTAGGGGCGGAGCTTTGTGAACATGGCTGTCTCATCCGTTCCTGCGACTTTACACATACTTTCAGTCGTCATGTTTCCCGAACAGCAACAAAGGACCAACTAATCGACTGAGTCATTGCCCTCGTCAGAAAACATGTAATCATTGTGAGACTGTTTAGAAATCTTCCACTCGGTTAACGGATAACACAGATGCTGGAACAGAAGAGATGAAAGCAGCTGCTTTTCATAGCTTCATTCATTTAGAAGGGTTTTTTTTTTTAAACAAAACACATGATTAGAACCTTTGAAACTGTCCATACAGGTACATAAGATTCCAGGGATGATTTTTGCGTGACAGCCGTCCTCCAGCACAAACGATGTTTGAAATTAGATCACAAGTGGTCACTGGAGACCTGTTCCTAATGCCAGGTGTGAAGAGCTCCATGTCTTGGCGATCCAATCACCCAGAAAACATGTAAACACCTGGTGTTTACGAGACCTGTGTGGTGGACCTCAAGCACATCCGTCCTTAAATTCTTGGCCACAATTCTGTCTACGCCTCATCTACAGTTATGCTACTATTATATTAAAAGTTTTCCTCAAGCACAACGTTGACAAGTGCTATACGAGAGCCAACAGGTAGTCGTTTTCTTTCTTAATAATTAAACGGCAGATTTTTCAACCTCATCATGACTTGCTTTATTTCCACTGACACTTCTGTGAGCCATTCTACACCAAGAATGGATTAAAGAGTGGTAAAGCAGAGTCTACGGTGAATTCCAATCCCAGACCTGCACTTACCAACATGTACCAACACAACCTACTACAAACATTACTATTAACGATGCATTAGGTAAGAATTATGGAAAAATAGGTCTCCAGTGATCAAGTGCATGGAGTTGAATCAGATTTGAATTATTATTATTATTTTTTAAACTGCCTCGATTTCAACTCAGAGCTCCGCCCCCAAAACTTATAACAGCTCAACTATTCGCAAGGACCATCATAACACCATTTTCATGTGCGCTCAAGACATTCAAATTCTCCTCATAAGGATTAATGAGGATGTGAAGGAGCACTGGTGTGTGTGTGTAAGTAAATGACTGACAAGAGGTCATTCCAAATATGGGCATGCATTTCAGACCACACGTCAGATTTCCAAACTGGGTTTTTGGTCAGCTACTAGCTTTGAGACAATGGTTTAACTCTACCTCTTAATGGCGACATATGATGACCCCGTGTACATCCCATAATGACGACATATGACGTCTTGTCTAAAACCTTATCTTTAGACTTTTTTTCTTGTAAACGTGTGAACAGTATATACATATACAAGGGTGGCTGTAGCAACTGCTTTAAGGGGTAAAGAGTTAAATGATCATTTATCATTTGTACATTCTGCAATAGTCCACATTATTTTTACTAGTACAAGTAAATGTAAAATATTTTAAACAGTTATTCCACGAAACTGAGTCGTACATGAGCTGATAGCCGATGAGGCGCGTCGCACCGAGCTGGCTATAAGCGATGTACGACGAGATCGAGTGGAATAACTGTTTTATTCTATCCACATTCACTGGATTTTGAGAAACAGAACATTTTTTTTTTTTGCAAATTTGATAAATAAAAACTTGATACAAAAACATCTGACAAAATACAACCCCGATTCCAAAAAAGTTGGGACAAAGTACAAATTGTAAATAAAAACGGAATGCAATGATGTGGAAGTTTCAAAATTCCATATTTTATTCAGAATAGAACATAGATGACATATCAAATGTTTAAACTAAGAAAATGTATCATTTAAAGAGAAAAATTAGGTGATTTTAAATTCCATGACAACACCACATCTCAAAAAAGTTGGGACAAGGCCATGTTTACCACTGTGAGACATCCCCTTTTCTCTTTACAACAGTCTGTAAACGTCTGGGGACTGAGGAGACAAGTTGCTCAAGTTTAGGGATAGGAACCCATTCTTGTCTAATGTAGGATTCTAGTTGCTCGACTGTCTTAGGTCTTCTTTGTCGTATCTTCCGTTTTATGATGTGCCAAATGTTTTCTATGGGTGAAAGATCTGGACTGCAGGCTGGCCAGTTCAGTACCCGGACCCTTCTTCTACGCAGCCGTGATGCTGTAATTGATGCAGTATGTGGTTTGGCATTGTCATGTTGGAAAATGCAAGGTCTTCCCTGAAAGAGACGTCGTCTGGATGGGAGCATATGTTGCTCTAGAACCTGGATATACCTTTCAGCATTGATGGTGTCTTTCCAGATGTGTAAGCTGCCCATGCCACACGCACTAATGCAACCCCATACCATCAGAGATGCAGGCTTCTGAACTGAGCGCTGATAACAACTTGGGTCGTCCTTCTCCTCTTTAGTCCGAATGACACGGCGTCCCTGATTTCCATAAAGAACTTCAAATTTTGATTCGTCTGACCACAGAACAGTTTTCCACTTTGCCACAGTCCATTTTAAATGAGCCTTGGCCCAGAGAAGACGTCTGCGCTTCTGGATCGTGTTTAGATACGGCTTCTTCTTTGAACTATAGAGTTTTAGCTGGCAACGGCGGATGGCACGGTGAATTGTGTTCACAGATAATGTTCTCTGGAAATATTCCTGAGCCCATTTTGTGATTTCTAATACAGAAGCATGCCTGTATGTGATGCAGTGCCGTCTAAGGGCCCGAAGATCACGGGCACCCAGTATGGTTTTCCGGCCTTGACCCTTACGCACAGAGATTCTTCCAGATTCTCTGAATCTTTTGATGATATTATGCACTGTAGATGATGATATGTTCAAACTCTTTGCAATTTTACACTGTCGAACTCCTTTCTGATATTGCTCCACTATTTGTCGGCGCAGAATTAGGGGGATTGGTGATCCTCTTCCCATCTTTACTTCCGAGAGCCGCTGCCACTCCAAGATGCTCTTTTTATATCCGGTCATGTTAATGACCTATTGCCAATTGACCTAATGAGTTGCAATTTGGTCCTCCAGCTGTTCCTTTTTTGTACCTTTAACTTTTCCAGCCTCTTATTGCCCCTGTCCCAACTTTTTTGAGATGTGTTGCGGTCATGAAATTTCAAATGAGCCAATATTTGGCATGAAATTTCAAAATGTCTCACTTTCGACATTTGATATATTGTCTATGTTCTATTGTGAATACAATATCAGTTTTTGAGATTTGTAAATTATTGCATTCCGTTTTTATTTACAATTTGTACTTTGTCTCAACTTTTTTGGAATCGGGGTTGTAATTTCTGCTTAGAATGTAAACAAACCAGCGATATTGGGGGGGGGAGATATACTAGTTTACCTCTGTCTGGCCATCCGAAACACCTTTTTCTCAACAGCCACAAATCGTAGCCACTTGGTACCGAGCTTCAGCTTGGGGTTCTATACCATGTATACCGTTTTCAGGTCTGTCCCACATCGACTTCCTGTTTACCGACTGAATGCATTTATGAAACCTATAGGGTAGATTTTGACGCGATTTCAAGAAGCAAAATGCTATTTCAAAATGACAGTTTAGCAGGATGCTATTTGAAATCCCTGGGGAGAGACACTGCTCTTTACTTGTTTCAGGGTTCATTATTTGTTGAAGTCAACATTCATAATAAGTGTCCTATTCCTTCGATTGCTTGCATTCTGATATAAGCGAGAGTGGGGTGGGGAATACGCAAGTGAGCAGTAGCTCACAGTTGAGCTTGTTTTTGTGGGTTTCTTCTTCTTTAGGGTTTTTTGGTGGTTGGCAAACCAACTTAAAGGTGCATTACTGCCATCGACTGGGCTGGATTGTGGAACAGGTGATATTTTGGGGGTGAGTGGGTGTAGGAGAACTATAGCTTTTTAGCCCAGGGGTGCCCAAAACGTTGATCGGGGAGGTAGTTCCGGTAGATCACATGCCCATCCCCCATTCTCATTATCTCTAGCCGCTTTATCCTGTTCTACAGGGTCGCAGGCAAGCTGGAGCCTATCCCAGCTGACTACGGGAGAAAGGCGGGGTACACCCTGGACAAGTCGCCAGTAGGGTTGGGCGGTATTACGGTAAGAAGGTATCCCGAGGTATCCAAAAGTACCAACGGTATCGGTCTCATTACCGTCATTTTAAAAAAAATATATAATATCTAAATAAATATGGAGTACATGAGGTCATAATATAAAATAATAAATTGATCATCCCGAATAACTGTGTGATCGTATTTTCACTAATTCTATCAATTTCCTAAAGAAGTTCTCATCGCGTGCAGGGTTGTTTATGTCGTTACCATGGCAACCCTGCATGACATTTGGAGTCTGACAGAAAGCTTCGCAAGAGACTGAGATCGGGGGTGTCATGGCTCAGATGGCTAAGGCACCGTACCATAAATCCAGGGACCCGGGTTCGATTCCGACCCGAGGTTATTTCCCGATCCCGTCTCTCTCTCCCCCGCTCATTTCCTGTCTCTCTATACTGCCCTATCTAAAAAAAAAAAAATAAAAAAAAAAAAAAAAAAAAGACTGAGACCGCGGTTGAAAGATGGCAAGTCAAGATAACGAGTTAGTGGCAAAAAAAAAATACAACATCGGCAGTGTGGCAGTATTTTGGTTTCAAACCAAACGAAAAATCTAATATGTCCCCTAAGGCACACCATAGCCTGGGGTACTCCACTTCCACGAGATCTCTCCAATGAGTTGTGTTTTGAGTAGGTTACATGAGTAACAACAAGGTAAAATAATATAACGTATGACATTTGGGATGTGGGTAATAAACATTTGAAATGTCATCTACTGAAGAAATGGAAGAAAACATCGTAGCGTAAACTGTTAGGTTTCTGGTGGGAATTAGCAATGCGCTTGCTATCTTTGTTGGGTGTGTTAAACCGTATGGATTTAAGTGGAATAATTGTAAGGAGTTATGTGATCAAGACAACGTTTTAAGCAAGGTAAGGCCATTTGATTATTAATTTCCCCGCCATGGCATGACGTGGGCCCATATGATTTTGCCTTGTGCAGCTATCACGCATTTGAATTAGGTTCGCCTCATTTGCGCTGAAGAATATGGTTTATCGCGCAGTCTAAACGGACTTGGGTGTTGGTTGATTCTTTTTCTTTTTTTTTATTTCCCATGCTTGAAAGGGTATGATCCTGCTCATCGTGTACTTTTTTTTGATGGAGTAGGTGAAATAGTGCTGCAAATGGCGTTTCAACGCAGACATGTGTAAACGACAGTTGAATGCTATTTTCAAGATGAAGGAAGAGTTGTGTGATGCTTTGAAATATCTCTTAATCCATTCATCAATGCACAAAATTCGCTTTGCTGCTTAATCCATACCACAATGCACACAATTCGCTATGCTGCTTTTAAATAGTACATTTGAGGCATAGGCGCACGTTACACAGTCGGCCGAAACAAAATATTATTTTTTTCTCGGTAATACCGTATACCCCGGGAAAACACAGAGACAGTTTAAAGGTATCAAAATTTGGATACCGTCCAACCCTAGTCGCCAGGTCATCACAGGGCTGACACATAGACACAGACAACCATTCACACTCATTCACACCTACGGTCAATTTAGAGCCACCAGTTAACCTAACCTGCATGTCTTTGGATTGTGGGGGAAACCGGAGCACCCAGAGGAAACCCACGCGGACACGGGGAGAACATGCCAACTCCACACAGAAAGGCCCTCGCCGGCCACGGGGCTCGAACCCGGACCTTCTTGTTGTGAGGCAACAGCGCTAACCACTACACCACCATGCCGCCAGGTCGCATGCCATTTGCAATAAATAAATAAATAAATAAATAAATAAAGTGAATTAGCATGCAGCCAGTCCGAGATCATACATATGCATCATCACGCATGCGCGTTCAAATGTGCTGCTGCAAAACTCATGACCTCGTTAGCCTTCCAATTTATATCTACTATAGAAGGGGTATAAAAATGAATGGGGGGAGCGAGACCAAGTAAGAAACCAAAAACTTACCACTTCCATGTGGAATGGAAGGAGGAATTTTTTTTCCATTGTGTCACATTCGAAGTGCGTTTGTCTGATCTGTCAATCTACCGTTGCTGTCCAAAAGAAAGGAAATGTGGAGAGGCATTTTCGGACTGTTCATAAAAACTATGACACTGACTTTCCTCCGAAAAGCGAGAAAGAGAAAGGTGAGGAAACTAAAATCGCAGTTATTTGGACAGCAGTCACTTTTCACAGTCGATTTCAAAAGCAGCCACCGAAGCATTGTTCCGGGTGAGCCACTCCATCGTTAAGCAAAAAAAAAAAAAAGTCATCCCAAGATGGAGAGATGATAAAAGAAGCCTTCATTGAGGCAGCTGACTAGTTGTTTCAAAACCTTAAAAACAAACGGGAAATATTAGCTTCAATAAAATCTCTTCAACTATCAAGAAGTACAGTTACACAGCGTTGTGAAGTCATGGCTGATAACATGACAGCAGCTTTGGAGAGGCATCACAGACTGCGAGTGCTTTTTACTGCAATTAGACAAATCCACGGACATAGGTGATACAGCCCAGTTGTGCATTTTTATTCAGATGGTGTTTACAGATATGTCTGCAAAAGAGGAGCTATTAACGATACTGCCCATGAAAGGACACACGTGGGGAGAAGACATTTTTTTCTCCAAAAACTTTTTGGAGAAAACCCAGCTCCCAATTTGCAAACTGATATCACCACGGATGGTGCGCTGCTCAAATGGATTTATCGCCAAGTGCAGGGAGGACGCCGATTTCCCCCACTTCCTTAATTACCACTGCGTAATACACCAACAAGCATTACGTGCAAAAACGCTAAACATTAAAGAGATCATGGACGTAGCAACAAAAATCGCCTGTTCTATTCGTGCGAGATCTCTTCAAAGAAGACTTTTCCGTGCACATCTAAAGAAGGCCGACTGAGACAGCTCTGAGATCTTGCGACACACTGACGTGAGATGGCTTAGTAGAGGAAAATTCCTCCAGAGATTTCGAGAGCTGTCTGGAGATAAGAGTTCCTCCTTGACATGAAACATGCAGAATACAAGCAACTTAATGACGAGCAGTGGCTACTAGACATGGGCATTTTTAACCAATCTGACCAACTTGTTGAATGACCTTAATTTAGAGCTGCAAGGAAAAAGCAAAACCGTTGTCAATATGATCAGCTCAGTTAATGCTTTCAAACGAAAAATGCAGCAAAGCTGCAGCGCCATGATTTGTGGAACTTCCAAAATCTCGCGTCAGAGCTTGAGACGCAACAGAAGGCACGTGCACAACTTGACAGTGCGTGTTACACAGAGCAGATTGAAAAATGTCTGTCAGACTTTGACATACGGTTTCAAGACTTTGCTTTAGTTGAGCCAGTAGCTACATTTATGTGCTACCCATTTAGGGAAGACTTTGAGGTTGATGCACTTGCATCAAAAATTGCAACACTCTTTCATCGGAACTCTTCTACAGTGGAGGATGAGATTTTGACACTACAGGCTGACATTCAGCTCAAGTCCAGGGCTCATGGAGAGTTTTGGAACCTACTCACAGAGGAAAAGTACCCAAACATGAGGAAATAAAACTGCATTATTTGGCTCCACTTATTTATGCGAGTCAGCCTTTTCTCACATGAAGATGCTCAAGTCCAAATACCGTTCCACTATGACTGACAATCATTTGGAAGTCTCCTTGAAACTGGCAACCAGCTGCTCCTGTCCGGACTATGCAACCGCGTCTGACTCCATGCAGTGCAAGTCATCAGAGTAATGCCTCGGTCACAACCGGCCGTACGTGCTCCTACGGCCGGTCTACGTGCAAAAAAAACGCAAGAAACGCATGGAGGGCGCGCGTGTGACGTGCTGATTTTCGAGCCGTAGACTGGCCGCAGAGGTTCTTTGTCATGTCAAACAAACTCTACGGGCGCTTACATTTTTTTCAGGTTGCAAGACAAACTTACGGCCAATGTGCGTCTTTCTCCACGAACAAAAAAAACGCAGCGATTTGGGAAACGCCAAAAATCGCACGGCCAAAAAAATCATACGTCCGGTTGTGACCTAGGCTTAAGGTAGTGACCATAAGTGTATTGAATTGTATTGTGCCATAAGGGTTCATTCAGTTTTGCAATGTACGTCAACATATATTGTACAAATAAAGTATACGCTGGAAAGAAAGAAATAGCGCTTTTTTTTTTTTTTTTTAGTGCAGGTAGATCATTTTGACCTGGTCATTTTACAAGTAGCTCGCATGCCAAAAAAGTGTGGGCACCCTTGTTTTAGCCATTTCTGTTTCTTTTAAATACTTAATAATTTTTGGGGGTTTGTTTTTGAGTCGTTTTTATTTCATCCTCGGTTGGTTCAGCAACATGCTCCGCCATTTTGTTTTTCTCTACTCGCAGTATATGAGCTGATTGGTTACTCTACCACTAGGCTATCGGAGTGTGCGATTGCTCAAATCCAGTGAACGTGGATAGAATAATTACTACTGCACCTTTAACCAACACCACACCTGATTATTTTACACCCGAGTATAAAACCAGTTCTACAAAGCATGACGATGCTGCAAGCATATGATATAAAACCTGCAATCATCTCAAAACAGGTTTGCAAATACTTTTTATAATGGCAATCTGTCTGTTAACCTCAATGCTGAGTCTGCAAATTTTAGTCCTATTGTCCATACAGTTTTAGAACTTATTGCAAGTCAAAGTACAAAGTACTGGTGTCTGAGGAACTGCAAATATAATTTTAATTCCCACTTTCCTGAACAATGTCTAGTAATTTCACATCTACAGCTGTGACTGAATTCTCAACAAAACCTGAAAAACTTTTCAAACCTTTTGACTCGTACAGAATGCTGGATAACTAAAGTCCTATCTGGAAGGGATTATAATATATTCACATTATTATTGTGCCATGACAAAGGTGCCATATGTTATTATAAAGTGAGACTTTATACTGGCTGTAGCTACCATGGTAGATTCCTTCATTTTCTTCGTCTTTTTAACAACCTCGGAGTAAGGACAGGAGATAAATTGACAGCTGTGACATTTCTAGGGGAAGAAGGAGAGAAAACACCAACGCTGCCAACCTGGATGGAAATAAAAGCAAACAGTAGTACCTGCAAATACTGAAATTACCCCAGACGCCTATATAAACTAGATAGAGACTGTGACTAAAGTCACAGTGATTTGTGCAAGCTGTTACAAACTGGGACGTCTGGTCACTGTACCCTATAGATCTGGAACGGTAAGAGATAGAGAATGACGCTTAGTGAGGAAAAGTTGCGCCCTGAACAAAATAAAAAATAAACAAGAGTGCTCTGAGAGCACAATATCCCCCGACTGAATCGAACGAAATTGCAATATGCGTATTACTGACATATAACAAAGAATCCTGCCAAGTTTGGTGAAATTCCACCAAAAATTGTGAGAGGAGTTGATTTCAGAAGGTGAGTACCCTTCCCGAGATGGACAGACATCACCACGATGTAATCCCCCTTCAGGCCTTTCAGCCAGCGGGGGATTAAAAAAAACTGATTGAAAAAAAAAATCATGAAAATTGACAGTGTTATAAGTGATTTAAAAAAAAATCCCATTTTTCCTGGATCATTCCAGATCAGTGATCCAGATCAGCACCAAAAGTCACATCAACGTAATTCAGCCCCGAGGTATTCTTCATGTGAAATGTGGTGATGACTGGTTGAAAACTGAGGGAGAAATAGCATTCTAAAAAATGTTTGGAGAATAACTGTTGCCAGGCAAAACAAACCTCGCCTGGCAGCACTCATTTTATACCTATATGTTGATAATGGTAATATTTCTCAATCATCAGCTGTCAGGTTAGTCCTATGAAAATCCATGACCTTGAGTTTGACCTTTCAAGGTCAAAGATCATGGTGCCAAATGAAAGCCCATATTGCACTTCCTACAAGTTGATAATGGTAAATATCTGTCTACCATCAACCGTTTTCAAGTTACAGCCCTCTGAAAATCCTTGACCTTGACCTTTCAAGGTCAAAGATCATGGTGCCAAATGAAAGGTCATATGGGAGTTCCTATACGCTCATAATAGTAAACATCTGTCTATCGGCAACCGTTTTTGAGTTATAATGGAAAATGTTATTTTGACAGAAAAGTTGACCTTTCCAGTGACCTTAACCTTGACCCGATTACCCCCAAAATTAATCAGGTAATCTACGGACCATTGCCCACCTAGCCTGAAAGTTTGAAGTCAGCTGATGCAACCGTCTAGACATTAGATTGTTAACAGACACACAAACAAACAAACAAACAAACAAACAAATGAAAGTTTGAAAGAAAACTCAGAGATACCATCATGTAGCATATCAGTGGAAGCAGAATTGAAAGATGAACACTTTGGAATTGGTTTGAAGTAAATATGATGAATATGAAGGAAGATATCGCCCCCCCAAAAAAGATTTTGACCTTTTTGGTGACCTTGACCGGATGACAATCAAAATGTTGGCGGTTCTATTTGAGAACAATGCACATCTATCCTGAAAGTTTCATGAAGATTGGCCTAGCCATTTTCCTGTAATGTTGCTTAAAATAAATTAAAAAAATAAAACACCGAAAACAATACCTCACCCCCTGGTGGACTCCGTCCCAGGCGAGGTAATAATAAAGTAGAAAGATCCTGAAAGAGTAACAATCTGCACCAGTGCTGCTAGCGCAAATTAACTAATACCATCCAAATAGTGCTTATAATAGTGCTCACATACTACTTACTAGCATCTTAATTTTAATGCACTGGAAAGACAACAAGCGTTTTAGGCAGGTGCTGGGCCCCCAGAACAACTTGACTGCATTTTGAAATAGTTTCCTGGCCAGAGATGGGTATGAAATCGTAAGGATTCGAATCTCAATGTCAGGATGTTAGAATGTGCCACTCAATACTCTTGCGAGATGGTGTGTAATATGGCAATATATCATGGATTGATGATGGTATCACCTGCTCCTCTGAGGCAGAAGAGAAAGGGGTGTGGCCAGACAATACAGATCGTAACTAGTGTTCAGGGTTGTACATGTATAAAGTGATTCGCCCGCCGCACATCACTTTGTAGCCGACATTCCAGGCTCTGGTTGCCGAGGTAACCCTTTTGTATACTCGTTGATAACTCTGTGTTAGTGCTGGCATCATCTATCAGTCAGAAGTCTCCTTTGCTCCCATTGGTAGTTGGCCTTAATTGTGTCACCTCAAAGTGGACTCGGTATCCAGCCACTTCACGTCACCAAGCGTAATTTGACCCATCATCGCTACAAGTCAACAAATTTCACTGACTTTCCATGATTGCCACATAGCCGCCAGTCTCTTCCTGTGTGTACAACCCTTTACGTTCATGTTCCATCATGATAACGAAAACAATGCAGGAAGCTGGGTAAGAGTTGGCTGTAACTTCTACTTGCTAGCATTAGCATATAGTTAGGGTTTTGGGTTTTTTTTATTACTCATTAACATGGTCAAGAATGCTTGACGTGGAGAAAGCCAGAGCTGTAAATCAAATCAAAATCAGGGCTTTGAACCGGTTCAAGGAACGAAAACCGGGAACTTTTTCTATTTCACATGGAACAGAAACAAAACCAGAAACTTTATTATTTATGTTCCGGAACAGAAACGCATATTAAAAATAATGGTAACCGGTTAATACCGGTTTTTATTTCGTTCCTCAAAGTTTCCGTAGCCTACAAATAAAAAAGTAATTCTTCTCCTGCGCAAGTTTCTATAACCTGCTGGGGTTCACTTCCTGTGTGACGTTC
Source organism: Neoarius graeffei (assembly GCF_027579695.1). Taxonomy (NCBI): domain Eukaryota; kingdom Metazoa; phylum Chordata; class Actinopteri; order Siluriformes; family Ariidae; genus Neoarius; species Neoarius graeffei. The sequence goes on from NC_083583.1 coordinate 65,065,800, forward strand.
GCTGACTGAATGGAGAGAGCGGGAGGGTGGACTACTATCACGTCTCCACATCTTAAATAAGAGGTAAATATTACAGTCTATCGTTATTCAAAAACGTCAATTTCAAACACGATATCAATATATTTGTCCACGTTAATGAGAGGCTCGCGAACATTAAATGACGTTAACCTCTGTTAGCCATGACAAATAAGTAGCCAGCCGGGGGGTGTTAAACACAAAATAAACTCCGCTGAGTGCGCACGCGCGCACACTACTGCCTCCGCCGAGTGCACGCACGCGCACACCGCATGTCGGGGCCGTGGATCAGCGAAGTCGGCGGGGAATTTGTGGTTATTATCGGTACAAACAGCGCGAATCACAACTTAAATGAGTGCGGTTCAGTTTGACTGTCAGTCCGTTAGATAAACATTTAATTTTATTAAAATTGAAAAATTAATATTTAGAACCTGTGGGCTACAAAAATAATAGTCATTAAAGTAGCCGGCTGGACTTAATTGTGTGCCGGCTGTATGGCCGGCAGCCGGCGCTTGTGGAAAGCCCTGTATAGGGCCTGACTAGCCTTTGGTAACACACTAAACGAATTATCTTTCATTTTTGGCACTTTTTCTGTTTGTGTAGATGGGAAGACATACTGAGAATCCAAATCGCCAACATTTGAAATAATAATTGTTTCGAATTATTTCTTGTCTTATTTAATGAAGGTTGTAATAGAATTAGCCTACATTTGGCTTAAGCTGGATGAGACAGACATAATTTTATAGTCATTTGTTAAACAGCTGACAGGGAACGTAATTAACCGTTCCAGGAACGAAATTTTTTTGTTCTAACCGGTTCGGGAACGTCTATTTAATGGTGGAACCCAAAACCGGAAACGTTAAAATTCCGTTTCTGTTCGGAACGAACCAATAGGAAAAAAATTCTGGTTCAAAGCCCTGATCAAAATCAAATCAACGTAACGAGTCATTACCTCCAAGTTCATTATGAAATATCCTTTCTGGCAATATAAACAACTTCCAAACATTGCTAGTGCTAGAAAATGTGAAAAATGTGTTCACCAGTTTTGAAAGGTTAAATCAGTATCGTGGTATTGTGATGCGTTACGTATTAAATAGGTTGGTCTTACCTTAAAACCTGGGGCACCAAGTCCCAAGGCAGCCTGTTCCTCTGGAACAGCTTGTTCTCGCTCAGTCTCTCTCTCGATGCAGACTTGGAACCTGCAAAATCACAGAGATGAAACAAACAATGCTTTAATCAGGGACCACAAATCACAAGCTCGAAAGCCTTCGAAAAACATCCACCCTCACTTGCAAGGCTCTTTCATAACCCGTGAAGAGGTTTACAGATTTGTGTGTTCAGCAGAGAAGAGTGAATTCAAGATAAAAGTTGCAAATGACTAGTGATTTAACAGAACACGTTTCTAGAAGGCCTTGGCTTGTGTGACTCATCTAATGAAGGATACTTAGAAAACACTGGGAGAGGGCCATCAAGCAGCACACAAAAAAAAAAAAAAAAAAGAAGGGGGCATCAGCTGTAACATCAGGAGATCACAAGTTCAAATCATGATGCTGACACAGCCATGTGTGACCTTGAGCAATACCGTACATTGCCGTGCTCTCTGGGTGGGAAAGAATGGTATTAATCTATCCCCTGTATGTGTGTAAGACTATGTAAGAGGAAGAGGGCAGACAGCGCTTTCTGAGGGGGTTACACTGCCCTGTGTGTGAGCAGCAGCTCGAAAAATCGAACCATGATGAGCATTGGCAACAAGGAACCAAGCTCCTCATCACAAATAGAATAAAATGAAGATTTAACTCTAACCATGAGGCTTTTACATTAAATACGATTCTGTATGACTTATGTCGAATCCCAAGGTGAATTTTTGTCAATTTAGGGACTTTTTGTGAAACCACATACCAGCTGGTTTATTTTTAGGCTCTGCGACTGAGTCAAAGAAACTCTGGTCAATTTCGGAAGTTAAGACATCAGTCCAAGAGCTCTTGCACAAGGCAGTTTCAAAACTGCTTACACATCCATACAACATACCCTCATACAAAATACCAGCGACTTCAGCAGCCTCGTTTTCAGTTTCCAGACGAAAAAAAAAAAATGCAGAGCCTTACAATACACCTCAGATCAGGTCAGGAAACCACATTTAGCAGAAAGAATGTACTTGGCTGAAGAGGTTGTTTGATCGCAGTCTCCACATGCATTCTGCAGATCTAAGCAGAAAGCCATAGGCTCCGTGTTCCAGTAAAAGGACACTCCACCTCTCGCTGCAGACAGCGGCACCACGATTGTTAATAATAAGCAATGACCTAATGACGGGCGGTAATAATTCGTGGAAGCTTTTGGAGGAATGAGGGGTTTTGTTGCAGGGCTGCTCTAAGCTCAATGAGCTTTCTTTATCACTTCCTCCACTAATCAGAGGACATTAGAACAAGGCCCTTTGTTTATGGCAGCAGTGACCCAGGGCTGGGTTTCACATCGGGTCTCGCTGGTGGCCATGACCAAACATTTCAGTCTGTTCTTCTTGATTTATCACACGTTTCTGGATGTTTTATTAATAAGAAATGACATTCAAAACATAAATGCCTTTTATAACCGCATATCAAACCTGCACAAACAAAAATAAACCCACCGAGAACTCCTGCTTGGCGAGGTAAATATATTAAAATGATGGACATCACAGCCGTTTATACCACAGCATGCCTGAATTCTTGAATCTGATTGATCAGAAGGTGTGCATTATCTTTGTACAACAACAGCACGGCTCGGACAGTAGTTTCAACTGTAATACGAACAATACGTTAATATTAATATGCTCATTCAAATATGTTATTGTTTTTATTGCTGGAGTTCAGTCACATGACTTTTCTTAGCGGTTTTACAAGAAGTGAAATAGCTGGGACCTAAACGGCTGCCGTAGTGCAAACAACTAGCGCTAACTTATCAGAGTACGCTCATAATCTAGAAGCCACTGCTGGCTTTAAATATATTCAGAAGATTGCTATGTGCAATGGAATCGACCCCTACAGTCTGGGAAAGAAGGATTTGTCATACGATCTCGAAAACTACCCTTCATTCGAGTTCCCCGACATCTCGAACTATCTGGTGTTGCAGACGTCCCTCTACACCGCAAAACAGATGAAAGCGTGGAAGAGTATGGAGGCTTACAGCTTTTTTGTATGTGGCTGGGTAAAGGACCTCGGGATCAAGTCGCTGCCCAATGAATCCTGTATTGTTTTTGCCCGTGTAAGCATGTTTGTTTGTTTTTTAAGCTTTTCGTATGCGTCTTTACAACGAAGCGCTGCAAGTTGAAGTGTAAACAAACAACAGTTCACTTGATTCTCACTTGTGTTGGCTCTTATCTCTCAGGTAAATCATTCACAAAGATCATCAGAAACCCCTTTAAAGACCTGGATCTTAGTTCAACAAGACGGAGAAGTGATCACGGCGCATTGTAACTGTACGGCTGGGGAAGAATTTTGTCGCGACCTTCATGCATATGGACTTTGTGAGGAGTGAGGCGTAAACAAAGAAACAGCTGGGGACTTTAGCGCTTCGTGATTAAAAAAAGTACCGTAAAATAACGACACATAGCAAGAAAAGTACTTGGAAAACACTAAGGACGTAGCTGAGAGGGAAATACAAACCTTTTACCAAGTGATCACTGCAAACTCGAGCATGCTTTGACTTGGCTCCCTTCGATTTCAGTGAGAGGTTCAAAAGCCACCTTTCTCAACGTCTTTTTGTGAAATCCTGTGTTCGTTCACCCTTTATTAGTTCACGGGGAACCCTGAAGGAACTTTTATCAGTTTCATGGTTGGATCAATTCGAATTACCTAAAACAATGCAAGCCTAAGACATTGTTCACGTAAGCAATGCACCTTCTCCGTACAAATGCTTTGACAACTGAGCTTTGGTAGACCACCAGCTAAAGTTTTGAATAACTAATGAGGCGGATGTGACGTCACGTGAAATAGAGGTCTGCGCGGGTCGGATTTTTCAGTCCCACTCCCGCCCGCGCCCGCAAAGAATTATGATTTTCAGTCCCGCTCCCGCCCGCCATATTTTGTCCCGCTCCCGCCCGCAAATCCCGCATGATGCAGACGTTCGCGTTATTTCTTAGGAAAGTTCTTGTCTTGACACAGTGTGATGGTGCCCGCCCCCTACTTTGAGTGGATTTGAGCATAAATATCTACAGCTCACGTTTGTTATTGTTTACCTTGTTTCTGAATTCAGCATGTAGTATCTCTAATAATAATTAGTGCTGTCAAATGATTAAAATATTTAATCGCAAATCACACATTTTTATCACATGAGAAACCATTGTAATTCTCTGATCAGCATAAAGTGGTACAAAGCAAGCCCGTTCAATGTTTTTTATTTATTTTTTTTTTTTATTTGCAAAGCAAAGCTAGTAAAAGAAATGAATTGATTTCCTGCTTGCGTTAGTCTACAACTTTAATCAGAGAGACATGTTACACAGTGACGGTAGGCTTGACTCAATGCTATCCCAGAAATCCTTCCTGTAATATGCAAATTTGGCCGCCTCTGATTGGACAGCCAAATTTGCATATTACAGGAAGGATTTCTGGGATAGCATTGAGTCAAGCCTACCGTCACTGTGTAACCTGCCTCTCTGGTTAAAGTTGTAGACTAACGTAACAAGTAAATCAATTCACTCATGGTTCTCTTGCTAGCTGGGTGTGAACTGCGAGTCATTAGAGTGATCAATGGCAAGTTTAAGATACTATTTCTCACTCAATCCGGCAATCTGACTTTCTCTGCAAATTTAGGCATCTTAAAATGTTTTTATTAATGCCAAATAAAATATCCAGCACAAATTATATATGATAGGCATAAATTAATAAATTTATAAATTTTATTTTAAGCACGTTTTTAGTTAGCGGGACTGCAGCTTATCACCGCTCCCACCCGCGCCGCATATGTGCACTCCCGCTCCCGCCCGCGCGCGCATATGTGCACTTCCGGTCCCGCCCGCGCCCGCAATGAGCTTTCAAAATTTGTCCCGCGCCGCACTGCTTTGCGGCGGGTCCCGCGAGACTCCCGCAGGAGTGCAGGGCTCTAACGTGAAACCCAGCAATAATCCACGACTACTAATAAACAAAATTTAAGGCTTCAAATGTGGTTAACAAAATAAAATGTATAAATCACTCATATGGTGATGTGTTTGTTAGGAGCCATGTGTTTCACATGGACAGATGGTGTTTTGGTTCGTAACAGCCCAAGACTCCCAGCATATGAAATCCACTAAATAGCAGTACAAGTCAACAGTGACAAAACATAGCCAATGTAGAAATACAACAACTCTGTATCACGGTCCACATTCACAGATACTAGTAATCCTCTGTGATACACGTTTACGCACATAATAGTTTTTGAAATATATCCAGACATATAAAGTGGCTGTGGTTGTTGTTGATTTGCATAAGAGTCGACGATTGTCCTTGGTGGAGGTTTGCGGTCTCCAAGCGCCCTTCTAGCTTACATTATATTATTGGGGTGGGGGGAATAAAACCTAAGTAATATACCAAATAATGTTTGTTTGTTTTTGTTAGAGCTGATCTCATTTATGAGCCACATTTAAGCTGATCATTTATGATTCTCTCTCAAAAGATAATTATTTGCAGCCCCTAACATACAGTATCTTGCAAAAGTATCCCCCCTCCCCCCGGTGTTTGTCCTGTTTTGTTGCATTACAAGATGGAATTAAAATGGATTTTTGGGGGGTTAGCACCTTTTGATTTATACAAACATGCCTACCACTTTAAAAGGTGCCAAATGTTTTTTTTTGTGACAAACAATAATTAAGATGAAACAAGATCAACCGTGAGCAACTGCTCACGTACGTATCCCCCCGCTCTCGCTTATATCAGAATGCAAGTGATCGAAGGAATAGGACACTTATTATGAATGTTGACTTCAACAAATAATGAACCCTGAAACAAGTAAGTAAACAGCCGTGTCTCTCCCCAGGGATTTCAAACAGCATCCTGCTAAACTGTCATTTTGAAATAGTGTCAAAATCCACCCTATAGACCCCTTTCACTGACGTCACCCGAAACCGGAAGTAAACAGACTCTGCGCCATTTTGGAAGACCAACAAACTCGTGATTAGGGGAAAATAACGGCAGTGGTATGTGAACCCACGAGAATAAAGTGGAGTGGCAAACGACTTAAACAAATCTGAGCTGAGCTGTTTTATTTATGATTTATTGGCCCAACAGTAGACTTGAAAGAAACCTGTGTGAGACTTGGCAAAAAAACTGTGGATATAATGGATAAGTCTGTGCATGATCTGTGGACATTTGAGGTAAGCAAACACAAGAAATTCAGATTTAAAACATGCTAAATTGGCCCCAAGTTGATAACTGTATGAGGAGCAAGCCTCCCAGACTTCTACAATTTAATAATAATAATAATAATAATAATAATAATAATAATAATTTAGGATGGTTTGGGGCTTGCTCGCTGCTGCCAGGTTGGTTGTTGAGTAGCCTGACTTTTTTTTTTTCCTTGCGTATGGTATCATTGTTGACGCGAGGTTGTTTTTTGAACATGCCAATGTGGACACGATTTCCCCTGATGAGTTATGACTTCAGACGCGATGCGTGTGTGGAGGTGTGGAGTTGTATAGCAGCCTATAGTGTAGTAATTCACATGGAATGCCTCGCTGTTTACGGAGGCTTTGGTCCAGTATCAGTGCGTATCCTATTGTAGGCCTACCACAAGAATTAATACCGTTTATTTTTGTCTCTACAATTTAACATCCCTCCAGCTCGTAGCTCAAATTTTATTCTCTCTGGTTCCAATTCGAGTAGCTGTAACATTATTATGGAGGCTCCCCCTACTGTCATTTACTAGTTAGTGTTTAAGCATCGTCTTGTTCAGATCATTGACGATTGTGGAGGCACGGCATATTCTGTTATATCTACGCACTATGCACACATACTATGGCTAGTTTCTACCGTTGTTATTTCGATTCTATATTCATTGCAGAATTACCAAGTCACACTTAAGGTGTGTTTAGTGTCTATTTTAATAATCAAATTAGTGATTTTACTTGTAGGGACTAGGGAATGATGTAGGGTTATTTTTTGGGGTTTTTTTAAACTGTTAATCATTCATGTTGCCTACATTTTTTTCTTCTGCCTTCTCTTTAGAAAACGCAGTAAAAGATGATGGCCGCATTGCTCGAGCAACTGGACTTTGCAAAAAGATAGCGAGTCATTTTTCCCATAGCTGGAAAATGAAAATGGCTCTGAAAAAGGCACAGCAGGAGCACAACCTCCCAGAACACTCTCTCATCACAGAATGCCCCACAAGGTGGGGGTCCAGGCAAAAGATGATAGAGTCCTTGAGCAGCACCGGGCTTTATCAGACGTCCTCTCAGAAGACAGAAAGTCCAGGCATTTGGTTCCAACCTGGCAGGACCTGGATGTGCTCGAATCTGTGAATCAGGCATTACAGCCTCTTGAAGAATTCACAGATGCACTCTCAGGTGAAAGTTATGTAAGTGTTTCATATGTGAAACCAGTTCTTCATCTGCTGAAGACATCCGTTCTGGCCGAGAAACAAGAAGACTCTGAATTAACAAGATCCATTAAAATAAAAATTCTGAACTACATGATCTGTAAATACGATGACTCTGCAACCCAGGAACTTCTGGATATGGCATGCTTCATGGATCCAAGATTCAAAGCAAACTATATACACAGCGACAAAGTTTCACACATAAAGACGAGTTATGGCAGAAATGCAAACAACAACATTGAAGGTGCTTTATATTCTTCATTACACATGCTTATTGCATAATGTTGAAACATGGAATATGACCAATATGTAGTGGGGGACTTTTTTCACTCTGTATTTTCTGTATTGTAGGAAGGACAGCTGTCTGATACTGGGGCCCAGAGTGTGGATCCACCTTGCACCACTTCAAAGAAAGCAAGAAAATCACTGGGCAGTTTCTTCAAAAAGGCCCCAGTCCCCGTTTCACCTTCTGCACAACTGGAACAAGCCATAGAAGCTGAGCTGAACAGCTACTTGCTGTCTCCTACCATAGACAGTGAGGCAGACCCCCTAGCCTGGTGGAGACTACACATGGTGAACTTCCCACAGCTAAGTAAACTGGCCAGAAAGTATCTCTGCATACCTGCAAGCAGTTCACCTTCAGAAAGACTGTTTAGCACATCAGGGAATATTGTGACATGCGAACGCACATGCTTAAAGCCAAGCAAGGTGAACATGCTTGTTTTCCTTGCCAAAAACCTGCCTTAACGTAAGCGCACACGCGCACACAATTTGTTCTTATAGTATTACAGTTGGTAATCCATGTTGTGGCTGATTTCCCGTTGCACTAGCCGTTTTGGCCAAGAATTCACCATTTATATATTATTTTTATTGATATTTTATGTTGTTTTTTGTTTAATGTAATTTCATGTAATGTAATTTCATTTGAATGCTTTAAGCTGTTTTCAGGTTTTTGTTTATTGTTGAACATTCATGGATTTGTGGACATAATTGTAGGTGTAGCCACGTTTTTCCAAATAAAAATAATAATGGAAACAATGCATTCATTTTTTAATGGCATAGCAGGTACAGTGCAGGATGGTGATTAAAAAATATTATTTTTTGTTAAAAATTTACATATCGCAAGTCATATCGCAATCGCAGTAATCAGTAATGTTATCGCATATCACAATTTTTTTCCAATATCGTGCAGCCCTACCCCTAAATAAGAGCTGGTCCAACCAATTCACTTCATAAGTCACATAATTAGATGATTAAGATCCACCCGTGTGCAGTCAATGTCACATGATGTCTGTATAAATCAACTTGTTCTGGAAGAACCCTGACACTAACATTATTAAGCAAGCAACATGAAAACCAAGGAGCCTCCAAACAGGTCAGAGACAAAGTTGTGGAGAAGTATAGATCAGGGTTGGGTTATAAAAAAAAAATATCCCAAACTTTGAATATCCCAGGGAGCACCATTAAATCCATTATAGCAAAATGGTAAAAATATGGCACCACTACAAACCTGACAAGAGGAGACCCGCCCACCAAAACTCACAGACCGGGCAAGGAGGGCATTAATCAGAGATGCAACAAAGACACCAAAGATAACACTGAAGGAGCTGCAAAGATCTACAGCAGAGATGGGCGCATCTGTCCATAGGACCGCTTTAAGCTGTATTTATATATTTAAAAAAAAAAAAACAAACAAACCTCAATTTAACGAAGCATGTTCCTACATTATTTCTTTCAGCACTTAACGAGTTTGGGTTCTTCTACAAATAAAATTGTTACGCTTGCATGTGCAGCCACTGATGCGCCATCTGACCGGAGGATCTTTCCACCCAAAGTCCCCTTTACTGGTCTTGTATGTAGGATTGCTGATGACTCCCGTAATTTATATCTGCATACAGTTCGTTTCTCTAATTTTTAAAGAAAAGAAAACCCATCTTTAAAACACAGTTATGAAGATAATGATATAAACTAACGAGTCATGTGAATAATTGAAAATAAGGAGCTCACACAACTAAAATATTCATCTCCAAAAGTCAGTTTCTATGCAGAATGGATGATTTCATGGAAGCCGCCATTGAAAATATTTTAACCAATCAGAAAAATCCCCCCGATCGTTTCCGGCACTGCTCTGACGTCATTTGAGCACAAAACACAGCAGCTCCTGCATAGCAAGACTTGAAGCTGCCCCTGGCTGGATATTATTTCATTAAAAGTTTATATGAAAAAAAATTTAAATTCCATTTCTCTAACAAAAAAGTGGAGGGGGAAAGATAATACTGATGACGATAAACAGCGAGGAAAGAGTGGACAGCTGATGTATTCCTATGTGACTGAATGCAGGGAGATAACTTTTCATATTTAGATCCCCGGTACAAGTAGTGCTGTCGTGACAGCCTCATTCTGCGGACTGTAACCTTGCTAGACTACCTACAAACAGATCTGCATGCAATCTAACTTACCTAAACCTATCCAAGAGGCAAGTGCGCGAATTTGTACACGTTCCTGGCTCAAACTCGCCTTTACTTTCTCCACAAACTGAGGAGTGCACGAGTCCCACCCCCCATTATGTGCTCATTCTACAGGGGCACCATTGAGAGTGTCCTCACTGGCTGCATCACCGCGTAGTACGGAGGCTGCAGTGCCTCCTGCCAGAAGACTCTGCAACGCATAGTGAACACGGTCAGCAAGATCATCAGTACCCCTCAGCCCTCCCTTACGGACATCGATCACTCCCGTCTCACCCACAGAGCCATCTATCACTCCCGTCTCACCCGCAGAGTGTGGGGAAAGGTGGTGACGCCTCCCACCCTTCACACTCACTCTTCAGCCTCCTGCCCTCAGGGAAAAGGTACCAGAGTCTCTGGGCCCGCTCCACAAGACTGCTAAACTAGGGTTGGGCGGTATTACGGTAAGAAGGTATCCAAAAGTACCAACGGTATCGGTCTCATTACCGTCATTTTAAAAAAAAATATAATATCTAAATAAATATGGAGTACATGAGGTCATAATATAAAATAATAAATTGAAGATCATCCCGAATAACTGTGTGATCGTATTTTCACTAATTCTATCAATTTCCTAAAGAAGTTCTCATCGCGTGCAGGGTTGTTTATGTCGTTACCATGGCAACCCTGCGTGACATTTGGAGTCTGACAGAAAGCTTCGCAAGAGACTGAGACCGGGGGTGTCATGGCTCAGATGGCTAAGGCACCGTACCATAAATCCGGGGACCCGGGTTCGATTCCGACCCGAGGTTATTTCCCGATCCCGTCTCTCTCTCCCCCGCTCATTTCCTGTCTCTCTATACTGTCCTATCTAAAAAAAAAAAAAAAAAAAAAAAAAAAGAGACCGAGACCGCGGTTGAAAGATGGCAAGTCAAGATAACGAGTTAGTGGCAAAAAAAAAAATACAACATCGGCAGTGTGGCAGTATTTTGGTTTCAAACCAAACGAAAAATCTAATATGTCCCCTAAGGCACACCATAGCCTGGGGGTACTCCACTTCCACGAGATCTCTCCAATGAGTTGTGTTTTGAGTAGGTTACATGAGTAACAACAAGGTAAAATAATATAACGTATGACATTTGGGATGTGGGTAATAAACGTTTGAAATGTCATCTACTGAAGAAACGGAAGAAAACATCGTAGCGTAAACTGTTAGGTTTCTGGTGGGAATTAGCAATGCGCTTGCTATCTTTGTTGGGTGTGTTAAACCGTATGGATTTAAGTGGAATAATTGTAAGGAGTTATGTGATCAAGACAACGTTTTAAGCCATTTGATTATTAATTTCCCCGCCATGGCATGACATGGGCCCATATGATTTTGCCTTGTGCAGCTATCACGCATTTGAATTAGGTTCGCCTCATTTGCGCTGAAGAATATGGTTTATCGCGCAGTCTAAACGGACTTGGGTGTTGGTTGATTCTTTTTCTTTTTTTTATTTCCCATGCTTGAAAGGGTATGATCCTGCTCATCGTGTACTTTTTTTTGATGGAGTAGGTGAAATAGTGCTGCAAATGGCGTTTCAACGCAGACGTGTAAACGACAGTTGAATGCTATTTTCAAGATGAAGGAAGAGTTGCGTGATGCTTTGAAATATCTCTTAATCCATTCATCAATGCACAAAATTCGCTTTGCTGCTTAATCCATACCACAATGCACACAATTCGCTATGCTGCTTTTAAATAGTACATTTGAGGCATAGGCGCACGTTACACAGTAGGCCGAAACAAAATATTTTTTTCTCGGTAATACCGTATACCCCGGGAAAACACAGAGACAGTTTAAAGGTATCAAAGTTTGGATACCGCCCAACCCTATGCTGAACAGCTTCATCCACCAGGCTGTCAGGATGCTGAACTCTGTCCACTACCTACCCCCTGCCCCCACTGGAAATGCACAATGGGCTCTGCACTCAGCACTCGACTTTTACGGACTGTCCCATGAAGATGGCGTCTGAGGAAGCCCAACTTCAGGTAAGGTCACTGGCTTTGTATTTACTCTTCTACACACTCTATCCGTGCACTTGCAGAGCTAGAGACACCTCGTTTTGTTTGTAGGAACCCTCTACTCACTTCCACAGAACTGTCATGTTGTTTTGAGCTTTGCAATGGTTTTAAAACTAGCGTTTTGTATCGGCAAAAAGACATGCCCCGGGCACTGCCGTGTTGGCGCTTTCCGGTTGAAAATCACAAAAACCTAATTTTCTCAAAACACATCCGATTGACATGATCGTGGTAGCAACTCAACGTATGCATTCCCAATAATGCGAAAATAGACCTAAAAAGCATTTCACTCCGGAGTTTTCCTTTAATCTATATTATCTATATTGTTTTTCCTTAATTTTTTCCCTTTTTTTTGTGTAATCTTTATCTGTTTTTTTGTTTTGTTTTTTACAAGTAAGGTGAGAGAGAAACGGCATTTCGATTCTCCTATACGTTCTGGATATATACTGAATTGACAATAAAGAATCTTTGAATCTTGAATCTTTGAATAAAAGCACTCGTTAGCACGCTTGGCATACTCTCGACTCATTCATGAAAAACTTTCTCGTCAAGACGTCACCAGGCTAGCCTACCGTAATTACCGTAGTAGTGTCCAACCCCCACAGCAACACAGAAAGAGGGTAAACAAACACTGCTTCACACAGCTCGTGTGCTCAGAAGATTTTGAAGAAAATTGTTTCACTCAAACAACTCGGATGCACCGGCATTAGGAATACTGTATACGCCAGCGCTGAATCCAGATGCGGTTCACACAATCTTCAGCCAAAAAGCGGACAAGACAAACGAGACAACATGGTCAGTAGTCTGCAAAAGAGAAGTTCAAAGGGTAAGAGAACACTTTTTATGGCTTCCCTAACTTTTTATTAAGTGTGATATGTTAATTTGAGTTTCTTTGGGCATAAACATAATAATTACTGATGCAGCTAAGGGGCTTGATGTTTGTTGGGCATCTTGCTTTAATTCAGTGTTGTCAAAAAAGCCTCAGTAATGACTGACTAAAACAACTCTATAAATATTATTCGCTCGTGTGTAACCTGTTGATCTGGTAATGCTTGTTTATTATGATCATCATCGTTATCCGCATCATTGTCCGAAATACTCGAGGAAATCAGTGAAGAAATGTCACTGGTGCTACGGTCCATTTTGTCGAATATGGCCGTATATTGTAAGTGACGTCACACTTTACGGAAACCATTCGGAGTTCTTTTAGGCAAACAGCAGTTTGTTTGTGGAATAGCCAACCTCGATCGGTGCAAACACGTGATCATTTTAAGAAACAGGTGAAACAGTTTTTGTGGAGTAAATTCCAAACCCAGTTTTATGATGTGTATTTAACTAATTTTTAATGATTTTGGTGCTATTTCTGTAATCTAGTTGTACTCTGTGATAAAGTTAGCATATATTTTTTGTTTGACTTTCATCATTGTTTGTCAATTTATTATTGTCTCTTATATTTTGTTGTCTCCTGCTGTCATCAAGAAGACCACATTGGAAATAAGTGCATTTTATATTGTGTTGTCCTCAGTGTGATTTATACTGTATCTTTTACATGTATGAATTTTACCAAATAAATCCATACCATACCAGCAGCTCGGGTGTTTCTGGCAATATTTCCGCCTTTTTTTCGTACAAGTGCATCCTCCAGTAATTGTTTACATGAATCCTGTATAATAAAGCAGTGTTTGTTTACCCTCTTTCTGCGTTGCTGCGGGGGTTGGACTGTCTACCATGGTAATTATAGTAGGCTAGCTTGGGGGCGTCGTGATGAAGTTTTTCATGAATGAGTCGAGAGCATGCTAAGCATGCTAATGAGTAGTATAACACAGTTTCAGCCTCGTTTCACAGGTAAATAGTTCAGATTTGTCCATAAGTCAGGGCTGCAGCTCATTAATACACTATTTCAGATGTATAGTGAGAAAAAAACAAACAAAAACTAACAAACAAACAAAAAAGAGACATTGTCACCTTAGTAGACCTTTTGCTTTGCCCCTTCAGTACTGAAGAGCGACACTCAGCCTTGCGCCCAAATGACGTCACGCATCGCCCTTCCAACAGGCAACATGGCAGCCTACTGGTGGCATTAGAGTAGCGATACAAAAACGCTCACAACTTTCTCAAACGGTCAAACATGCCTGAAACAATTCTTACGGGCTCTCGATATTACAAGCTACCAACCCGCGCATGTATTTGCTTTGCATTTTCTATTCCTTTAAGGTTTTCATTTGACTTGGCCTCATAGAAGAGTTGTTGAAAATGCCGAAGAACTGTGCACACCATCGGAAAACCTTGAGGTCGAAAGAGATAAAAAACTGATATCTACGAATAAAAGGCCGTGGACCTGTTCTGACAAAATCGTGACCTTGATACAGCCGAACACTTCCAAATATAATAAAGAGAACATCTTTTTCTTGTCATGTGTCAGAAATGGATGAAGGTATCTAGCATTTTTTTTGTTTCTCCCATGTTTGCAGTGCGGCACAGTAAACACAATGCATCAGATTGTACTGAACTGAATAACAAGTGGGGAAAAAGGGGGGGAGGGGGAAAAAGTGTCATCTTTTCACTCCGACTATAACCCGCAGTACTCTGACACACTCTTCTTCTGACCACAAGCTTCAGAATCTTTAGCTATCAGTTTACAAAAAAAAAAAAAAAAATACACAAGAACATTCGACCACAGTGACTCCAGGAGCTTTAAATACACACACAAGTCTTTGGCACATGTAAAGAAAGTACTGCGCACTGCATTCAACTTACCACAAAAGTGCATTTGAGATACAAAGTGGGAAATAGTGTGTGTTTGGCATCTTTGGTTCGCAGCAAGCTAGCCAGTTAACAGTGATCACTGATGTACATTTGCCTTCTCAAAACACCACGCTGTATAGTCGCTGTTCGAGCTCTAACAAGAAAATATGTCAGACTGATCATAAACAAAATACCTGTATATACAGTTGTGGTCAGAAGTTTACATACAGTGATATGAATGTCATCTTGCATATGAATGTCATGGCAATATTTGGGCTTTCAGTAATTTCTTTGGACTGTTCTTTTTCTGTGGCAGAATGACTGCACAGCATACATCTTTAATAAAAAAAAAGAATTTGGTGCACAAGTTTTAATTTTCTTTGGGTTTTCTGAAATCAACACAGGGTCAAAATTATACATACAGGGTCAAAAATTTAGACGCTCAATTAGATTATTAATTCAGAGGTGCTGAAACCTGTAAAGTATCTCTCATCTTGCCAAGGCCGAGGTCTCTTAACTTCCTGTTAGTGATCATGATTGACTACAGCTGGTAGCTTCTCTGTGCCTTCATAAAAAGGGTTTGTTTACAGCACTCATTGGATTGACCAACACACAGTAAAATAGGAAAATCCAAGGAGCTCAGTGCAGATCTGAGAAAGAGGATCGCAGATATGCACAATTCCAACTGAAAATTCCAAGATCAGTTCAAACAATTGTATCCAAGTGAGGTGGAGTCACTTTGCCAAGCCACTTTGCTTCAAGAAAATCCAAACTGTCACCATCAGCTGAAAGGAAATTGGTTTGGATGGTCAGGAACAACCTGGGAACCACCATGGCACAGCCCTGCCATGAACTGGAAGCTGATGGATCACTGTCTACAGTTCAGATTAGGGATGGCGAAAACTAAAAAAAAATCTTGACCGACCACCGAGCCTCATTAGCCGGTTAAAGTCGGTTAACCTATGAGTTTAAAATTCTAGAATTGGAATTATTACAGGGATGCAAACGGCGCGCCTTTTGGCGGATGCCGCCCTCTCCACGGCTGAATCGCGCAGATCCGACCTTCCTTTCCCAAGGGGGGGCGTTGGAGCGTCCGACCACAACTTCATCAAAGCAAATTCTGCATATAAGCAAATGCCGCCACAGTCCACGAAACACAGGAAGTACAAGCACGAGAAGAAAACAGCAAATCAGAAAGCCGCGCACCCGCGCAAAATTTAGGCCAAGTTTACATTAGACCGTATCTGTCTCGTTTTCTTCGCGGATGCACTGTCCGTTTACACTAAACCGCCTGGAAACGCTGGGAAACGGGAATCCACCAGGGTCCACGTATTCAATCTAGATCGTGTCTGGTCCGGTGCTGTGTAAACATTGACAATACGCGGATACGCTGTGCTGAGCTCTAGCTGGCATCGTCATTGGACAACGTCACTGTGACATCCACCTTCCTGATTCGCTGGCGTTGGTCATGTGACGCGACTGCTGAAAAACTGCGTGGACTTCCGCCTTGTATCACCTTTCATTAAAGAGTATAAAAGTATGAAAATACTGCAAATACTGATGCAAATACTGCCCATTGTGTAGTTATGATTGTCTTTAGGCTTGCCATCCTTCCACTTGCAAGTGGTAAGTGATATGCGCTGGGATCACACACACAGTGGCTCAGTCCCGAATCGTGGCTCGTGCACTTCACTCGCGTGCTCTGTGAGCTGCGCAGGGCCGGAGTGCGCACCCTCCAGAGGGCACTCGCTGTTCAGGGCGGAGTGATTTGGAGCGCAGGATGCCTGCGGAGCCGAGCGTATCCGTGTATTGGTGTTGCTGTGTGCACGCGAACCGTGTATTGGTGTCGCTGTGTGCACACTAATCGTTTTAAAAACGTTAATCTGATGATCCGCTGATACGGTCTAATGTAAACTTGGCCTTAATGTGCGCATTCTGATCTACTGATTGCGCAGCTTCCGCGCAAACGCGCGCAGCCCCCCGATCCACTGCCCTTCTTTCACACACCCCACGCCTCATGGACTGCAACGGCACCCGCCTATTTAGTAATTTTAATACAGAATCCACCTTGAAATTACAATCGGAAACTCCAACGCCCCCCCCAAAAAAAAAAAACGGATCTGCGCGATTAAAAAAAAAAAAAAAGTCGGCATCTGCGCCTTTAGTTTGTGTGGAAAGATATGATCTGCAATAACATGCATTGTTGGCTACAGACTGAAACATACTTTCAGAATGCACTGGCCAAGGCAGGACTAAACTCCATGTGCCTTCTAATAATTAAAAAAAAAAAAAACGAGTAATTTGTAAGCTAAAAAGCCGGTGTCTACACTTTTCTTTCACCGAGTGGCAGCTGGGCGGGACATGACTGAATGGGTGTTTCTGATTTGTCAGCTGTCTTTAACTGGGGCGGGACATGACTGAATGGGTGTTTCTGATTTGTCAGCTGTCTGCTCCAAAATCGGCAGCTTCAAAACGATTGATTTTTTTTTAACCGACAACCAAAAAAAAATTAACCGGTTGACGTTGATTCGGTCAACCACCGGTCAAACGGTCATCGGTTAACATCCCTAGTTCAGATCACCATGGACTAAGAGGCTGCTATCCAAGAAATAACCCCCTGCTCCAAAATTGACACCTTCAAGCTTAACTAAGGTTTGAAGTGACCACATGGACAAGAAAAAGCCTTCTGGAGGAAAGCTGTATGGTCAGATGAGACAAAGATTGAGCTGTTTGGCCACAATGACTACCATGTACAGAGGGACACTGTACCAGCTGGTGGTGGTAGGATCATCATGCTCTGGGGCTGTTTTGCTGCCAGTGGAACTGGTTCATTGCACAAAGTGGATGGAATAATGAAGAAAGAATTCAGCACAAACCATCAGAAACTAGAACATGACTTGGGAGTCACAACAGGACAATGAACCCAAACACGCATCAGAGCTGGTTGTGGAGGATAAAGCAGGCTAACAATAAGCTGAAAACAAGTCCTGACTTCAACCAGGGGCTTCAAAGTTTGGGAGAATAGCAGGGTGCAAAATGGTAAAATGTCTGCCCGAGGGAGGGAGGGAGGGAGGGATGGATGGATAGATGGATGGACGAATTTTTCATGGGGCGGGATGGTTTGGAACAGGCCATCTAAAATTGGGATAACATTTACTCGGGACGGGTATTTGAGGCGGGTCGTCTAGCTTAAGCTTGATTAGCGTTGTTACGCACGCCAGTGTATCCCACAGAAATTTTGGAGACTATGGGGGCAAGCCATGGGGGAGGCGCAGGGGTTGTTTAAAATTGAGTGATATGTTAAATATTAAGTTATTACTGAAAAACTATTGATTAAAAAAAACAGACACTGAGAAATGGTCCTATAAACAACTTTACCAATATAAAAGATTACCAGGACTACAAAAATGCAGAAAAATAGGCTTTACTTATCCAAATGCACCTGTTGGTTCAAAAGTTAAAGTGCAGAGAACCTCACAGCACAACATGAAGTTACCTTAAAATATAATATAAATGCCTCAGCTTTCATGTAAGAAAAAAAAAACTATTAATACTAGTACTGTGTGCAGTCAGTCTCTCCTGAAGACTAAATTAAACAATAAACTAATAAAATAAATGGCTCAGGCTTCATAGAAGAAAAAAAACAATTTGAACAGAATCTCACAGTATGATGCTGAAGCTGCCTAAACAATGGAAAATAGAATACCATTTTGGCAAAAACATTGGCATCCATTAATTTCTTGTATTAAGTAAAAAAATATGTTGCCAGATACTGCTGATGTTTTACAGCCCAAAATATGTTCAAAACCCGCCAAAATGCACTTGAAACCGCCCAAATTGGGCGGGAAAACGCGCAATCTGGCAACACAGGTGGCAGTAATGGCTGCACTCATGTCGAGGATGTAAACACAAGCTGGAAACACAGGTGGCAGTAATGGCTGCACTCATGTCGAGGATGTAAACACAAGCTGGCAACACAGGTGGCAGTAATGGCTGCACTCATGTCGAGGATGTAAACACAATCTGGCAACACAGGGCAGTAATGGCTGCACTCGTGTCGAGGATGTAAACACAGTTGACGCGGCAATGGACATACATGACATAGTGGATGTAATTTACGTTCACAACTTTTTTTGCTGTCAGAAATATTTAATATTAAATTTTGTGACTCGACTGACAATAGCCGGCGGCATAACAAGCCATAGCCGGCGATTTGCCGCTGGTGACCGGCTACTTTAGAGACCGCTGTTCAACCCTATTGAAAATATATGGACCGTACTTATAAGTTGAGTCTATGCCAAGAAAAAATAAATAATTTAAACTCTACCATGAAGAGTCATGAAACATCCAACCAGAATTCTGCCAGAAGCTTGTTCATGGTAAACAAAAACGTTTGATCAAGGTGAATCTTGCGAAGAGACATTTTACCCAAATATTCGGTGTGCTGTATATTCTTGACCCTCTATGTATAATTTTGACCCTGTGATTTCAGAAAATTAAAACTTGTGCACCAAATTCTAGTGTTTTTTTAATTAAAGATGTATGCTGTACAATCATTCTGCCACAGAAAAAGAACAGCTCAAAGAAATTACTGAAAGCCCAAATATTGCCATGACATTCATATATCACTGTATGTAAACTTCTGACCATAACTGTACAGTATAATTCTTCATTTAAAGGTCAGAAAAGCTACTTTGTTTACTGTTGATGCTGTTATCAGCCATGTTGATTTGACAGTGATCGCTTGCTGAACTCTGAAGAAAGACCACTCCGAGTTCCTACTAAGTAGGGATTCCGACCTGAGGGGCTGTTTTTCCTGGTCCAAGGTCAGGAGATTACGAGTTACGGTCTCTATTCAAACACAGCATCGCCTTTAAAGACTCCAGGAAAGTGTGTGGCTGGTTAGTCACAACCAAAATTTCCCATGAATCTTTTATGACACAAAGTAGAAAACTTTTCACAACTTGGCCAAGAACTTGTAGGTCGTGCATGTCCAACCTGATCCGCAAAGGGCCAGTGTAGGCACAGATTTTCTGGAGTCATACTCTGATTCGCTTGTTTGATCAGCTGATCTCAACCTTGAGCTGACCATCAGAGGCTTGGCTGGGACGAAACCCAGCAGGCACGCCGGGCCTTTGTGGATAGGACTTGACACTTCTTGTACACTACATAACCAAAAGCATGTGGATACCCAACCATCACTTATATATATATATATATATATATCTGTCTTCCCTGAACTGTTGTTGGAGTAGAGGAAGTCGAGTGTCCTGCACTCAACCTCAGTGAAAAACTTAAAGTGCATATCCTGGACGAATTTCGTGTTTTTTTTTTTTTTATATATATGAAAGTATGTCCCTTTACACACTCATCCAGAAGGGTAATTTTGCACAAGGCCATCTGTCTACAGCAGAAAAAAATAAAATAAAACGCGTCTGGAAAAATCCCAAGGGAGTCTGGAGCCAGATTCGTGACGTTACCTGCGGATCCGCCAGCAGGCTCAGAGAGCTTGCATGGATTCAATGCACAGTCTGTGTAGACCAAGTTTAGCAGCTAGCAATTTTGCATTGAAATATGGAATTGTCGCCTGAGCTTCTACACCCATGGATTCATGTATCAATGCTCATCTATCTATTGTTAGATAAATCATATTTTTTTCTAATCACTATTATGTATTGATATATTTCTTCATTTAGAAGAGTACTGGCTACTGTAGGAGAAAGATTTCATAAGCTACACACATGGAATCAGCTAAGCAGGGTTGTGTATACATTTAATGTGTTTGACAGGTCCCAAGATCTCAAGCCCTGACACGCATATCCCTTGATGCATGTGAAGTAAAATGTAAAGAAAACGTGACCTTGGGCGCTGTGTGAGACAGCTGCCTTTCCAGTAGCTCAGTAGTTTTTAGCTCTTTAAACCTCTTTTTTCCACCTTTTTACTTTTCTGCTCTGCTTACCAGGGCTCTACAGTGCGCACATTTCACTCGCATTTGCGAGCGAATTTTTCGGCATGCGAACGACGAACACTGTAATAAGTATTGCACTGTATCAGGTAAGTGTGAGAATATTGTCCTTTTAGGTCCTTGTTGGTGCATTGTTGCACCTGCCA
The DNA here is from genome assembly GCF_027579695.1 of Neoarius graeffei. Lineage (NCBI taxonomy): Eukaryota > Metazoa > Chordata > Actinopteri > Siluriformes > Ariidae > Neoarius > Neoarius graeffei. Next base: position 65,086,718 of record NC_083583.1, read on the forward strand.
GAAGTGGCATCAGTCAGTGCATGTAATTAGCCTTTTTCACATTACGTCACTTGCAGAAGAACCTCACATCCGTTTTCAGCCTTTTGAATGGAAGAAGAGGCGGCATGCTAATCTGCTGGCTAACAAGTAGCAACCATAGAAAGTCAGTAAACTTCCTTTCCAAAACAAGGCAGATAGGTGACTGGAATGGTCGCCAACAATACGTAATGATAAACAACAATGCGCAATATTATTATCAATCTTATCTGTGAATGACACAGTTTTGTTAACATGTGTTGCCGCCGTATACCTCTTCTTCCATTCAAAAGGCTGAAAACGGATACGAGTTCCCCTGCAAGTGATGTAATGTGAAAAAGGCTAATTGTTCAAGGTGGCTATGGCCTGTGGGAAAAAAATGTTTTTGAGTCTGTTGGTCCTTGCTTTGATGCACCTGTAACGCCTGCCTGAGGGCAGCAAGTCAAAGAACTCAGAGCCAGGGTGGGAGCTGTCCTTGATGATGTTGTTAGCTCTGCTGAGCTCTGCTCTCTGTTTAGCTACTGTTTGTTCATTCATTCAGTTGTTCGCTATTCATTTGTTTGTTCATTCATTCGTTCATTCATTCATTCTCAACTGAATTTTGCGTTTTATGTGTTGGTGTGTCTAAGGTTTGCGCTGCAATAAACCTTTAAAATGAAAACCTACTTGTGCTTGTACCCCCATTTTTTTCCCCTGTGCTCCTAAAATTTTTAACTTAGGAGCATGTGTGCTCCTGAAAAAAAAAAAAAAAAAAAAAAAAAGTTAGTGTAGAGCCCTGCTGCTTACAAAGATATAGCGTTTTTCTTCATATCCCATTGATATTTTTAACTTTAACACGCAACCAGGAGCCAGTTTTCTCACTTATTTGAGAGAGGAGCTGCTGGCCCTGAAAACAATGGGATGAGCCAGGATACGACACCCCAATCCCGGTCGAGCTGAGGAAGAAACCCAGGGGCTACAAAGCCGGGGCTAAGCTAAAGGCTAGGCTAGCAGCGCTACAAACCATCCATTCCCCCCGTTATCATGGGGAATTTGAACTCGCTGCCGAATAAGGTCAACGAACTATCAGCACTGAACAACCAGCGGATTTACCAGGAGAGCAGCTTATTTATTTTTACGGAGACATGGGTAACACACCTTGTACCAGATGCTAATGTGGACTGCTAGCTAATAGCATCATCATCTGCATTTACATCCATCCGAGGGCAAACGCAGCCACTGCATGTGAGGGGATTCACTCCGTCACAGTAAGGCTACTTAGATACTTTGGCTGCTCATTACCAGGCTGTGGACGGTATCTTTTTAATTTCCCTGAGGGAACCTTCCCAAAGGGATCAATAAAGTTCTATCTAATCTAAGTAAGTGTATTATTGCCCAGCGCTTTCGTGTCTTTTACTTTTGTGTCGATAAATAACATTATCCGTGTACCACACAAACACAGGAACACCTAATTTAGAGTATAGTCTCTTATTTCTTACCCTGGCAACAGTCAACTTGTAAATCGCAGATTTTGTTGGTCCTCGGCTCTGTTGGTCATCGGCTGCTTCCGGGTGCCTCACACGAAGCGCTCCCATTTCTCTCTCATTGTCCGGTCTTTTGGAAAACGATGAGTACTAATCCCATCAAGATTGGTGTTGCTACACCCTCCTACGATACATCTGTTAACCATTTTAATAATTACGCGATAACGTTGAAGAAATTTACAGAAAACCACCAGGTCGTTTTCTCAAACAAACCAGCGCTGACGTAGGATTCAGAGGGAGGCGTCCCACACGTGACGTCACGAAAATCAATGTTTGCCGGGAAATCAAAATGCCAAGTTTTTTCAGAGGCGGACCAATTCGCCTCAAATGGCTTGATTTCAACTGAATATTTCTGGTATTGCACAAGGGGAAAAAATTGCACAAAATGTTACAGATTTGACCCAAGTTTAATATAAAATAGGAGAATTACATTGATCTTGCTCCTGAATTTACCCGCGATATGCACTTTAAGGATCCCATGAATGCTCGTGTAGCTAAATGAGCACAAATCCCCAGAGCCATGCTACAACATCCAGTGGAAAGACTTCGCACAAGAGTGGAGGATATTATAAGAGCAAATCTGGAATGGGCTGTTCAACAAGCATTATATAGGTATGCTGGTCAGGTGTCCACACACTTGGCCATATAATGTAGATCCATCCACCGAGACTTACTAAGCCAGGACATTCTAATTATTCACATGAACATCAGCCTTTATTCTACCCACATTCACAAGACATGAGCAATCGCGCGCTCTGATTGGCTACTCGACTACAAGGATATCAGCTCCTATACCGTGAGTAGAGAAAAACAAAATGGCAGAGCGTGTTGCTGAACCAACCAAGGACGAAATAAAAAGTCTACTCGAAAGCAAAACCCCCAAAATTATCTAGTATTTAAAAGAAACAGAAATAGCTAAAAGAATATCTCCTGTTCCACACTCCAGCCCAGTCGGTGGCGATAATACACCTTTAAGCTGGTTTACCAACCACCAGAAAACCCTTAAGAAGAAAACCCCTAAAAAAAAAAAAAAAAAGCAACAAAATATGGAATAAAAGTATTTAATGGTAAGAACATTTTTTTCAAGAATTATCATTATCGCATTTTTCACAAGTTGCTCCTGTCATTTCGCCGGTTTGTTTACATTCTAAGCGGAAATTATTTTGTCGGACGTTTTGTACAAAGATTTTATTTATCGAATATGCAAAAATAAAAATGCTCTGTTTCGCAAAATCCAGGTGAATGCGGATAGAATAAAACAGTTATTCCAACCAATCTCATCGTACATCGCTTATCACCAACTTGGTGCTACACGCCTCATCGGCTATCAGCTCATATACGACTCGATTTCGTGGAATAAATGTTAAATACGCTACAGTTTATATCTGATGTGCTTGATGGTGGCCCAGGAATCTGAGAGGATCAAAAGCATAGCGACAGAGCAAGTGAGCTGTTGGGAAAGAAATGCTGCTCTGGTAAGAACCAGGAAGTTGAAAAACAAAATTTAGCCCCAAGTCAGGCCACATGATCTTGGATGACGAGCAGCATGGGCGTTAACGCCACAAGAGACAAAAAACTCAGCCGATCCACCACTTGGAGATGGGTTTTAAACTTATTTTAATATTTTTTTTCTGCTCAATAAGCTGAGAACCAGTGTTGTAGTCAAGTCACTAAATCTAGAGTCCAAGTCCAGTCTCGAGTCCCAGTGTTCAAGTCAGAGTCAAGTCCAAGCCATTAAAAATAAAAAATAAAAAATACCGAGTCAAGTCCGAGTTGAGTCCAAGACTCGGACTGCCCCATGTGACGGTGGCTGTTTTAGATCCATTAACACGAGTTTGTTCCTGAACATGACGTATGAACAGGTGAATGTGCATTCTTTTTGTCAGGGAGTGTGAAGTATTCTGTCAGAGATGGTTGGGAGACGGATGCAAGTGCAGAAGGTGTGTTTATTAATACAAGTGAAGATGGTAAACAATCCAGAACGGCAGGCAAAATCGTAAAACAGTGAAACAGGTCAAGCGAGACTCGGCAGAATCAAAAACAAGAAGCAGGAAATCAGGGATCAGGAAACCAAACAAGGAAAGAAGGCTCAGTAATGTGTCAGCAACACAAGTCAATACTTCGCAAAGTGTGTTTTCACAGTTTTTATATCAGCACGCTGATTGCGCCTTAATCCTGTGCAGGTGCGAGTCGTTTACGGCACGCGTGCAAGAGTCCGCTTGGTGCACGCCCTGTCTGGAGTGCACCTGAGAGTCTATCTGATGCACGCTCCAAGGCACGCAGGTGTGACACTCTTGCCCAAAATTAGTACAAAATTAATGCAGATATAAATATCTTACACCAAATTATTATGGCAGGTTACAAAAAATAAAGAAACCAATCCGGAGACCTCGTTTTCCGATTTACGAGTCCGAATGCAGTTAATGCACGAGTCCGAGTCATCAGCGCTCAAGTCCAAGTCGAGTCACGAGTCCTTAAAATTAGGGCACGAGTCAGACTCGAGTACTACAAGCCCGCCGAGAACAAAGGTGGTGATTTTCTCAGCTGGAATATAAGGAAAATAAAACAGGACAGGAAAGTACAAGGCTTAATAAAACTAATGAGGTGCTAGAAACACAGAGGCATCAGCACTGCTAACATTTACTTACAATCTGCAGAAACATTTGGAAATTACGCAGGTTTATTTCCACACAGGATTACCACTATTCTTGACACAAAGGGGATTAAAACAAAAGAAATGGTTAAAAATCTTGGTGTTTTCATTGACAGCGAGCTAAACTTTGACAGTCACATGAAAGCAATCACTAAAACGGCATTTTATCACCTAAAAAACATTTCCACACTAAGAGGACTTATGTCAAAAAATGATCTGGAAAAACTGATACATGCCTTCATCTCTAGTAGGGTTGATTACTGCAATGGCCTTTTCACAGGCCTGCCAAAAAAAAAAAACGTCAAACGACTTCAGCTGGTTCAAAATGCAGCGGCTAGGGTTCTCACACGAACAAAAAGAACAGAGCACATTACTCCAATTCTAAGGTCCCTTCACTGGCTTCCAGTAAGCTACAGAATTGACTTTAAAGCATTGCTGCTGGTGTACAAATCTCTAAATGGTACAGGGCCCAATTACCTCTCTGATATGTTGCAGCGGCCTAACCCAATCAGATCTACCAGATCGCAGCAGCAAAATTTACTGTTAAAACCTGTTGTTAAAACAAAGTGTGGTGAAGCAGCTTTTAGCTACTATGCAGTACAGCTATGGAACCAACTGCCAGAGGACATTAAAAATGCTCCTGCTGTTGGCAGCTTCAAATCTAGGTTAAAGACCAAGCTGTTCTCAGATGCTTTCTGCTAAAGTATTAATATTGTCATCTCTACATGTTTTAACTCTTTACTTTTACAGTCTCTGCATGTTTTAAATTTTACTTAACTTTTATTCTATTTTATTCTGCTGGGGTTTTTTTTAAAGTTTTTTTTTAATTGAACTTTTACTTCATTTTATTATTTTATTTCTACTATTGTTTAATTCTTATTATTTTTCTTCCCCATTTATTTTATGTAATTTTATTTTCTATTGCTTACTGTTTTGCTTTTACTTCTGTAAAGCACATTGAACTGCCTCTGTGTATGAAATGTGCTATATAAATAAACTTGCCTTGCCTCTACAATCAGGGCCATGTCAGTCAAAATCAATCAATCAAACTTTTAGTCAAGCTGTGCGTAAATTTTTTGCATAAGCCAAACTGATTTTGCATTTAGCAACACCTACAACACTCCATAAACGGTCAAGTTCACAGACAGCTGGGAGCATGGAATGAACCATCAGAGTAAAGCTTGAAAGGCAGAGGTGGAGGTTATTTTGACTCGCTTCTATGCCAATTAAAATATCTTTCATCTCATTATCTGTAGTCGCTTTATCCTGTTCTACAGGGTCGCAGGCAAGCTGGAGCCTATCCCAGCTGACTACGGGCGAAAGGCGGGGTACACCCTGGACAAGTCGCCAGGTCATCACAGGGCTGACACATAGACACAGACAACCATTCACACTCACATTCACACCTACGGTCAATTTAGAGTCACCAGTTAACCTAACCTGCATGTCTTTGGACTGTGGGGGAAACCGGAGCACCCGGAGGAAACCCATGCGGACACGGGGAGAACATGCAAACTCCACACAGAAAGGCCCTCGCCAGCCACGGGGCTCGAACCCAGGACCTTCTTGCTGTGAGGCGACAGCGCTAACCACTACACCACCGTGCCGCCCCAATTAAAATATATAATAATAAAATAATAAACAATTAAAAGTGAGGGCTAAATCTTCCATCAGCTGAGGCGTTTATTTACAGTTTATGGCTGTGTGCAGACAGATCGGTTCATCCTCATTTTACAAAATATCATCATGGTCAATCAAGTTGACATTAGGTTTAGGCCGAATCCCATTTCACCCCTTGGACCAACCCCTTGGTCCTTCCCCTCCATTTTGCGCGTTCACGTGAAGGGGTAGGGGTATCCCAATCCCAGTTAACGCGGAGGGGTAGGGGAAGGGGTAGGGCTTCTGTACCCCTCCAAACGGAGATTTTCCTGGAGCTGACTCCGAACGAAGGGGTTTGAGTGATTTCCCACAATGCCATGCGGATTTCAGCGAGATTTCATGCGGATTTCAGAAAGATGGCGGTTCCCGCGGCGAAAGATTGTCATAAATGTATTTTCTCCATTATTTACGTGTTTTAAGTTGTTATCCAGAGGAAACACGCCGCTTGATTCGCTTTCGAGCTGAGAATGAGCAGCGATTTCTGAAATCCAAGCTGCTGCTAAAAAGCTTTGGGAGTGAGTATTGTTTTCGGTTGCTTGACTGGGATATCTTTGGCGCTTCGTGCACCACATCCGACAGAATGAGGTGTCAGAACACTCATGTAAACAATAAAAGCGAGAATAACAGAACAAAACGTACGCACGTTTTGTTCTGTTATTCTCGCTTTTATTGTTTACATGAGTGTTCTGACACCTCATTCTGTCGGATGTGGTGCACGAAGCGCCAAAGATATCCCATTCAGTGGTGTTAGTTAACAAATCACACCCTGCCAGCAGAGATTTCTGGTTCTGCCTCTGGCTCTGACTGTAGCGGCTGGTCACAGCCAATGACGCATTTGGTCGCGTTTTGCTAACGTAAACGCTGACGGAGGTACGCGATGACGTATGCAATCGTTGAAGGGCTATCCCAATACGTAGGGGTTGAATTTCAAGCCCTATCCCTTGTAGCTCAGTTTCAAGGGGAAGGGGGAGGGGTAGAAATTAGAATTGGGATTGGGCCTTAGTCTCCCTATGTGTAAATTTCAACACGAAACCCAAATTTCTTGTTTAAATGCTCATACGAACAATCGCCAAAGAAACCCATTCATATTCAGTTTGATAAACGAGGCCCAGCCAAAGAAAGATATTTACCGACTTGTCTTTATTCCAGGATACGATGGTAGTTGTAGCAGTTAGCACCGTCGCCTCACAGCAAGAAGGTTCCGGGTTAGAACCTCACGGCCGATGGGGGCCTTTCTGTGTGGAGTTTGCATGCTGTCTGTGTGGGTTTCCTCCCACGGTTCAAAGACATGCAGCTCAGGTAAAACACCCAGCCCTTGCGGTTACATAAGCAAGTATGCAGATCCAGATGATCCACTGTGGCGACCCCTAATGGGAGCAGCCGAAAGAAGATTTGGATTACAGGATACAGTCAGTGACAAAAATAGTCTTTTCAAAAGAAATCAAAGAACCTGTCTGGCCATCTTTTCTTTCCCACCAAACAAGTCCCGCCTTCTCATTTTCTGTCGGCTCACGAAACCAAGTTCATAAATGCCGTGGACAAACCATAAAAACTCTTTCAATACTGAATTTACCAAATGATGAAAGTAACAGCAATAACCATAAAGGGGGAGGGGGCAATAGGAAAAAATATCGTATCATAATTCTTGAAGACTTTTCTACACTGTCAGAAATAGGGGTACAGTAGGAGTCCATTTCTGTCCCCTAAGGTACAGTCTACACTAATGTACCCCCCAGGGCTCATTACTGGACTTCAAGGTAACCATGTGTACCATTTTAGGGCCAAAAAGGTACACATGTTCACAAGCAGTATATAAAGGATACAAACAAGTACCGTAGTAGGGACTTGGCTTGTAGTATTTGAGTCCAGGACTCATGCCCTAATTTTGAAGACTCATGACTTGACCTGGATTTGAGCACTGATGACTCGGACTTGTGCATTAACTGCATTCGGACTCGTAAATTGGAGATGAGGACTCGAATTTTTTTTGGTAACATGCCATAATAATTAAGCATAAGATATTTATATCTACATTAATTTTTATACTAATTTTGTGCAAGAGAACGCACATTCACCTGTTCATACGTCATGTTCAGGAACAAACGAACATTAATGGCACTAAAATGCCTGAAGAGAACGCTCCTAGGATTGTCCGCTTTGCTTTTCCAGACTTCTCGTGCAGTGGGGTTAACAGGCACTGCTGTGTGTTCCATATGTAGAAGAACTATCAAGGAGACAACGAGGACAACCTCGAACTTCAATCGTCATTTGGCAAGACTCCACCCAGAGAAGGAAGTGACACGCTATGTTATTTGCCCTGTTGATAGTGGGCGGGGCTTGCTGAGCGATGAACTAGCTAGTGTTAACCCTCTCTCATATTATTTGCCCTGTTGATAGTGGGCGGGGCTTGCTGAGCAATGAACAAGCGCTTTATCTGCAGCCTATTAACTAAAATGGGGCAGTAACGTTAGTCCAACACAGTAGCAGAGACGCTTTCACATAAAGGCAGCAACAGCCACCGTCAAATGGTGCGGATGGAGTCTTGTTCTCGGACTCGCCTTGAAATGTTCTTTAGGCCAAGTTTACATTAGACCGTATCTGTCTCGTTTTCTTTGCGGATGCACTGTCCGTTTACATTAAAACGCCTGGAAACGGGAATCCGCCAGGGTCCACGTATTCAATCCAAATCGTGTCTGGTCCAGTGCTGTGTAAACATTGAGAATACGTGGATACGCTGTGCTGAGCTCTAGCTGGCATCGTCATTGGACAACGTCACTGTGACATCCACCTTCCTGATTCGCTGGCGTTGGTCATGTGACGCGACTGCTGAAAAACGGCGCGGACTTCTGCCTTGTATCACCTTTCATTAAAGAGTATAAAAGTATGAAAATACTGCAAATACTGATGCAAATACTGCCCATTGTGTAGTTATGATTGTCTTTAGGCTTGCCATCCTTCCACTTGCAAGTGGTAAGTGACACGCATGCCCGACATGCACTGAGATCACACACACAGCGGCTCAGTCCCAAATCACTGCTCGTGCACTATACTCGCGCACTCTGTGAGCTGCGCAGGGCCGGAGTGCGCACCCTCCAGAGGGCACTCGCTGTTCAGGGCGGAGTGATTTGGAGCGCAGGATGCCTGCGGAGCCGAGCGTATCCGTGTATTGGCGTTGCTATGTGCACGCGAATCGTGTATTGGCGTTGCTGTGTGCACACTAATCGTTTTAAAAACGTTAATCTGATGATCCGCTGATACGGTCTAATGTAAACCCCACCTTAAATGACTCAGACCTGAACACTGGGGACTCGAGACTGGACTCGGACTCGAGGTTTAGTGACTCGACTACAACGATGGGTACTGCCCCAGAGACAAGCCAGTATACCCCTAAAGGTATAGTAATGTACTTTATTTTCTCACAGTGTACGATACACAATATGCGTTACGATATATAGGTTTGCGAAGAAACTACCAGCAATATAGTGATGCGTTTAAAAAAAAAAAAAAAACTAATACCGACAAAAACATTTTTCATTTTAATAATACTTTTTGTTACTAAAATATTAATTTGAAAAAAGTACACTGTAAATGTGAAAAATGTAAAAGTCTCTCAGAAAAGAAATTGCCAAGTAAGTTTGATCAAATTACCTGCTTCTAGTATGCTTGTAATTACAAAAAAATTAAACCCTCATCAAAAGATATCGTGATATCTTGTGACAGAATTTATCATGATATTGATATAATGGTCATATCACCCAACCCAAATAAACAATACTCCAACATGCTGCTTTGGGACAATGTCCACTGCTAAAAGTGCTGTACAAATAAAACTGAATTTCCTTTAAAAAATAAAATAAAAAAAGTTCAAAAGTCGTTCTTTGGGATTTAATCTGAAGATTCTGCTTCTCACTTCAGTCCAACATTTCACATTTGTTGCTGTTTTTAAGGCATCGCACTTCACTGCACGATCCCTGGTTTGGCTTGCTGGAGGTAAACCATGGGGTTTTGTTTGTTCGAGGCAAACACCCTTAACGTGGTTTGAGAGACTAACACCATGTCAGGACATTTCACGTCCTGGTGAGGAGTCAACACTGGCGGCTTTTCGGTCATACACTACAGTCTTGGCCCCAGTCTGTGAACAGTAACCTGGGCATCACTTCAAAGCACGTTTCTCTGGAAAGCTTTAAGACTCCTTCAAGTTGCTCGTGTGACCCAAACTCTGAGAGAAAGTGCAAAAGGTTCAGTGTGAACTACAGAGCAAACGTGAGGCATTTGCCTGTCAGGATTGGCGGAAAGGAAAAGACAGGACCAGATTAGAGCCTCGTTCCTGAAAATCTTCTGTAGATCATCTGATCTTATAGAGAAAGTGCTGAGTGCGATCTACGTCTTGTGATGATTTTTTTTTTTTTGGAACCTCAGCCAGGAACACTGAAATACTATATTCCTTTCCAGCTGTCTAGACAAATGCCAAATCTAACCCAAAACCACGTTCTTGAGTTTGCCATCTTCAGACTTATTCAGACGGGATTAAAACCACACAGGGTTCGGGAGTAAAATGGCACAAGGTTCTAATTTTATATTTCAGTCTGGCTTTTTCGACGTGCTCCTTGAAGAAAATTACAGGCCAAATGACTGACTGTTTTTCACCAAACTTGGCGCTTGTCTGGTAATGTTAGTTTCATCCAAATACACGATTTTCAATGCACCTCACATTGGAAAAACAACATGTCTGTCTGCTGCTGTTTTAGTTTCGTAGCGTGTGCATCACTGCCCCTCCCTCAGATATTAAAGGAGAATTTAAGTCATTTTTAAACTTGCTTTATTTCTTAATTAATGTGTTATTCAATTACGTTTTCGGTCAAAAGTTAACGTTGAGGCCTGGGACTGATTGAAAGGCGTCACCCGCTGGGAAGATCTCTGGAGAACCACGTCCAGCACCTTCAAAAGCTTTTTTTTTTTTTAACCCGTTTGCATTCACACAGTAAACAGGCTTGCTCGCATGGCTTTAGCAGGAAATGCAAAGATTTTTATATTTCAGCGAGTCAAAATTGTGCCATTTTTCCTCTGTCACCCTTGCACTGACGTCACATTTACGTTAGCAACTGTCGCTACCCTGTATCTGGGGGACAAGCAAACTTTGTTCACACGCTGTTCACATACTGAAGCCAAGCAAAGATGTCTGGCGTCTGTTGCTATTTAAAAAAAAAAAAAGCTCTACTACCGGATGACTTGGATAATCTCAGTCAGAAAGAAGCAAAGGATAGATATACACATTAGCTACCTGTTGGAAATACCTTTTTTTCCCCTGAAGAGTTCAGACACGGAAGACGAGTTGACCCCCCGACATCAGCTTTTGGGAACAGAATGCTGCGAAAGCCAAAGCATTTATTCTCAAAGGACTCCGACCTGAACTGGGGGCTTGATGGTATTCCCTCCCGGCCTTCCATGTCTCAACAACCCCAAGGACATCTAGTTACACTCCGTATTGCATTTATACAGTGATGCTTATTATTGTTAAAACAATATCTGAAGTGTTATTTGTAAAATAACAAAATATCTTGTTCTAGATTTTCAAACAATTTTGTAAGATTTTATTTTAATTTTATCTAATAGTGGATGGCACAATAACTACAAACGCTAACAGAATCAACACATTCCAGTTGTAGCTGTAGTCATACAGTAACTATAATCATTTTTGTAATAATAATAATAAGAATTTCAATAAACGGTTAATGTTCAGTTCCCTCTTCATTTATTCTCGATTGAAAAGGCACAACTGAGTCTCACAGGTTGATTAGTGTGTAACAGACAGTAACAATTTTATCCAAAATAGTTTTTCCTGCCTTAGGCAATTTATTTCCATTTCACATTCGTGCAGCTGTTGTAAAGTTCGGTGTGTTTCCGTAGAACTCTCTCGAACTGTCGGGTCATTTATAGACCCCTTCGCAGTAAACGTCATTCATACGCAAGAGGAAATTGCGCGCGCAGCCTGGACCCAAAAAAGACTCAGCGACAGTAGAGACGAGAAGAAATATTTGGAAGAAATGCCTAGTTGTTGTGTTGTCGGGTGTCAGAATCGTAGCAGTGATGGGGTTAAAATGTACAGAATTCCAGCAGGATCTCACTCATTCCAAAAAAAAAAAAAATCGCCGACGTCTATGGCTACAAGCCATCAAACGTGTAGACTGGGATGAAAGCACCATCAAAAATCCACAGGTTTGCAGCGCCCACTTCATCACAGGTAAGATCAGGATATTTATGAAATCTTTCTTTTTATTCTTTCTAGTCTTTGTTTATTGATGTAGCAAAATACTTTGGTAACGTTTGTCTGATTAGCTGGGTCATGGTTACACAATGTAATGAATATTGTTGGCATGTTAACTTAGCTTTGCATGCAATTTTGTTTGTAGGAGAGGTCTCGCTTGACTCAAGCAGTCCAGATTTTGTGCCATCATTATTTGTGTATGCCGAAAATCACAATTTTAAAGCAAGGATGGAAAGGTAAAATTGTGCACCCTCGCTCTAAATGCCAACTTACGCTGACTGCTCTAACCTAGCTCCCGCCCCGTTCAGTTTCATTTCTGCTCTCTGCCTCTCGCTTTTTACGCAGCTCTGATTTCTCTTAGCTGCACTCTTTACACTATCATTCCTTTCATGCCATTACCTCCTGCAAATTGCTGTTTAGTGTTGGTATTTGCTGTTGTAGCTAAAGCCACATTGCCATCACATCACTGGCATAATTTGATTAAAACAAAATGAATATGAATGTCCCATTGTTAATCAAGTTGTAGTCTCGCTGTAACCAGAATGTTGATGGCAGGCTACTTTTGTAAATAGTTTTTTTTTTTTTGACATTTTTTGTAAATAGTATGACTGCCTTTAGGTATCAGAGGAAACTTACTAACATTGTCCGTCCACTCTTTAATTAAATACGGATCCGGTAGGCGATGTCCACTTGTTAGAGTTAACTTATTTATGTAGCATTCTCGATCTTGTAACGACAATTGTTTTGCATAATCTGACAGCTCATAATGCCGGTCTGTTCCTTTAGGATATATCACACATGTCGCTTCTTGGTTTTATTTATGTGAAACCGAGTTACACTACCGTTCAAAAGTTTGGGGTCACTTTGAAATGTCCTTATTTTTGAAAGAAAAGCACTGTTCTTTTCAATGAAGATCACTTTAAACTAATCAGAAATACACTCCATACATTGCTAATGTGGAAAATGACTATTCTAGCTGCAAATGTCTGGTTTTTGGTGCAATATCTCCATAGGTGTATAGAGGCCCATTTCCAGCAGCTATCACTCCAGTGTTCTAATGGTACAATGTGTTTGCTCATTGCCTCAGAAGGCTAATGGATGATTAGAAAACCCTTGTACAATCATGTTAACACAGCTGAAAACAGTTTAGCTCTTTAGAGAAGCTATAAAACTGACCTTCCTTTGAGCAGATTGAGTTTCTGGAGCGTCACATTTGTGGGGTCGATTAAATGCTCAGAAAAACGTCTTGACTATATTTTCTATTCATTTTACAACTTATGGTGGTAAATAAAAGTGTGACTTTTCATGGAAAACACAAAATTGTCTGGGTGACCCCAAACTTTTTGAACGGTAGTCTATGTCTGAGTTGTTTGAAACCAATCTGGGTTTTCCGTGTCGAACAAGGAAGCGGCTTCACCTGTAAGAAAATCAAAACACTTTCATGAAGACGTGAACTCGAATGCGAGCAGAAAAAACAAAACGGGATTCTTAAGCAAATTCTTCCATACTCACTCCAGACTTTATTTTTGTAAAATACATTTTTAATACAATCACAAATTTCTCTGGAGTTTTCAGGCTGAGCTCCTCTCGTCGTATTCTCTTTAACCACTCATTTCCTCGCTGTTCTTGAAGCATTTGCTTCTCTTTGTCAACGTTTTTCTTGATAGCAGGGAGACGGTAATGCCTTTTCTCATTTGAACAAGCAAAAACAGCGCAAAAATTAACCATACTAAAGACAGATTAAGCCTTGCTCACAGGAAAGACAGTGTCTGTTTGACCCCCAGGTGGAACTATGACATGATGTGTGACATCACGCGCAAGGGGTCTAGACGCTCAATAAAGCCTGGACTTCTCTGTCCGTCCATCCATTTTCCAGCACCAATGGTGAAGAGCTGTTGCTTACAGTCACAGGTAACGTTTTACACGGATTTTTAAAAATGGTGGTTTCTGGTGCTGCACTGGCTCGTATTCGAACAATCAACATGCTAACACACGATCACTCGTGGTTCCACTTGTGCTGGGAGAGCACCTACCCTGAAGTAGGAGCTAAAAAGGGCCCTCAAAACGGCACTCTTAAAGCTATGTTCAGAACGGACACAGAAAAAAGGGGGAACTTCCTCCAATAGTTCGATGAAAAGGTTCCTCTGGTCCGAAAGCACATAACTTAGAAAACACTAGTAGTGGAGAACACATTTGTATAAAAGGATTATTCAAGTTATTTAACCAAGATATTAAAAAACCCCAGCAATTTTACTGAATGATCTTGTGATTAAATATAAAATAAGACAAAGTACTGAGATATCATGTCCCTCTCAATATTCCACCTGAGCAACAAAACCGCTGAAACCTGTGTTCTGTGAAATCAGTTGTAGTCCAAGGTTTTTTATAAAAAGTCCCCCCCTCACAATGACTTGACGCTCAACAGGAGCATGTGTTTAACTTTGACTTGACTGACTATAAATCCTCTTGTATTGTTGATTAGCAGTAGGAATTTGAATATGCGTGACAGAACTAAGTGCACGACAGAGTGAGAGTTGACAGCAAATCACCAACGTGTTCCATCCACGTTAAACTCGGCGGATGGCTGATTTCAAAAGTTAACAAATCACTTTTTTTTTTTTTTTTATCACGGAACTGAGTGAGCAGGCAGACGGACGTGCACACAGCAAGCAAGACGTCATAAAGTCTGGAAAACGGACTGAACTTTAACCTTATGTGCTTGGGTCCATTTGACTTTTACGGATTTCACAGTGATCTAGCTCACTCCTTTATGTTTCTTCCTGTTTGTTCCGAGCTAAATCCACCTCGGCAGGGTGGAAATGGTTCGGCTTTAAATAAATAAAAATAGCTAGATAAATAAAAACAGATTTTTTTTAAAGCACAAAAGAAAATATAAAAAGTTGTGCAAACACTGGGGCTCGTTTATCAAGCTGGTTTTCATGAACATCCTGTAATTTTGAGGTTAAAAAAAAATAAACAAACCACACAACACCACAAAAAAAAAAAAAAAAAAAAAACCACCTTTACCCTGATGTGTCGTTTCATGCTCCCAGCGGTCTGTGAACTTTACCTTTTATGGGAGTTTTGTGGGCGTGACTCGCCAGCACTGCTGTCCTTCCAATGTCATACACAGGATATTTTCGTCATTTTGTACAGCATTAGCTGCATAAATCAGACAGAAAGAAAAGGATGAGATGACTAAGGTAGGTTTACGCACTAGAAAAGATCAATAACAGCTGTACAAGACGAAAGCACTGATAATCCTTTTCATCTAAACAAGCTGCCACCAGAAACATCAAGAAACCTACAAACAAAATACCATCATGGCCAACGTTGTTACTAAACGGTCAGGTGATTCAGGTATACAGGCTGGGTTTACGCGATGTTAAATCTTTCACCTTCTAATGATCACGACCGCTGACATTATTACATAGTTTTCGAACATTCGATCTGATAATTCATGTCACCTTATTGAATACTTTTGGTCTAAAATCTTTGTCCAGCCAAAACCCTTTCAACATCCCTACTAAATACAGTTACCTGATGTTATATATTCAGTAGACTTGTCTAATGTTGTCCAATTCAAACATGTACTGGTGTTTTACTTTATTTACCAATCATCCCATAAACAATTTATTTTTATATTTTTTATATATATCCATCCTTCTCACCCCCGGCGGGGGGGTGGTATCCATGTCATCCTCAAGCTCGGGTCCTCTACCAGAGGCCTGGGAGTTTGAGGGTTCTGCACAGTATCTTCGATGTTCCTAGGACTGCGCTCTTCTGGACTGAGGCTTCAGATGTTGTTCCTGGGATTTGCTGGAGCCACTCTCCCAGTTTTGGGGGTTACTGCCCCAAGTGCCCCCACTACCACGGGGACCACGCAACCCTTAACCTTCCACATCCGTTCCAGCTCTTTCAACCCTTGATACTTCTCAAGTTTCTCATGTTCCTTCTTCCTGATGTTGGCGTCAGCTGGGATCGCCACATCTATCACCACCACCCTCTTCTGCTCTTTGTCCACCACCACTATGTCCGGTTGGTTAGCCAGGATCTGTTTGTCAGTCTGGAAGCTGAAGTCCCACAGAACCTTGGCCCTGTTGTTCTCAGCCACCTTCTGTGGTATGGCCCATTGGGACTTGGGTACTTCTATTCCATACTGGTTGCAGATGTTCCTGTATACTATCCCAGCCACTTCGTTGTGCCTCTCCATGTATGCTGATCCAGCTAGCATCTTACACCCTGCTACTATGTGCTGGACTGTTTCAGGGGCTTCTTTGCACAGTCTGCATCTTGGGTCTGATCTACTCTGGTAGATCCTGGCCTCTATGGCTCTTGTGCTTATGGCCTGTTCTTGTGCTGCCATGATTAGTGCCTCTGTGCTGTCTGTCAGTCCTGCATTATCCAGCCACTGGTAGGATTTCTTGATATCAGCCACTTCCTCTATCTGACGGTGGTACATGCCATGTAGGGGTTTGTCTCTCCAGGTTGTCTGTTCCTCCTCCTCCTCTGCACTCTCATCAGGGTTCTGCTGCCTGAGACATTCACTTAGCAGTTCATCCTTTGGGGCCATCTTTCTGATGTATTCTCGGATTTTCGATGTTTCATCCTGGACCGTGGTCTTGATGCTCACTAGCCCTCGGCCTCCCTCTTTCCGCTTAGTGTATAGTCTCAGGGTGCTGGACTTGGGGTGGAACCCTCCATGCATGGTGAGGAGCTTTCTAGTCTTGATATCTGTGGCTTCTATCTTCTCCTTTGGCCAGTTTATGATACCAGCGGGGTATCTGATGACTGGTAGTGCGTACATGTTGATGGCTCGGACCTTGTTCTTACCATTCAGCTGACTTTTCAGGACCTGCCTTACTCTCTGGAGGTATGTGGCTGTGGTTGACTTCCTTGTGGCTTCTTCATGGTTTCCATTAGCCTGTGGGATGCCAAGGTACTTGTAGCTGTCTTGGAGATCATCTATGTTGCCTTCTGGTAGGTCAGTCCCCTCAGTCCGGATCATCTTGCCTCTCTGAGACCATCCGGCCACACTTGTCCAATCCAAATGACATCCCTATGTCATCGCTGTAGATCCGGGTGGTGTGGATCAGCGAGTCTATTTCTCGCTCGTTCCTGGCATACAGCTTGATGTCATCCATGTAGAGCAGGTGGCTGATTGTTGCCCCACTACGGAATCGGTACCCGTAGCCGCTCTTCGTGATGATCCGACTGAGGGGGTTCAGGCCTATGCAGAACAGCAGTGGTGATAGTGCATCTCCTTGGTATATGCCGCACTTGATGTTGACTTGGGCAACGGGTTTTGAGTTGGCCTCGAGGGTTGTCTTCCACATTTCCATTGAGTTCTGGATGAAGGTCCTTAGGTTCCTGTTGATCTTATACAGTTCCAGACATTCCAGTATCCATGTGTGTGGCATTGAGCCGTAGGCTTTCTTGTAGTCAATCCAGGCAGTGCACAGGTTGGTCTGTCTCTTCTTACAGTCTCGGGTGACTGTTCTATCGACCAGTAGCTGGTGCTTGGCTCCTCTGGTGTTACTGCCAATCCCTTTCTGTGCCTCGCTCATGTATTGAGCCACATGCTTACTCATTTTTGCCGCAATGATGCCTGACAGGGCCTTCCATGTTGTGCAGAGACAGGTAATTGGCCGGTAGTTGGATGGGATGGGTCCCTTCTGGGGGTCCTTCATGATTAGGACTGTCCTGCCTTGGGTTAGCCATTCTGGGTGGGTTCCATCCCTCAGCAGCTGGTTCATCTGTGCTGCTAGGCGTTCATGGAGTGCAGTTAGCTTCTTCAGCCAGTACGTATGGATCATATCAGGGCCTGGTGCTGTCCAGCTCTTCATCTTTGACACTCTTTCTTGGACGTCTGCCATTGAGATGGTTACTGGTTCTTGTTCTGGGAGGTTGCTGTGGTCAGCTCTTAGGTCCACTAACCATTGGGCATCGGTGTTGTGTGATGCCTTTCTTTCCCATATGTCTTTCCAGTATTTTTCCACCTCAGCTCTTGGTGGGTCTGACCGGTTGTTGTTCCCCTGCCATTGAGAGTACACCTTGGCTGGTTCACTGGAGAACAGCTTGTTTATTCTCCTGGCCTCTCCCTCCTTGGTGTATCTCTTCAACCGGGTGGCCAGAGCTGGTAGTCGCTGTTTGGCAGTTTCGAGTGCCTCTGGTATGGACAGTGAGTTGTACTTCCTGGATGCCCCTTTATTCACCACGTTCCCTTTCTGTAGTTCAGCTAGCTGGCTAACTTCTCTCCGTGCTGCCTTTATCTTGGCCTCTAATCGTCTCTTCCATGGTGGATACTGTTTGTTATGTCCCGAGCCCACCTTGTGTCCAAGCATCTCCATGATTACTGTTGCTGTACTGTGTATCAGCTTGTTGGTCTCAGTGATGGTTCTTGTGGAGATTGTCTTAAGAGCAGCATTCACATCTACTAGTAGAGCTTCTGAAGGTACTTGGCAACTCAGCTTCGGTATTCGTCGGGGGCTCCAGGTTTCCAGTTGGGTCACAATCTTCCTTCTCAGGTCAGCAGCTCTTGTGTTGAGGCTGTTAGCTGTTGGGGCTTGGTATCCAATCTCTGGTTGTGGGGGTGATGACATCTCCCCGCTGACCTGTCTTCCTGGCTCCCCCTTGCCGTAGCATTGTTGTTGCATTTCATTAATCTCTAGTTGTGAGAGTAGATTTCGATTACGGATGTTGGAACACTGGGCTAATAGCTGTTTCTTTGTTAGCCTTGATTGTGGGTTTCGAAGTATCCAATGGTCCCACATTCGCTGCATGTATCCCCTCTCTCTGGGATTGCTTGTATAGTAGCATTCCAGCAAATCTGTATTTTCTGTCCTCGTCCATCGATGTCTTGTTCCAGTAGCCCATTTCTCATCAGTTTGCCCTGGTTCCCTAGCAACTGACGCAGACCTTGTTGACCCGGGCGACGTCTGAGCCGGTATGACTCTATCAGTTATGTCTTCACTCATTCCTGAGGTAGGCTGATATATCATGAGGGGTCTTGCCTAAGGACCCTTACTGGATGATGTTTTGCCCCGACCGGGATTCGAGCCCCGATCTCCTGCGTCGTAGTCAGTGAGTGTTACCACTGTACTATCCAGCTTTTTATATTTATAAAAAAAATTATATATGAGTGATTCCACGCTTATGGGTACTGAAATGGGGACATGAACTTATTTTTAAAAATTCACCTAAAACCATTTCTTTTTTTACCATCAGGTCACAAAACATGTAATCTTCAATGAATGATATGTTAAAAGATAACTTGAATTTTCTGAGATGTAATAAAAACATTTATATGCCAAAGTCAAGCCTATGAGTTCCAAAATGATGTCTGTTACATTACTTCTGTTACGATTGTCCATCTCGCGTCTGTTACAAATTAATTACAATCTAGCTATATACCATGTTAATCTTATTGAAAGAATGTGTATGTTTATTCTACTACACGTTTATTAATTATATTTGCTAAAACATCACCTTCCTATGTTTCAAAAAGTAATTCTACATTGTTAAAATTGAGAATATATCTGTCCACAACACTTCCATTACGTTCTGACTTTGGCATATAAATATGTTATTACATCTCAGAAAATTAAAGTTATCTTTTAACATATCATTCATTAAAGATTACATGTTTTGTGACCTGATGGTAAAAAAAAAGAAATGGTTTTTAGGTGAATTTTTAAAAATAAGTTCATGTCCCCATTTCAGTACCCATAAGCGTGGAATCACTCATTTTATATATATATATATATATATATATATATATATATATATATATATATATATATATATATATATTATATAAAAACATAAAAAACGCGTTTCAGTGAAATTTTTTAAATGAGCAAAAAAAAATAAAATAAAATCTAGTCTATTGCCGCTTTTCCACTACAAACGCGGCTGAGCCGGGCCGTGCTGAGTCGGGCTGAGCGGGGCTGTTGGAGTTGCATTTCGACTACAACCGCGCTGAACCGTGCTGGCTGGAAGTGGGTGGACACATTGAGTGGAGTTAGCGAAAGTGGGTGGACGTCAGGTGATGTCGTTAAGCAGCGCAAACAGTGACATCAGTGAGCTTTTAAGCGGTAGTCTCACGACCCGAATAGTAAACAATAAACATGGAGGACATGGAGTGTTGCTGGTCTTGGTGCTGTGGCTTGTTGTCACCGACAACGCGGACAGATACTGGCAAGAGCGTATAGATGAGGCGAGGCGCATAAGGCTTCAGAAATTCTCGTAATTCTTCTCCTTCCGGGTTTGCGGTGTTTACAGATCCCAGCGCGCTCGCGGGGCGTGTGTGGGCATGTGAGGACACTCCTCCTCACCAATCAGTGCACAGGGGAGTGTCTGCTCACGCCCCCAGCCTCACTCGGCTCGCTTTGGCTCGCTTCAGCCCCACTCCAAAACCGTGCGAGTTTTAGGGGCTAAGCAGGGCTGAAGCGAGCCGAGTCGTGCTGGTTTTTGGTAGTCGAAACGCGAGCCGTGTCGGGCTGAAGTGAGCTGAAGCGAGCTGAAGTGAGCTGAAAAAGGGTAGTGGAAAAGGGCCATATGTGAAGAGTTGAAAACGTGTATGAAGAGTCACAGTATGAATCTGAACTGTAGCCAGGTGCAAAAGTTAGCACCCCCCCCAACACACACACACACACACAATGGGGGAGGAGAGTCAAATGAACCTGTATTTTAAAACTGATCCTCAAAATCATCTTTTTTCAGCTACTCCCATTCAGTAGTGGTCGCCATAGTGGCTCATCATGAGCCGCATATTTGATTTTGTATAGGTTTTTACACCAGATGCCCTTCCTGACGCAACCCTCCCCAATCTATCGAGGCTTAGGACTAAATGGGAACTGAAGTCATTTTTAAACTTGCTTTATTTCTTAATTAACATGTTATTCAATTATGTTTTCAGTTTTAGAAACCTTATAATTGTGACTTGTATTGGCAAATACAGTAATTGCTATCAAATATTATACTTATCGGCCTGTTCGGTTTTTAGCAGTGTTGAATTTAGTTTGTTTGGTCCACGGCAGCCGTCCCTTATCCGCGCGATCTTCACAAGACTTGTGCGAGACTTTGAAACGTGAAGTATCAGCCAGGCGTCAGTGCCACCATTTTGAAAACTTTTCCAAACAAAATATTGCACAAAAACAAGTTTAAATGACAATTACTGGCTACTTTTTTCAAGCTTTCCTGATTACTATCAAAACAAAACTTCTGGCTTGATTACATCAGCGTTCGAAAGAGGGCACACGCATCTTTTGACAACGTTGGCAGATGTTGGTCACTTTCCCTGTGTCTGAAATCACTCCCTACTCAATATATAGGGCACTATATAGTGAGGACACCACTTTGCAGTGCTGTCCAAAAAAGAAAGAAGAAAGAAAGCACAACTTTATTCATCACACACTTGTGAAATTTCCTCTCTGTATTTAACCCATCTGAAGCAGTGAACACACACAAACACACGTGAGCACTGAGCACACACATACCCAGAGCAGTGGGCAGCCATGCTAACAGCACCCAGGGAGCAGTTGGGGGTTAGGTGCAGGGCTCTACACCAGGGGTGCCCAAATTGATCCATAAAGGGCCATGTGGCTGCAGGTTTTCATTCCAGCCATGCAGCAGCACACCTGATTTGGCTTATTCAATCAACTGACACACCCACCCTTTAATCAAGGGTGGGTGTGGCTGCAAGTATTTGACTGTGTGAAGACAGTTCAGTTGATTGAATGAGCCAAATCAGGTGTGCTGCTGCATGGCTGGAATGAAAACCTGCAGCCACATGGCCCTTTATGGATCAATTTGGGCACCCCTGCTCTACACTAACTTTTTTTTTCAGGAGCACACGTGCTCCTAAGTTAAAAATTTTAGGAGCACAGGGAAAAAAAATGGGGGCACAAGCACAAGTAGGTTTTCATTTTAAAGGTTTATTGCAGCGCAAACCTTAGACACACCAACACATAAAACGCAAAATTCAATTGAGAATGAATGAATGAACGAATGAATGAATAAACAAATGAATAACAAACAACTGAATGAATGAACAAACAGTAGCTAAACAGAGAGCAGAGCTAACAACATCATCAAGGACAGCTCCCACCCTGGCTCTGAGTTCTTTGACTTGCTGCCCTCAGGCAGGCGTTACAGGTGCATCAAAGCAAGGACCAACAGACTCAAAAACATTTTTTTCCCACAGGCCATAACCACCTTGAACAATTAGCCTTTTTCACATTACATCACTTGCAGGGGAACTCCTATCCGTTTTCAGCCTTTTGAATGGAAGAGGTATACGGCAGCAACATATGTTAACAAAACTGTCTCATTCACAGATAAGATTGATAATAATATTGCACATTGTTGTTTATCATTACGTATTGTTAGCGACCATTCCAGTCACCTATCTGCCTTGTTTTGGAAAGGAAGTTTACTGACTTTCTATGGTTGCTACTTGTTAGCCAGCAGATTAGCATGCCGCCTCTTCTTCCATTCAAAAGGCTGAAAACAGATGTGATGTTCTTCTGCAAGTGACATAATGTGAAAAAGGCTAATTACATGCACTGACTGATGCCACTTCTGGCAGGTGCAACAATGCACCAACAAGGACCTAAAAGGACAATATTCTCACACTTACCTGATACAGTGCAATACTTATTACAGTGCAACCTCACAAAGCAACTTTTTATAGCTTTTGTACATTTTATATTTATATTTCTACACTTTTACATCCATACCCAATACAATACCAAATACAGTGCAATATCCTGAGTTTTGTAGCTGAACCGAGTTTCTATAACTAATGTGCAATTAACATCTGCAACTCAACACGCTCAGTTGTATATATATTTTGTTTTTCTGCTGTGTTGTGACATGCACCATTTGTATATACTGTATATTATTTGTTTTTCTGCTGTGTTGTATGTTACCATCTAAATGTTTGCAGTGGGGTGTGTGCTTTCCATCTCATTATATAATTTTCCCGCACCTTCTCCCGTCGTTCTAGCTTTCTTCACTACACTTTCTTCCTCGTCCGTTCTTTTATTCTTGTTTCCACCATCATTGCTTTTAAAAAACGCTGTTATTCTCTGCATAGCGAATATATTTCTCAGCTCGGTCCGAACCAGCTCTCAGTTATCTCTCAGTTGAATGATCTGATGAATCCCTAAAAAGCACTTTTCCCACCTAATGCCACACCCACGACATACAACCGTGGGAAAGAGGGGCAATCACAGAAAGATGTGGCAGAACGGCAAAAAAAATGTAACTTTTTCACCCCCCCGGCTGCCATGGAAACCACCGCAGGTGCAAGACAGGGGCAATGCATGCAACTACAGACAGGGAGCAAGGCGCAGGCACAACACACACACAACAATACAGGCTGTTACTCGTTACACTATATTAGGTAGGCTATCCAGCACTGGATTTACATACTTTGCAGTTTAACGTTTGATACATTTTAGAATGTTAAACTCGTCCCGTCTGTGCTCGGTGCTTTCCTAAACTGTCGGCCGCAAGAAGCCCTCGCACGAATGCGCGTGGTTTTTTTTCGTCGTTCGCATGCTGAAAAATTCGCTCGCAAATGCGAGTGAAACATGCGCACTGTAGAGCCCTGGTTAGGTGCCTCGCTCAAGGGCACCTCAGCCCAAGGCCGCCCCACATTAACCTAACTGCATGTCTTTGGACTGTGGGGGAAACCGGAGCACCCGGAGGAAACCCATGCAGACACGGGGAGAACATGCAAACTCCGCACAGAAAGGCCCTCGCCGGCCGCTGGGTTCGAACCCAGAACCTTCTTGCTGTGAGGTGACTGTGCTAACCACTTACACAGGAAATGTGTATGTGGCTGGCCATGTAGTACATGTGAAACCCTGATACACCGAATATCCGGCATGGCTATAAAAAAAAAAAATTATCTTCTTTCTTGACAGTAAGCAACAATCACTGACTGGTTTGGGTTAAGTCGTGGTGAGTCATTGAATCAATAAGCTTTTGGACTTTGGATTTGCCAACTCCGAGCCAGCAGGTGTTGCGTTCCTCACATGGGCGATACTATAACGAATAACAGCAAAAATGCCTTCAAAAAATAATGAAATTAAATGTTTATACATTAAAAGAACACTAAAGATCAGTAAACACTAATAACTGAAACAAAAAGTGATACTTGATGTGACGACCCTTTGCTTGAAATAAATAAATTAATGGTAGTCGCAGGTCCAGTGAGTGCAATTTGATAAGGAAATGAGCTGTAGGTTTTACTGAGAATCTTACAGAACCAGCCACAGTTCTTCTGGACACTTTCACTGTCACACTCGCTTCTTCATTTTGCACCAAAGCCCAGTGTTATTCCTTTTGTCTGAAAAGTGTCTCTTATGTACAGTAATTGCTGCTTTCTTTACTGACATACATCTTTCTGTAACATTTCATTTTATGCTGGAAAACTAACATTTGGAATCAAAAATGTTTTTGTCCTGATGCGATAATGTCTAAGTTTATACAAATAGTAGTGTGTGTATATATATGAGAGAGAGAATATATTAAATATTTGAATAATACTGGCTGGTGTTGAGTGGTATATCAGATACATCCCATTCAGCTAGCATGATACTGAACAAGTCAAAGATGAGTAGCTGAATGGACTATATCTGATATACCATGAAAAAAGCCAGCCAAAATTATTATTATTAGGGCCCGAGCACCGTTCGGTGCGAAGACCCTATTGTTTTTCAAAGGATTTTTTTTCTGTCGCGCTTGGCTTTTTTTGAGGCATTTCCCATGCATGAAAATATGCCTGTCTGGTATAGCGCCACCAACTGGCCAAGGAAAGAATAGGGTTTTGAATATGTGTGTTTTGACACATGATGAATTTTAACATACTCCTCCTAGACAGTTCATGAGATTCATCTGAAATTTGTTATACATGATGCCAAGATGTCGCTGATATTAAATTGCGAAGGGATTTTTGATATCTTGTAATATGTTGAAATGGCCTTATGATTTTAATATCTTGCCACATAAACAGGAAACGTGTCAGAAAGCCACAGTGCATTGACTGTATGGTCGGACACTTCTTACTTCAATAGATGTTATGATTATTATGATAACCTGACACCCAATGGGCCTGCCTGTTATAGCACCACCACCTGGCCAAGCAGGAAATGTGCCAGAAATTGGCAATGCCTCAACTGATTGATCTGACACTTCACAAAATATTGTGTATTATGATTGTGATGACATTCATATGTGTAATTCAGATGCCTAGCACAGCGCCACCATCTGGCCAAGCAGGAAATGAGCAAAAAATGTTCAATTCATTGATGGATTGATCTGAAACTTTACAAAATATTGAATATCGTGATTCTGATGATATTGGCACGTCCAATTCACATGCCTAGCACAGTATCACCATCTGGCCAAGCAGGAAATGTGCCAAAAATTTTCAATGCTTTGACGGATTGATCCATGACATGCCTGACATAGCGCCACCAACAAACTCATATACATGTAGCACACACACACTCATATACACACACACACACACACACACACACACACACACAGTCATATGCATATTTATGCATACACACACTCAAGTATGCACTCACATGCACACGCAACATCTATGAGCACACTCACTCTTTCAAACACACACTTTCTCTCTCCCTCTGACAAACACAAACACAAAATAATAGTGACCTGCCATCATTGTGCATTTTGTTGCAGACATATGAAAACTCTGCATGTACACACACACTGCAGACACAGGAAAGCTAAGATGACTTAAAATTACAGCATGACATAGAGATAAGGAGGAGAAACATATAGTTTTGTACCTATATAAAATGTACATTTTCACACCACAGAAACACACACACAGTCTTTGTCTGTCTCTCTCTCATCCATCAAGCAGTCATGGCATTTGCAACATGCACTTCACCTTTGAACATTTGATGAATATATGACGTGACCATTTTGTTGGTTGGCAGAATGTCCTGGGTTGCGGAATAACACGTGCGAGGGCCCATCAAGGCCGCTAGCGACTTTAATTATTATTATTATACACATTCAATGGAACAATTACAGATCTGATAAAAAGTTAAGAACAGGGAGGTAACTTACCAATACTGAATGCTGATTCTGATTGAATGTAATTCAATGTTCTGTCAATCCAATGTTCTGTACAAAGCCAAAGTTCTCACAATAAAAACGGTACAAGTCCAAAAAGCCTGAACAACAACCCAACTTATATACAGGTTACAGTTCAAGTTCAAAGTTACTTTTGGTCGTAGTTAATTGTTACACTGTAGTTGTTCAAAACAAAAGGGCTTTGCTAAATGAAGTCCACGAGTCAAGTCCTCTTGTAAAAGTCTCCGTCACTTTTCCTCACCTCCAAGTAGAACTTTGACAATATTTCCGCTATTGCTCTCTTTTCCAGTTTTTCGGTGTCTGTTGGTCTGTTTTTCTCTCGTAAATATGCGTGAAGAATATCCAGTTAAGTTTTGGTAGCCTTTTGGGAGTTCAGCGTGTCATTCTCTTTAAATCTTCAGCTTTTAATGAAGCAAACCTCACGGCCATGTTTGTTTGCAAACTGTCACAGTCACTCATTAGCACAGTTGTTTTACATCTCCAATGTGTCTCTTTTCCAGTTTTTTTTTCTGTCCATTGGTATGTTTTTCTCTTGTAAATATGCGAGAAGAATATATAATGAAGTTTTGGTAGCCTTTTGGGTGTTCAGTGCATCTTTAGTTTCAGTTTATTTATTTAGTGCTTAATCCGAGCACTGAATTAACCCTGTCTTCTCTTTCCCGGCTGACAAAGAAATAACCGTGCGCATGTGCAACAGAAAAGTTTGATCACTGGATCCATGCATGTGACATTGTGTTGTCTTGACAACGTGCAATATTATAACAATATTGCACACTCATTCTCCATTGGGGAGAGCAGTAATAATACATGGAGGATAAGTGATATGATAATATTGCATGCCATCAATAAACCAACTAGAAGGGAATAGAACACGTGTTTTTATTCCATGAAAAAAGTGGCCCGTATGTATAATAATACTCATTACAGCACACAAGCTTGATTTGTCAAATACATATGCATACAAATTACACTGATGTCTTTCCAGCCCAGAGTAGTTTAGTGTTAAGTTTTTTTTTTTGGGGGGGGTCCCCTTCTGAGGCAGTTGAAGGAGTTTATTCAGCTTTGCCTTGGCAGCTTTAATGCTTTATTCCCTTCTCCCACTGCTCTTTTAAAGATCTGATAAAATCAACCTTATATACAGTCCCGTGCAAGTCTTCGGCACCTGAATTTTTTTCATACGAACTTTGTTATAGATTTCTATTTTATGACTTCTGCGTTAGTGTCAGTACAAAAACATTCTAGCGTTCGAAACGTTCATTTTCCAGCTTACAGGAAAAAAAAGGTTGTATCTGAGCAGCATATTACATAAGAAAGCACTTTTCAGATTAAGAAAGAAAAAGCCATAATGAAGGCTACTGGGTTTTGGTGCAAAATGAAGAAGCGAGTGTGACAAAGTGTCCAGAAGAACTGTGGCTGGTTCTGTAAGATGCTCAGTAAAGCCTACAGCTCATTTCCTTATCAAACTGCACTCACTGGACCTGAGACTAAACCAAAGGGTCGTCTCACACCAAATATCCACTTTGTTTCATTTATTATGGCTTACTGATTATAGTATTTTTTAAATGTTGAAAAATCCATCTATGCATTATATCTGTAACCGCGTGTCCTGTGCAGGGTCGCGGGCAAGCTGGAGCCTATCCCAGCTGACTTATGGGTGAGAGACAGCGTACAGCCTGGACAAGTCAAAAAGTCATCACAGGGCTGACACACAACCATTCACACACCTTCACGTTCGGACCTACGGTCAATTTAGAGCCACCTATTAGCCTGGCAGCACGGTTGCCTCACAGCAAGAAGGTTCTGGGTTCGAACCCAGCGGCCGGCGAGGGCCTTTCTGTGTGGAGTTTGCATGTTCTCCCCGTGTCTGCGTGGATTTCCTCTGAGTGCTCCGGTTTCCCCCACAATCCAAAGACATGCTTGACGTGGGGCGGCCTTGGGCTGAGGTGCCCTTGAGCAAGGTACCGAACCCCTGACTGCGCTCTGGGCTGCCCACTGCTCTGAGTGTGCGCTGCTTCAGATGGGTTAAATGCAGAGGATGAATTTCACTATGTTTGAAGTGTGCATGTGACGAATAAAGCTTTCTTCTTTCTTCTAACCTGCCCTGCATGTCTTTGGACTGTTGAGGAAACCCACACAGACCATCACAGGAGAACATGCAAACTCCACACAGAAAGGCCCTTGTTCGGTTGCCGGACTCGAACCCAGAACCTTTCACCATGCTGAAACATTTCATTTCATTATTTTTGGTCAACATTACTGTAGTTGTGTGTCTAAGGGAGTACTGGACTCAAGTGGATAAAGTTAAAGTGCAGTTAAATCTCTGACACAACAACAAGGTTCTGGAAGCAAAGCAGTCCTGCTTGTTTATCAGTAACCGTTTGATAAATGTTTATCAAATCAGGAACAAAGCGGCGGTTAAATCTAATCTAACAGGTCGGATATGAGGTATAAAGACCAACACTTGAATCAGACAAACCAGTGAGATAAGAATTGTGTGTTTATTGACCAGGCAGACTTGGTGCTGAGAGTCTGAGCCTGGTCCATGGAGACCCTGACCAGAGCAGGACAGCTAGGAGTAGCTTCAACGGCTAACACAAGCTTCCTAGCCGGCTAAATCAAACAACACGAAAGGACAGGCTAATAAACATCCCCAGGTGTGTGCGTGTAAAACAGCTTCGGCTAAGCTAAAGACACCGGTGAGAAGAACTATAGGAAGTGTATAGATGAAAACTACACTCCTTCAGCCCAATAATAATGTCACACTCACTCACTCGTGTGTGTGCGCGTGCGCATTCACACTGTGCGCGTGTCTATATGAGAGAGAGAGAGAGAGCGCGCGCGTGTATTCATAAAGCAGCCAAATACGCACCCAGCAGCACCGGGACTGAAGATCACCTGAAAGCCATGATGAAGCGCGTGACCGCCGCGAGCCGCGATTGTTCGGTAAACAGCGTGAAGCTGAACGTTCACAGCGCACGCGAGATCAAACCCTGTGGCTTTGACTGCCCTAAACTGGCTTCGTGACTACTGTGTGGCGGAAGTGACGCACAGGAAATGAGCTCATTCTCAACCGCATGGCAGGAAAGCGCGCGCGCACGCGTGTGTGTAAAACACTAGTCTTCTATAATGTCGTCATAAGACTTCGGATATAAACCGGTCCCCCCAGGATTCCGCGGGCGCTTTTCCAAAAAATTGCGATGAAAGTTGCGGTGTTTTTTAGGCTTTTGTTGCGATTACATTGCGGGAGGAAATGAAAGTTGCGATTTTCTCTTTTTGTAATTAAAATTGAGTGATATGTTAAATATTAAGTTATTACCTAAAAACTATTGATTAAAAAAAACAAAGGCACTGAGAAATGGTCCTATAAACAACTTTACCAATATAAAAGATTACCAGGACTACAAAAATGCAAAAAAATAGGCTTTACTTATCCAAATGCACCTGTTGGTTCAAAAGTTAAAGTGCTATTCCACCATTGGATGTATTCTTTGGCATAAAATACAATATATTTTATGACAGCATGACTAGACAGAGAAATCTTTTAGCTTCAAAATGATATATCAAACATAATTTTTTGACAACGACAAGTATATTAATTTTGCGACCAAAGTCACCTACCCTTTTAATTTCCGCGCGGTAGTGAAACGTGATGTCATCGGCAGGTTCCCCTTCTTGTGTAAGACGTGGCACAGATTATCAGCA
Source organism: Neoarius graeffei (assembly GCF_027579695.1). NCBI lineage: Eukaryota > Metazoa > Chordata > Actinopteri > Siluriformes > Ariidae > Neoarius > Neoarius graeffei. The sequence goes on from NC_083583.1 coordinate 65,116,686, forward strand.
ATGGCGGATAGAACGCGATTTCCACTTGTCGATTGCTGTGCCGATATTCACCATCGACCGTCTCCTTTGGGCATCACTTGCTATTTTCCTTCGCTTCTTTTCCGAAGCTGACAATCGCGTTCTATCCGCCATTGCTGATAATCTGTGCCGTACACAAGAAGGGGAACCTGCCGATGACATCACGTTTCACTACCGCGCGGAAATTAAAAGGGTAGGTGACTTTGGTCGCAAAATTAATATACTTGTCGTTGTCAAAAAATTATGTTTGATATATCATTTTGAAGCTAAAAGATTTCTCTGTCTAGTCATGTTGTCATAAAATATATTGTATTTTATGCCAAAAAAATACATCCAATGGTGGAATGGCACTTTAAAGTGCAGAGAACCTCACAGCACAACATGAAGTTACCTTAAAATATAATATAAATGCCTCAGCTTTCATGTAAAAAAAAAAAAACTATTAATACTCGTACTGTGTGCAGGCAGTCTCTCCTGAAGACTAAATTAAACAATTATAAACTAATAAAATAAATGGCTCAGGCTTCATAGAAGAAAAAAACAATTTGAACAGAATCTCACAGTATGATGCTGAAGCTGCCTAAACAATGGAAAATAAAATACCATTTTGGCAAAAATGTTGTATCCATTAATTTCTTGTATTAAGGAAAAAAAATAAAGTGCGCACAGTCCTTCACTGTAAACATCACACACTTTCAGTAACAGAATTTAAGCCTATATAAACACTGACTCGCACATGCTGCTTCTCTTGAATGGAAACACGGAAGTAAGGCGGAAGGTAGTTTGTCAACGTCACCTCAAGACGATGCCAACGATTGGTCAAATTTGCGGGAAAGTTGCGGTGATTGGATATAATTGCAGCACCACCCTGAATTCGCGGGGATTGATTGAATTTGCGTTGAAGTTGCAACTCGCAACGTCGCGAAATCCTGGAGGGTCTGCTAAACGAAATCTTCAACTGTGGTGTAAAAACCCATCATTTTCACCCTTTCTGTACCCGCTATTATACAGCCAAAAGTATGTGGACACATGCCATCACACATCAAGTTTATTTGAAGAAGAAATCTTTATTTCTTTTCTGAGTTACATGTCGGTCCTGGGATCAAGACGCTGACCTCTTCTGCTCCTCGGACCTGCCTGATCCATCCTGGTGCCCTGTGTCTGGTTGGAGTCTCATCACATCGCTCCTGTGGAGGACGGCCCCATGAGGACAGTTGAAAGTCACACCTGGAGGACGCTCTGGACACTTACAGTAATGCTTTTATGGCTGAGGACTGCAGTTGAATTGCTAACTTTAGGACTGCAGTTGTCATGAACAGTTTTGCACTCAAGTTTCCATCAATGAAGAGTTACAGCATCAACAAAACTGACTTCATGATAAAACTGTTAATGTTATAGTCATGCTGTCTGTTGTTGCCCAAATGAGGATGGGTTCCCTTTTGAGTCTGGTTCCTCTCAAGGTTTCTTCCTCATGTCATCTGAGGGAGTTTTTCCTTGCCACCGTCGCCACAGGCTTGCTCATTGGGGATAGATTAGGGATAAAATTAGCTCATGTTTTAAGTCGTTCAAATTCTGTAAAGCTGCTTTGCGACAATGTTTATTGTTAAAGGAACAGTCCACCGTACTTCCATAATGAAATATGCTCTTATCTGAATTGAGACGAGCTGCTCCGTACCTCTCCGAGCTTTGCGCGACCTCCCAGTCAGTCAGACGCAGTCAGATGCGCTGTCACTCCTGTTAGCAATGTAGCTAGGCACATTATGGCCAATGGTATTTTTTGGGGCTGTAGTTAGATGCGACCAAACTCTTCCGCGTTTTTCCTGTTTACATAGGTTTATATGACCAGTGATATGAAACAAGTTCAGTTACACAAATTGAAACGTAGCGATTTTCTATGCTATGGAAAGTCCGCACTATAATGACAGGCGTACTAACACCTTCTGCGCGCTTCGGCAGTGCATTGATACGGAGCTCAGATATAAATGCGCTGCCGAAGCGCGCAGAAGGTGTTAGTACGCCTGTCATTATAGTGCGGACTTTCCATAGCATAGAAAATCGCCACGTTTCAATTTGTGTAACTGAACTTGTTTCATATCACTGGTCATATAAACCTATGTAAACAGGAAAAACGTGGAAGAGTTTGGTCGCATCTAACTACAGCCCCAAAAAATACCATTGGCCATACTGAGCCTAGCTACAGTGGTGCTTGAAAGTTTGTGAACCCTTTAGAATTTTCTATATTTCTGCATAAATATGACCTAAAACATCATCAGATTTTCACACAAGTCCTAAAAGTAGATAAAGAGAACCCAGTTAAACAAATGAGACAAAAATATTATACTTGGTCATTTATTTATTGGGGAAAATGATCCAACATTACAAATCTCGCGCAAAGTTCGGAGAGGTACGGAGCAGCTCGTCTCAATTCAGATAAGAGCATACTTCATTATGGAAGTACGGTGGACTGTTCCTTTAAAAGCGCTATACAAATAAACTTGACTTGACTTAACTTGACTTTATTTGTCACATGCATACTTCAAGCACAGTGAAGTTCATCCTCTGCATTTAACCCACACTGCAAAAAATTGAAAACTGAATTTAAGGAGAAAATTCATCTCATTATCTCTAGCCGCTTTATCCTGTTCTACAGGGTCGCAGGCAAGCTGGAGCCTATCCCAGCTGACTACGGGCGAAAGGCGGGGTACACCCTGGACAAGTCGCCAGGTCATCACAGGGCTGACACATAGACACAGACAACCATTCACACTCACATTCACACCTACGGTCAATTTAGAGTCACCAGTTAACCTAACCTGCATGTCTTTGGACTGTGGGGGAAACCGGAGCACCCGGAGGAAACCCACGCGGACACGGGGAGAACATGCAAACTCCGCACAGAGAGGCCCTTGCCGGCCACGGGGCTTGAACCCGGACCTTCTTGCTGTGAGGCGACAGTGCTAGAGAAGAAAATTACTTGGTGAAATTATGTTGCTGCATGGACAAATATTTTTACTTGATAATCCTAGAATAAATTGGTTGTGATCTAGAACTAGGTTTAATAATCTCAGAATTGGTGTCTTGTAGGGCTGCACAATATATCGAAAAAGTATCGATATCGCAATATCATAGTTTGCGATACACATACCGCAAAAATTACTTAAATTTCGATAAAAGGCACATTTTTCTGTGCCGTCCAATCACATTTAAATGTCAACAAGCGCCGCGGGATAACTCCGCCCCCTATTGCATAACAAGTAAAAGCCTCATGGTGATGGCGGAAGGTGGGAGCGGTAGCAAGTGTGGTGAGACAAACTTGTGTGAGGAGGAACTGGTTTCCAAAAAAAAAAAAAATGCACGTCTGTTATTTGGAAGTACTTTGGATTCAGGAGGGATGATGTACTGCAAACTCAGGTACTTTGCAAGACATGTACCTGTAAAACAGTGGTGGGGCGGCTCGCTGGGACAAACACTGCTGTACAGCAGCATAAAAACATAAAACCGCGCTCTCTCTCACTCTCTCTCACACACACACTACTGCTCGCTCACTCACACACACACACCACTGCTCTCTCACCCGCATGTGTTATTAACAGATTGTGTTTGAGTTTATGGTGAATCTGTGTCGCTCACCTTCATCTCCCGGGAGCCACTGAAATTGCCATTTTGAATGCTTTATGTTAATGTAGTTTTCAGTTTTTTGTTTACTTCAACTTAAGACGTTTTCTGCTGCGCTCACAAAAATTAAGAGATTTAAAGATGATTGATGGACACCATTGCAGGTGTAGCCATGTTTTTCCAATAAAAAATAATGTTGGAATGGAAGCGATGCATTGGGTGTTTGTTTGTTTTTTAAATGCTAGATACAGGGCAGAACGGCGAGTAGAGGTAAGAAAAACGGTATATATTTAATTATCGTGATACATATCGATATCAAGATATTCAGTCATGTTATCGAATATCGCATATTTTTCTGATATCGTGCAGCCCTAGTGTCTTGTATTCTTCTAGTAGGAAATTCTAGATCGTTTCAACTATTTTCACTTGCTAAGATATCATTTTTTGCAGTGCATCTGAAGCAGTGAACACCCAGAGCAGTGGGCAGCCACACAACAGCAGTCAGGGGTTAGGTACCTTGCTCGAAGGCATTTCAGCCCAAGGTTGCCCCACGTTAAACTAACTCCATGTCTTTGGACTGTGGGGGAAACCGGAGCACCCGGAGGAAACCCACGCAGACACGAGGAGAACATGCAAACTCCACACAGAAAGGCCCTCGCCGGCCACTGGGCTCGAACCCAGAACCTTCTTGCTGTGAGGCGACAGTGCTAACCACTACACCACCGTGCCGCCCCTATTTGTATAGCACTTTTAACAACAGACATTGTCGCAAAGCAGCTTTACAGAATTTAAATGACTTTAAACATGAGCTAATTTTATCCCTAATCTATCCCGAATGAGCAAGCCTGTGGCGACGGTGGCGAGGCAAAACTCCCTCAAACGACATGGGGAACCCAGCCTCATTTGGGTGATAATGTGATAACATTTTTAACAGTTTTAACATGAAGTCAGTTTTGTTGATGTTATAATTCTTTATTAATGTAAACTTCAGTGCAAAACTGTTCATGACAACTGCAGTCCTCAGCCATAAAAGCGTAAGTGTCCAGAGCGTCTTCCAAGAGCGACTTTCAACTGTCCATATGGGGCCGCCCTCCACAGGAACGATGTGATAAGACTCCAACCAGACGTAGGGCATCAGGATGGATCAGGCAGGTCCGAGGAGCAGAAGAGGTCAGCATCACTTGTATCTCAGGATTGACATGTAACTCAGAGGGACAGACCAGGGGGAAACACAGGTTGTTGATTTGGGGGGAGGGGGAGAGAGAGAAAACACAGGTTGTTAGGTATGCCCAATGCCACCTGAATAAGTAGGAACAGTATACATATTGCACTGAGTACAAGCAGGGACTCCGGCAACTAACTATAACAGCATAACTAAAAGGGGAGAGCCAGAAGGTAACACAGGCATGAGGGAGCCCCGGGACATAAAGCAGCCAGCCACTGCACCGTCAACAAACTCGAGTGAGCAAGCAGGTGGGGACTGACAGCATCCATACATCCCAGTTTACCAAAACACTCTGTCTGAGGACCCTCCAGATCTACTCCTTTACCTCATAAACACCATTAACAAAAGGCTTGACTAAACAGATATGTTTTCAGCCTAGACTTAAACACTGACTGTGTCTGATTCCCGAACATTACTTGGAAGGCTGTTCCATAACTGTGGGGCTTTGTAAGAAAAGGCGCATCACACCTACATGTGCGTGTTGAATCCCTCATTTCCTGTGAAGGTTATACTTTTACAGTTCCAAGAGCATTAGTAAGCTCAGGTACTGATGTTGAGGACAATAAGGAGACACTTAACAATCGACACTGTTCATCATCTGAAACTAGCGATATTCCAAAGCCTGTAAAACAAAGAAGCATTCTTCGGCCTTTACCTCTCAACGTACCGAAGCACTCGGCAACCGAACAAGCCTGTCGGACCAATAAAACTCCCAAACCACAAAGGGTTCTCTTTCGGGTATGTATAACGTTCAATGTACCTCACTAGCAGCATTTATTAATGCGTCATCATCTGGGTCACATACGTATTGACTTAATCCACTGTTTATTAAGCCCTTCACCCTGTAAAACACACCAAAAATTAAGTTCAATCCATGTTCAACAAATAAATCCAGATTCAACTTACAAAATAGTTTATTTCTTAAGATTTGATGAGACGTAGCAAAATGTTTCAAAATTAGGAATGAAATTTAGCATACAAATTATTTATGTTGTTCGCACATTTTCGCTGATTAGGCCTATAAAGTTTTGCTATACCTGGCCGCCGGACCTGGCAGTAGGCCTAACATGAATGTAACTTCGCCATAAACACTATAGACATTACAGCCAATTTCAGATAGGCTACATACAATTACCGATATTCAGATAGGTTTGTTTTCTCGATAAAGTTTTGCTGGTATAATCTACGGTGGTGCTTGAAAGTTTGTGAACCCTTTAGAATTTTCTATATTTCTGCATAAATATGACCTAAAACAACATCAGATTTTCACACAAGTCCTAAAAGTAGATAAAGAGAACCCAGTTAAACAAATGAGGCAAAAATATTACACTTGGTCATTTATTTATTGAGGAAAATGATCCAATATTACATATCTGTGAGTGGCAAAAGTATGTGAACGTATAGGATTGGCAGTTAATTTGAAGGTGAAATTAGAGTCAAGTGTTTTCAGTCAATGGGATGACAATCAGGTGTGAGTGGGCACCCTGTTTTATTTAAAGAACAAGGATCTATCAAAGTCTGATCTTCACAACACATGTTTGTGGAAGTGTATCATGGCACAAACAAAGGAGATTTCTGAGGGCCTCAGAAAAAGCATTGTTGATGCTCATCAGGCTGGAAAACGTTACAAAACCATCTCTAAAGAGTTTGGACTCCACCAATCCACAGTCAGACAGATTGTGTACAAATGGAGGAAATTCAAGACCATTGTTACCCTCCCCAGGAGTGGTCAACCAACAAAGAGCAAGGCGTGTAATAGTCGGCGAGGTCACAAAGGACCCCAGGGTAATTTCTAAGCAACTGAAGCCCTCTCTCACATTGGCTAATGTTCATGAGTCCACCATCAGGAGAACACTGAACAACAATGGTGTGCATGGCAGGGCTGCAAGGAGAAAGCCACTGCTCTCCAGAAAGAACATTGCTGCTCGTCTGCAGTTTGCTAAAGATCACGTGGACAAGCCAGAAGGCTATTGGAAAAATGTTTTGTGGACAGATGAGACCAAAGTAGAACTTTTTGGTTTAAATGAGAAGCGTTATGTTTGGAGGAAGGAAAACACTGCATTCCAGCATAAGAACCTTATCCCATATGTGAAATATGGTGGTGGTAGTATCATGGTTTGGGCCTGTTTTGCTGCATCTGGGCCAGGACGGCTTGCCATCATTGATGGAACAATGAATTCTGAATTATACCAGCAAATTCTAAAGGAAAATGTCAGGACATCTGTCCATGAACTGAATCTCAAGAGAAGGTGGGTCCATGCAGCAAGACAACGACCCTAAGCACACAAGTCATTCTACCAAAGAATGGTTAAAGAAGAATAAAGTTAATGTTTTGGAATGGCCAAGTCAAAGTCCTGACCTTAATCCAATCGAAATGTTGTGGAAGGACCTGAAGCGAGCAGTTCATGTGAGGAAACCCACCAACATCCCAGAGTTGATGTGCTACTTTTAGGACTTGTGTGAAAATCTGATGATGTTTTAGGTCATATTTATGCAGAAATATAGAAAATTCTAAAGCGTTCACAAACTTTCAAGCACCACTGTACGATCTCAGAAATTAGATTAGATAAAACTTTATTGATCCCTTTGGGAGGGTTCCCTCAGGGAAATTAAGATTCCAGCAGCATCATTACAGATAAACAGAGAAAAGAAATAGAGGAAAACTTATAGAAACTTATAGATAAATTAAAATAAATTAAGTATGGAGCACTTGCATGTGACGTCACAGCCGAGCCAGATTGTGACAGACGCCATCGTGTCGGTCAAACGCCATATTCCGCCTTCTACTTCTGCTTTTACTTCTACCTTTTCTTCTGGAAAACCCTACTATATACAATTCTACTACAACAGCTGCGGCTACAAGCTCTCCCTACCTGTGCACGTTTTTTATGTTTTTTGTGTGTATTTTTGCGTGTTGTTCGTCTGTACTGGACTTCAATATCCACTACAACCATATGGACTTACTGGACATTGGTTTCCAGCAGAAAATGATGGTTTGTAGCGATTTCCATCGCATGCACAACATTCCGGACGAGAAAAAAAAATAATAATAACATTCCGGGCGAGACCAGCGGGGTCTCCGTGGATTGTTATCGGAAGCAAAGCGAAGGAGGCGGCGCCGGGAGCCGAAGCAAAAGCGAGGCTACAGGCAGAGCTGGCCTGTTGACTAAGCTCAGAAAACAGCTACTCAAACCTCCACTGCCAAGCCTCTACCTCTCCAACACCAGATCCATGTAAACAAGACGGACAATTTGGAATTACCTTATTCTATTATCGGCTGGTCAGTGCTATACTCAATACTTAAGTGACTTACCCATCCAATGAGGATTGTTATTTTCTTGTTTACAAGATGCCACATCTGAGTCGCTGACAAATCCTGAATTTCTGTAAAGATAACTGTCCAGAGATTTATAAGCACACAGTGCTTCACCACTGAACAGCGAGGGAAAGTTAATGAGGTAATCATACACATCCGGGTATTCCACTGGCAGTTCAAAATCTGGTCGTGAAAACTCCGTCCGGAAAGCCATAAGGGTCACAAATCTGTAGATCGTTTATTTTAGACATATATCTAGTTATCTGTTCATTAGAAAAATGAGCCGTGTAGTCCGTTGGTTGAAATTGATCCATTCTGTACACGAGTGCAGCAGTATTCAGCGGTGTTTTTGACCGACAAGATGGGGGTTGTGTACTTTCCGGTCACGTGACTGCAAGATCTCTATTGCTTATTGTTAGACTAGGCTACTGCTCCTTCCCATTCTCTGTCCTCCTGTTACCCCTCCTCCCCCCAAGAGAGGAGTTGTACAGTCTGATGGCGTGAGGGACAAAGGAGTTTTTGAGTCTGTTAGTCCTGCACTTGGGAAGGAGCATTCTGTCACTGAACAGGCTCCTCTGGTTGCTGATGACGGTGTGCTGAGGGTGACTGGCATCGTCCATGATGTTCAATAGTTTGTCCATAGACCTCTTCTCTGCCACCATCACCAGAGAGTCCAGCTTCATGCCGACCACAGAGCCGGCCTGCCTGATCAGTTTGTCTAGCCTGGATGTGTCCTTCTTGGATGTGCTGCCCCCCCCAGCACACCACGGTGTAAAACAGGACACTGGCGACCACAGACTGATAGAACATCCACAGGAGTTTCCTGCAGATGTTAAAGGACCGCAGCCTCCTAAGGAAGTATCGCCTGCTCTGTCCCTTCCTGTATAAGTGACTGGTGTTGCAAGTCCAGTCCAGCTTGCTGTCCAGCCACAGTCCAAGGTACTTGTAGGAATCCACAGCCTCCACCTCGACTCCCTCGATCAGAACTGGTTGTGACTTTGGTCTGGACCTCCCAAAGTCAATGACCAGCTCCTTGGTCTTCGAGGTGTTGAGCTGCAGTTGGTTCCTGTTGCACCACATAGCAAAGTCCCTCACCAGGCTCCTATACTCCTCCTCTCTGTCGTCACTGATACACCCAACGATGGCTGTCTCATCGGCAAACTTCTGAATGTGACACAGCTCCAAGTTGTAGCAGAAGTCCACGGTGGAAATAAGAAATAAGACATTCTGATATTTGATGTTGTTGTACAGTGTGGTAGACTCGGTCTACCTTCTCACCAAGCTTGATTTGGATTCTGTTTTTCCTGCTGTAAACCCTCAACATGTTCTCCACCACTTTAAATCACCAATTTCATGGTCTTCCATGACAAAATCGCTCCTCTCACATCGCTCTCACATAAAATTACGTGATGGTCAAGATGGCAGCGCGCGTGGTTGCAGCGGCTTACAGCTCTCCTTTTCATTGCTCTTTTTTTGTTTGTTTTTGTATTTCTTTCTTGCTTGTTTGTGTACCATCGGTTCTGCGAACATCCAGTACACTCGCCAGACACTTTTAGCCATCGGTGACCAACACCAGATATCTGTTTCGAGCGACTTTCACTTCACGCATAACATCCCAGATGACATAGCGAGACCGTCGGGCTCTCCGTGGATTGTTGTCGGGTCTAGGAGGCAGCGCAGACGGAGGAGGAAGAGGAAGCAGAAGCGGGGCCGCAGGTCCAGTGCTATGCTAAGGCTAAGAAAACAACCACACAAGCCACCTCTACCAAGCCTGTATCTCTCCAATGCTAGATCCCTGGTGCATAAAACAGATGACTTGGAATTACAACTCGCTGGAAATCGCTATGTTCATGACTGCTGTGTTTTAATTATCACAGAAACCTGGCTTCATCCGGAAATACCTGATGTTAGCTTGCAGCTAGCAGGTCACACTCTGCTCCGCTGGGACAGGACTGAGGACTCCGGTAAGAGCAGAGGAGGGGGGCTCTGTATTTACGTGCATGATAATTGGTGTAACAACGGAACAATTATAGACAAACACTGTTCCCCAGACCTCAAGTACATGTCTGTAAGATGCCGGCCTTTTTTTCTACCGAGAGAGCTAACTGTGGTGATTGTCACAGCTGTGTATATTCCACCCGATGCCTGTGTAAACACAGCACTCTCTCTCCTGCTGAACACCGTTAACAAACAGCAGCGGGCACACCCCGACGGTGTTCACATAATCGCAGGAGACTTTTTAATAAGGCCAACTTAAAGACTGTACTGCCGAAGTTTTACCAACATGTTAAGTGTTCCACTAGAGGGGAGAACACTCTGGATCATGTTTACTCCAACATCAAGCACGCGTACAGAGCCATACCCATCCCGCACCCCGGCCAGTCAGACCATCTTTCCCTCCTGCTCTCCCCAGCGTACACTCCCCTCAGATGCAGAGCCAGGCCCACCACAAGGACTATCACAACCTGGCCTGACAATGCACTCTCCAAACTACAGGACTGCTTTAAACAGACAGACTGGGACTTATTTGAACACCAGGAGCTGGAGACATTCACAGGAACGGTGCTGGACTATATCAAGTTCTGCATCGGGAATGTGATGGTGGATAAAAACATCCGGGTCTTCCCAAACCAGAAACCCTGGATAGCCAGCCAGGTCCGCTCACTCCTCAGGGCTCGTGACGCTGCCTTCAGGTCAGGTGATAGAGCTCTGTACAGAGCCACTTGAGCTGATCTGAAAAGAGGAATAAATAAAGCCAAGGCAGACCATAGGCTGCGTATAGAGTCCCACCTGTCCAGCAACAACACATGGGAGGTGTGACAGGGCATACAAGACATCACAAACTTCAGAGACTGTGATGCATCAACTGGAGACTGGAGTGCGCCACTGGCAGAGGAGCTAAATTGCTTCTTTGCTCGCTTTGAAACATCTCAGCAGCACTCATCTGCTCCAGCCCTGCCCCCACCACCACACAGTTCCTACACCACTCCATTCACTGTAGAGGAGCACGATGTCAGACGGGTGCTCCTGACAGTGAACCCCAAGAAAGCTGCTGGCCCAGATGGTGTACCTGGTAAAGTGCTCAGAGCGTGCGCCTACCAGCTCGCCCCTACCTTCACCAGGATCTTTAACCTCTCCCTGGCTCAGGCAGTCATCCTGCCCTGCCTAAAATCAGCTACAATAATCCCAGTGCCGAAGAAGTCTCCCGTCACCAGCCTGAATGATTACTGTCCTGTGGCTCTCACCCTGGTAATCATGAAATGCTTCGAGAGACTAGTTCTTCAGCACATCAAAGACCACCTCGCCCCAGACTTCGACCCCTACCAGTTCACATATTGTGCAAATAGATCCACAGAGGACGCTATCGCCGTAGCTCTCCACTCTGCGCTGAACCACCTGGAGCAGCAACAGAGCTGCGTCTGCATACTCTTTGTGGATTACAGTTCAGCTTTCAACACAATAATCCCAGACATCCTTATCAGTAAACTGGACACTCTCGGCCTCCCCCCTCTCACATGTGCCTGGATAAAGGACTTTCTTACCAGCCAGCCCCAGACTGTGAGACTTGGCCCCCACTTCTCCTCCACCCGCACGTTAACCACTGGCTCTCCACAGGGCTGTGTGCTGAGCCCCCTCCTGTACTGCCTCTACACCCACGACTGTAGTTCGACCCACAACAACAACCTTATCGTCAAGTTTGCTGACGACACCACAGTGGTTGGACTCATCTCAAAGAGAGACGAGGCAGCCTACAGAGAGGAGATCCTGAAGTTGGCAGCCTGGTGTTCAGAGAATAACCTCACTCTGAACATCAAGAAAACCAAAGAGCTTATCGTTGATTTCAGGAAGCACAGCACTGACCTAGCCCCCCTTTACATAAACAACGAGTATGTGGAGAGGGTCCACACCTTCCGGTTTCTCGGCGTCCTCATCTCCGCTGACATCTCCTGGTCAGAGAACATTACAGCACTCATTAAGAAGGCTCAGCAGTGGCTACATTTCCTGAGAGTCCTCAGGAAGCACAACCTGAGCTCCAACCTGCTGCTGACCTTCTACCGCTCATCCATCGAGAGCCTGCTGACGTACTGTATCACAGAATGGTACGGCAGCTGCACTGCTGCAGACAGGGAGAGGCTCCAGAGAGTAGTAAAGGCAGCACAGAAGATCGTTGGCTGCCCTCTCCCCTCCCTGATGGACATTTACACCTCCCGCTGCCTTAGCAGAGCTAAGAATATTATCAAGGACAACTCCCACCCTGGCTTTGATCTGTTTGACCTGTTGCCCTCAGGGAGGTGCTACAGGTGCATCAGGACAAAAACAAATAGGTTCAAAAACAGCTTCTTTCCAAAAGCCATAACCACCCTGAACTCGAATATGCTCTGACTTTATAGTCTAACCCCCCTGTGCAATACTTTATTTTATAATGTGACTCTCTTCGTGAAATAATTTATAATGTGCAATACTTTATAATATGACTCTCTTGTGCAATACAATATGCAATACCTCACTCCATAATGTGAAACACAACACATACGCCTCAGGACTGTGCACCTTACACCCTCACTTTATTTATTTATTTATTATTATTATTATTAATTTTTCCTCCTCTCTACACGCTGTTTGCACTGTTATTGGAGTTGCTTTTAATCTCATTGTACATGGGTATAGTGACAATAAAGGCATTCTATTCTATTCTAAAATCGCTCCTCTCACATCGCTCTCACGTAAAATTAATCTGACATCCGTCATATCGCTCTACTACCGACCCCAGCTATCCCCCACAATGCATTGTGGTAAACAAGTGATGACGTAGTTATGCTTGGGGGCTATTTAGAGTAGCCAGTTGACCTCATTTGCATGTCTTTGGACTGTGGAAGGAAACCAGAGCACCCAGAGGAAGCCATGCAGGCATGAGGAGAACATGCAAACTCTGCAGAAAAAGTCCTCAGCCAGCCATGTGGTTCAAACTCGGAAAGTTCTTGCTGTGAGGTGACAGTTCTAACCACTGCACTGCACCACTGTGCTGCCCTGCTCTTAGTTCCAGTGAAGGGAATGCTTCCAACCTTGTGGCAACAATTTCGAGAAGAACTGCATACGAGTCTGATCGTCAGATGTCCACATACTTTTGGATATACAGTGCAGCTCATTTTTCCCAGCTGGTAAGTGTTGGTCAAATGGAAATTGAAATACTGCAACACAATAATACCATGCCAAATATTACATATCAAAACGGAGCTATTAACGATTACAGTGTTTGAGCTTGGAGGCTTCTGCCAAAATAAAAACAAGAACCTCATTCACAGCTTGAGATGTCCTAATCTTCGCTCCCAGTCTGATGTGCAAACAGAATTCCACATATTTCTATGGACTGGACAGTGGCTTTATTTCCTCAAGTTTCAAAAGGGAATATGAACAGACCTGCTGCACTGACCCGAACACCAGGTTATCAAGTAAAGCCCAGGCAGTGGTCAGTATGGTCTATCTCATCTCATCTCATCTCATTATCTCTAGCCGCTTTATCCTGTTCTACAGGGTCGCAGGCAAGCTGGAGCCTATCCCAGCTGACTATGGGCAAAAGGCGGGGTACACCCTGGATCAGTCACCAGGTCATCACAGGGCTGACACATAGACACAGACAGCCATTCACACTCACATTTACACCTACAGTCAATTTAGAGTCACCAGTTAACCTAACCTGCATGTCTTTGGACTGTGGGGGAAACCGGAGCACCCAGAGGAAACCCACGTGGACACAGAGAGGCCCTCGCCGGCCACGGGGCTTGAACCCGGACCTTCTTGCTGTGAGGCGACAGTGCTAACCACTACACCACCGTGCCGCCCCAGTATGGTCTATAATAATCTATATTACATCCTTACAGTCTGCAGGTTTGACCCAAGCCACTAATTTAATTGGACAAGCCATGTCCCAAGTGTGCTAATATTTACTATAACTACACTGGGGCATGTCACTGTACGCATCACTCTACTTGTCTGTATTCACGACATAAAATTCTATTTTTAGCAATCATTTATCATTATGACTGCACTGACTACAGCTTGGCAGTCAGTCTGTGCATTACCATGGCAACACCCTATCCAGCTCTAGCTTCTTTGTGAAGTATTGTTGTTGACAGAATAAAAATAAATAAATGATTTGCTCATACTATGTCTGAAATGTCAGGTACTCAATATTAATGTCTTGTTTATAAAAATACCAACGGTACTGATATAATTACCTGTGACACTCAGCCTATGGCTGAATTCCAGCCATGCTGATATTCAGTATAACAGGACTCTTGCTTATGCAATATTGCGGGCCACTTTTTCCATGGAATAAAAATTTGTTCTATTCCCTTCTAGCAGGTTTATTGATGGCATGCAATATTATCATTTCACTTATCCTCCATGTATTATGACACTCTCCCCAATGGAGCATGAGTGTGCAATATTGTTATAATATTGCATGTTGTCAAGACAACACGACGTCACACATCAGAGCTCTTGCGAAGATCCAATGACAAAACTTTTCTGCTGTGCATGCACACAATCATTTCTTTGTCGGCCAGGAAAGAGAGAAGACGAGGCTCATCCAGTACTACTGCTAGGATTAGCTATGCTGTAATTAAGCACTAAATAAATAAACTGAAAACTGAAACTAAAGACACGCTGAACACCTGAGAGGCTACCAAAACTTCATTATATATTCTTCACGCATATTTACAAGAGAAAAACATACCAACGGACATGAAAAAACTGGGAAAGAGACACACTGGAGATGTAAAACTTCCACGCTTGCAAGTGACTGTGACAGTTTGTAAACAAACATGGCCACAAGGTTTGCTTCGTTAAAAGCGGAAGATGTTGAGAGAATTTTGGCTGCCAGGTCGCTCCATTGTGTGTAGCTGTCAATGTTGATTTTAAAAGTAACAAAGTAAATTATACAGGGATAATAATAATAATAATATTCGGCTTGACTGTGCTAGCATTGGCCTTCACTGACACTACACCAGCTAGAAGGTAACTGGATTGCCATGCTAACAGCACCGAGTCACAGGTAAGCTCGCATTGGTCTTCACTAATACTACTGCTACACCAGCTGAAAGCTAACCAGATGGCCGTGCTAACAGCACAGGGGCGCGGGTAAGCTCGCATTGGCCTTCAAGAATGCTGATATGAAGAGAGTATGTATAATAATAATAATAATAATAATAAAAATATTGGCTGGCTTTTTTTCATGGTCTATCAGATATATTCCATTCAGCTAGCATGATATTGAACTTCAATATAATGCTAGCTAAAAGGAATATATCCAATATACCACTCAAAGCCAGCCAATATTATTTAATTATCATCCATACAGGACACTTTTTTTTATGGAATAAAAACGTGTTCTATTCCCTTCTAGCGGGTTCCATTCATTTGGTTTGATAGCATGCAATATTGTTAGCATATCGCTTATCCTACGTGTATTACATCACTCTACCCAGTGGAGAATGAGCGTTGAATATGGTTTATGATATTGCATGGTTGTCAAAACAACATGACGTCACACGTCGGAGCTGATGCGAATATTCAGTGAGAAAGTTTTCTGCTGTACATGCGCAAAAGTATTTCTTTGTTCGCCGCCATTTCTTTGTTCGCCGCCACCAGCACCCACAGTAAACTGTCGCAGTGAATTGAAAATGCCATAAGATACATATTACACGTAAAACTAACGCGCTTGCGAGCAACTGTGACAAACTGTAAACAAACATGGCTGCTAGGTTTGCTTCATTAAATATGGAAGATTGAGAGAGAATTTTTTAAAGAGAAAGACATGTTGAACACCCGAAAGGAATGTGTATGTATAATAATAATAATAATAATAATGGCTGTCTTTTTTCATGGTATATCAGATATATTCCATTCAGCTACTCATCTTTGACTCATTCAGTATCATGCTTGCTGAAGGGAATATATCTGATATCTCACTCAACACCAGCCAATATTATTTCATTAGACAGACCTTTAACAGGAGGGTTTGGCTGAGTAGTTTTGAATAACTGATCCATCGATGCAATCTAAAGCCAGTGAGGTGGTCCCACAGACCTTTCGTAGCTTTCATAAAAGGATCAGAAAGAGCCAAAAAAACATTAGATATCTTGAATGTCGTATGATGATAACTATTCAGACAAACGCAGGGGAAAGTAAAGAAGATTTACAGCTCGGCTATGTCTGAATTACAGCACCTTGGACCCTCATCAGTCATTTGATACATCCCTAATCCACTTCCACAATGTGTTTCAACAATCTCTAATCACTACATTGTCCGACTATCAGACTTTCTGGGAAGTCTCCTTGGTAATCATCTGTTAGACAAGACTGACATGGGCACAATACAACCAAGCCACCAAGTGACAGGACAAGAATGGCCAAGACAAAAAGCCCCGGTCGTCTGGTCTAGGGCTTATCAGGGTCTGCTGGACCTTTTTGAAGTCCAGCTTAGATAAAACTGTCCAACTATGAAAATACAGGAAACAACCCACTGAACTATTAGGCTTGTGAAAGGATAATGTTTTTTTTTTTTTTAATATTAGAATACTTTATTACACACCTCCCTGCATTTATCTGTCCTGGCTCGGTCTTCTTATATTTCATCTTTTAGGCTCATTAATCTGTGCTCATTAATCTGTGCTGTGGCATGTGACACAAACAAGCGTAATGAAATGGTTCCCAGAGGAAAGAACATACCTTCTGGCATGCGTATTAGCTCTGAAGCCAATCTGATAGACAAAACAGGACTCTTTACAAGGCTCATATGGAAATATAGAAATCTTAGCACGACACATGGCTATAAACATTCAAAATATTAAATCAGGTGATTTATGTTTACTCTCCTTTATTATAACTCAGATCATAATCTCCTTAATGTACTGAAAAACCGCAACATGGAATCAGTAGGTCATCTGCTGTGAATCCAGAATCATTTCGCAGAATCAGAAAGGCTCTGAAAGTTAGTGTCGGGTGATTCAGAAGCCATCTTCTCTTCCAGATCAGCCCTGTTACAGAAACAGGCACTGGAGCTTGATCTCATGTTAGACTTTGACCTCTGGGCTACCGTCCATTCTTGTAGAGGGAACACGTCCGTCTTTTGCCTGTCTCCATTATGTGAACTCCACGGTGGTGGGGTCTCCTCAAAATCCCACTGTATAAACACAAACAATAAGAAAAAACACTGGAGGCATGACTGGAAAGGCATATAAATATCAGCATACTCTTCTGGGAAGGCTTTCCACTAGATTTGGGAGTGTGGTCAGGCACTGATTATGGGTGAAAAGACCTTGTGACAGACCTACATTTGTGGTCAGAAGTTTACATACAATGATATGAATGTCATCTTGGATATGAATGTCATGGCAATATTTGGGCTTTCAGTAATTTCTTTGAGCTGCTCTTTTTCTGTGGCAGAATGATTGTACAGCATACATCTTTAATTAAAAAAAAACACTAGAATTTGGTGCACAAGTTTTAATTTTCTTTGGGTTTTCTGAAATCAACACAGGGTCAAAATTATACATACAAGGCCAAAAATTTACATTCGCTAACTTAGATTATTAATTCAGAGGTGCTGAAACTTCCAAAATGTCTCTTATCTTGCCAAGGCCGAGGTCTTTTAACTTCCTGTTAGTGATCATGATTGACTACAGCTGGTAGCTTCTCTGTGCCCTCATAAAAAGGGTTTGTTTACAGCACTCATTGGAATGACCAACACACAGTGAAATGGGAAAGTCCAAGGAGCTCAGTGCAGATCTGAGAAAGATTAGATAGAACTTTATTGATCCCTTTGGGAGGGTTCCCTCAGGGAAATTAAAATTCCAGCAGCATCATTACAAGATAAACAGAGAATAGAAAATAGAGAAAACTTCTAGATAAATTAAGTATTTACAAATACAAAAAAGAATAAGATATGGGAAAAGAAAGAAAAGTCCAGCAGGCGAGGTATTGCACATTAAATTGCACATTTATATTGCACATTGTCCAGTATTGCTTTTTGTCAGGCTAGGCTAGGCTACTGCTCCTTCCCATCCTCTGTCCTCCTGTTACCCTTCCTCCCCCCCCAGAGAGGAGCTGTACAGTCTGATGGCGTGAGGGACAAAGGAGTTTTTAAGTCTGTTAGTCCTGCACTTGGAAAGGAGCATTCTGTCACTGAACACCCCGATAGCAGAGGGTCGTTGAAACGACGTAGAGTTTTGGTCACAATGGTCGGTTTCCGTCGTACGTCAGAAAATCAACGTTGAAACGGCGCCGTGAAACGTCGATTTCTCCGCCGTCTGAGAGGGTCGATTTATCACCGTTGAATCAACGTGGGTAAAGGTTGATCTGTCGACCGTCAGAGAAGGTTGAATATACGACGTTGAACCATCGTCACTTTTGCCGGCCAGTTTTCAACATTGGTAGGATGAGCAACTAATTCTGGCCCGTAGCCAGGGGGGATCGGAGGGTTCGTTCAATCCCCCCCCCGCGACACCGCGCCCCGGACACCGCGCCCCGGACACGCCCCTCAAGATTACTCAAGATTTATTCATTTGTTCATGTCCGATGAATATACATTGATTCACATTTAAATTTACAATATCAAATCCAGACTAATCAAAAAAGAAAAGTAGACTAAGTGAGGACGAGTTAGAAAAACGGGTTCATTTCTCCTATGTTTATGTTTACACGTTTTGTTCAGACTGCTTTACACCCCAATCCAGTGGGTGGCGGTAATGCCCCCATTAGACCCCTTTCACTGACGTCACCCGAAACCAGAAGTAAACAAACCCTGCGCCACATTGGAAGACCAACAAACTCGTGATTAGGGGGAAATAAAGGCAGCGCGCGGTATGTGAACCCACGAGGCACTTGGTTCATCAAAAACCTACAATGGTAAACTTTTGTGCTGTGTTAGGGTTCTAACAAAGCTGATGGGAAAGGTGAAAAGAAGTCTTTCTACAGAATACCAGCTGTGATTGAGACACAAGCAAACCAAGGAGCTTTCTGCCGGGAGACAGAGAGAGGATTTAGCTGCTTTATGCAGAGCGGATCTGAATACTTCAAGTCTATTTTGTTACTGGTAAGTCACTAGGCTAGAGTGTTGTAGAACATTTTTTTAAATGTTTACTGAATAAAAACATCCTTAATTTTATCAAATATTCTCTACTCTATATTTCATTTCTTTCTTTTGTTTTAATTTTCCTCCCTCCATCCCTCTTTGGATTTTAAATATAGTTTTTCCCCATGTCCAAATAATGAGGTAGGGTGGCATTTAGAAACCCATAGCCTACTGCTGACTTTCTTTATCAATGCTGCATCAAATTAATTTTGGTTATGTTTTTCTGTTTCCATGTACAGGTCTGCGCCGCAGGAGGAATAGGCCACAATTATAAATAAATCATAAAATGTTTCTAAGAACTTGTTCAAGTGTGTTCTGTTCCTTATAAATGTGAAAAGTTATGCCTCATTAGATAGCTTGACAAACATTAGGAGAGGTGCATTGTTGCATGCATTTTTATATCCTGTTGTACATTAAACAGGACGTAGCCTACGCACATTGATATAAATTAAGTTTCACTTTCATGGTTGAAGTATGCATGTGTGTGTTCATCCTAGGCAAGAGCCCCGATGCTTTATTGTTAGCTAGTTTAATTTAGCCTGTTTTGCTTAATTTGTAGCCTTCCTGTTGTACATAAAACAGGAAGTAAAGTTGGATGAATCATCGCCGAAAATTCAACTATAAATCGACCGAAATACGTAGTTGAATAAAGGGTGAAAGGGGGTCTATTCTCTGTCGACCACCAGCCACTTTTCAACGTCGTTTCAACGGAAACTCGTATGAGCAAAGCGGTGTTGAATCAACGTCGGTGATCGACGGTGATTCGACGGCGTATAGGTCGAAGAACATGCCGATGATTCCACGTCGAATCAACGACCCTCTGCTATCTGGGCAGGCTCCTCTGGTTGCTGATGACAGTGCGCAGAGGGTGACTGGCATCGTCCATGATGTTCAGTAGTTTGTCCATAGTCCTCTTCTCTGCCACCGTCACCAGAGAGTCCAGCTTCATGCCGACCACAGAGCTGGCCCGCCTGATCAGTTTGTCCAGCCTGGATGTGTCGTCCTTGGATGTGCTGCCCCCCAGCACACCACAGTGTAAAACAGGACACCGGCGACCATGGACTGATAGAACATCCACAGGAGTTTCCTGCAGATGTTAAAAGACCGCAGCCTCCTCAGGAAGTATAGCCTGCTCTGTCCCTTCCTGTACAAGTGGTTGGTGTTGCAAGTCCAGTCCAGCTTGCTGTCCAGCCACAGCCAGAGGTACTTGTAGGAATCCACACCCTCCACCTCGACTCCCTTGATCAGAACTGGTCATGACCTTGGTCTGGACCTCCCAAAGTCAATGACCAGCTCCTTGGTCTTCAAGTTGCTGAGCTGCAGATGGTTCCTGTTGCACCAGACGGCAAAGTCCCTCACCAGGCTCCTATATTCCTCCTCTCTGTCGTCCCCGATACACCCCATGATGGCTGTGTCATCGGCAAACTTCTGAATGTGATATAGCTCAGAGTTGGAGCAGAAGTCCACGGTGTACAGGGTGAAGAGAAGAGGGGCCAGCACCGTGCCCTGGGGTGCTCCGGTGCTGCCAATCACAGTGTTAGACATGATGTCCTTCAGCCTGACATACTGCGGCCTGTCGGTGAGGTAGCTGGAGATCCAGGTGACCAGGCAGGGGTCCACTCGCATCCTGTTCAGTTTGTCCTGAAGCATAAGGGGCTGGATGGTGTTGAAGGCACTCAAGAAGTACAAGAAGAGGATCCTCACTGTGCCATTTCCCTTATCCAGATGCGAGTGGGCTCGGTATATCAGGTAGAGGATGGCGTCTTCCAGACCATCACCTGCCCGGTACACAAACTGCAGACAGTCCTGGGCATGTTGTACCTGGGGTCTGAGGAGGCTGAGGAAGAGCTGGGTTCACCCAGTTCAGCAGCGCAGGTCTTCACTAGTCAGGGACACACCTTCTCCGGGCCTGCTGCTTTCCTGGGGTGAAGCTTCCTCAGTTGACCTCTGACCTGGTCTGCAGTAATGCATGGAGGAGTCTGTGTTGAGGTGGGGGAGGAGGGGGCTGCTGCGATGACTGGAGGGAGGCATGTTGAGGGAAGAAGGAGAGATGGCTGCAGTGATGGGGAGGGTGGGGGGACGTGGGCTGGTTAAACCGGTTGAAGAAGTCATTCAGCTCGTTCGCCCTCTCCACTGTCCCCTCAATGACTTTGGTCTTTGTGTTGTGGCCTGTGATGATTTTCACACCTTCCCAGACCTCCCTCATGCTGTTCTCCTTCAGCTTCTGCTCCACCTTTCTCCTGTAGCTGTACTTAGCTTCCCTCACACAGCGTTTCACCTCCTGCTGTGCTGCTTTCATCGCCTCCCTGTCCCTGAAGGCGGCCTTCTTCCTGTTGAGGACAGCTTTGACTTCCTGTGTTACCCATGGCTTATTATTAGGGTAACACTGTACAGTCTTAGCAGCGGAGACCACGTCTGCACAGAAGTTGAGGTAATCCATCAGCCAGTGTGTCAGCCCCTCTACGTCCTCACAGTGTGGGCTAAGCAGCACATCCCAGTCCGAAGTGTCATAACAGTCTCTGAGGGCATCTTCCATTTCAGGGGACCACCTCCTGATGGGGCTAGTTGTTGCAGGCTGCCTTTGGACCGGGGGTGGGGGGGGTGTACTTTGGCTGTAGACGAACCAAGTTGTGGTCAGACTTTCCTAGTGGGGAGAGGGGTGTGACTCTGTATGCATCCCTCACATTAGCATACAGCAAGTCAATTGTCCTGTTGTTCCTTGTTGGACAGTCCACAACTTGGTAAAAAGCAGCCAAAGTAGAGTCCAAAGTAGCATGATTAAAGTCCCCAGAAATGATCATAAAATGCCTCAGGGTGCTGTGTCTGCAGCCTTGCTGTGACAGAGTGAATCCTCTCACATGCAGCAGCTGCGTCTGCCTTCGGAGGGATGTAAACACATATATACACACACACAATTCCAGAATGT
Organism: Neoarius graeffei; assembly: GCF_027579695.1. Lineage (NCBI taxonomy): Eukaryota > Metazoa > Chordata > Actinopteri > Siluriformes > Ariidae > Neoarius > Neoarius graeffei. The sequence goes on from NC_083583.1 coordinate 65,138,920, forward strand.
CTCTTGGATTCATTTCGAAACAACTGCAAATTCCAAGATCAATTCAAACAATGGTATCCAAGTGAGGTGGAGTCACTTTGCCAAGCCACTTTGCTTCAAGAAAACCCAAACTGACACCCTCAGCTGAAAGGAAATTGGTTTGGATGGTCAGGAACAACCTGGGAACCACCATGGCACAGGCCTGCCATGAACTGGAAGCTGATGCATCATTGTCTACAGTTCAGATCACCATGGACTAAGAGGCTGCTATCCAAGAAATAACCCCCTGCTCCAAAATTGACACCTTCAAGCTGAACTAAAGTTTGAAGCTGATCACAAGGACAAAGAAACAGCCTTCTGGAGGATAGATGCATGGTCAGATGAGACAAAGATTGAGTTGTTTGATCACAATGACTACCATGTACAGAGGGACACTGTACCAGCTGTTGGTGATGGTAGGATCATCATGTTCTGGGGCTGTTTTGCTGCCAGTGGAACTGGTTCATTGCACAAAGGGGATGGAATCATGAAGGAGAACTACCTCAGAATTCTTCAGCATAAACCATCAGAAACTTGAACACAACTTGGGAGTTACAACAGGACAATGAACCCAAACATGCATCAGAGCTGGTTGTGGAGGATAAAGCAGGCTAACATTGAGCTTAAAACAAGTCCTGACTTCAACCCTATTGAAAATACATGGACCGTGCTTATAAGTTGAGTCTATGCCAAGAAAGAAAAAAAAAGGAAAAAATACCTAATTTAATTTAACTCTATCAATTCTACCATGAAGAGTCGTGAAATATCCAACCAGAATTCTGCCAGAAGCTTGTTCATGGTAAGCAAAAACGTTTGGTCACGGTGAATCTTGCAAGGAGACATTTTACCCAAATATTAGGTGTGCTGTATGTAAATTTTGACCCTGGGTTGATTTCAGAAAACTCAAAGAAAATTAAAACTTAAAATTAAAAATTAAAACTAATTCTAGGTTTTTTTTTAAAAAAGACGTATGCTGTACAATCATTCAAACAGTTCAAAGAAATTACTGAAAGCCCAAATATTGGCATGACATTCATATCCAAGATGACATTGTCACTGTATGCAAACTTATGACCACAACTGTAGATGCATATATTTATTAGTGACTCTCTGTCATTTAACAGATATAAACATACTCTACATGTCAGACAAGCTGAGTTATGAAAGAGCAATGCACAAGAAGTGTACAGGGGCAACACTCTTCCTAAGTGCTGTGCCTGATAGAAAAACAAAAAGACCACCAGGTCAAGCTGGAGTTTATTGTTGTAGGAGACGACACTGAGAACTCTGCTGCAAAGGATACAGCAGGAGCACCAAACACTGGGCTAGGACCTACTCCATATCTCTGTACTTCTCAGAAGTTTCACATACTTTACTCTTTTCCTGTTTGAAAACAAAGTTCAATTGTTTTCACCTTGAGCAATTCACTTTTGTTTTTGACTAAATGACATCCTCAATGACCAGGCATTCTTAAGAGCAACAGCGAGGGCCAAGAAACAGCTCGTCTGTGCCAGAAAACATGGCACACATGAAGGATTTCCTGTTGCATTAAAACGCAGGGTAAAGTTATAAGCCATCGAACTGCATCATCACATGCACAAGTACAGATTATACACAGAAACTGTATAGTGGATGGAGTACAAGTTAAATGTAATACACAAAGTTTCCAGAGGAATAGAAAGTTCCAGAAAATTTCCATCTTGCATTGTGCAAGCAAAGTGTTTTAGGTGGGAGGAGGTGAAAAATGAGCTATTGTGTAATAATTGGCTTAATGGTGCTCCATGGGACGTTCAAAGACTGGGATAAATTTATTCTAACCAAACCCTGAACTACCTTTTTTAGCCCTTTGTGTCTTGTTTCGATAGCTCCTTGGGGTCTTCATGATACTGTTTTTTTTTTTTTTTAAAGTTATGTTCTCTTATAATGGGGCCTTCCAGTATTTATACTGAGATCACTTTCAAGACTCCTTTAATTGCAAATGCAAACATAAGTAGTACTAGTAGTTTTTAATTTGCATGTTGGAGATAGAATTCCTGTCATTCAACCAGGATGCATCAAAGATTACAATTTTTTAAATTTATTAATGAACAATATTTTTATCTGTTTAATTAGTTTGGAACGTCTGCGAGATTCAAGTCTTCAGGACACATGAGTTTATCCTTTCTGGCTACTCAAGAACATGACAAACAAAGAGTGACTGTTTATAGCGATTATGATGTAACCGAGCAGAGGAATTAAAGATCTGATGACACGAACATGACTATGCAATTTCTTAAACTATACAACATGGCAAACATGTTAGATTTCTGTTATAATTACGTGAAAAGAAGCTGTTGTTACGCGAATATCCAACTTTTAATTGCACAGCGCAAGAAAACTGGGTCCGTGGCTCGTGGCCATGCTGTGACGTCAGCGGAAGAACACGCTGCGGTTCACTGGCTGTTCTACTCTGGTTCTACTCAATGGAAATGGTGCATGAAAACACCGGTGAACTCTCTAGTGCTAGCTCTTCCTCTTCTGGGAGTCTAGAATTGTGTTGTGAGTGGGATAGATCGGAAGAATCTAGTGATGACGAACATGGGTGCATCCAACCATACAGGTTTGAACCTGTTACTGTGCACCAATCTGAGAGCAACTCCGACTCCGAGATGGACAGCAGACAGGCAGACAGCCCAGCATTGACGAACACCACAAGGTTGGATAACAAGGATTGGTAGGTCAACCCGTATTTGTTCAAAATGTTACAGAATCAATATTTTAATATTGTGTATTGTTGTCTTGCATGTGTAAACACTGCTTATATCATGTAAGCCGTATGCTACACTGAATACATAGTTCCTAATGGAGCATGCAAACGGCTAACATAATAAGCTTACGACTATGCCTGATCCGTGATACATTTAGGATAATATTGGCAGGCACGTCTTCTAGTTTATGGCTTCTTAGTTTTATCCTTGAATGAAGCAAAATATTTGATAACCTACATCAGCGTAAGCAAATGGCAATCTACAGCCTACTTGTCTGGCTAAGTTAGCTTTCCCTCAGTGTTTGCCTTGAGAAACAAATTCTTTCAACTTGGCAATAAGAGACCACAATGCAAAGGCAAAATTCTATATCTGCTACTACAAATCTGTCACATCAACAAACCAGCAAGTGAGGAGGAAGACTAGGCGATATGATGCCCATACCCATAGATCAGTTTTTTTTGTATTAGTACTAAGAAGACGTAAACAAACCATCCAACACCATCGAAGACAGTGCCTACCGTGAATACATAACACTGTTATTGAAAGATCTGTATTTTGTATCTGTATATTTGTGATGAACACTGTAAATACTGTAGGCACTGCTGATGGTAGTAACACACGTTTGTGGTGAACTGCACACCCAAGAGATTCTTTTAAGCTGGGAAGGGTGTCAAAACAATCCAAATCGAAGTGTTCAGAGCACAGGACGGATGTTGGTGAGGGCTCCCACTTATCACGAGTGCGCCTGACTTGCTTCACCCACTTCGCATGCACCTCGGGATCTCTGGGAAACCTGAATAAACTTGCCCCATCCTTGTGGGTTTTGGAGCAAAAGCCGGCAACACAACGCGAAGGCATAATAACTATATAATAATAATAATAATGTATAATAATAATACTAATAATGACAAACTGAACACCTGTCGCATCAACAACAAACTGGTAAGTGAGGAGGAAGATTCTTTCAATGACGTCATATAGCCCCTCCTCCTCATTCGTCTCCTGGGCGCTGCAGCCCCGTCAAATTTGCCCAAATAGCCACGTTTTTTATCATAACTTGTAAAATAGGCGCCTTCGTGAATTAATATATGGATCATCAGGAATTACTTTTTATGTTATAAAACATCGCCAAAGATGTCAAAAACGTGTCATCAGATCTTTAAAACTTGGTGTCAGAAAACCTACTGCCTTTAAAAAAACAAAACAAAATAAGCATCTCCCTCTCCACATAATTTAAGACTAATAAAAAATATTTTTTTAAAATGTTAAGTAAAACGCATAATCTTTATATGTGATGAAGTTTGTTAGTATACCAGTACGTTTATTGAACATTAATGGAAGGATTTGCGGGTGTCAGCACTTTATAACAGTCACGGCAGTTTATAAAGTTTCCAAGCATAGGAATGTCTTCAGGACACAGGAGCGTACGCTTTCTGGTTTTTCGGTAAAGCTGCTTTTTTTTTTTTGAGAGAGAGAGAGAGAGAGAGAGAGAGAGAGAGAGAGAGAGAGGAAAGGAGATGTGGATGGAATGACTTCACTGCTATTCTTTACACAATCAACACAATGTCTAGTCAGACTCATTTGGTTGTGACTTTATAGTGCATGCCACTTGTAGGGGAAAGGAAATAGTTGAATGACAATATACAACAGAAGAAATGAGGTACGAGTTGAATAGAAAAGTAAATGATTGAAACTTTCTAATGTAGCAAAGAGGAGAACTACTGAAAATTAGGTGAGTGAGAGAGAAATCCTCAATCTCATGCTACAGAATAAAAGATAGCTGGAGCAATACGGGGTCTGGCTGTGTCTTGGGATTAGAAGGGGAATTAATATCTGTGTATTAATATCCGAGTTTCCTTCTACATTCACTCCAGTGCTCTCTTCATGATCCTCTAATTCTGATGCATCTCAGGGACATCATAAGCTAGAGAGTAGCCATTTTTGTGGTTGTAGCACTTTGCTCTTTTTTAAAGCTAGATGGCCTTTCGATTTCATAAAGCCGGCGAAATTTAGTTCCCTCTGAAATTTGGTCATTGTGATATATTTATTTCTGTAATATCTTTAAAAAAATATTATGCAATTCTGTGGCTGGGAAGTTATTTAATTTGAGGGGATTCCTGAGCAAATAATGTGCATGAAATCGCTCGCTTCTTCGTGCAGTCAAGTAGACAGAGGAAGTCCATGTGTGCGCGCATTCGCAGGTTTACCTTTGAGCGTGCACTGACAGTTCCATCATTCTGTCACTAAACGAGCAGCTGATCACACCGAGGTGTTCGCTGAGCGCCGATATTTATTAGTTTGGTCCTGCATTTCTTTTCCTTCGTCTGTAACATCATGTCTTTTCTTCTTGCTTTCCGTTACTGTAGTCGGTCTTTCACGTTTCAGACTCTCACTCACGTCCTCCATTTTTCTCTCCTGTTTCAAATTTGTATCCCACAATGTCTTGCGTGAACGGGGAAAGCCCACCACGTGATGCATGACATAGTATCTTGAATTGCATCATGGTGAAGCAGGAAAAACTAGCGGAGAATTTAGGACCGAGTGACTAAGTTCATCTCATCTCATTATCTCTAGCCGCTTTATCCTTCTACAGGGTCGCAGGCAAGCTGGAGCCTATCCCAGCTGACTACGGGTGAAAGGCGGGGTACACCCTGGACAAGTCGCCAGGTCATCACAGGGCTGACACATAGACACAGACAACCATTCACACTCACATTCACACCTACGGTCAATTTAGAGTCACCAGTTACCCTAACCTGCATGTCTTTGGACTGTGGGGGAAACCGGAGCACCCGGAGGAAACCCACACGGACACGGGGAGAACATGCAAACTCCGCACAGAAAGGCCCTCGCCGGCCACGGAGCTCGAACCAGGACCTTCTTGCTGGGAGGCAACAGCGCTAACCACTACACCACCGTGCCGCCACTAAGTTCATTAATTGTTCTATTTTTAAAAAAATTAATAAAATTGGAAGTCTGTGATTCGAACTTGGTAGCTTTTGGTCCACTAAACAAAAATAATTGGGTGTTGGGGAAAATTCTTTTTATGACCCGAGCTTGAAAAATCTGAAAGGCAGTCCAGCTTTAAGTTACAATGAAAATGTATGTCATTATTTTAGAGTTCATAATGAATAGGTTTCATAATCTTACCAACACTGATTAAAGAGAATGTAAAATGACCTTGTATTCACGAATGAAAACCTGGTTTTAGTTGGTAATTAATAAGCTACACTTTTGTCTCAGGTGAACAGATATGGCTAGACAGAAAATTCTGCAATTTTTCCCCTCATATTTTCTTGGTCATTTTGTCTGTGTGGCTCTGTTGTCAGGTTACTTTTGGTACCCATGCTAGTCTCATCTCATCTCATTATCTCTAGCCGCTTTATCCTGTCCTACAGGGTCGCAGGCAAGCTGGAGCCTATCCCAGCTGACTACGGGCGAAAGGCGGGGTACACCCTGGACAAGTCGCCAGGTCATCACAGGGCTGACACATAGACACAGACAACCATTCACACTCACATTCACACCTACGGTCAATTTAGAGTCACCAGTTAACCTAACCTGCATGTCTTTGGACTGTGGAGGAAACCGGAGCACCCGGAGGAAACCCACGCGGACACGGGGAGAACCTTCCCCTTCACAGCACCACCAACAGGCAGATTTCTGATCTGTGTTCTTGTTACAAATTGTTATGAAGGTGTCCTCCACATGCGACAGCAGTTCTGAATACACACATCTGGAGGTAGAAATCTTGCAGAGCCCGTTCACAACATCAGTACATAACTCATTCAGACTATTACTCAGGTATTCAGAGGATTAAATAATTTAGCAACTACAGTATTATGAAAGTTATGGGGTTAAGTAAGAGCTGTAAAGAACATTTTGGAGATGGAGTGACGCGTTAAGAATTGGTCAGGAAATGTACAAATCAGCTTTCAAAATGGGGAAATATCCTTTTCATGATTTACACTGTTAGACAGCAGTTCAGACTTGACATAATTTCACCTGTAAAACACTTTACTTCCACCTACTGGCTGTTCACGTCAATTAAAAGTCGATTTAAAAAAAAAAAAGCCAACATGTTCTCATCCAGACTGGAGTTTTAAAAACAAACCGAAGACAGCCCAGGACGTTGTTTTACAGCACTTCCTTATCACAACACAGGACAAAGTGCATTAACTAGGTTATTCATCTATTTATCATCTCTCTCTCTCAACAGTTTGCTAATTTACCAAGAAATACAACAACCTCTGCATCTTGAGCTCTTACGCACAAATACAGCAAATATTACAATTTGGATTTTATTTCCTTTTTTTTTTTTTTAAACTTTTTAAACTTTGTTGTACCAAGTGGCTCTGTCTCTCAGTCAAATGCACCTGTGATGCTACCCTCCATTTGCCACAGCTTTACCTGCTCCTCTAACTGATGGTCTAAAAGATTAGATTTTATTTCTTTATTACTGTAATCTAGTTTAGAAATCATATATAGTCCTTGGGACACGTGGATTTTGCTTCCAACTGTGTGGTTCAGCAATACTGTAAAGCAACTTGCAAAAAAACCTGACTGCAGATACCATGTTCAGCTATCTTCAGAAAGCTAACATGACCTCTTCCTGAAGAGGATAATATTGTTTGTTAGAACATCGAGGTAGCAAGCAAGAAGTTTCTTTAAAAGGGACCCAGAATCATGTTTAATTGTTCACTTGCATATGGTCCTCCCCTACCCTAACATACACACTTATTATCCCCCGCCCAAATAAAGTTTGGTGGGGGATAAAGAAACAGGTTCGTTCCAGCTGTCCGTCCGTCCGGTCACATTTTTGTTTCCGGGCCGTATCTTTAGAACTACTGAAGATATCTTCATGAAACTTTGTATACATATCAAGCAACATATGAACTGGTGCCTTTTGCCATTTTTGAGAAAGAAAAAAAAAAAAGGATTTTTCAAATTTTTACATAAAAATAGATTTTGACTTCATTTCTAAGAGCAATGTTCATTTCCGGAGCGCATATCCAAAACTATTCATGATACGGATTTGAAACTTGGTATACATGTTAACAAGGTGATGCAGATGTGCCTTTTCATACTAACAAATTTGAATTTTTCATTTTTCCATGGAAACAATTTCAGACTTAGTCTCTCAGGTTAGTCTTAGGGGGGTAGGTTTTGTTCCCGGAGCAGAACTTGAAAACTATGAGCGGTTTGGTCTTGAAAGTTGGTATACGTGTTGATTAAGTAATGTATATGTGCCTTTTGATACTAAGAAATGTGAGAAATTTTAATTTTTAGTTCACCTGGACCAAAGGTCCGGTGGGTTTATGGGCTGCTGAGGTCAGTGTAAAAAGGTAGGGTTGGTTTCCTGCAACAGAACTTGAAAAATGTGACAAATAATATCTTGAAACTTGGTATATAGACCCTTTTCAGTCACGTGACCTTCGTAAACGCGACCGCCATTTTGGACATGTAGTGGACTTCGGCTCGAATCAGTCTGAATGCGAGGAAGGCGACAAACGAAAAACATAAGAAAAAGGAGCGAGATGCAGAAAGCACCTTCACTATCCAGCGACGTAGGGCATTTACAGGGCGAGCAGAGGGAGAGGTATTTGCAAAAGTTGAGGTTAGCAGGCTTAGAGAATGACATTTACCTGCTTCCACCAGGATTGTTCACTGACATACGGAAGTACACGAAGCCCTCGTCTTTACCTGACTTCGGCCCACATGATCTGTATACCTATGTCGTTAAAAACCCATCGCCATACACAGGTATTGATCTGAAAGCGTATAAGAGTTTGGATGCCTACAAATATTTTGTGTCAGGCTGGGTAACATGCCTACATCAGCGGGTCGTCCCTGGAGCCGGTGGTCGCCATCTTATTACAGCTAAGGTTTGTTCACATTTTCATTTACTTTCGGTCCTCAGGATAAACAAAATGTTATTAAATGTCATTGAAAAAACTTCTTAGTCTGTTCAGACATGGCCCGTTATAAATTTGCTGTTACCAGGCAATGACCAAGAACTGTATTATTAGGGTCGGTGTCTGTGTTGTAGCAGTGTACTAGCAGCTAGCTGTTAGCACTAGCTAATGTCAACAACATAGTAGCTAGTATGTTACTGTAGCAATGTTTACGTTCAGTCATTTGGATGACTGTTAAAACCTTTCAGTCTCAAGTTTTTCCCTTTACTGTATTTACTAGTTTACTGTAATTATGATCTGGCAGCTATTTACACCGGATCCAGTGTAAATAGCTGCCGGAGCCAACGTCCGAGGTTCCGGAGCGCGCGCCGGCTTGCTCTCCCTCAAATTAAGCCCTGTACAGGTAAATAGCTGCCAGAGCCAACGTCCGAGGTTCCGGAGCGCGCTCCGGAACCTCAGACGTTGGCTCCGGCAGCTATTTACATTGGATCCGGTGTAAATAGCTGCCGGATCATAATTACAGTAAACTAGTAAATACAGTAAAGGAAAAACTTGAGACTGAAAGGTTAACAGTCATCCAAATGACTGAATGTAAACATTGCTACAGTAACAGACATATGTCTATGCTACAGTAACATAGACACAGACAACCATTCACACTCACACCTACTACTATGTTGTTGACATTAGCTAGTCAATAATAGCTACTACAGAAGAACAAAGAGGTTACAATGGGTTATTTTAACCTATTTGGTTACACACTTGCCGCCACAGAATGTTAACAGCAATGTAATGCCTTTTCTGGCTAATTTTTTTCGTCTTACCTCCAACAAAGTGGTCACTACACAAGCGTTGGTATGCCGAGGGCTGCCAATCTTTCCTGTTAATGGCCGCTATCCATCTTCTCCGTCGGGATCCGATAAAATGATAAACCTTGCCTTGTTTGTTGATGGTTACTACATCCAGGTGCACAACAATATAGTGGCATGATGGAAGTCTTGCTGAAAGTAAAAACTTTCTTTGCTGCCGTTCCTCAATGTTGGCTATGGTAAACTACTGGTAGTACATGTCCAAAATGGCGGCCGCGTTTGTCGTGACGTCACGTGAAAAGGGTCTATAGTTGGTATACAGGGCGGGGGATATAGACGACTCTGTTCTTGTTTATTTACAGGGTTCCTACAGATATTTTATGTTGAATTTACTACCTTTTTACTACCTTCACAATTTTTTTTACTACCACAGTGACAATTTGGATTTGGACATTTTCTCACAATTTAACAAGGTAATCTTTGAGTGTATGTGTTAGTCCAAGTGAATGTGCTACATATAAGTTAGTGACAACTCTACCCAAAGAGTTGGATTGATGAGACAAGATAGAAAGAAAATCTGAACGTACCGGTAGTGTAACTCTTTCCCTTTGGACGCATAATAGAACCTCCCATTGCTAGGGCTACACATGGAGTAATGCATATTTGCATAAAAGAAAACAAACTTCCACATATAAGTTATAATTTTATTGAACTGTGAAACTGTGGCCCATAACCTCTTAACGGGTACACAGATTTTCACTAAACCTTGTGTGTCAACACTTCACATTAGGTACAAGATCTGATTAAATTTTGTCGGCCAACACTTTCAAGATGGCCAACCTTTTGTTTGTGGAATAATCTTTTGAACAGGTGAACAGATTTGCACAAAAAATCTTATGTGCTTAGGTACATCAACTCATTACATTTAAATCAGGTCAAATGGCAAACACGAACCCACACACACACACAAAGCGCACCAGGCGCATGCACACATGGGTGCACACACACATGACAAAGACAAGACACACACCCTAAAGATACAAAACACACATAACCCAAGCCCTATTTTGGCAGTCTCTCAACACATTGCCAAGTTTGCTTAAGATAGTCATTTGCACCAGTCCTGTAGTCGTGAAGGCCCGTGGGCAGAGTCAACACCTTCCTCCCAGAGATCAGTGTTTTAGAGGGTTAACCTTAATCATTTGAACAGTTCAACAGATTTGCTCATCACATTTTGGATGCCTCAAATGGCGCACAACGCACCAGGCGCGCGCGCACAACGCACCAGGCGCGCGCGCACAACGCACCAGGCGCGCGCGCACAACGCACCAGGCGCGCGCGCACAACGCACCAGGCGCGCGCACAACGCACCAGGCGCGCGCACAACGCACCAGGCGCGCGCGCGCGCACAACGCACCAGGCGCGCACACAACGCATTACATGTGCCTCAGTTGTTTGACCTTTTCTTCGATCAACTTTTCAATGAACGCCTCTCGCCGATTGCCATCTACCGCCTTTAGCCAGTCTTTAAAATCAGGTTCCTCCAGCCAGAGGTCTGAAAATTTGCATTTCCCCATTGTTTAATTCTCGTGCAGATGTCGCCAGTCGGGTCAACAGATAGATTCGACTAGAACCATATAAACAAAGTCAGTCTCGTACTAAACAATCTCTGGTATAAATTTATACTGGATTCGACCGTTATTGGAATTCAATGCGCATGCGCCACCAACTCCTCACTGCGGTCCTCCTCGATACATAAAAATAAATTCGCCCAAATGTAGTAATTTATGGATATTATGGCATGCAGGTTAATTAAACGAATTAGAAAAACACATAGGCCCAGTTGGATGGGGGTCAAAAAAATTTACTACCACGTCAGATTACGTTTACTACCTTTTACTGGCCATAATTTAGCCTATTTTAATTAACTACCTTTTACTACCTTTTAAAACCCCGCGGGAACCCTGATTTATTTAACAGTTATTCCACAAAATCAAGTCGTACATGAATGGATAGCTGACGAGGTGCGTAGCACCAAGCAGGCTCTAAGCTATGTACGACGAGATTGAGTGGAATAACTGTTTTATTTGATCTACATTCGCTGGATTTTGAGAAACGGAGCATTTTAATTTTTTGCAAATTTGATAAATAAAAAAAAATTTGTATAAAACATCTGACAAAATAATTTCCGCTTAGAATGCAAACAAACCAGCGAAGTGACAGGAGCAATTTGTGAAAAATGCTATAATAAAAATAATTATTGAAAAAGAGACGGTTCTTACCATCAAATAGTTTCATTCCATATTTTGTTACCTTTTTGTATTTTTTGGCGTTTTGTTTTTGAGTCGAGTTTTTAATTTCATCCTTGGTTGGTTCAGCAACACGCGCCACCATTTTGTTTTTCTCTACTCACTGTATACGAGTTGATAGCCTAGTAGTGGAGTAGCCAATCAGAGCGCACGATTGCTCATATCCAGTGAATGTGGATAGAAATATATATGAGTGACGAGTGTTTTACTGGGAAATATACCACTCATATTTTTCATATGAGCTCCATCTGGGACACGGAGAACCAAAGTAGTGACTGTTTACGCACTTCCTGTTTCCTGAGTTGTTCGCGCCGAGTCCTTTTTCCCGCGAGTGCCGGCGTTAATTACTAATCCTTTTTTAACTTTTTTTCGATAAATAAATTTCCAGTATCGTCTTCATTTTTATTATACTGTCGCTTTCATTTTTGTACTTTTCACTTTCGCTTTCCTTTTTCCGGTTTTTTTTTTCCCGGTTTTTTCTCTTTCTTTTTTCGGAAGAACGCCGAGACCGGAAGCTTTCTTTTTCTCTCCTCCTGTGTAAAGTCCACAAGCGGAGGCCATCTGATCTGCTTTAATATCAACAGATCTTCATTTAAGGTACGTGAATCTTTTCATCATGGCACACCTTCAGCCTGTTCAGTGTGCTGAGTGCAGGATGTTTAGTCATTCTTCCTCCGTCACTAGCGATAGCTCTATTAGCTTTACTTGTGATAAGTGCAGATTAGTTAGCTCTCTGACGGAGAAGATTACAGTGCTAGAAGCGCGTGTCCAGGCTTTAGAGCAGGTTAGTGAGCGTGAGAACAGTGTAGTTTCTGTTAGGGAAAGTCTGGACGCCCTAGGTGGAGTTAGCAATCCCCCAACTCCGGCATTAGAGCCCTTACAGCGGGGCGAATGGGTGACGGCTCGGCGGCATAAGCGTAGAGCCAAAGCTACCGCTGAGGCTCGCCCACGGGAGCACCACTCCTCTCCGCGTCACGTGTCGAACAGGTTTGCTCTCCTTAGTGATGCACCCACTGAGAAACCTGAAAGAGCTCTGGTTATAGGGGACTCTATCATACGGCACGTGAAATTAGCTCAGCCTTTAGGGGCACCAGCAGCTTTAGTCAGGTGTATACCGGGAGCCAGGGCGCCGGACATAGCAGGTAATCTTAGGGTCCTAGGCAAGCACAGGTTCTCAAAGATAGTTATCCATGCAGGAGCTAATGATATACGCCTTCGTCAGTCTGAGGTTACTAAGAGTAACTTTGTAGAGGTGTTTAAATTAGCGAAGGCGATGTCCGATGCTGTAGTATGCTCTGGCCCCATCCCAATGCGGCGTGGCGATGTAGCTTACAGCAGGTTATGGTCGCTGAACTGCTGGCTGTCCAGGTGGTGCTCTGAAAACAGTGTGGGCTTTATAGATAATTGGGCTAATTTTGAGGGCACTGCTGGCCTGTTAGGGCGGGACGGTATCCATCCCACTCGGGAAGGTGCTGCTCTCATTTCCTGCAGCATAGGTCATAGTCTCAGAACAGGCCTAGTTAATTTCTGACAATCCAGAGCCAAGGCCAGGGAGCAGACGAACAGGCTAAACCGACTGTCTGCTAGCTGCACAGAGTCGTCACTCAGGGCCCACTACATCGAGACTGTGTCTGTTCCCCGAGCTCAACAAAAAGGTAGAAATTTTCAGAGAGTTTGTTCCAGTAACCTAATCAATATAAAATTAGATCAGACTGACTGTACAGCTGCTGCCAGCACCTTTGATCTAAAGGTGGGGCTATTAAATATTAGATCTCTTACATCTAAAGCGCTAATGGTTAATGAACTCATTACTGATCAGGAGTTTAATGTACTGTGTTTAACAGAAACATGGATTAAGCCAAATGAATATATAGCATTAAATGAAGCGAGTCCTCCTGGATACAGTTATATACACCAGCCTCGTCTAACTGGCAGAGGAGGAGGCGTCGCGGTTATTTATAACGATTATCTAGGTGTAACACACAAACCTGGTTATAAATTTAATACATTTGAAGTTCTTCATACTCATATAATGTATGTAGCCTCGAAAAATAAGTCTACCCAGTTAATTCCATTGCTTATTATTTACAGGCCCCCGGGGCCATATTCTGAGTTTCTTTCCGAATTTGCAGATTTTATCTCAGATTTGGTTATTTCCTTAGACAAAGCTTTAGTTGTCGGAGATTTTAATATTCACTTCGATAACCCAGAAGACCCTTTAAAAACAGCGTTTGTGTCCATCTTAGATTCAGTCGGGATTAAGCAGAATGTCATAGGACCGACCCATAATGGTGGTCACACCCTTGATCTAATACTAACATTCAGATTAAACGTAGACAATATAGTCATACTTCCACAGTCTGAAGTTATCTCAGATCATTGTCTCATCTCATTCAAAATATGTCTGAGTAATAATATATGCACCTCACCACGCTACTGTATTAAACGTACTTTCACGTCAACTACTGCACAGAGCTTTATAAATGATCTCCCAGAGCTGTCAACTTTGATTGGGTCACTGTCAGCCCCTGCAGAACTCGATCAGGCAACTGAATGCTTAGAGTCAACATTCCGCCATACTTTAGATAATGTAGCTCCTCTAAAAAGGAAAATGGTCAGAGACAAAAAATTAGCACCCTGGTATAATGATGACACTCGCACATTAAAACAGACCACTCGAAAATTGGAACGTAAATGGCGTCAAACAAAATTGGTAGTGTTCAAATTAGCTTGGAAGGAGAGCTTCCTGAAGTATAGAAAAGCTCTTAGTGCTGCGAGATCAACATATCTCTCCTCCCTAATAGAAGATAACAAAAATAATCCAAGATTCCTATTTAATACTGTAGCAAAATTAACCAGGAATAAGTCCACTATCAACACATGCACACCTGCAGTATGTAGTAGCAACGACTTCATGAATTTTTTTAATGACAAAATTGAGAATATCCGACAAAAAATTCAAACTACTAATTTAAGGTTAGACAATGAAAGTGACCTTGTAGTTAACAATATAACTGTATCAGATCATCAGTTAGAATGTTTTACTCCCCTAAAAGAAACTGAATTACTTTCATTAATCTCTACATCAAAAGCCTCAACTTGTGCACTAGATCCCTTACCGACACATCTATTCAAACAGATAATGCCTGGAGTAATTGAACCGCTTCTAAAAATAATAAATTCTTCTCTTATGATTGGCTATGTACCCAAATCCTTTAAACTAGCAGTTATCAAACCCCTGATTAAAAAACCTGACCTTGATCCCTGTCAGCTGTCCAATTATCGGCCAATATCAAACCTCCCCTTTATCTCCAAGATCCTTGAAAAAGCTGTGGCACAGCAGTTATGCTCATATTTACATAGGAATAACATCCATGAAATGTATCAGTCAGGATTTAGACCTCATCATAGCACAGAGACAGCACTGGTTAAAGTAGTAAACGACCTACTGTTGGCGTCTGATCAGGGCTGTGTCTCGCTACTTGTGTTGCTTGACCTTAGTGCAGCATTTGATACCATTGATCATTCCATTCTTCTGGATAGACTAGAAAATGTTGTGGGAGTTAAGGGAATGGCCCTCTCCTGGCTCAGGTCTTATCTAACTGATCGTTATCAGTATGTTGATATAAATGGTGATATTTCTAGACGTACCGAGGTAAAGTTTGGTGTTCCACAAGGTTCTGTCTTGGGTCCACTGCTTTTTTCTCTATATATGTTACCTCTGGGCGATATTATTCGTAAACATTGTATTAGTTTCCACTGTTATGCTGATGACACACAGTTGTATGTCTCTGCAAAACCTGATGAGACACACCAGCTTAATAAAATTGAGGAATGTGTTAAGGACATTAGACACTGGATGCTTATAAATTTCCTTCTGCTTAACTCTGACAAGACTGAAGTACTTGTGCTAGGACCACATACAGCTAGAAGTAAGTTTTCTGATTACACAGTAACTCTGGATGGCCTTTCTGTTTCTTCACGTGCAGCAGTAAAAGACCTCGGAGTGATTATTGACCCCAGTCTTTCATTCGAAACTCACATTGATAACATCACCCGGATAGCTTTCTTTCATCTCAGAAATATTGCAAAGATAAGAAATTTAATGTCATTGCATGATGCAGAAAAACTAGTCCATGCTTTCGTTACCTCCAGGTTGGATTATTGTAATGCCTTACTGTCTGGATGTTCCAATAAGTGCATAAACAAGCTCCAGTTATTTCAAAATGCCGCAGCAAGAGTCCTTACTAGAACTAGAAAATATGACCACATCACGCCTGTCTTATCCACACTGCATTGGCTCCCAATCAAATTTCGTATTGATTATAAAATACTACTATTGACCTTTAAAGCACTAAATGGTCTCGCACCACAGTACCTGAGTGAACTTCTGCTCCTCTATGACCCGCCACGCCTACTTAGATCAAAAGGTGCAGGCTATCTGCTGGTACCTCGTATAGTGAAGGCTACATCAGGGGGCAGAGCCTTTTCTTACAAAGCCCCACTGTTATGGAACAGCCTTCCAAGTAATGTTCGGGAATCAGACACAGTCTCAGCATTTAAGTCTAGGCTGAAAACATATCTGTTTAGTCAAGCCTTTTGTTAATGGTGTTTATGAGGTAAAGGAGTAGATCTGGAGGGTCCTCAGACATAGAGTGTTTTGGTAAACTGGGATGTATGGATGCTGTCAGTCCCCACTCGCTTGCTCACTCGAGTTTGTTGACGGTGTAGTGGCTGCTGCTTTATGTCCCGGGGCTCCCTCATGCCTGTGTTACCTTCTGGCTCTCTCCTTTTAGTTATGCTGTCATAGTTAGTTGCCGGAGTCCCTGCTTGTACTTGGTGCAATATGTATACTGTTCCTACTTATTCAGGTGACATTGGGCATACCTAACCACCTGTGTTTTCTTTCTCCCCCCCCCCCCCCCCCCACACTCCAAATCTGTCCCTCTGAGTTACATGGAGTCAACAGGAAATCTTTTGGTGGAGACGGTGGGGACCTCGACTGGCTATCGTAGCCTGCAGGGAATCGGCCGTCAGACATTCTGTCGCATGTCCCAGACCCGGTGAAATGTAACTGAATTGTCTTGGCCAGGCCTAAGGGTCCCATCTGCATCTCATCATTGCTGAGGAGTGTGCTCCCATCACCCAATCTAGCATCCAGCCAGAGCAGAGTCATGATATATTCTTTTACCATATTAACATGCCATTGTGTGTCATGCCTGATGTAAAGACTCTTGTCTCTGCGAGCCTACCACACAGATTTAATACTTGTCATTTTTAGGGCATACCTAACAACATGTTTTCTTTCTCTCTCTCTCTTCCCCCCCCCCCCAATCTGTCCCTCTGGGTTACATGTTGATCCTGGGATTGAGATGCTGGCCTCTTCTGCCCCTCGGACCTGCTTGGTCCATCCTGGTGCCCTGTGTCTGGTCGGAGTTTTGTCGCCCCGCTCCTGTGAAGGACGGCCCCATGGGGACAGTTGAGGGTTATACCTGTTAAAACTGTTAATATTATAGTCAGGCTGTCTGTTGTTGCCCAAACGAGGATGGGTTCCCTTTTGAGTCTGGTTCCTCTCGAGGTTTCTTCCTCATGTCGTCTGAGGGAGTTTTTCCTTGCCACCGTCGCCACAGGCTTGCTCATTGGGGATAGATTAGGGATAAAATTAGCTCATGTTTTAAGTCGTTCAAATTCTGTAAAGCTGCTTTGCGACAATGTTTATTGTTAAAAGCGCTATACAAATAAACTTGATTGATTGATTGATAGTGACATAAATCTCTGTGTGTCACTCGTGAGGAAATCGATGAATTGTTTTGATAAATCTGAGGACTTTTTGTCTGTGAATGTGTCGATATAATAATAAAAAGAAAAAAATATATGAAGATACGAAGTTTGCCTCGCTCACTTGTGAAATATACATTCACCACTCAAAGATAAACTTCATATCTTTATGCCACCGTGTAGTATCCTCTCTCTTGCGAATTTAATTTTATATATAAACACACTTATCATTATTACCTGCATTAACTGAGTGTAGTTCATGAAAAAGGGGCTGCTAACCTCTAGCTCAGAGCTGAGGCAAGACGAATCTGTAACACTGCCTGAGGAATAACACTCATCGACCCTGACCACCTTCACAGATCCCTTCAGGGGTTGACTCTCTGCTGAGTCCTCCTGAGTGATGGTAACCTCCTTCAGACACACCTAGAAAACAAAAACACAAAGAATGTGTCAGTGTACACTGTCAGTCAAAGGTTTCTGAACTCCTGAATTATCTCAGATTTTACAGTTTAATCTACTAGTAGCACAAATTTAAACCCAAGATGAAATTAGACCAAGCTAGCATCAAATAGTAAGTATAGACAAATATAGCATGTTGTATGTTTCAAGCACATAATTAGAGTCATCAATATCTAAGCAAAGATCAAATCAAATCAAGTTTATTTGTACAGCGCTTTTAACAATAAACATTGTCGCAAAGCAGCTTTACAGAATTTGAGCGACTTAAAACATGAGCTAATTTTATCCCTAATCTATCCCCAATGAGCAAGCCTGTGGCGACGGTGGCAAGGAAAAACTCCCTCAGACGACATGAGGAAGAAACCTCGAGAGGAACCAGACTCAAAAGGGAACCCATCCTCATTTGGGCAACAACAGACAGCCTGACTATAATATTAAAGACCTTACAAAGACCTTACAAACTTCACTTTAGAGCCCTGCACTCCCGCGAGACCCGACGCAAAGCAGTGCGGCGCGGGACAAATTTTGAAAGCTCATTGCGGGCGCGGGTGGGAGGGGGAGTGCACAATGCGGGCGTGGGCGGGAGAGGTGATAAGCTGCAGTCCCGCTAACTAAAAACGTGCTTAAAATAAAATTTATAAATTATTAATTTATGTCTATCGTATATAATTTGTGCTGGATATTTTATTTGGCATTAATAAAAACATTTTAAGATGCCTAAATTTGCGGATGTGGTCTAATCTCGTGTACATTTCCGATTCCTTTCTGCTCTTCCGTGTTTGAGATCTCCGATCATGGCAGAAGAGCAGAGCTCCTCTAGTGAAGCTCACAGTGCTTCAGAAGTAAGTGCTGCTTTAAAAAGAGGTACATTTACCGTTAAAAAGTCAAGAGTATTAGTCCTAAGTATTAAAAAGTATTAAAATGTATTTTAAAAAAGTATTAAAAAGTATTAACTAGTATTAAAAAGGACTGTGTATCGCACAGATTGTTCAATTTAAAGCTACAAATAGACAGTGTATAATCTGAGGAGCTGGTTGTGGTTGCGCAGCACTTCATATGAGAGGAGAATGAAATTGCGGTTGGAATCATAACGCCACAGACTCGGAAGTGGGAGCGCGAGTGTGCAAAGCGAGAGCTGTCAATCATGAGCGCATGCAGCGATCAACTTGGAATGTGTCAGCAGAATGTCAGAGTCTAAACAATAAACTTACAATAAATGAAGGATCGGTCAGTGGAGAGCTCAGCATGTTTAATTCCCCAAGCCAATGACAAGAACTTTCGTGAGAAATAACGCGAACGTCTGCATCATGCGGGAGGGAGCGGGACAAAATATGGCAGGCGCAGGCGGGAGCAGGACTGAAAATCATAATTCTTTGCAGGAGCGGGCCTGCACAATGCGGGAGCGGGATTGAAAATTCTGTCCCGTGCAGACCTCTACTTCACTTCACCTGCTTATACCCATTCCTTACTTTCTTTGTACTGTATTTTCCATTTCAGACTATTTAAAATGAGCCCATTGCTTCTGTAATGCTAAAATACACTGTTCTCAAAACCATTTGACTGGCAGGGTAAGAAGTTCCAAAAGCATTGCCACTACCTGTCCTGTTTAATTTTATGCCCATGATTATTGTAGTTTAAGATACAAGAACTAGACAAGCCAGCATTAGAGGAGAGCAGAGATTCTTCATCATCGTCATCATCATAGTCTCACAAAAGAACAAAATAAATACCTTTCGAATAGGCTGAACGTTAGTGTTTCTATAAGACCCTAGCTCAGGCATTTTTGATGAGCTGCACTTCCTGGATGAACTATGCTTCCTGGCAGTTTTTTCTTTGGGAGTGTGATACAGACCAGACGCAACCTTGTGGAATCGACCCAAAAGAGACTCTGTATCTGAATCCAGCGTCCCAATGGATTGCCTCTTATAGCAGATTCTATAACATGAGAGGAGCACAATCTGAAAGTTCAGACAGTTAAAGAACCAAAAATCACACCAGGAGTCAAACAATGCAATAATTATTCGAAGTTATAAGGATATATGTGCCTATAGGTGATATTGGGAAAAGATACAAAGACATCCAGAACTGCGCAGCATGCTCCTGACAGAATCCACGGCAGCGCTTTAACAACAAACTCCAGCCGTGGGTCGTACAGCAGGATGGCAGAAGCATAAAGAGCTCCAGCCAAAGCACTACAACCTCTTGAGGAAACATGTGTTGAATTACTCATCTCTCCTTTGTTCTGCAGGAGGCAAAAAAAAAAAAAAAAAAAGAGATAACAAGAAGACAGAGTCATCTATATCCCCTGCCCTATACACCAACTTTCAAGATATTATTTGTCACACTTTTCAAGTTCTGCTGCAGGAAACCAACCCTACCTCTTTATACTGACCTCAGCAGCCCATGGCATAAACCCACCGGACCTTTAGTCCAGGTGAGCTAAAAATTAACATTTCTCACATTTCTTAGTATCAAAAGGCACATTACTTAATCAACACATATACCAACTTTCAAGACCATACCGCTCATAGTTTTCAAGTTCTGCTCCAGAAACAAAACCTACCCCTAAGACTAACCTGAGAGACTAAAAAAAAACCCCTGTATCTGAAATCGCTCCCTACTCACTATATAGGGCACTATATAGTGAGGACACCATTTTGTAGCACTGTCCGAAACCTTAGTGAGATTATTACACCCTATATAGTGCACTCAAAGTATCCCACAATGCATCATGAAAAGTAGTGTACAACCGATGGTCACTAACCAAAGCAATATATCCCATCATACATTGTGGTCACACTGAAAGAAATCAAATTAAAAGTCTCAAATTTGATTTAATAAAAGGCAGCAGCAAAGAAGAAAGTATTCAGCCTTGACTTAAAAGAACTGAAAAATGCAGGTACTTTGTATTTATTAACGTGGGAAATACGCTCAGTATAATATAGGTTTATCACAAAAATACATGCACGTATTTATTATTCTGAAAACCCACCAGCCGACTGATCTGGCACACTTTAATTGTGTGACAGTAATGACGTAAATACCAGCATGACAGACTAGTGTCCGCAAGCGGTTCTTCATTTTACCAATGAGCTCACTATATAGTCCTCTATATAGTAATTCCCTATATAGGGAGGAGGGAGTAGTGAACGAGTGAGCGATTTCAGATACAGGGTAAGTCTGAAATTGTTTCCATGGAAATATGAAAAATTAAAATTTCTTAGTATGAAAAGGCACATCTACATCACCTTGTTAACACGTATACCAAGTTTCAAATCTGTATCATGAATAGTTTGGGATATATGCTCCGGAAACGAACATTGCTCTTAGAAACTAAGTCAAAATCTATTTTTATGTAAAAATTTGAATTTCTTTTTCTTCAAAAAACCAAAGTAGCAAAAGGCACCAGTTCACATGTTGCTTGATATATCTACAAAAGTTTCATGAAAATATCTTCAGTAGTTTTAAATACATGGCCTGGAAATGAAAATGTGACCAGATGGACAGACAGAACCTGTTTCTACAACCCTGATTCCAAAAAAGTTGGGACAAAGTACAAATTGTAAATAAAATGGAATGCAATAATGTGCAAGTTTCAAAATTCCATATTTTATTCAGAATAGAACATACAGTAGATGACACATCAAATGTTTAAACTGAGAAAATGTATCATTTAAAGAGAAAAATTAGGTGATTTTAAATTTCACGACAACACATCTCAAAAAAGTTGGGACAAGGCCATGTTTACCACTGTGAGACGTCCCCTTTTCTCTTTACAACAGTCTGTAAACGTCTGGGGACTGAGGAGACAAGTTGCTCAAGTTTAGGGATAGGAATGTTAACCCATTCTTGTCTCATGTAGGATTCTAGTTGCTCGACTGTCTTAGGTCTTTTTTGTCGTATCTTCCGTTTTATGATGCGCCAAATGTTTTCTGTGGGTGAAAGATCTGGACTGCAGGCTGACCAGTTCAGTACCCGGACCCTTCTTCTACGCAGCCATGATGCTGTAATTGATGCAGTGTGTGGTTTGGCATTGTCATGTTGGAAAATGCAAGGTCTTCCCTGAAAGAGATGTCGTCTGGATGGGAGCATATGTTGCTCTAGAACCTGGATATACCTTTCAGCATTGATGGTGTCTTTCCAGATGTGTAAGCTGCCCATGCCACACACACTAATGCAACCCCATACCATCAGAGATGCAGGCTTCTGAACTGAGCGCTGATAACAACTTGGGTCGTCCTTCTCCTCTTTAGTCCGAATGACACGGCGTCCCTGATTTCCATAAAGAACTTCACATTTTGATTCGTCTGACCACAGAACAGTTTTCCACTTTGCCACAGTCCATTTTAAATGAGCCTTGGCCCAGAGAAGACGTCTGCGCTGCTGGATCATGTTTAGATACGGCTTCTTCTTTGAACTATAGAGTTTTAGCTGGCAACGACGGATGGCACGGGGAATTGTGTTCACAGATAATGTTCTCTGAAAATATTCCTGAGCCCATTTTGTGATTTCCAATACAGAAGCATGCCTGTATGTGATGCAGTGCCATCTAAGGGCCCGAAGATCACGGGCACCCAGTATGGTTTTCTGGCCTTGACCCTTATGCACAGAGATTCTTCCAGATTCTCTGAATCTTTTGATGATATTATGCACTGTACATAATGATATGTTCAAACTCTTTGCAATTTTACACTGTCGAACTCCTTTCTGATGTTGCTCCACTATTTGTTGGCGCAGAATTAGGGGGATTGGTGATCCTCTTCCCATCTTTACTTCTGAGAGCCGCTGCCACTCCAAGATGCTCTTTTTATACCCAGTCATGTTAATGGCCTATTGCCAATTGACCTAATGAGTTGCAATTTGGTCCTCCAGCTGTTCCTTTTTTGTACCTTTAACTTTTCCAGCCTCTTATTGCCCCTGTCCCAACTTTTTTGAGATGTGTTGCTGTCATGAAATTTCAAATGAGCCAATATTTGGCATGAAATTTCAAAATGTCTCACTTTCGACATTTGATATGTTGTCTATGTTCTATTGTGAATACAATATCGGTTTTTGAGATTTGTAAATTATTGCATTCCGTTTTTATTTACAATTTGTACTTTGCCCCAACTTTTTTGAAATCGGGGTTGTATATCCCCCACCAAACTTTGTTGGGGGGGGGGGGGGGGGGGGGTAAAAAGATATTTGAACAGAAGGTGGATTCGAGTTTGTTCAACAAACAAACAAACCTAAATTGCCTTTTCTCAACACACCAACCTAGCTCGACTGGAGGTGCTCATTGAGGTTACTCACAGCGTTCATCAAGATGGGAATCCTGCAGGTCCAGCTAATGGCAAAAGACACAAGACCAAGCACGTAACCAAGCAGTTCAGTCTTGTCCTATTTAAGAAACCAACAATAACCACAACCTCTTGAATACTTGAATCTTGCGTTATAAGGTCAATTGTTTTGCAAAGCCACTCAAATGTTTATTCATACAGCATACTGCTCCAAGGCATGCTTTACTGCCAACCACATATGATAGTGTGCTGGTAAGAGTGGATCAGGTCACTCACTCACTCACATGTATGACATTCAGCAGCTTCCTGCTGGTCGGAGAGCCGGAAGCGACACCTTGGGCATATCGTACATGTACATCAGCGTAAACATATCCTCCCATTCCAAACAGCAGACAGACCATGAAAAAGTTTTGCCTCTTTCTTCTGCTTAACATTCTCGCTCTCCTTCCTTGAACAAAACACAAATGCAGAACTAACTTACACCATACAACCAAAAGTATGTGGAGCTTCTTACAAAACTGGAAACACACTATTGTCTAGAATATATTTGCTTATTGGAGCATTAAAGTGCCATTCCACCATTGGATGTATTCTTTGGCATAAAATACAATATATTTTGACAACATATATAAATGGTATCACTAGACAGAGAAATCTTTTAGCTTCAAAATGATATATCAAACAATTTTTTGACAAGTATATTAATTTTGCGACCAAAGTCACCTACCCTTTTAATTTCCGTGTGTGATGTCATCGGCAGGTTCCCCTTCTTGTGTACCACGTGACGTGGCACATATTATCAGCAATGGCAGATAGAACGCGATAAAAATAACACCAATAAATCTAGCTAATACCAATAAATCTAGCTAACTGAAAGATTAACTCAAAATATTTCGCAATTTTTTTGGCCCCCATACTGTATACGAGGAGAAATGACTCTCTCACTTTGGGGGTTTCCTGGTCTAAAAATAGACCGACACGTGGTACACAAGAAGGGGAACCTGCCGATGACATCACGTTTCACTACCGCGCGGAAATGAAAAGGGTAGGTGACTTTGGTCGCAAAATTAATATACTTGTCGTTGTCAAAAAATTATGTTTGATATATCATTTTGAAGCTAAAAGATTTCTCTGTCTAGTCATGTTGTCATAAAATATATTGTATTTTATGCCAAAGAATACATCCAATGGTGGAATGGCACTTTAAGATTTGTTTTTAATGTAATTAAGAGGCCCAAATATGTTCCGGCATATTCCGGCAAGACCTCCTGTCCACAAAGAGAACGTCACGAAGATATGATTTGCCAAGGTTGGACTGGAAGAACTCAAGTGTCCTGCATGCCTCTGAACACCTTTGGGATGAACTGGAACACTGACGTTTCTCCAGGCCTTCTTACCACACATCACTTCCCAACCTCTTGTGAATGAATGAGCACAAATCCCCAGAGCCACACTCCAAAATCTAGTGGAAAGCCTTCCCAGAAGAGCAGGGGTTATTATAACAGGTAATGCCCAGGTCAGATGGTAGAAAGACATGTTGCGACCTGCGATCGGTCGGGTGGCGACCGACTGCAGGTGGACACAGGCATTTTGCTTCAAATCCTTCGTTGTGGTCAGACATATTGCAAAGATTTTAAGCTGAATCTTGTCATGAGTCAACCAGGAACATTTAGGTCCTGATCCGATCTTTCACCCCATTCCCTGGTTTTCCCCGAGCTTTCCCCGCACACCTGTCTCTCATCAGCTCATCCACAATTCTATATTATACCGCTCAGATATTCATTCTGCGCAGAACTGTCTTCGCCTCAGGATATGGTTTTTCGCCCCCTTTTCCCGTATACTATTATTTTGTTACTTTGCTGTGCGCTGTGGAGTATTTCGCTCTTCTGTGGATATATTTTATTGGGACCGTGAGCATGTTGTTTTCCTGATGCAGAAGCGCTTTGAACTTTTGAATTGTGTTCTTTGAACTGACAGCTCTTTCCCGTTGCGGAGCTGCATCATGTTTTTTTTTTTTTTCAACCTGCGATTGGTCGCTCAAGCGTTGCACAACTGCCTGCCTCTACATGCATCAACCTGCTATTTGCACCAACTGGAAGTGACTCGCAGCTGAAATGCGAACAGATGGTGATCCAGTTGCGTCAACCTGCCTCTACTAAAGACTCTCTGCGTCGCTGTGCATCATCGCAAGACCAGTCTTGCGTCTACCTGCGATTTTGTTATCGCAGATAGACACAAGTAGTTGAAAACTAATTTCAGCCTGCCATCTGACCTGGGCATAAAAGGGGGTCCAAGTCAATATTAACGCCTATGATTTTGGAATAGGATGGTCAATGGTCAGGTATCCACATACGTTTAGCCTTAGCGTATACTCTTCTTTTTATCGTCAAGAATCTTACCCGGGGCAGCACAGTGGTGTAGTGGTTAGTGCTGTCGCCTCACAACAAGAAGGTCCGGGTTCGAGCCCCGTGGCCAACGAGGGCCTTTCTGTGAGGAGTCTGCATGTTCTCCCCATGGGTTTCCTCCGGGTGGTTTCCCCCACAGTCCAAAGACATGCAGGTTAGGTTAACTGGTGACTCTAAATTGACCGTAGGTGTGAATGTGAGTGTGAATGGTTGTCTGTGTCTATGTGTCAGCCCTGTGATGACCTGGCAACTTGTCCAGGGTGTACCCCGCCTTTCGCCCGTAGTCAGCTGGGATAGGCTCCAGCTTGCCTGCAACCCTGTAGAACAGGATAAAGCAGCTTGAGATAATGAGATGAGATTTTGGAATAGGATGGTCAATGGTCAGGTATCCACATACGTTTAGCCTTAGTGTATACTCTTCTTTTTATTGTCAAAAATCTTACCCGGGGCGGCACGGTGGTGTAGTGGTTAGCACTGTCGCCTCACAACAAGAAGGTCCGGGTTCGAGCCCCGTGGCCGACGAGGGCCTTTCTGTGCGGAGTTTGCATGTTCTCCCCGTGTCCACGTGGGTTTCCTCCGGGTGCTCCGGTTTCCCCCACAGTCCAAAGACATGCAGGTTAGGTTAACTAGTGACTCTAAATTGAGCGTAGGTGTGAATGTGAGTGTGAATGGTTGTCTGTGTCTATGTGTCAGCCCTGTGATGACCTGGCGACTTGTCCAGGGTGTACCCCGCCTTTCACCCGTAGTCAGCTGGGATAGGCTCCAGCTCGTCTGCAACCCTGTAGAACAGGATAAAGCGGCTAGAGATAATGAGATGAGATGAGAATCTTACCCGTGGTGGAATGGTACGACCAACAAAGACGCCAAGTGACTGAAATGAAATGCACAACATCCAACGTTGTCATTATCAAAGCCATGATACGCTGGAAGAGAAATTCAAGTCAGTCAGGAGAAATTCAAGATTTGAGATTGATGAGGTGAAAACCTATAAAAGCTTGTTTTATTTATATTTAGTTTCACCTGAATAAATGTCTGGTTAGAGAGAAAAGCTCCAGCAAGGTGACACAGGTCTCCAATCAGGGAGTAGAGCACAAAAGCTGCAGCATCTCTGAGCTGAAACCTGCTGCAGGTGAGCCTACAAGAAGAGAAGGCCCAAAACTGACATAACACACAATTAAAACAAACAAACACACATTTAAGCGTCTAGTTTCTTCATATAACGATAGCAGACAGCGTTATTACTCACATTAAGTAGGAAATGACCAGAAATAACGCAGACGTGAAGCCAACAGCTGTGGACACGCCAACAGTTTTTACCTCAGGGTAAAAGTAACCTGTCACTTCTTTCCACCACTGAGAAAAAGCGATGGAAAAATTATTTTTAAACATGTTTCTTTTCCAAAAAATGACAATGTAAGGTGGGGTAGGGATGTATGAAGTGTCCAGGCTTGGAAGAAAAACGCCAAACACCGACTGCACAACTGACAGGAGGTGGAAATCAGACAAACACACACTAGCTTAGCCGCCGTGTGAGGCGTACTGACGGGAAGTTGCTCTCAGGTCAGATTAACTTCCCTGCAGTTTATCACACGAACCTCCTCGACCGAATCAGAATATATTCCCTGACCAACGTTTTACAACAGAACTAAACATTAATGTCAGGTTTAATGTTTAAAACAGTATAACTACACGCTGCATCCCAACTCTTCTCAGGGGAAAGTCACGCAGACTCGTCTGTCGCTAAGTGACGTCACATACTAATTTGCATACTAGTTCTACGTCATGATCAAATTTCAAATAAGGGTATATGAATAAGGTAGTCTGGTTAACACCAGACCATATCACAAGTGAAATATGGTCTGGAATCCGCCTATTGAATTTCTCGTAGGGGAGGTGTGGTTTACGATTGTCAACGGCCGTGTATTGGACGTTGTGAATGTCTATCATTTGGCGTATACGTAGCCCATGGCCAATCATGGCAGTTGTACCCGGTGACGTAGTTAGAGCCACGAAGAAGATGAAGAGGTGAAGAAGAGAAGGAAAGAGAAAGAGAAGGCAAAACAAAAATAATTCAAAAAATTCAGAACAGTGTCTAAAGCTTGATCGAAAGTTTGGTTCGTATCACTCGCCGCCATGTTAAATGTGATCCGTAAACAGTCCCAAATAAACTACAAGCTTCCGTTTGTCGAGTAGTACGCGTCACCGTCTTTCCACCCCTCCCCACTCTCTGATTGGCTCCCTAACTCAGGCGAGCCTTTAGACCATAGTTTCCATGCTGTCTTTTCAGATTGGAACGATTGTGCAAAGCAGCATAGGATTTCCCAGGCTATGAATAAGGAAGATTTCCACTGAGAATAGAATAGAAGAGTTTCATCACAATAGGTTATCTTTTGGGGCGGCACGGTGGTGTAGTGGTTAGCGCTGTCGCCTCACAGCAAGAAGGTCCGAGTTCGAGCGCCGTGGCCGGCGAGGGCCTTTCTGTGCGGAGTTTGCATGTTCTCCCCGTGTCCGCGTGGGTTTCCTCCGGGTGCTCCGGTTTCCCCCACAGTCCAAAGACATGCAGGTTCGGTTAACTGGTGAATCTAAATTGACCGTAGGTGTGAATGTGAGTGTGAATGGTTGTCTGTGTGTCTATGTGTCAGCCCTGTGATGACCTGCCGACTTGTCCAGGGTGTACCCCGCCTTTCGCCCGTAGTCAGCTGGGATAGGCTCCAGCTTGCCTGTGACCCTGTAGAACAGGATAAAGCGGCTAGAGATAATGAGATGAGACTGCCTTTCGATTTCATAAAATCAGTGAAATTTTATCATCTCATTTCATTATCTCTAGCCGCTTTATCCTGTTCTACAGGGTCGCAGGCAAGCTGGAGCCTATCCCAGCTGACTACGGGTGAAAGGCGGGGTACACCCTGGACAAGTCGCCAGGTCATCACAGGGCTGACACATAGACACAGACAACCATTCACACTCACATTCACACCTACGGTCAATTTAGAGTCACCAGTTAACCTAACCTGCATGTCTTTGGACTCTGGGGGAAACCGGAGCACCCGGAGGAAACCCACGCGGACACGGGGAGAACATGCAAACTCCACACAGAAAGGCCCTCGCCGGCCACGGGGCACGAACCCGGACCTTCTTGCTGTGAGGTGACAGCGCTAACCACTACACCACCATGCCGCCCTGTTTATTTCTGTAAATCTAAAAAAAAAGGTACCTTATGGCATACTTCCCAACCCTCCCAATTTCAGCGGGAGGCTCCCAATTTTAGCCTCCGTCTCCTGCCTCCCAATCATATTTGTTAAAAACTGGATAATCTCCCGGTTTTGGGAAATCCCTACCGCCAAGTTAAAAATACTCCCGATTATGTCCAATCAGAATCGTATGAGAAACACTGCTGACGTCAACTGACTTTTAACCAATCAACGAACAGAATGACAGTCACTTCCATAATGTAGGATTCACCCAGGCTGTCCGACATTTTTTACAAGCAGTCATTCATCATGGCCACTAAACCCAATACCAAATGGCAAAAATGTGAATGCAAATACCAGGTTGCATGGGAGAATGAATTTCCATGGATAAGCAAATGTTCGACCAGCCAGTTACACGTTTTAAGGTAAAGATACCTTAAATCAGAATATAATGGACATTTGAGTGTGAAATTAAACTAGTCTTCCAAACCATTTCAGAAACAAACTGTATAACTTCTAAAGTGTTTAGTGAAATTTTCATGACAGAGAATTTGTTTGGTGAGTCTATTTGAATAGTGTGGTAGCGTCTTAGTGCTATTTTGAATTTATGTTTGAAAGTTTTAAGTGAAGGTTTACAAGTGAATTATCTGGAAAGTGACTGATTTTGATAGAGTTTTGAGGTTTTAAGTGAAAGATTACTAGTGCATACATGTCAACCTTTGGTCAATCAAACCTGTATAACCAACCTCCAAAATCCGTATTTCCCTTATAAAATCCGTATAAGATGCAAATTAAAATAATTTACCTAAAATTTGAATGATAATTAGCAATATATATCCCAGTTACTTTTTATTCAATATTAATAGCAATAAACCTTCAGAATGAATACAAAGTATTTTTCCAGTCTCACCTGTGAAAGGTAATCCCATGTGATCTCGTTTGGACGGTAAACCTGTTGGTACAGTTAAACGCAGCACATGAATGAGGCATCTTTATTCTCAGAATCGCCACTTTGCCCCATCCAATATGGCGGCGAGGATGACGTATGATTCTACGCAGAAGGCGGCATCTATGTTTATATGTCTATGACTTCCCGGTTGGCGGGATTCTCGCAATGCGGTGTGCGCATGATCAAAAGTGGAACGAAGTCTCGCTACCACAAGATAACGCGCGATTTCATAAGACTCTTTACTGGCTGTCTGTGGTGTACAGTACGTTTATCATCGTGGGAATTGATTATAGCTCTAAATAAATATTGAAGTTTTTTTTAAAGAATCCGTATAACTTTATTTATACGCCCGTATACTACGTTTATTGAATCAAATCCGTATAAAATACGGACATTCCGTATAGGTTGACGTATGCTAGTGAGTGTATTTTGGTCGTACTAAAATTTTGCATTCGAGTGAATTTCTTTGTGGAGTATATTTTGATAGTATGGTAATATTTATAGTGCCATTTTTAAATTTTGTTTGAAAACTTTCAGTCAAAGTTTGCAAATGAGCAAATTCCTTTGCTGCATTTCGATAGGAGTTTGATAGGATTTCTAGTGCTTTTTAAAAATTCTGTTGGAAAGTGTTTAGTGAGAGAGATGCATTTTAGTAGTACTAAGACAGTGCAGTATTTATTTCATTGAGTTGTTACTATTTTGGTTAAATCTTATTAAAATTTAATTTATATATGATATTATAGTTCTCTGTATTTTTACATGAGCTTACAGAAGGAAAACACATTTGATGCAATCCAATAATACTTTCCTTCACTGTGACTATTTTAAGAAATTATAAACATTCTTCTAAAGCATCACTTGTGTTATTTTCTGTGGGTCTCTGTATGTATACTATATTCAGGCATGAGATTTTTCAGCTAAAAATCTGATTTAAGACTTCCCTTTCATTGTTATTATATTAAAATTCAAGACGAGTATTATTTCAGATTTTTCACTCTGAGTTCTCTCATGCCTGATACATGAATCCCATAACCTATAGTAATTGATAGAACAATATCAACAATTCAAAAACTCTTTAATTGTATAAATTTCAAATGGTTTGCAATTAATTGGGATCCACTGTTTTTATTGTTTCAACCGCGCATCATATCCTCGTCCAATTGAAAATGTCGTTCACGCACTTTTCTCCCCCATGAGAATTTTGAAAAGTTGGCAAGTATGTTATAGGTACATGTGACTACTGCTTATAAATAAAATTGTTTTCTGATCCCATGTCCATACAGTAAATATAGCATATATTTACTCTATGAGGTAGTAGCCACAGAAATGAAGTGTAATCCAAAAATGAACAATTTAAAAATCACAGAAGTGAAATATACCAAGTGTCTGTACTTTATATTATTCTACTCTTACCTCTTACAGTTTTTGAAATTGAAACCTCAGAAACCGAGGCTGACATACACACGCTGTCGCCATGACCCAAGTTCTTATTTCCCAGGAATGGCCTGGCGCTAGAGCTCAGTGGTCTCAATACTCTTTTCAACAACTTTCCGTAACAACTCGGAAATGCGTCATATCTACATCACACATGGGACCACTGGCCGAAGAAGGCAAGGAAAAAGGGACGACCTGGAGTATATTTTAAAATAGGAACACGTTTTCCCTTGGTAATAACCATAAACATAAACTAAAGCAATTTCTTTAGTCCATTTATTTTGAATGGTGAACCAAATTGTATACACTCACCGGCCATTTTAATCAGAACACGTGTATGCGCAAGTCGCGACTGTTACGCTCATTCTTACAACATGATGACATAGTAGCTACAGTTTCTATATGAGGCAGTAGCCACAAAAACCCAGGCCATTCTGTGGCTGGTTTCCCTTCTTTCGTATATAACATAATGGCTTTTCTTCTTGCTTTCCGTTACTGTAGTCAGTCTTTCACGTTTCATTCACACACTCACGTCCTCCATTTCCCTTACCTGTTTCAAATTTGTATCCCACAATGTCTTGCGCGAATGGGGAAAGCCCACCACGTGATGCATGATGTAGTATCTTGTATTGCATCATGGTGAAGCAGGAAAAAATAGTGCAGAATTTAGGGCCACGTGGCCCTAAATTCATTAATTGTTCTTTTTTTTTAACTAATAAAATTGGAAGTCTGTGATTCGAATTCAGTAGCTTTCGGTCCACTAAATAAAATAATTGGGTGTCAGGGAAAATTCTTTTTATGACCTACACTTGAAAAATCTGAAAGGCAGGATAGCTTTAAATAATTTATTTCTCAGAAAGAAGCAGACTTGCCAACTCTACCAATTCATGCAGTAGTGTACTGATTTTTGTTCTAAAAGAATACTGCATTACACAATAATCAGCAAACACTGTTGGATTCGCTCTTCTGACCTTACTTCAGCTGTCTTTGGCACAGGGGATACACGTATATTGTGTCAAATAGTCATATTAAGTGAAGCCGAGAGCCAATGGAATCGCGCGATAGCGATGTTGAATCTAATTTGTATCGCTCTATCGAACCATCCTATTGAGGGGATTAAAGCAAATAATGTGCATGAAATCGCTCGCTTCATGCAGTCAAGCAGACAGAGGAAGTCTGTGTGTGTGCGCATGCGCAGGTTTACCTTTGAGCGTGCACTGACAGTTACATCATTCTGTCGCTAAACGAACAGCTGATCACACCGAGGTGCTCGCTGACCGCTGATATTTATTAGTTTGGTCCTGCGTTTCCCTTCTTTCGTATATAATATAACGTCTTTTCTTCTCGCTTTCCGTTACTGTAGTCAGTCTTTTACGTTTCATTCACACACTCACGTCCTCCATTTCCCTTACCTGTTTCAAATTTGTATCCCACAATGTCTTGTGCAAACGGGGAAAGCCCACCATGTGATGCTTGATATCTTGTATTGCATCATGGTAAAGCAGGAAAAAATAGTGCAGAATTTAGGGCCACGTGGCCCTAAATTCATTAATTGTTCGTTTTTTTAACTAATAAAATTGGAAGTCTGTGATTCGAATTCAGTAGCTTTCGGTCCACTAAATAAAAATAATTGGGTGTCAGGGAAAATTCTTTTTATGACCTACACTTGAAAAATCTGAAAGGCAGGATAGCTTTAAATAATTTATTTCTCAGAAAGAAGCAGACTTGCCAACTCTACCAATTCATGCAGTAGTGTACTGATTTTTGTTCTAAAAGAATACTGCATTACACAATAATCAGCAAACACTGTTGGATTCGCTCTTCTGACCTTACAGTGGCACTTGAAAGTTTGTGAACCCTTTAGAATTTTCTATATTTCTGCATAAATATGACCTAAAACATCATCAGATTTTCACACAAGTCCTAAAAGTAGATAAAGAGAACCCAGTTAAACAAATGAGATAAAAATATTATACTTGGTCATTTATTTATTGAGAAAAATGATCCAATATTACATATCTGTGAGTGGCAAAAGTATGTGAACCTCTAGGATTAGCAATTAATTTAAAGGTGAAATTCGAGTCAAATGTTTTCAATCAATGGGATGACAATGAGGTGTGAGTGGGCATCCTTGTTTTATTTAAAGAACAGAGATCTATCAAAGTCTGATCTTCACAACACATGTTTGGGGAAGTGTATCATGGCATGAACAAAAGAGATTTCTGAGGACCTCAGAAAAAGTGTTGTTGATGCTCATCAGGCTGGAAAAGGTTACAAAACCATCTCTAAAGAGTTTGGACTCCACCAATCCACAATCAGACAGATTGTGTACAAATGGAGGAAATTCAAGACCATTATTACCCTCCCCAGGAGTGGTTGACCAACAAAGATCACTCCAAGAGCAAGGCGTGTAATAGTTGGCAAGGTCACAAAGGACTGCACGGTAACTTCTAAGCAACTGAAGGCCTCTCTCACATTGGCTAATGTTAATGTTCATGAGTCCACCATCAGGAGAACACTGAACAACAATGGTGTGCATGGCAGGGTTGCAAGGAGAAATCCAGTGCTCTCCAAAAAGAACATTGCTGCTCATCTGGTTTGCTAAAGATCACATGGACAAGCCAGAAGGCTATTGGAAAAATGTTTTGTGGATGGATGAGACCAAACTAGAACTTTTTGGTTTAAATGAGGAGTGTTATGTTTGGAGAAAGGAAAACACTGCATTCCAGCATAAGAACCTTATCCCATCTGTGAAACATGGTGGTGGTAGTATCATGGTTTGGGCCTGTTTTGCTGCATCTGGGCCAGGGCGGCTTACCATCATTGATGGAACAATGAATTCTGAAATATACCAGCAAATTCTAAAGGAAAATGTCAGGACATCTGTCCATTAACTGAATCTCAAGAAAAGGTGGGTCATGCAGCAAGACAATGACCCTAAGCACACAAGTCATTCTACCAAAAATGGTTAAAGAAGAATAAAGGTAATGTTTTGGAATGGCCAAGTCAAAGTCCTGACCTTAATCCAATGGAAATGTTGTGGAAGGACCTGAAGCGAGCAGTTCATGTGAGGAAACCCATCAACATCCCAGAGTTGAAGCTGTTCTGTACGGAGGAATGGGCTAAAATTCCTCCAAGCCGGTGTGCAGGACTGATCAACAGTTACCAGAAATGTGTAGTTGCAATTATTGCTGTACAAGGGGGTCACACCAGATATTGAAAGCAAAGGTTCACATACTTTTGCCACTCACAGATATGTAATATTGGATCATTTTCCTCAATAAATAAATGACCATGTATAATATTTTTGTCTCATTTGTTTAACTGGGTTCTCTGTATCTACTTTTAGGCCTTGTGTGAAAATCTGATGATGTTTTAGGTCATATTTATGCAGAAATATAGAAAATTCTAAAGGGTTCACAAACTTTCAAGCACCACTGTACTTCAGCTGTCTTTGGCACAGGGGATACACGTATATTGTGTCAAATAGTCATATTAAGTGAAGCCGAGAGCCAATGGAATGGCGCGATAGCAATGTTGAATCTAATTTGTATCGCTCTATCGCACCATCCTATTGGTTCTCATGATAGTTCTAGGCAATCGGCAATGAGGTCACATATTACAACAAATCACACCAGGATTTGTAAAAACCAAACACACGCTGGTGATCATGAACAATAAAAACTCTGAAGGAAAAAAAAAAAACTTGCTATGACAAGTTCAAGGCGACTTGGTTGTCAGATCATCCATGCATGAAAACACTGAGGCGAGGTGAGAATCATGCATTTTGTGAAGTTGGTTGATTTCTTGATCAATTCACTCAGAATGCAAGAGAATACACCATTTTACGTTTGTTTTTTTCCAAAAATTATCTGGGGGATCATGCCCTGGACCCCACTAGAAGGGAGGTCCTACCAAATCCTGGCATGACCGTGTCACGCAATCTCATCTTCCGCGTTTCATTCTCTGGGGTTTGGCAAGTATGAAGGAGTCATCATTAGTCTTACACATTTATAGGATACTAAACTTTCCATCAAGAATGTACACAAAAAGAAACAGCAAAAGAAAACTTTCTCACTTTTAGTACTCATACAGTGCCTTGCAAAAGTATTCATCCCCCTTGGTGTTTGTCCTGTTGTGTAGCATTACAAGCTGGAATTAAAATGGATTTTTGGGGTGTTAGCACCATTTGATTTACACAACATGCCTACAACTTTAAAGGTGCACATTGTTTTTTATTGTGACACAAACAATAATTAAGATGAAAAAACAGAAATCTGGAGTGTGCATAAGTATTCACCCCCCCCCCCAAAGTCAATACTTTGTAGAGCCACCTTTTGCGACAATTACAGCTGCAAGTCTCTTGGGGTATGTCTCTATTAGCTTAGCACATCTAGCCACTGGGATTTTTGCCCATTCCTCAAGACAAAACTGCTCCAACTCCTTCAAGGTAGATGGGTTGTGTTGGTGTACAGCAATCTTCAAGTTATCCCACAGATTCTCAATTGGATTGAGGTCTGGGCTTTGATTAGGCCATTCCAAGACATTTAAATGTTTCCCTTTAAACCACTCCAGTGTAGCTTTAGCAGTCTGTTTAGGGTCATTGTCCTGCTGGACCGTGAACCTTCATCCCAGTCTGAAATCTCTGGCCGACTCAAACAGGTTTTCCTCCAGAATTGCCCTGTATTTAGTGCCATCAAGTTTTCCTTCAGTCCTGACCAGCTTACCTGTCCCTGCAGATGAAAAACATCCCCACAGCATGATGCTGCCACCACCATGCTTCACTGTAGGGATGGTGTTCTCAGGGTGTTGGGTTTGCGCCACACATGGCATTTCCCATGATGGCCAAAAAGTGAATTTTTTGTCTCATTTGACCAGAGAATCTTCTTCCATGTGTTTGGGGAGTCTGCCACATGCTGTTGGGCAAACAACAAATATGTTTTCTTCAGCAATGGCTTTTTTTTCTGGCCACTCTTCCATAAAGCCCTGCTCTGTGGAGTGTACAGCTTATAGTGGTCCTACGGACAGATACTCCCATCTCTGCTGTGGATCTTTGCAGCTCCTTCAGTGATATCTTTGGTGTCTTTGTTGCATCTCTGATTAATGCCCTCCTTGCCCAGTCTGTGAGTTTTGGTGGGCAGCCTTCTCTTATCAGGTTTGTAGTGGTACCATATTCTTTCCATTTTGATATAATCGATTTAATGGCGCTCCTGGGATATTCAAAGTTTGGGATATTTTTAGAACCCAACCCTCATCTCATCTCATTATCTCTAGCTGTTTATCCTGTGCTACAGGGTCGCAGGCAAGCTGGAGCCTATCCCAGCTGACTACAGGTGAAAGGCGGGGTACACCCTGGACAAGTCGCCAGGTCATCACAGGCCTGACACATAGACACAGACAACCATTCACACTCACACCTACGGTCAATTTAGAGTCACCAGTTAGCCTAACCTGCATGTCTTTGGACTGTGGGGGAAACCGGAGCACCCGGAGGAAACCCACACGTATACGGGGAGAACATGCAAACTCCGCACAGAAAGGCCCTCGCCGGCCATGGGGCTCGAACCCGGACCTTCTTGCTGTGAGGCGACAGCGCTAACCACTACACCACCGTGCCGCCCAGAACCCAACCCTTCTCCACAAATTTGTCTATGACCTGTTTGGAGTGCTCCTTGGTTTTCATGTTGCTTGCTTAATAGTGTTGCAGAGTCAGGGTCCTGTGACACTTTGATTATACACAGGTGGATCTTAATCAACTAATTATGTGACTTATGAAGTGAATTGGTTGGACCAGCTCTTATTTAGGGGTTTCATACGAAAGGGGGTGAATACTTATGCACACTCCAGATTTCTGTTTTTTTCATCTTAATTATAGTTTGTGTCACAATAAAACAACAATGTGCACCTTTAAAGTTGTAGGCATGTTGTGTAAATCAAATGGCGCTAACTCCCCCCAAAATCCATTTTAATTCCAGCTTGTAATGCGACAAAACAGGACAAACACCAAGGGGGATGAATACTTTTGCAAGGCACTGTAAAATGTAATATCTCCAAAAAAGGAGTTTAAAGCAAAGAGGTGAGACAAACAGTGATGATCAGTGATTGGTTGTGAGGCGGATCAGGGATTAGTCAATCAGGTGTTGCACATTGCTGTTGAGTTGAGTGAACCTGCTTTCTAGACTTGTCTGACAGCTGCTGTGATACCTCCATGAAGTTGGCACCCTATATGACAAGAACGTGGATGTGTTTTCATTCGTTTGTGGATGCAAAACAAAAATTCGTGCTCAAATAGTTTGAGAAATTATCCGTTAAACATTTTAATGACCCAGCACCCAATTAACACCCAAATGACTCCAAACATGTCTGATTCTTTACTGTGCATAAACATATGTGCTGCATGATCTCTTCAGTTATTA
The DNA here is from genome assembly GCF_027579695.1 of Neoarius graeffei. Taxonomy (NCBI): domain Eukaryota; kingdom Metazoa; phylum Chordata; class Actinopteri; order Siluriformes; family Ariidae; genus Neoarius; species Neoarius graeffei. Next base: position 65,176,629 of record NC_083583.1, read on the forward strand.
AATGTTATTTTGACAGTTGACGTCACTCAGCACCCCGTTAATGAAGCAGATGTGTTTATTTTGTGTGCACAAACGATACACAAACAAATCAGACATGTTTGGAGTCATTTGGACGTTATTGGGTTTTGCTGGGTCATTAAAACATTTAACGGCTAATTTCTCAAAAACCGTTTGAGCACAAATTTTTACATTGCGTGCACAAACAACACCCAAACAAACTGAAATAATTTTAATCACGTTCTCATCCTGGGCGGCACGGTGGTGTAGTGGTTAGCACTGTCGCCTCACAGCAAGTAGGTCCTGGGTTCGAGCCCCGGGGCCGGCGAGGGCCTTTCTGTGCGGAGTTTGCATGTTCTCCCCGTGTCCGCGTGGGTTTCCTCCGGGTGCTCCGGTTTCCCCCACAGTCCAAAGACATGCAGGTTAGGTTAACTGGTGACTCTAAATTGACCGTAGGTGTGAATGTGAGTGTGAATGGTTGTCTGTGTCTATGTGTCAGCCCTGTGATGACCTGGCGACTTGTCCAGGGTGTACCCCGCCTTTCACCCGTAGTCAGCTGGGAAAGGTCCAGCTTGCCTGTGACCCTGTAGAAGGATAAAGCGGCTAGAGGAGATGAGATGAGACGTTCTCATCCTATGGAGTGCTGACTTCATAGAGGTTGCTTTGACGTTGAGATTTATCAAGTTCAAGACAGCCACTGAAACAGTGCTGAAAAAAATGTTTAAAAATGGTCTAAACAAAAGTTCTAAGGTGGGAAACATTCTGTATGTACAGTGAGGAGTATTTAAAAATCTGGATTTACATGGCTAGACTGTAACAAGGTCAAACCCCCTTCCAGTGTATGTGAACTGCTTGGAGCAACTTTCGAATGAAAATGTAAAGCCAGCTTTATTTTTTTCTTTTAAAGGCATGTAAAAGCAAAACATTAAAATCTTGTCACAAAACTTGTGAAGTGTTTCAAGCCAAGGTTGCACAGCTGTAAAGAGCAGCAAAAGCTAATGACTAGAAAAGGTTTCAATAAGCGAAAGGTTCACTGAAAGCTGGACTGCCTTTCAGATTTAGGTCATAAAATGAATCCCCCCCGCTGGACACCCAATTATTTTTGTTTAGTGGACCGAAAGCTACTGAATTCAAAATCACAGACTTCCAATTATTATTATTAATTTATTATTTTTTAAATAGAACAATTCATGAATTTAGGGCCATGTGGCCCTAAATTCTCCGCTATTTTTTCCTACTTCACCATGAGCTTTCCCCGTCTGCGCAAGGCATTGTGGGATACAAATTTGAAACAGGAGAGAAAAATGGAGGACGTGAATGAAATGTGGATGACCAACTACAGTAACGGAAAGCGAGAAGACGTGATGTTACAGACGAAGGAAAGGAAACGCAGGACCAAGCTAATAAATATCGGCGCTCAACGAGCACCTCGGTGTGATCAGCTGTTCGTTTAGCGACAGAATGATGGAACTGTCAGTGCACAGTCAAAGGTAAACCTGCGCATGCGCACACACACGGACTTCCTCTGTCTGCTTGACTCTGCAAAGCGAGCGATTTCATGCACATTATTTGCTAGGGAGTCCCCTCAAATAAACAGAATGGCCTGGTTTTTTTTTTTTTTAAGATATTACAGAAATAAACATCACAATGACCAAATTTCAGAGGGGACTAAATTTCACCAGTTTTATGAAATTGAAAGGCTGTCTACTTTTAAATTTAGCCTGCATGAAACCACATATTGAGCTGAATCAGGTGTATTGAGGGCAGGGGGGAAAAACAAACAAACAAACAAACAAAAAAAGCAAGCACACTAGACAGGGACCAGTCCAGGACCAGGGATACGAAACTGCCATAAGGGGTGTTCACATGGCACATACTTGCATCGATGCTGCACCGATGTATTTTGTTGCGATATATCTTACACCGGTGTAAATTTTGTGGAGCGTTCACACGTCACAACCTGCTTACTAGAGAGAAGTGTGAGCACCGGTGCAGCCCCACTTGCGTTCACACGGCAGTTTTTGCGACCGTGCTATATGATAGTAATAATGCGGAAATGAAATATGCGCAAGCGTGAAAATGTACTTCCTTTTCCCGGTTGTCATGGCATCACCAAGCGCCGGGAAAACAACGTGGATGAAGACACCAGTGTTGCCAGATACTGCTGACGTTTTCCAGACCAAAATATGTTCAAATCCGCCAAAATGCACTTAAAACCACCCAATCTGGCAACACTGGAAGACACACAGTTCTGTTGTTGTTGTTGATATTCACCATTTTGGAAGCGCAAAATACCAGGATGCAAATTATGCAATGCCCGTATGTAATCAACTCTCCTCACGCGTAGCGAGTCTACCCCTGTAGCGTTCAGACGTCCCATTTTATATCGGTGCTGCCCCGCAAACTAGCATTTACCCCGGAGTAAATTTCTTAAACGACCTCCCGAGCAGGGTTAGATTTGCACCGGTTTAAGCAGCTTTCAGCGGCTACACTGGTATAACTTTGTACTGTGTGAACGCTCTACCGGGGCAGCCCCGGTGCTACACCGGAGTAAAAGTTGCCGTGTGAACACCCCTTTATGCAACACATTACATGTGCATTAAGGAGCCATCCTGAATTTAGCCAGTGTGAGAGAAACAGACATCTGAACATAGGCATGGTCTATTTAAGGAACAACAACTAGTACAAAAACAATCCTGAACTAAAAGCCAGTTCATTTTTCTATATACACATTTCCTTCAACTCTACTTTAAGGTAAAATCCAAAAGAACGTGCAAAAGGGTCCAAACATGACCCATACAGTTAGTGGAAGAAGCTGCACAGACAGGATTCTGAGCTCAAAATCAAACCTGGGACCTGAAAGCGCTGACTGTACCTCCATATATATTTTGGATATGGGCAATTCCATGTAAATGTCAACCTCACCATGCAAAAATAAAGCAACATGTAATACATCAAAACCACTCCCAGAGATATCACCTAGGCCTGTATTTTACAGATGTGAACAAGCTGAACCAATTTGTAACCAACCTAATATGTCACTGTCAGTCTTTCTTTCTTATAATGTAAACCCCAAGCTAAAATCAACTTTGATCATGTACAATTCTATATTATTGCCACAAGCCACAGAAATGTATGCTAAAATCCACAAAACAGCAAAACAATAGCCATCCTAAATATTATTTAAGAACTTTGATAGTTTTAGCTGATATTTAGAGAGTTTTTCAAAGGGTTATGGTGGTTAAATTGCTGATTTTCTAAACATATGCCATGTCTATTTCGGACGCGTCACATCCATAGCGGAATTTCGTCACATCCATAACGCTGACTTTTCCTTCCGAAACTCTGCATGAAATACAAAATATTTTAAACAAAGATTTTTTAATATTCACCTTGGACCCCTCTATCAAATGGATATCTCCATTTCGACATTAAGTTTACAATTTCACAGAGTTTGATAAAAATGTACAGTCACCCAAGAAAAGTGATACTTTTTCTGTCACGTCCATAACGCATCTTTTATTGGCGTTTTCTGGCATGCCCTAGATGTACTATGGGAATTGTTCTTGTTCTATCACTTCTCCAGTATGGTACAGCCTTAAAATATGCAACACCTGTTTAAATACTGGGAGACAATAAAACATGCACTGGGTCATTTGTTGCCATTTTGAGTTCAAGTGTCACGTCCATAACGCTGGAATTGCTCATATACAGCTTCTGTAATCCAACATGGTCATAAAAGACAAATTGTAGACACATCAAGAGGGGTACGTCATTTATTATAAATGTGGCATTAATACAAAATCAATTTGAATCATTCAGAAATATTTTCTGGTGGAAATGAGAATGGATTCTCAGAAAGAGGCTTTTAGTTAAAGTTCAGATATTCCCATCATGACAGTCAGCTTCAGATAGGAACCGTTTCAGTGTCTGTTCATCTTCCATATCAGGGAAAGTTCAAGCATCCAGGTGCTTATTGAGTCTTCTCACTTTCTCCTTCTTGTTCCTGTTGCCGTGCTTTTTCCATGGTTTCCCAGCTTGCTGTTCTGCGCCTGCTTTTCCCTGCACTTGCGGGCCACTGCCAGGCTTGTAGCCCATCACCATCTGCACTCCCTTTGTTAGCGCCCGGACGTTTTCCTGCGAGATGTCAAGCAGCACACAGAGTGAAAATCTGAACAAAAGTAGCAAAATGTTAATTTGGGGGGGAATTCATAAGAAATAACTTCTTACCTGGTGAAAGAAGGTTTTATCGACAGTGTTTTCAATCTGCTTGACCTTGGCAGGTTTACTGATGCACGTTGAAGGACCACTCTTAACAGTCTGGTTTATGAACTTTAAGTGCTGAGGCTGGAAGTCTTTAGCGTTGATGAGGGGAGGAGGATGACAATAGAGCAGCTTTCCCTGCAAAGATTCATCAAAAAAAAATGTGTAAAATCATTAGTACGCTTTTTTTGTTTCATTTCACAGCTGGTTTCTGAACATGACAAACCCTTGAGGAATAAAGACTTACACCAACGTAGTCTTTTAGGACATAGCGGGCTGATCTGGACTGGTCTGGCTGACCGTGTGCCGTCATAAAGCCCCTCATATCTGAACAGACACATTTACAAGTTGACATCAGACCATAGTTCACTCTGCTCATCGTATTACGGTGTGTTATACATGTATAACAACTAGAAGCCTACATCCATAAGCTGAGAGCAGTTCCTCAGAGGTGGGAGGGCGATCTGGATCTTCATCCTCTCTCGGTCTGACGATGTTGATGCCATAGGTTCCCTCCAGCACAGCTCGTGGAATTGTCTGGCAAACGTACTCAAGTTAAGGATTTCAACTTGAGCATTACACCCAAGAGCACAAAAACTACCTTGCAGAAATAAGTTGTAATTATTCAGAAATTCCAGTACTTTAAAAAGCAGTTGAGTGATGCAATAAATCAAACATCAGTAAGAAATCCTGGGCAAAAAAAAGAAAGGATATGAGAGAGATGGCCGGGACGTGGTCTCGCATCTGGTCAATAAGGAGAATCCCGCTACAGATCATCTCAGCTTTGGTGGACACGAAGGAAGGCATGACGAGGCCAGGACAGTCACACAGACAAAGACCTGGTTCAACAAACAATGTCTACAACACACACAAATATTTAACACTGATTCAAAGGCCTAAGAAGCATGAATAAATAAAAATGACTTCCTCTTGCAATCATTCCAGTCTCAGGATTTGACCCGAATGAAAACATTAAGTCTATTCGCATGAACTCAGGACTATAAACAAGTTTAAAATGCTCATGAAAGTGTGGACTAAGATCCATCTGCAAGTGTCTCCAACATTAGGAGACATTCCAGGAAGAGACTCAATGCGGTTATTCTCTTCAGAGCAGGCATCATGAAAGATTAAAGAGGTACTGCACACTTGCATGTGTTTTTTGAGCTGTAAACTAAATGAAATTAACGTCCTGTGATGAAACATTCTGTGCTATTATTCATATTGACAAAATGCCATGTACTGGTTAAAATCATTTTGATCCTTGCAAGGCTGATTATGTCGAGTCGACCATTTGGTACTTCTCTACATCATGACATTTTTATTTAACAAAAGGGTTTAAAACAAACAAACAAACAAACAAACAAAAAAACCCCACCCACCCACAAAATGGTAACAGCCTCTGACCACGGGTGGGCGGCCCGCCTCCCCCAGCCCCCACCCTTCAGCGTAGAGCCAGGCGATAAATACATTAGATTTTATCGATTAATTCGATAAAATATAATAGATAGATTTTATCGATTAATTCGAATTTACAGTTAAGGACGATGAGTTTTTATGAAAATCGGTTTTCTCTCCGTTTTAACATCCGTCACCGACGCTCCCCTCTGCGCATGTGCAGAACAGATCGGGCACCGACACTAGCCCTCCTCCCGCACGCTTGCCATAGAGACACACAAACAGCATGGCAGCAATTGGGGGGAAAGTCGCAACTTGTGCCCAAGAAAGGAGTAACTTCTTCCATGATGTGGAATTGGTTCGGTTTTGCAGTGTCGGACGCAGACCAAACAAGTCCTCGTTGTAAGGTGCGTTTGAAAACGGTTGCTTCCAAAGGAAGCAGCACGACAAATTTATTCCAACCCCTTAAACAGACGCCTGCAGCGGAGCGGGAGAAGTGCTGCTCCCAGCAGAATGAAAACAGCCGCAGCACGAGCGCACCATCCACAGTAAAGCAAACAACCGTCCCGGAGACATTTTCCAACTGTGTGCCTTATGATCAGAATGGGGCGCGGTGGAAGACAATCACAGATGCTATTGCGATGTTTATTGCAAAATACATGGTGCCCATACATACGGTGGAAAAGTCGGGATTTCCCCCCCCATTTTGTCAGTTTTATCGAAAAGGACATTATTTTATTTATTATTATTTATTTTAATTTTTTTCACGGTTCAAATCCTGTGCTCTGATTGGCTGGCGAGCAGGTCTGTATTCTACGGTACGGACCCCGGTTACGGACCTCTGGCGACTCGCTCGTTCATAACAACAAACATTTATCTTTTTTTTTTTTACAAGATTTATTTATAAGATGATCACAAATCTTATAAATTTTTGCCAGGAGAATAGCATTAATTTTACAGCATGGATAGCGATAATGACAGTCTTCACAGCGAAAGCGAGTTTTACTACCCTGAGAAAGAAGAAATAAAAGAAAACATTTCAGGAGAAAGCTAAAAACCTGTAATTTGCTAACGCCGAGCAAAAACATGGCTGAATCCTGAATGACTCCTATTTGTATAAATAGGGGACTACATAGCCGGCAAAATGTAGTTTTTTACCTGCCATGGAAGTGCACTTGTATACAGAGTAGGAAGCCATTTGCATTACAGCCGTGAATGAGGATTCAAAATGGCGGCTCGGCTCGGTTTTCCCTTTCGGGCGCTCTCGTTTTCTGTTAGAATTTGGTAAAGAAAAAAATAAATATATTATTTACCAGCTTAAGGTCAGCCTGTATGGTGAAATACCGTGACCTCGGCCTTGAATACTGACCTCGGTCAGAACTTTCAAGACCTCGGTCACGATATTTCACCATACGGACCTCCCAGCTGGTAAATAACATATATAGATCATCATTTTTTTTTTTAAGGGAGCATTTTTTTTTTTTAAAGTTTGAGGGTGCATTGTGTCAGTGCCAGTTTGAAACTAAGCTATGTTGGAGAAAGCTTTCTAAAAGTTACTGTATGTTCTCACTGTTTAAAATGGCATGGTCTGCCATCTCATCTACAAGCTTGTTTTTTGGCTTCTTTTTGGTTTCTGGTTGCACTTTAACCCCAAAGGGGAAATTTAAGTGAAAACAAAAAGGTAAAACTTGTTTTGAACCATTTCTTTGTCATTTGTAGTTTGATTTTTTAGTAGGGGGAAGGAAAAAAAAAATTGATTAAAATCTGGAAAAAATTTGGAACCACGACTCTTGGAGGATGTTCATTCAGTGGTTTTACTTTGTAGCCAAAAAAACAAAATCACAGATATGACGCAAAATTATTTTATTTAACAGCTGAACATTCTGGCTAAAAAAAAAAAATTAAATTGAATTGTTGGCGCGCTAATCAATCAATCAATCAATCAATCAATTAAAGATCAAGTAGAGGAAAAAATTATGGAAATCACCCTATAACTTGCATTTCTAAAACAAATACCTGCACCCACCTAAATGCAAAATGAGTCTGCAGTTAAAACAGTGTGCTTGTAGATCTTACTGTTGCACCTGGCTGATTGACAGGAAACACGGTCCTGACAAGAGAGCGGTCAGCTGAAACAATGGAAAGGATTATAAAACTCCTTAAAGTGCATATCACGGGTAAATTCAGGAGCAAGATCAATGTAATTCTCCTATTCATATTCAATTTTGGTCAAATATCTGTCACATTTTGCATTTTGTGCAATTTTTTTTACCTTGCGCAATACCAGAAAAATTCAGTTGAAATCAAGCCATTTGAGACGAATTAGTCCACATCTGAAAAAACTTGGCATTTGGATTTCCTGGCAAACACTGATTTTCGTGGCATCACGTGTGGGACGCCTCCCTCTGAATCCTACGTCAGCGCTGGTTTGTTTATGAGAAAACGACCTGGTGATTTTCTGCAAATTTCTTCAACGTTATCACGTAATTATTAAAATGGTTAACAGATCAAAGTCAAAGTGAACTTTATTGTCAATCAGACCATGTAACAGAATTACACAGAGGATTGATGTATCGTAGGAGGGTGTAGCAACACCAATCTTGATGGGATTAGTACTCATTGTTTTCAAAAAGACCGGACAATGAGCGAGAAATGGGAGTGCTTCGTGCAAGGCACCCAGAAAAACTGGCTACATGCTACAGCATTATTTGTGGTGCTCACTTCACAAGGCCCAACGACTTTGAGAACTATTAGGAAATGGGCTTCGCAAGGCAACTTGATCTGAAAAAAGACGCAGTTCCATCTGTCAGAATGCCCAAAGCAACACGGTCTCCATCTGGGTCAGTGTCACCAAAAGAGCCAGCCGTTTTCATCCCCCCTGACAGAAGGTGAAGTGCCGCATCCACTGAGGCCCTCGAAGCTGAGGACCAAGCAGAACCGAGAAAAAGACCAAGAAAATCGGCAATTCACAAGTTGACTGTTGCCAGGGTAAGAAATAATTCTGACATCTCATTATATTCTTCATCCAAAGGTGAAGTAACATTGCGCTCAGGTGACAATTCCATATTTCAATGCAAAATCGCTAGCTGCTAAACTTGGTCTACACAGGCTGTGCACTGAAACCGTGCAAGCTCTCTCAGCCTGCTGGCGGTTCCGCAGGTGACGTCACGAATCTGGCTCAAGACGCCCTTGGGATTTTTCCAGACGCGTTTTATTTTTTTTCTGCTGAAGACAGATGGCTTTGTGCAAAATTACCCTTCTGGATGAGTACTTCAGGGACATACAGTGGTGCTTGAAAGTTTGTGAACCCTTTAGAATTTTCTATATTTCTGCATAAATATGACCTAAAACATCATCAGATTTTCACACAAGGCCTAAAAGTAGATACAGAGAACCCAGTTAAACAAATGAGACAAAAATATTATACATGGTCATTTATTTATTGAGGAAAATGATCCAATATTACATATCTGTGAGTGGCAAAAGTATGTGAACCTTTGCTTTCAATATCTGGTGTGACCCCCTTGTACAGCAATAATTGCAACTACACATTTCTGGTAACTGTTGATCAGTCCTGCACACCGGCTTGGAGGAATTTTAGCCCATTCCTCCGTACAGAACAGCTTCAACTCTGGGATGTTGATGGGTTTCCTCACATGAACTGCTCGCTTCAGGTCCTTCCACAACATTTCCATTGGATTAAGGTCAGGACTTTGACTTGGCCATTCCAAAACATTACCTTTATTCTTCTTTAACCATTTTTGGTAGAATGACTTGTGTGCTTAGGGTCATTGTCTTGCTGCATGACCCACCTTTTCTTGAGATTCAGTTAATGGACAGATGTCCTGACATTTTCCTTTAGAATTTGCTGGTATATTTCAGAATTCATTGTTCCATCAATGATGGTAAGCCGCCCTGGCCCAGATGCAGCAAAACAGGCCCAAACCATGATACTACCACCACCATGTTTCACAGATGGGATAAGGTTCTTATGCTGGAATGCAGTGTTTTCCTTTCTCCAAACATAACACTCCTCATTTAAACCAAAAAGTTCTAGTTTGGTCTCATCCATCCACAAAACATTTTTCCAATAGCCTTCTGGCTTGTCCATGTGATCTTTAGCAAACCAGATGAGCAGCAATGTTCTTTTTGGAGAGCACTGGATTTCTCCTTGCAACCCTGCCATGCACACCATTGTTGTTCAGTGTTCTCCTGATGGTGGACTCATGAACATTAACATTAGCCAATGTGAGAGAGGCCTTCAGTTGCTTAGAAGTTACCGTGCAGTCCTTTGTGACCTTGCCAACTATTACACGCCTTGCTCTTGGAGTGATCTTTGTTGGTCAACCACTCCTGGGGAGGGTAATAATGGTCTTGAATTTCCTCCATTTGTACACAATCTGTCTGATTGTGGATTGGTGGAGTCCAAACTCTTTAGAGATGGTTTTGTAACCTTTTCCAGCCTGATGAGCATCAACAACACTTTTTCTGAGGTCCTCAGAAATCTCTTTTGTTCATGCCATGATACACTTCCCCAAACATGTGTTGTGAAGATCAGACTTTGATAGATCTCTGTTCTTTAAATAAAACAAGGATGCCCACTCACACCTCATTGTCATCCCATTGATTGAAAACATTTGACTCGAATTTCACCTTTAAATTAATTGCTAATCCTAGAGGTTCACATACTTTTGCCACTCACAGATATGTAATATTGGATCATTTTTCTCAATAAATAAATGACCAAGTATAATATTTTTATCTCATTTGTTTAACTGGGTTCTCTTTATCTACTTTTAGGACTTGTGTGAAAATCTGATGATGTTTTAGGTCATATTTATGCAGAAATATAGAAAATTCTAAAGGGTTCACAAACTTTCAAGCGCCACTGTACTTTCATTAAAAAAAAAAAAAAAAAAAAAAAAACCTGAAATTGGTCCAGAATATGCACTTTAAAGAAGGTAATTCAACACCGAGTGTGGCAAAAGATGTTGGTTGTTCCCAGTCAGCAGTGTCTAAAATTTGGAGCGAGTACAAACAAAATGGGAAGGTTGTAAAAGGGAGACCAAGGAGGACATCAAAAGCGTCAGGACAGGAAACTCAAAGCAATATGCCTTGAAAATAGAAAATGCACAACAAAAGGAAAGAAAAACAAATGGGCAGAAACAGGAGTCGATGCTTGTTACCGAACTATAAGAAATCGGGATTTACATACAGAATAGCCAATCGTAAACCATCATTCACACCTAAACAGAAGAAAACAAGCCCTGTGTCCGCAATCGCTCACTACGCCCTATATAAGGAATTACTGTACAGTGAGCTCATTGGTAAAATGAAAAGAAAAAAAAAAAAAGCTTTCAGACCATCGTTTTGGTGTTTAAGCTATTACTGTCACACAATCAAAATGTGCCAGATCAGCCAGCTGGTGGGTTTTCAAAATAATAAATACATGCAGGTATTTTTGTGATAAATACATATATTATACTGAGCGTATTTCCCACATCAATAAATGCAAAGTACCTGCATCCTTCAGAAGGCTGAATACTTCTTTGCCGCTGCCTTTTATTAAATCAAATTTGAGACTTTTAATTAATTTGATTTATTTCAGTGCGACCGCAATGCATGATGGGATATATTGCTTTGGTTAGTTACCATCGGTTGTACACTACTTTTCGTGATGCATTGTGGGATACTGTGTGTGTACTATATAGGATTTCGGACAGCACTACAAAATGGTGTCCTCACTATATAGTGAGTAGGGAGTGATTTTGGACACAGAGAAGGTTACAGTGGGCTGAAGAGAAGCAGTCATGGACTGTGGATGATTGGATGAAAGTGGTATTTCAGTGATGAATCACGAATCTGCACTGGCTGAGGAGATGATGCTGGAACTTTTGTTTGGTGCCGTTCCAATGAAACATACTGTCTAAAGATGACTGCCTGAAGAAAACAAGCAAATTTCCACAGTCGGTGATGATATGGGGTTGGATGTCCGGTAAAGGACCTGAGGAGATGGCAATCATTAATTACCTTTACAGTAAATGCACAGGTGTACATTGAAATCTTGGACACTTCTCATTCCATCAGTCGAAAGTACTTTTGGTGGTGATGAAGTCATTTTTCAGAAAGATAATGCATCTTGCCACAGAGCAAAGAGAATTAAAACTTTTCTTCAGGAAAGGCATATCAGCTCAATGAAATGGCCAGCAAACAGTCCAGATCTCAATCTGAATGAAAATTTATGGTGAAAATTGGAGAAAAAGAAAGGAGAGAAAAAAAGAGGGGGGGGGCATGACAAGGCTCCATCCTGCAAAGCTGATCTGCCAACTGCTATACAAGAACGTTGGAACCTGACTGATTAAAAAAATATTTTGTTTTTCATTAGTGAAGTCCACACCTCAAAGAGTTCAAGCAGTCATAAAAGCCAGAGGAGGTGCAACAAAGTACTAAACTGTGATTTTTTTGGGTTCAGGATTCCATAATTTTTTCCTCTACTTGATCTTAAAATAAATCAAGTGCCATTAATTACAACAATTTCCTTTAATTTTTTTGAGGTTTACAACCCCGATTCCAAAAAAGTTGGGACAAAGTACAAATTGTAAATAAAAACGGAATGCAATAATTTACAAATCTCAAAAACTGATATTGTATTCACAATAGAACATAGACAACATATCAAATGTCGAAAATGAGACATTTTGAAATTTCATGTCAAATATTGGCTCATTTGAAATTTCATGACAACAACACATCTCAAAAAAGTTGGGACAGGGGCAATAAGAGGCTGGAAAAGGTAAAGGTACAAAAAAGGAACAGCTGGAGGACCAAATTGCAACTCATCTCATCTCATTATCTCAAGCCGCTTTATCCTTCTACAGGGTCGCAGGCAAGCTGGAGCCTATCCCAGCTGACTACGGGCGAAAGGCGGGGTACACCCTGGACAAGTCGCCAGGTCATCACAGGGCTGACACATAGACACAGACAACCATTCACACTCACATTCACACTCACGGTCAATTTAGAGTCACCAGTTAACCTAACCTGCATGTCTTTGGACTGTGGGGGAAACCGAAGCACCCGGAGGAAACCCACGCGGACACGGGGAGAACATGCAAACTCCACAGAGAAAGGCCCTCGCCGGCCCCGGGGCTCGAACCCAGGACCTTCTTGCTGTGAGGCGACAGCGCTAACCACTACACCACCGTGCCGCCCCCAAATTGCAACTCATTAGGTCAATTGGCAATAGGTCATTAACATGACTGGGTATAAAAAGAGCATCTTGGAGTGGCAGCGGCTCTCAGAAGTAAAGATGGGAAGAGGATCACCAATCCCCCTAATTCTGCGCCGACAAATAGTGGAGCAATATCAGAAAGGAGTTCGACAGTGTAAAATTGCAGAGAGTTTGAACATATCATCATCTACAGTGCATAATATCATCAAAAGATTCAGAGAATCTGGAAGAATCTCTGTGCGTAAGGGTCAAGACCAGAAAACCATACTGGGTGCCCGTGATCTTCGGGCCCTTAGACGGCACTGCATCACATACAGGCATGCTTCTGTATTGGAAATCACAAAATGGGCTCAGGAATATTTCCAGAGAACATTATCTGTGAACACAATTCACCGTGCCATCTGCCGTTGCCAGCTAAAACTCTATAGTTCAAAGAAGAAGCCGTATCTAAACATGATCCAGCAGCGCAGACGTCTTCTCTGGGCCAAGGCTCATTTAAAATGGACTGTGGCAAAGTGGAAAACTGTTCTGTGGTCAGACGAATCAAAATTTGAAGTTCTTTATGGAAATCAGGGACGCCGTGTCATTCGGACTAAAGAGGAGAAGGACGACCCGAGTTGTTATCAGCGCTCAGTTCAGAAGCCTGCATCTCTGATGGTATGGGGTTGCATTAGTGCGTGTGGCATGGGCAACTTACACATCTGGAAAGACACCATCAATGCTGAAAGGTATATCCAGGTTCTAGAGCAACATATGCTCCCATCCAGACGGCATCTCTTTCAGGGAAGACCTTGCATTTTCCAACATGACAATGCCAAACCACATACTGCATCAATTACAGCATCATGGCTGCGTAGAAGAAGGGTCCGGGTACTGAACTGGCCAGCCTGCAGTCCAGATCTTTCACCCATAGAAAACATTTGGAGCATCATAAAACGGGAGATACGACTAAAAAGACCTCAGATAGTTGAGCAACTAGAATCCTACATTAGAAAAGAATGGATTAACATTCCTATCCCTAAACTTGAGCAACTTGTCTCCTCAGTCCCCAGACGTTTACAGACTGTTGTAAAGAGAAAAGGGGATGTCTCACAGTGGTAAACATGGCCTTGTCCCAACTTTTTTGAGATGTGTTGTTGTCATGAAATTTAAAAATCACCTAATTTTTCTCTTTAAATGATACATTTTCTCAGTTTAAACATTTGATATGTCATCTATGTTCTATTCTGAATAAAATATGGAATTTTGAAACTTCCACATCATTGCATTCCATTTTTATTTACAATTTGTACTTTGTCCCAACTTTTTTGGAATCGGGGTTGTATTTTACAAAGCCAGCATGTTCACCTGTTAAATAAAATAATTGTGTGTCATACCTGAGATTTGTTTTTTTGCTATAGAGTAAAAACACCTGAATGAACATCCTCCAAGGGTAGTGGTTCAATATTTTTTGCCAGGGGTTGTATATGCTGATCGAGACTCCCTGAGCAACTCCTGTCCCCCAAATCAGCCTCTTAATAACAAAGTGTAGTGTAAAAGTAAAGGATGATTTATATTTGCTGTTAACTGGGTACGCGTATGCAAGATGGCCACTGTATTATTTGGCACATTGCTTGTGTTCATCCTGAGAAATTAACACGATGTGTCTGCGTGGGGCGATACCAATGTAAACAGTGGAGGCAGTACAACACCATGTTACACATTTCTACTTCCTCCGGAGGCTGAGGAAAACCCATCTCCCATCACTCATCCTCACAATATTCTACAGAGGGACTGTTGAGAGCATTCTAAGCAGCGGCATCACGGTCTGGTTTGGGGCCCCTCAGGGCTGTGTGCTCAGTCCATTGTTATTCACTCTGGTGACTCATAACTGTGCAGCAACTCACAGTTCGAATCACATCAAGTTTGTTGATGACAACTGTGGTGGGTCTCATCAGTAAGAATGAGGAGTCAGCATACAGATGTGCAATGGCTATCGGATTGGTGGAGAGTCAACAACCTGTCTCTGAATGTGGACTAAACAAAAAGAGATGGTTGTTGACTTCAGAATAGGGATGTTAACCGATGACCGTTTGACCGAATCAACCGGTTAATTTTTTTTGGTTGTCGGTTAAAAAAAAAAATCATTTTGAAGCTGCCGATTTTGGAGCGGAGGACTTGGAATTCTGTGTTGTCAACGCTTGGGGCATGCCATGCATTGTAAGGACGACAGCTGACGAATCAGAAACACCCATTCAGTCATGTCCTGCCCTCCCGCCCCAGTTAAAGACAGCTGACAAATCAGGAACACCCATTCAGTCATGTCCCGCCCTCCCACCCCAGTTAAAGACAGCTGACAAATCAGAAACACCCATTCAGTCATGTCCCACCCTCCTGCCCCAGTTAAAGACAGCTGACAAATCAGAAACACCCATTCAGTCATATCCCGCCCTCCCGCCCCAGTTAAAGACAGCTGACAAATCAGAAACACCCATTCAGTTATGTCCCGCCCCAGTTGAACACAGCTGCCACTCGGCGAAAGAAAAAAAAGTGTAGACACAGGCTTTTTAGCTTACAAATTACTATTGTTTTTTTTTTTTTTAAATTATTATTAGAAGGCACATCGAGTTTAGCCCTGCCTTGGCCAGTGCATTCTGAAAGTATGTTTCGGTCTGTAGCCAACAATGCATGTTATTGCAGATCATATCTCTCCACACAAACTAACGCTACGTTCACACTGCAAGGCTTAATGCTCAATTCCGATTTTTTTGTGAAATCCGATTTTTTTGTGAGGTCGTTCACATTAACAAATATATGCGACTTGTATGTGATCCTCAGTATGAACGAAAAGCGACCTAAAAGTGTTCCGCATGCGCACTGCAGGATACGACGACGTCACACGCAGTGAGCATGGCCAGTGTTTACGGAAGTAAAACCGCCCGGTTGCGGTATGACTCATCCAATCTAGCTTGAATAGCTGCATTCCCCCAAATGGAAATCAGCTCCCTAACCTCTGCGTCCTTCCATTGAGAAGATTCAGAACCTTCACAGCCCGAAGCGTCCCTCGCATTGATGTCATGCGCAGGGGCGCAGATACGTTTTTTGAACTGGGGGGGGGGGGGACAAAAAACTGGGGGGGACAAAGCTGCCAGCAAACCAACCCCAACATGCCTGTCAAACTTGTTGTTAGTAACCATAGCAACCAACCTCGAGCTCGCAACCTGTGCAGTCTGCGCAGCTCAACCAACCGAATATCAGTCTTTGTTTTGTTTTATGTGAGTTGTTGCAACTATATGTATACACTGCTGTGCACCTCAATAAACCGAATGGTAATTAGTCTTTTGATTTTTCCGTGAGGTTTGCCTTATGCAAAGAAAGACAGCATAGACGTTTTTTCCTCCCTATAAGTGGGGGGGACCGAACGAGGTGAATTTAAATATGACTCGTCCCACCCTCTATCTGAGCCCGTGATTATGCGCCATGTTGTTGTAACTTTTTTGAGAGACCCGCCGCCTACTTCAGCGCAGAATAGTGACGTTTGTGGCTTGTTGATGACGTGTAAGTCGGATGAATGCGACCTGGCGGTTCAGACTGAAGTCGCATATGAAAAGAGCGGATAGAAATCGGAATTAGCACCACATATCCAAACGGCCTGGGTCGGATTTGAAAAAATCGGATCTGTGTCGTTCATATTGTCAATAAAAGATCGGATACAGGTCACATATGGGCGAAAAGATCGGATTTGAGTCACTTCAGCCTGCAGTGTGAACGTAGCCTAAAGGCGCAGATGCCGACTTTTTCACGGCTGAATCGTGCAGATCTGATTGCTTTCCTTTGAGCATACAGAATTTACCCTGATGAAATTATTCAGACACTCCAACACCCCCCCCCCCCCCCAAAAAAAAAAAAAAAAATTGGATCTGCACGATTCAGCCGTGAAAAAGGCGGCATCCGCTAAAAGGCGCGCCGTTTGCATCCCTGTTTAAACTCATAGGTTAACCGACTTTAACCGGCTAATGAGGCTTGGTGGTCGGTCAAGATTTTTTTTTAGTTTTCGCCATCCCTACTTCAGAACAACACTGAGTGACCACTCTCTGCTGTACATCGATGGCTCACTCGTGAAGAACATCAAGAGCACCAAATTCCTTGGTGTTCATCTGGCAGAGAACGTCACCTGGTCCCTCAACACCAGCTCCATAGTCAAGAAAGTCCAGCAGCACCTCTACTTCCTACGGAGGCTGAGGAAAACCCATCTCTCATCACCCATCCTTGCAATATTCTACAGAGGGACTATTGAGAGCATTCTGAAGCGCTGCATCATGAATTTGGGAGTTGCACCGTGTCGGATCACAAGACCCTACAGTGGATAGTGAGGACAGCTGAGAAGATCATCGGAGTCTTTCTTCCCTCCATCACGGACATTTACACCACACACTGCATCTGGAAAGCCACCAGCATCATGACCCCACACACAATCTCTTCACCCTACTGCTGTCTGGAAAAAGGTACCGAAGCATTCGGGCCTTCACAGCCAGGCTCTGTACCAGTTTCTTTCCACATGCCATCATACTTCTCAACTCTGAAGCACTGGACTGATGCACAGGGACTGTTGATCACACCACTCGCACTACAGTCTTTGCACAGTGGACAATAATGCACTATTACTTTATAATGTCTCACACACATGGTTTACATTTATTTATTCCCTTTTCTTATACTACCTCAATATACACACTCAACTTTCCGCACATTAACAGTAGCAGGTTGGCGATATACTGTTTGTGCTAGTTGTCGTATTTGCACCGTCCTTGTTGTCTGCACTTTACGTTGTGTCGTTTATTGTCTGCAGTGTTGCACTCTTGCACTTTTGTAGATTGTAGTCCTGTGATGTTTAATGTAGCGCCGTGGTCCTAGAGAAATGTGTCCGTGTCCGCGTGGGTTTCCTCCGGGTGCTCCGGTTTCCCCCACAGTCCAAAGACATGCAGGTTAGGTTAACTGGTGACTCTAAATTGAGCGTAGGTGTGAATGTGAGTGTGAATGGTTGTCTGTGTCTATGTGTCAGCCCTGTGATGACCTGGCGACTTGTCCAGGGTGTACCCCGCCTTTCGCCCGTAGTCAGCTGGGATAGGCTCCAGCTTGCCTGCGACCCTGTAGAACAGGATAAAGCGGCTACAGATAATGAGATGAGATATTTTTAGCAAATGGAATATTTTCATTAACAGGTTATTATATTTTACTCCAACTTTTACAAATGTGAGTCAATAATTGTTGGTAATAGAAAATTAAAGTTCATTTTCTTAATTTCACAAAAGGAATATTTAAGTTGATGAAAAGGAAAATAAATGTTGCAATTGTTTTGGAAATAAAGTTGTCATCCCCCCCCCCTTTTCAAAAATTACTGTGGGAAAATCGAATCATGCAGCTAGTACTGTGAATCGAATCGATTTCTGAATTGGGTGAATCATCACATACCCAACCAGGGCTCGACATTAAGGACTGCCCGATTGCCCAGGGCAAGTAGGATGTGTCCCCGACATGCCTCACCAGGCAAGTTGGAATGAGCATATATTACAAACTAGCACCACAAAAATTAGGCTTTTTGATCTTTTATTTCAGTTCCTAAAAGCGTCCCTTGCTACATATCTGCCAATGTGTCTTGGCTGTTTTCTTCGTCTCAGTTTCATTTATTACCCCCACTGTTGGGGTATGGTACGCGTACTGTTTATAGACCCCTTGTGCATGATGTCATGCATCACGTGATAATTACAGCTGGGGTCAGACAGACACCGTCTTTCATGCAAGCTTTCATCGGTCTTTAATATGGTTAATTTTTGTGCTGCTTTTGCTTGTTCAAACAGAGAAAAGGCATTACCGTCTCCCCGCTATCAAGAAAAATGTTAACAAATAGAAGCAAATGCTTCAAAAACAAACAATGAGGAAATGAGTGGTTAAAGAATACGAGGAAAGGAGGTCAGCCTGAAAACTCCAGAGAAATTCATGATTGTTTTTGTAAAATACATTTTAAATACAAAGTTGGAAATGAGGATGAAAGAGTTTGCTTAAGAACCTCTTTCTTTCTTTCTTTCTTTCTTTCTTTCTTTCTTTCTTTCTTTATTTTCCTGCTCGCATTTGAGTCAGTTCCTTCATAAAAGTGTGTTTGACTTCTTACAGGTGAAGCAGCTTCCTTATTTAACACAGAAAACCCAGATTGGGTTCGAACAACTCGGGCATAAAAAAAACTCAACAAGGAGCGACATGCGCGATAAATCCTGAAAGAACAGAACAGATTAAGAGCAGAGAGAGCTGGAGCTTTGTTTCTGTTATCAGAGGAACACAGTCCTGTGCAAAATATTTGTCTTTTTTTTTTTTTTTAAATATGATCCACTGATTCAGTTACAGGTTGCCAGGTCTGTATAAAAACACACACACAACCTACGCACTAAACAGTAATTTTAAAGGGGTACCAAATATAATATATACAGTTGCTGATGTGACAAAGTAACGTATTCTTAAGTATTCTATCAAATTTATATACTAGAAAACAACGAAATATCTTGGTAATTGTAAATATAATAGTCGGTACGCTAAACGGCACAAGAGTCGCCATTTTTAAAAGACCGTGACGTCAGCCCTACCCACTGCACGAGGAGAGAAGCGTGTAATCATGGCGTCGGGCGCATCAAGTGAAAGCGACAGCTCTGTCGACTCATATGAAGAGATCCCGCAAGACACACTGCAAGCAGGCTATGGCTTAGAAGGGTACCAGTTTGAACCTAGGAGAGGTACTCTCGACTCCGGTGATGAAATAAGAGAAGAAAGCTCAGATGACGGCGAGGATGAGACTGATGCTGACCATGGGCATGGCGAGCGTGGGGCAGAGCGTCTGCGTGCAGGTGACACGGCGTGGTGCTCGTGCGGAAAATGTAACGTGGAGTTGCTCACGAGTCCAGCAGAATTTATTTGCTGCAATGAGATAGGCGCCACCCGTGGACTTGTGAAATCGTCGCAAGAGGCAGAAACAGGTATTTCACACGTGCTATTCCCAACCTCAATGAGCCAACACAACTGGGCACATACATACGTCATGAGTGTTACACAGAGAAAATGAACGTGCATTCTGATTGGATAAAATTAATATCATGGTTCAAACTGTGGAAATAGTTTGCTCGAGCTACTTTCAAAACACTATAACTTTCCAACCTTAGAACTAAAAACTTTTGTAAGTCTTGAATAAGGTTCATCAATGTGTGTTTTATTGTTATATTTACTCTATATATTGCCCTCTGTTCCCCTTTAAACGCAAACATTATCATGTCTGTCATGACGCAGCACGGTTTTTTTTTTTAAACCTAGAGGTGGATGATATATATTAAAAAAATAAAAATAAAAAATAAAAAACACACACACACACACAACAAGATATAAATATTCTCACACACAGTACTGTTCAAAAGTCTTGGCACCCTATTGTTTTCTTCATACAAACTTTGTTACAGATGTCTACATTATCAAGTCATGAACCTACAGTTTGAGAGAATTCTACACAAACACACTGGACTTTACAACAGCTGCATGCATGTGAAATGGAAATAAATCGACTAAGACAGGAAAAACTATTTAGGATAAAATTGCTATTGTCCGTTACAAGTAAAAGTAAAAAGTAACCAATAACCAGACTTAATAATAAACTTAATCAATAACCAAACTTCAACTCAATGTGTGATCTTCATTTTATGTTGCAATTCACAACTATTCTATGGTTTTCCTATGGAAAGTGGAAATTAGCCCCCACTTGCCCCCCATGGCAAGTGGGTTTAAAAGTTAACGTTGAGCCCTGCCAACATAAATGTATGCGAGCATGTGAACAATGCCACTTGTGTAGCAGCTTTGCATACGAATGTATGCATAGTGAAAGTGTTCTGAGAACTCACTGATGTCAAAATTAACAGAATTATTTTGTGCTTTTGTTAAGATAATCGCCATTTTCATTCAGAAGTGAAAAAAGGTGCACCAATTTGGCCATGCATACCGTGTCTCTTCTTTCAGGATTTGGGGCGGGGGGGAACCCACAACTCACTTGTGGCATGTGTTGAAGTATACAACTGTTCAGTGTCAAATGATGGTGCATTAAGTATAAAAAATAAAAATTACCTGAAAGTGCTTTGTGTGTCCAGGTGTAGCCGACACAGACACTTTCTTATTCCTAAAAATGGTGTTGATGGTGGAGCTTTTGCCAACATTCGGATATCCCACCTTAAACAGATATAAAATCATGTCAGGCAGATGAAATGGATAAAGCCTGTGTGTGTGTATAAATTCAAGCTCACCAGTCCTACTGTGAGTTGGCCCTGCTTACACTTGGGTCCAGAATGTGCGGATTTAAACATTTCTAGCAGTTCATCTTTGCGCAGCAGATGGCTCGAGTTATAAAAAGAACAGTCTGAAGACGCTGTACACTTCCCTTTCTCCTCTTCGTCTCCTGATGCCTCAGAGCAGGTTTGCCAGTCTTCCTCGGAAATACAGTCCTCAAAACTCGATGTCGTGTCCTCTTCCTCATCATCTTCACCTTCCTCTTGGCTCCGCTCCTGCAAGACCTCGGGTGCACTGTGGCAAACTGGCGTCTTCTCTGTGGCTCCCTTACATTCTGTATCACTTAGCTCCTCAAGGTCATCAATAACTTCTCCCTTTAAACACCACACAGGAGATAATCACAGGGTGACGTATGAAATACGTCGGACTACATAAACATACTAGTGCAATTTATTTATAGTTCACCTGCTTTTAGGAATTGATTAAAATTTACTCTATGAAAATGTTAACTGGAATATTGGCATGCACTTTATTATAATAAATATCTACACATGCATGTATGTGTATATACACATGCAAAACCTTTATTATATTTAAAAAAACAAAAACCCAACACCTGTTGAGACATGAGCAATACATATTATATACAACCCCAAATCAGAAAAAGTTGGGACGGGATGGAAAAAACACACAAAAAAAAAGGCAGCGGTTTCTAAATTTACTTTGACTTGTATTTCACTGCAGACAGAATGAACCCAAGAGATTTTATGTTTTGTTGGTCAACTTCATTTCATTTATTAATATACATCCATTCTTGCGTTTCAGGCCTGCAACACATTCCCAAAAATAAAAAAAGTTGGGACGGGGACAATCTAGGACTAATAATGGGGTAAAACAAAGCGAGATGGATTTCATAAAACTGGTGAAATTTATTTCCCTCTGAAATGTGGTCATTGTGATATGTTTAGTTCTGTAATCATACCTGCAAACTCATGAGGGTTGAAAAAGGTGACAAACTACCGGTAACCCCCCGGCCCCCTTAAACAGCGTGCAATCAAGGAAAATAAAGGGAAAAGACAACATTTATTCATTTTTAGCTTTGCAATTTTCAGTTTTGCATCTGACACCTCATTACATTACCATTAAGGAAGGGAAAGTATAAAAAGTAAAATTTGAATTTAAAAAAGTAATTTTTGAAGTGTGACACTGGAAACTTTCTTAAGCAGACCAGTTTATCATTTTTTAGACCTTTTGTCACGAACAAGCCGTTCAAGGGCACATTTATGCTGCTCTGCCATGTGCCTCTTTCGCGCCATGCTATCCTTCTTCACCACCTCTGCCCTATTACCAGCAGCACTGGTAGATGGCTGGACACCAAATTCAGCCCTCCTTTCCTTCAGTGCTGCCAAATTCATGGTGTGAGAGTGTGTGTGTGAGTGAGAGAGAGAGAATCTCTCTCTCTCACTCACACACACACTCACTCACTCACTCACACTCTCTCTCACTCACTCACTCACTCACTCACTCACTCACTCACTCACTCACTCACTCACAACTGGTTCTCCGAATACAACCGAGATCAACACATATTACGTTATAATTTTGACAATCCCACCAATAGTTTCACATAAAAATGATTTCTCTTCCCCAAAACATGCGTTTATAGATCCTTATGTTCAACAAAAAAATGACTTTATTCAAACTGATTTGACATTTTTTTCTGTTTTGTTTCAGCCCACAGAAACATCTTCCTTGTCGCGCGTTCGGTTCAAACGTAACAGCCCCGCCCCTTGCGTCTTACGTCATAAAAACGCGACTCACAGACCACCAAATCACAGGTACCAAAAAAACCACCCTAAAGCCTCTTTAAATTGCACTCATCGTAACACAGCTTTCTCCGCATACTAAAAATGTTTTTCCGTCTCCAGATGTAATATAGAGTTCCGGAAAAAATCAGAAAATATGATTCCGTGAGCTGTTTTCAAGACTCAGTGTCCCGTTCTGCATTGCGTTTGGATGATCTCTGCCATCCTCCTAAACACACCCGTATTCAAGAAAACCCCGCCTCTATTCAGTTACAATTCGCGGATACTGTCCAGTGTTCTGTAAGAATATTGGCTCATTGGAATGTCATCCAATCAGAGAGACGTTTGAAGTATGAAGAAGGCAGAAATGGTCTGAATGTGGGTGTGAGGAGAAAAGTAGTAGTAGTACTTTGAAGTAGTAGTACATTGAAACCAAATGTTCGGCAACGTAGCCTCGCGCACCCCCCCCCCCCAAAAAAAACCTCTTCGGATCTACACGATTCACACAAGTGACCTATTTTGGGATCAAAATGGCGAATTTCGCCGAAAGGTGACTAGTTTGCAGGTATGTGTAATATCTCACAAAATCTCAGGCCATTCTGTGGCTGGGAAGTTATTTAATTTGAGGGGATTAAAGCAAAAAATGTGCATGAAATCGCTCGCTTTGTGCAGTCGAGCAGACAGAGGAAGTCCGTGTGTGTGTGCTGTGTATGCGCAGGTTTCCCTTTGACCGTGCACTGACAGTTCCATCATTCTGTCGCTAAACGAACAGCTGATCACACCGAGGTGCTCGCTGAGCACTGATATTTATTAGTTTGGTCCTGCATTTCCTTTCCTTCGTATACAACATAACGTCTTTTCTTTTCACTTTCCGTTACTGTAGTCGGTCTTTCACGTTTCATTCGCACACTCACGTCCTCCATTTTTCTCTCCTGTTTCAAATCTGTATCCCACAATGCCTTGCGCGAACGGGGAAAGCCCACCACGTGATGCATGACGGAGTATCTTTAATTGCGCCATGGTGAAGCAGGAAAAAAATAGCGGAGAATTTAGGGCCACGTGGATCTAAATTCATTAATTATTCTATTTAAATAACCTAATAAAATTGGAAGTCCGTGATTCGAATTCAGTAGCTTTTGGTCCTCTAAACAAAAATAATTGTGTGTTGGGAAAATTCTTTTTATGACCTACACTTCATCGCCATCAATCTTTTTTGTTTCTTTACAAACACATCGATTTTGTTCAAAGTCAAAAGACGTGTAAATTTGAAGTGCGCTGGAAGTATGTTAAATAACAAACGAAGTGTGTCCGAATGCTGTAAACGGGCCTTACCTTTTCTTCAGCATCCAGGCGTTGTGCCTCGGCCAGTGCAGACCAGAACACTGCTCTGATGCCTTCTTTCTGGAAATGCTTGGCCCAGGCACGACGCTGCTCTCTGGTAAGCAGATCTGCTTTGTTCAACAGTAGCATGTTCACCTTGTGACTCGAGACCTCTTTGACATATTTCTCCTGATGGGTGATTAAAGCAACAGCATGTTGTAGTCAATAGAGACAGAAAATTCAGAATCAGTTCGAGTAAAATGAAATGTGTTACGCACTAGATCTGGACAGCGGAAGAGCAAAGGGTTTCTGGCATCAACTATTTGAACCACAACATCACTGGAGAGGAAGGAAAAGAAAAACAAACAAACAAAAACAAACAAACAAAACCACTGTTGAATAATTACAAAGTTGACTCAAAGCATCACTATAGCATGAGGACATCTAATCACATTAAAAGTACCTTCTCTCGATAACTCTCCAAAGCTGCCGCCAAAAATCCAAGTTCCTCTCAAATGGGGTAAGAATCAGCTTCTGTTCCTCTTCCAGCCTTATACAGCAAAAAGGAGCAAAGTGCTGGAACGATTATCCACAAAAAAAAGTGGCAAAGAGCCGAAGTAGAAATTCGCTCCCTCACCTTGCCAGCTCTCGTCTCCATGTCAGGAAGCTGTCTCTTTCGGCTTGCTGGAGGAGCTCAGGGCTTGTGTTCTCATCCCAGTGTGGTCTGAAAGAAAAGGAAAAACACATTACACCAAAAGGCCCGTCACTGAAAAACTCAATCTACCATGTTGTCATAATTGCTCCTGGTACTCACTGTTTACAGTGAGTATTTTCAACACATTCATTAATTCACTCGTCAAAAGTACTTGTCAGAAGGAACTAGTAGAACTCAAAGCAAATGACGTCGACAGGGATGCCTTCATCACCAACAAGTCTAATTTTTCTTGTTACTACTGATTTGTTTTCCAGAACAGGCTCTTAAAAAAATACAAAAAAAACAAGAGTGCTCTGACAGCACAATATCCCCTGCTGGCAACTCGGCCATAACTCTGGTAAAATGCGACTAATTGAACAAAATTGCAATATGCGTATTACCGACATATAACAAAGAATCCTGTCAAGTTTTGTGAAATTCCTCCAAAAATTGTGAGGGAAGTTGATTTCAGAAAGCAAGCACACCTTGATGAAATTGCCAAAGTACAAGTTTGTTAATAATCAAGGGCATAACTCTGGGAAAATATGCCCAAATTAAATGAAATTTCAATATGCGTCTATCATAACAAAGCCTTTTCCAAAGTTTGGTGAAATTCCTCCACAAATTGTGAGAGGAGTTGATTTCAGAAGAACGTACACCCTCATGAAATTGTCAAAGTACAAGTTATTTAATCAAGGGTCAAAACTCTGGGGAAATTTTCACAAACGCAATTAAATTGCAATATGCGTATTACCGTCATATAACAAGGCTTTTTACCAAGCTTTGAGAAATTCATCCAAAAATTGTGAGAGGAGTTGATTTCAGAAGGCAAATACACTTTCATGAAATTGTCAAAGTATAATTTTGTTAATCAAGGGCTGTAACTGGGAAAATGTGACCAAATTTAACGAAAATTACAGTCTGTGTATTACCGACATATAACAAAGAATCCTGCCAAGTTTGGTGAGATTCCTCCAAAAATTGTGAGACGAGTTGTTTTCAGAAGGTGAGGACCCTTCCTGGGACGGACGGACGTCGCCACAACATAATTCCCCTTTGGGCCTTTTGGCCAGCGGGGGATAAAAACACGATTGATCTTGCTGTTACTTTTACCCTTTTAATCTCAATTCAAAAAGGTAATCGGTTTATTTGTATAAATCCTACAAACATTCAGCCAGTCTCTCGGGATATCGCGCTAACGAGACTCACGGACGGACGCACGGACAACCTGAAAATATAATGCCTCCCTAACTCAGTGGCAAAGCCATAAAATCATTCCGGTCTTACATTTCATACCGGAATAGCACAGATCCAAGCGCTACCACAAATGCTTTGGGGAATTCCTTTTACTCCTGTATTGATGGTGTTTGAAAGCTGTTTTGGTGTTGGTTGTCCAGCTTTCTTAAAACCTTCATGAATGTCAGCCTCATCCAAAGATCTTTACTGTTAGAGTATCAAGGTTATAGTTTTGAAACTGTCATGTTGTGTATTTTAACATTTATTGATGAGTTTTTGCAGGAAAGGAAATGGAATATCAGAAGTGTTGGACAAGATTCCTTTAACCAGAATATACTGCAGTCCTGTTGCTGACTGCACAATAACTCGATTTAATCCAATGAACGTTTGTTTTCAGTTTCACTCTACATGGTGAAACGTCAATCTACAGAGCTTACAGACCTTCGTGGGATGCGGAGGAACTGTTGGTTGTCTTCATGGAGTTTCTTCAACCTCTTGGTTTCCTCAGCTGTCAGTAGGCCACTCCTGGCTTCAGCTGGCACCAATCTGATGTTCAGTTTCTCTGAAACATTATTGCTCATGCGAATGAGACACTGTACTTTACCAAGACGACTGGATAAAAAGTGCAAAAGCAGCTACCTGCAGTAAATTCTGTTCCTGCGAGTTCAGCTGTGGCCAGAAAGTCATCCAAAGAGCTCTGCTCTGTTACAGACTGCAAATTCAGGCGACCCCAATCATATCCGTCATTCAGTTCACTGGTGTGAAGCTGGTGGGGAAAAAACCCAACATTATACCAGTTATTAGTTACATGTATATTATAATCTATAGCATGAGTAGAACAAATTCAGTTTATATAACAATTAAAGCTATCATGCCTTTTAGATTTTTTGAGTGTAGGTCATAAAAAGAATTTGATGATGATTGTTTACATGTTCGAAATAAACTAACAATGAATAAATAATCAGAAAACAAGAAAAGCAAAACAGCATTTGCAACAAGAACACGTAAAAAGCCACTAAATTAGAAAATAAAACCATAAATAATATAGGTAATAATAATAAAAAATCAAAACAAAAGAAAACAAAAAATACAAACAAGGATGCACTAAGCAATTTTGAGTTTACATGTCCAAAAAGGAGTGGGCTGAAGTAAAAACTTATTTAATCCCACCCCTCTTCTTTAGTCAATATAAATTGATTATATGCAATATATTACACACACGATACAGTATATATGCTGTATATTACACACACGCTATATTATATATATATATATATATATATATATATATATATATATATATATATATATATATATATACACACACCGTATTTTCCGGACTATACGTCGCTCCGGAGTTTAAGTCGCATCAGCCAAAAAATGCATTATGAAGACGAAAAAAACATATATACGTCGCACCGGACTATAAGTCGCACTTTTTTGAAGGGTTATTCTATCCATAGAATCTGTAATTCTATCTGATAAGCGGCACGTGGTTACTGCGCGACTGCATTGTTTGTTTATTTAATAAACGAACAGCTGAGCAGTGATAATGCGCCCTTTGCCCTGTAAGTAGCCTAGTCTGATTATTTTAAATATCTACTACTATCTTTAATACTATCACTATCGTTATTACTAATAGCCTATATTATTATTATAACTAATATTAGTAGCCTATTACTGATGCATTAATCAGTTTGCTTTTAAAATATTTTTACCGGTAGTGCTTATTATCGCCCCATGGCGCTTTCATCTGTGTTATTAAAGCTGTAGTCATCATCGAGGAGTGTCATTCTTCATTTTTGTCGAATTTTATTTCATCAAATCAGAGGTCAAGTAGGCTATAGGTATATCATCTCCAAAGACAGGTACGGTAGTAAAAACAACCGTCTAGTGAAAAAAAAAACAACAACCGCTTTTAAATCCCCTACTTAAATCCTTAAAATGAGTCATTTAACTCATGTCTTGTGTGATCTGATCTCCAATGGTGAAATAAACCGGTTGTGATGAGTACAGTCTATTATTTTAGAAGATAAATGTAATATATAATTTAATATATAGACTAATAAAAATTAATATTTTATAATATATCACGACATATTACTGTCTGTAACTGTTTGTCACTAAAGCGTTTTCTAAGATCATAATGTCTGATATTATTATTATTATTTTACACACACAATAAGCGCATGTGCATAAAGTTATAGTAAACCATCCCCCGCCTTTTTTTTTTTTTTTTGAGTCGCCGGACCCACCCACCTCCTGCGTTCTGGGACCTCCCACTTCACAAATTAAGCACTGCCTAAAATCACTACATAACTTATTTAAATAACTATAGGCCTATCATTAATAATAAAACACAGGTCAATCAAGTTTATCAAGCTGATGATTTCACTCCAAATCAGCAAATCCATTGAATTCCTCATCCTCGGTGTCGCTTCTGAACAACTCTGCCAACTCCAGCGGCAGATGAAGCGCCGTTTCCTCTTCTTCTGCGTGGCTGTCGTCAGACTCAGCATCAGCTCCAGTTATTCCGCGGTGAAAAAAAAAACCCAAAACATATATACGTTGCACCGGAGTATAAGTCGCATGGCCAGCCGAACCATGAAAAAAAGTGCGACTTATAGTCCGAAAAATACGGTATATAAAAATAAGTGCTGTCAAGCGATTAAAATATTTAATCGCGATTAATGTCGCGACTGTCATAGTTAACTCGCGATTAATCGCAATTTAATCGCACATTTTTGTCACACGAAAAACCATTGTAATTCTCTTACCAGCATAAAAAAGTGAATGGGCTTGTTTTGTACCAATGTTTTTCTTATTGCAAAGCATAACACGTCTTGACACAGCCACTGCAAACTGAAACCTAAGCTGAGCACCGTGGCTCTTCGTCCCGAGACTAACAAGAGAACCATGAGTTAAGTAATCTACTGCTTGAGTTAGTCTATCAGAGAGACAGGTTACACAGTGACGGTAGGCTTGACATGCTTGATTATAATATAAAGTACACTATTATATTAACTTTAAGTTGTTCGTTGATAAATATTGCATTGAATCTGATCTTTACTGTTTCAGCTCACTTAACACATTTTGTACTTTTACACTTTCTGCCTGTTGATGCGTCGCACTGTCCAATCAGAGGCGGCCAAATTTGCATATTACAGGAAGGATTTCTGGGATAGCATTGAGTTTACAGTTCAGAGGGATCTGGCTTCTTTAGATGCTGTCTTCTTAAAACTGAATAAATATTTAAAAAGCCAAATGAGCCAGTCTTTTGAACGGCTCTTTTCAAAGAACGGATCACAAAGATGCGGATCCCATCAAAGAGCCATAAATCCCATCTCTACTAGCGCACCCTGCCCGCGCTGGTTCTTTGAGGGAGGAGGGCCGAGGACTCTGGCTGTGCGGGGCGTGGCTAGCTGCTATCGGTTTTCTAAGCAAAGTCTCTGTTCCAAGTTCCTGGCAGTTTCAAAAGCTTATGAAAAACCTACATCATGTCACAGAGCGTTAATCTCGCGATAAATAAATTATCACCGTTAAAACTGAGTCAAGTTAACGCGTTAATAACGTGACATTTTTGACAGCACTTATATATATTTTAGTGCTGTCAAAGTTAACGTGATAATAACGCGTTAACGCGATCTCAATTTAACGCAATTTTAAAAAATAGTGCCGTTAAAGCAAATTCTAATTTGGCCCTGCGAGTCACCCGTAGTTCCTGTTGAGGCTTGTCACGCGCTGCTTCAATAAGAGTACGTGTGAGTGATGGAGAAAGGCATAGACATATAAACATCCTCGCCGCCATATTGGATGGGGCAAAGTGGAGATTCTTCAACCGTCTCTGGTATAGCGTCTAGACAGTAGCCGAGAATAAAGATGCCTCATTCATGTGCTGCGTTTAACTGTACCAACAGGTTTACCGTCCAAACGAGATCACACGGGATTACCTTTCACAGGTGAGACTGGAAAAATACTCTTCAATACTGTTCCTTCAGTCTTCAGTTTCCCAGCTCATCTCCACCGGGTAGGTGTAGAGTTATAAGCAGTGAGAATTAGATAATACAGTGCCACACTATGATAAATGTTTTTGAACGTATGATGAATGTTTTTATTTTTGTTATCTGTTTTTTTCTTCTTTTATGGCAAATACTTCTCTTCAAAAGAAACTAATGAAGAGTAAAATAAAACATTTTTTAATTTTCACAGTGATATGCACTTTATTTTTCATCCCTTGGTTTTCTCATCTAATATGGAAGTTATGGATGTCAGTGGCTGTGACAAGACGTGTTATGCTCTGCAATAAAAAAAAACAAAAACATTGGTACAAAGCAAGCCCATTCACTTTTTTATGCTGATAAGAGAATTACAATGGTTTTTCATGTGACAAAAATGTGCGATTAATCGCGAGTTAACTATGACAGTCGCGACATTAATCGCGATTAAATATTTTAATCGCTTGACAGTACTAATATATTTTATATATATATATATATATATATATATATATATATGCTGTATATTACACACGCTGTATATCAATTCTCTATGACTATATCATAATTATACAGTATCTGTATATCCATATGTCTACAAATAAGTTTACTACTAATACCATGCTCATAATGGAAAACAACAAGATAAAAACTTGTTGTTTTTATCAACAAGTAGATAAATTGTCAACAAGTCAGTAACATGACTGGGTATAAAAAGAGCATCCCAGAGAGACGGAGTCTTTCAGAAGTAAAGATGGGGAGGGGTTCACTGCTCTGTGAAAGACTGCATGGGCAAACAGTGCAACAACTTAAGAATAACGTTCCTCAATGTAAAACTGCAGAGAATTTGTGGATCACGTCATCGATGGTACATATCATGAAAAGATTCAGATAATCTGGAGAAATCTCTGTATGCAAGGCTGAAAACTGACACTGGATGCCTGTGATCTTCAGGCCCTCAGGTAACACTGCATTAAAAGCAGACACATGTCTGTAGTGGAAATCATCATATGGACTCAGGAACACTTCAGAAAACCATCGTCTGTGAAAACAGTTCATTACTGCATCCACAAATGCAAGTTAAAACCGGATATAAACAATATCCAGAAACACCGCCACCTTCTTTGGGCCCGAGCTCGTTTACGATGGACTGAGGCGAAGTGGAAAATTGTCCCGAGGTCTGACGAATCAAAAGTAGAAATTCTTTTTAGAAATTATGGACACGACGTCCTCGAGGCTAAAGACGAGAGGGACCATCCGGCTTGTTATCAGTGCACAGTTCAAAAGCCACCATCTGTGATGCACATAACATGGGTAGCTTGTACATCTGGGAAGGCATCATTAATGCTGAATGATATATACACACATTTCAGAGCAATATGCTGCCATCCAGATTAAAACTTTTTCAGGGAAGGCCTTCCTTCTTTCAGCAAGACACCGCCAAACCGCTTTCTGCACAGATTAAAACTGCATGGCTCTGTAGTAAAAGAGTCCGGGTGCTAAACTGGCCTGCTGCAGTCCAGACCTGTCTCCTACTTAAAACATTTGGCACTTTATGAAGTGTAAAATACGACAAAGGAGGCCCCGAACTGTTGAGTAACTGAAATTGTATATCAGGCAAGAATGAGACAAGATTTTTCTTTCAAAATTACAGCAATTGGTCTCCTCAGTTCCCAAACATTTACAGAGTGTTGTTAAAAGTAGAGGTGATGCAACACAGTGGTAAACATGCCCGTCCCAACTTTTTTGAAATGTGTTGCTGACATCAAATTCACATTACCCGTCGTAGATTATTTTCCCATAACTGCATGTCCCGTCGTGTGTTGTTTCTTCCATCACCTTAACTATTAAACACACTATCACACTTCTGAGGGACTGGCTAACTCCTGTAGCTCACTCGTTAGCAACGGAAGAAGAGATTATTATTATTATTAATAAAGTAAGCTCTGTTGCTATCAGGTTAGCTTCATACCCACGTGTCGTTTCTTCTGTGGCCTCGAGCTGCATTCAGTCTCTCCTTCATTAAAGCTCTTCCTAAACCTGTCCCGTCTCCACGACTCTTCTTCTTCCCCATACTGACGCGTGTGTAAACCCCTATCACACGTTCTCAACAGACGACACAAAGCGCCTCAAGTGTGTGTGTGAGAGACAAAGTCCCAAATGCTTCCTTATTGTAAATAGAGTGCACTTCATAGGGTGCATAAGCTGTTATTTCCGACTCAGTGTAGTGCGCCTATATAGGCAATAATAAGTAGTTTAGGAGCCAAAAGGAAGTGATCTGGAATGTTCCATGTTGATATGCAGAGGGTCGGATGATTACGAAAAAGACCGAATAAAGAAAACTTGAACTGAGGTTAATTTTCTGCGACGAGGGCTAGTGCTTCTTTAAAATAGTGTTTGTTCACGTGAGAAGAATTAAATCGGGCGATAACCCTTGAAATGGAGAAAACAAATACAAACACCCTTTTGGTTGCGTCTAAAGTCCCAGTGTTAAAAGTGTCGTCTAAAATCTTACTCCAGTAAAATGGTTCCGGTTTCACAGTGTTAAGACTGAGGCCCAGACAAATAAATATCTCATCTCATCTCATTATCTCTAGCCGCTTTATCCTTCTACAGGGTCGCAGACAAGCTGGAGCCTATCCCAGCTGACTACGGGCGAAAGGCGGGGTACACCCTGGACAAGTCGCCAGGTCATCACAGGGCTGACACATAGACACAGACAACCATTCACACTCACATTCACACCTACGGTCAATTTAGAGTCACCAGTTAACCTACCCTGCATGTCTTTGGACTGTGGGGGAAACCGGAGCACCCGGAGGAAACCCACGCGGACACAGGGAGAACATGCAAACTCCACACAGAAAGGCCCTCGCCGGCCCCGGGGCCCGAACCCAGGACCTTCTTGCTGTGAGGCGACAGCACTAACCACTACACCACCGTGCCGCCCCACAAATAAATATATAAAATATTATTTAAAAATGTATCCACCCTAGAAAACAGCATAGCTATTTAAAAAAAAAACACGTTTGTCCCGAGTTGTTTTTTTTTTTAGGGCCTGAGCACTGTTCGATGCGAAGTCCCTATTGTTTTTCGAAGGATTATTAGGGCCCGAGCACCGTTCGGTGCGAAGACCCTATTGTTTTTTGAAGGATTATTAGGGCCCAAGCACC
This sequence comes from Neoarius graeffei, assembly GCF_027579695.1. NCBI lineage: Eukaryota > Metazoa > Chordata > Actinopteri > Siluriformes > Ariidae > Neoarius > Neoarius graeffei. The sequence continues at coordinate 65,210,027 of NC_083583.1, forward strand.
GTTTGGTACGAAGACCCTATTGTTTTTCGAAGGATTATTAGGGCCCGAGTACCATTCGGTGCGAAGACCCTATTGTTTTTCGAAGGATTATTAGGGCCCAAGCACCGTTCGGTACGAAGACCCTATTGTTTTTCGAAGGATTATTAGGGCCCGAGCACCGTTCGGTACGAAGACCCTATTGTTTTTCAAAGGATTATTAGGGCCCGAGCACCGTTCGGTACGAAGACCCTATTGTTTTTCAAAGGATTATTAGGGCCCGAGCAGCGTTCGGTACGAAGACCCTATTGTTTTTCAAAGGATTATTAGGGCCCGAGCACCGTTCGGTACGAAGACCCTATTGTTTTTCAAAGGATTATTAGGGCCCGAGCATCATTCGGTGTGAAGACCCTATTGTTTTTCAAAGGATTATTAGGGCCCGAGCACCGTTCGGTGCGAAGACCCTATTGTTTTTCGAAGGATTATTAGGGCCCGAGCACCGTTCGGTGCGAAGACCCTATTGTTTTTCGAAGGATTATTATGGCCCAAGCACCGTTCGGTACGAAGACCCTATTGTTTTTCGAAGGATTATTAGGGCCCAAGCACCGTTTGGTACGAAGACCCTATTGTTTTTCGAAGGATTATTAGGGCCCGAGTACCATTCGGTGCGAAGACCCTATTGTTTTTCGAAGGATTATTAGGGCCCAAGCACCGTTCGGTACGAAGACCCTATTGTTTTTCGAAGGATTATTAGGGCCCGAGCACCGTTCGGTACGAAGACCCTATTGTTTTTCAAAGGATTATTAGGGCCCGAGCACCATTCGGTGTGAAGACCCTATTGTTTTTCAAAGGATTATTAGGGCCCGAGCACCGTTCGGTGCGAAGACCCTATTGTTTTTCGAAGGATTATTAGGGCCCGAGCACCGTTCGGTGCGAAGACCCTATTGTTTTTCGAAGGATTATTATGGCCCAAGCACCGTTCGGTACGAAGAACCTATTGTTTTTCGAAGGATTATTAGGGCCCGAGCACCGTTCGGTGCGAAGACCCTATTGTTTTTCGAAGGATTATTATGGCCCAAGCACCGTTCGGTACGAAGAACCTATTGTTTTTCGAAGGATTATTAGGGCCCGAGCACCGTTCGGTACGAAGACCCTATTGTTTTTCGAAGGATTATTAGGGCCCGAGCACCGTTCGGTACGAAGACCCTATTGTTTTTCAAAGGATTATTAGGGCCCGAGCACCGTTCGGTACGAAGACCCTATTGTTTTTCAAAGGATTATTAGGGCCCGAGCATCGTTCGGTGAGAAGACCCTATTGTTTTTCAAAGGATTATTAGGGCCCGAGCACCGTTCGGTGCGAAGACCCTATTGTTTTTCGAAGGATTATTAGGGCCCGAGCACCGTTCGGTGCGAAGACCCTATTGTTTTTCGAAGGATTATTATGGCCCGAGCAGCGTTCGGTACGAAGACCCTATTGTTTTTCGAAGGATTATTAGGGCCCGAGCACCGTTCGGTACGAAGACCCTATTGTTTTTCGAAGGATTATTAGGGCCCGAGCACCGTTTGGTGCGAAGACCCTATTGTTTTTCGAAGGATTATTAGGGCCCGAGCACCGTTCGGTACGAAGACCCTATTGTTTTTCGAAGGATTATTAGGGCCCGAGCACCGTTCGGTACGAAGACCCTATTGTTTTTCGAAGGATTATTAGGGCCCGAGCACCGTTCGGTGCGAAGACCCTATTGTTTTTCGAAGGATTATTAGGGCCCGAGCACCGTTCGGTACGAAGACCCTATTGTTTTTCGAAGGATTATTAGGGCCCGAGCACCGTTCGGTACGAAGACCCTATTGTTTTTCGAAGGATTATTAGGGCCCAAGCACTGTTTGGTGCGAAGACCCTATTGTTTTTCAAAGGATTATTAGGGCCCGAGCACCGTTCGGTACGAAGACCCTATTGTTTTTCGAAGGATTATTAGGGCCCGAGCACCGTTCGGTACGAAGACCCTATTGTTTTTCAAAGGATTATTAGGGCCCGAGCACCGTTCGGTGCGAAGACCCTATTGTTTTTCAAAGGATTATTATTTTTTTTCTGTCGTGCTTGGCTTTTTTTTGAGGCATTTCCCATGCACGAAAACTCATGAAATTTGATACACATCAGTCATTGTAACCGCTTCTCAGACACAGACGTTTGGCCCCGAGCATGGCCCAGGGACTTCATAGTGCCCCTTTTTCCATTTCCCATTGAAATGAATGGGTAGAACTTTGGAGTGATGATGTCATAAGGTCATTTGGATTGATGATGACGTGGTCATTTTTAACGTACTCCTCCGAGACGGTTCATCAGATTCATGTCAAACTTGGCAAACATGATGCCAAGATATTGCTGAAGTTGAATTGCGAAGGGATTTTTGATATGTTGTAATGTTGAAATGGCAATAATGGCCCAGGGACTTCATAGCGCCCCCTATGCATTAGCCATGCTCAACAGGGCATGAGGTAATTGGGCTTATATGCGTTTGGACACATGGTCATTTTTAACATACTCCTCCTACACTACGTTCAGACTGCAACCTGAAACGACCCATATCCGATTTGCTGTGAAATCCGATTTTTTTGTTAGGCCGTTCACATTACCAATTATATGAGACTTGTATGCGATCTCCAATATGAACAGAAAATGACCCAAAAGTGTCCCGCATGCGCAAATTGACACGTAATAAGCACATCTACGTAATACGTAAACAAAAAAAAAGCGCACTCTTCATGTTTAATGATTTCTTTTTTTGTTTGTTTGTTTGTTTGTTTAATTATCTGGTTAGTGTTAAAGTGTGAGGTCTCGTGTGTGTTTTTGTTTCTGAACTGAAATGAAAACGTGTAGCCTGGTAACGAGGGTTGACTCCTAAATGTCTCTCTAATTTCTATATAAGTGCACTACATGTTACTAGGAAGTAATGGATTTTTAAACTCTATATAGTGCACTCGAGCTTCAGTAGGCAGTCATTTGGGATACGGCCGCTGTATTACCAAACTCTTAATTCAGGCTTAATAATTTGCACATATTTATTTCGTCATATTAATAAACTTTTTCTACATTTTTATAAATATTTATTTAAATTGTTTATAGCCAGCTGAATTCTGCAACTTCTCTCAGCGCTGGCTCAAGGTGCATAAACACCAGTGCAGTTTGCTATGGAGATGAGGTGAGACCTGGCGATGTGGTACAGGATGGTTTAAGTTATAAATCAGTTATAGAAACTGTTTTATTTAATCAGGCTAACAGATAAACATCCAGGTCCCTACCAAATCCACCATTAGCTTGATCAATTCTATAAAAGTCTATTTAAATTCTGAAAACTGTACAAATGTTGTTGTTTTCCACCAAAGAGGCAGGATTAGCCAACGCAGAATAGTGACGTTTGTCTCTTGTTGATGACGTGTAGGTCACATGAATGCGACCTGTCCGGTCAGACTGCAGTCGCATGTGAAAATATCGGATATGCATTGGATATGCATAGGACCACATATCCAAGCGGCCTGGGTCGCATGTGAAAAAATCGGATCTGTGTTGTTCAGATTGTCAATAACAAATCGGATACAGGTCGCATATGGGCAAAAAAAATCGGATATGGGTCGTTTCAGGGTGCAGTCTGAACGTAGTCCTAGACGGTTCATCAGATTCATGTCAAACTTGGCAAACATGATGCCAAGATATTGCTGAATGTTGAATTTGATATCTTGTAATATGACTCTGATTCTGATACTCTTTAGCCGTTATAGCATCTTTATTAACAATCACAATCTTACACTTTCTCTAGTCGCGGTGGGGAGAACTCCGAACTCTTTTCATCTCTTTACAAACATAACACGCCTGGGCATGTCCTAAACAAAATGTGGTGTCACAACATGAGTTTCAGGCTTGTGACTTGTAACCCACTGTGGTGAAAACAAAACACTGCACCTCATTAAACTGCATTACAATCACATATCACATATTGTAACTTTACAAAATATTGGATATCGTGAGTCTGATGATATAACATATACAATTCTGTGCACACTCATAGTCATGTGCATATTTATGCATACACACATACACTCTCTCACAAGTACGCACTCACATGTACATGCAACATCTATGAGCACACTCTCTTTCACACACACACCTTCTCTCTCTCTCTCTCTCTCTCTCTCTGACAAACAGACACACACACACACACACACACACACACACACACACTAATAGTGACCTGCCATCATTGTGCATTTTGTTGCAGACATATGAAAACTCTGCATGTACACACACACACACACACACACTGCAGACACAGGAAAGCTAAGATGACTTAAGATTACAGCGTGAGATAGAGATAAGGAGGAGACACGTATAGTTTTGTACATATATAAATGTACATTTTCACACCACAGAAACACACACACACACTTACAGTCTTTGTCTATCTCTCATCCGTCAAGCAGTCATGGCATTTGCAACATGCACATCACCTTTGAACATTTGATGAATATATGACATGTGACTGTTTTGTTGGGTGGCAGAATGTCCTGGGTTGCGGAACCACACGTGCGAGGGCCCGTCAAGGTCGCTAGCGGCTTTAATTTTTTTTGTAATTGCTGCCCCGCCCCCTTGTTTACACTTGAGCCAATTAACTATTGTCAGTTTTCCCCGGTGTTGACAAATTAATGTTTTCTGTTGAGAAAGTCAAGATCTGTTCATAACATCTACTGTTTATTTAATATGTAATATTATTACCAATTTCGCATATATATAATTGCAACAGATTGAAATGACCAATTAAGTGATTAAATTCACATAAACAGTTTTGTCATTCTTTTTTTTCATCATTAATATATTCCAGGTACTAAATGAGAATTTACTGAGGCAATTGATGCTGTTCCTAACAAAGTTAATATACTGTATATGGCCAAAAGTTTGTGGACACCTGACCATCAAACTCGTGTGTTGCTGAACATCCCATTTGACATTGCTCTGGGTTCTTGGCTAATGGAGCTCGCTTTGTGCACAGGGGCATTGTCATGCTGGAACAGGTTTGGGCCTCTCACTTCCAGTGAAGGGAAACTGTAATGTTACAGAATACAAAGTCAAGTCAAGTCAAGTTTATTTGTATAGCGCTTTTAACAATAAACATTGTCACAAAGCAGCTTTACAGAATTTGAGCGACTTAAACTCTCATCTCATCTCATTATCTCTAGCCACTTTATCCTGTTCTACAGGGTCGCAGGCAAGCTGGAACCTATCCCAACTAACTACGAGCAAAAGGCAAGGTACACCCTGGACAAGTTGCCAGGTCATTACAGGGCTGACACATAGACACCCATTCACACCTAATTTAGGGTCACCAGTTAACCTAACGTCTTTGGACTGTGGGGGAAACCGGAGCACCCAGAAGGGACCCACGCGGACAACATACAAACTCCACACAGAAAGGCCCTCACCGGCCACAGGGCTCAAACCCAGACCTTCTTGTTGTGAGGCGACAGCGCTAACCACTACACCACCGTGCCGCCCATGACTTGAAACATGAGCTAATTTTATCCCTAATCTATCCCCAGTGAGCACGCCTGTGGCGACGGTGGCAAGGAAAAACTCCCTCAGACGACACAAGGAAGAAACCTCGAGAGGAACCAGACTCAAAAGGGAACCCATCCCCATCTGGGCAACAACAGACAACATGACTATAACATTAACAATCCTAACATAAAGTCAGCTTCGTTGATGCTATAACCCCCCACCGATGGAAATCTGAGCGCAAAACCGTTCACGACAACCGTAGTCCCAAAGTCAGCAAGTCAATTACAGTCCCCAGCCACAAGAGCACCACTGCAAGAGTCCAGAGCATCCTCCAGCCATGACCTCCAACTGTCCACATGGGGCCACCCTCCACAGGAGCGATGCAATGAGACTCCAACCAGACACAGGGCATGAGGATGAATCAGGCAGGTCCGAGGAGCAGAAGAGGTCAGCATCTCGATCCCAGGACCAACATGTAACTCAGAGGGACAGATTTGGGGGGGAAGAAGAGAGAGAAAACACAGGTTGTTAGGTATGCCCAATGTCACCTGAATAAGTAGGAACAGTATACATATTGCACTGAGTACAAGCAGGGACTCCGGCAATTAACTATGACAGCATAACTAAAAGGGGAGAGCCAGAAGGTAACACAGACATGACGAAGCCCTGGGACATAAAGCAGCCAGCCACTACACCATCAACAAACTCGAGTGAGCAAGTGAGTGGGGACTGACAGCATCCATACATCCCAGTTTACCAAAACACTCTATGTATGAGGACCCTCCAGATCTACACCTTTACCTCATAAACACCATTAACAAAAGGCTTGACTAAACAGATATGTTTTCAGCCTAGACTTAAACGCTGAGACTGTGTCTGATTCCCGAACACTACTTGGAAGGCTGTTCCATAACTGTGGGGCTTTATAAGAAAAGGCTCAAAGACATTCTAGACAAGTCTGTGTTTCTAACTTTGTGGCAATAGTTTGGGGAAGAACCACATATGGGTGTGATGCACAGGTGTCTACATACTTTTAACCATAAAATGTGTTATATTTGTCTTGGTATATATGTCTGTTTTTCTTTCCATCGTGAAATGAAATGTAATAAACATTTCAGCATTGCTGTTTTTTATTTTTTAGTTTAATTTTTTTTAATTTTTGTATTATTATTTTTCTTACGATAAGCATTGACACATACATTGACACTCTGGGGAAATGTTGTATAGCCAATGGTCAGGCTGGGGTGGCACAGTGGTTAGGACTGTCACCTCACAACAAGAAGGCTCTGGATTTGAGCCCAGTGGCCGACAGGGGTCTCTCTGTGTGGAGTTTGTGTGTTCTCCCCATGTTCTCTGCTTGCTCTGGTTTCCCCCACAGTCCAAAGACATGCAGTTAGGCTACTAACTGGGTACTCTAAATTGCCCATAGGTGTGAGTGTGCAGAAAGGAACTGGCCACCCTACTGCTGCAATTCTGGCCAAGTCAACCAAACATGGTCCCCCTCAAGCCTGGATCGGGTTCAGCAATGACAATGACAAGTTCAAAGTTGTTGTCAGGATAAGATATGAATGTGGATATACTATATGTATGTTTAATATATGTTTGCCTACTTTATATCTTTTCGAGGAAGAATAAAGTTTTTCACATCACCATAAATCATTAAAAAAAATTAGCCGGAAGGAGGAAAGTTGAAATATAGAAAAGAAATATTTGTCTTGGTATATATGTCTGTTTTTCTTTCCATCGTGAAATGAAATGTAATAAACATTTCAGCATTGCTGTTTTTTATTTTAAGTTTAATTTTTTTTAATTTTTGTATTATTATTTTTCTTACGATAAGCATTGACACATACATTGACACTCTGGGGAAATGTTTTATAGCCAATCCACCTCCTGATTGGGTGGGAGGAAACTGGAGAAATGGGCAGAGGGGAACACATGGGACTGATAGAAACCCTGGATTGATGCAGCAACTATGGAACTGTGAGTCAGCAATAATAATAATAATAATAATAATAATAATAGGCAATATGGTGGTGCAGTGGTTAGCACTATCACCTCACAGCAAGAAAATTCTGGGCTCAAAGCTAATGTCCAAGTGGTGCCGTTCTGTGTGGAGTTTGCATATTCTCCCTGGACCTGTGTGGGTTGCCAAAAGTGTTGTCCAACTACAACCCAGAGAGAACAAGAATACATGCCACCATCAGAGCTTCAAGCCAATGCTCTCTGAGCTGTAATACTGCAGCCACTGCACACATGTGCTAAACTTCACGGACCAATATTCCCAGCCATGGCTAACAAAGTTTGGCATTTATTCATCATTACAAGTGCTTAGAAGCTGAAAGCAAGTACAAGCTTTTTGTGAGATAATTAGTTTTCTTCCGACATTAATAAAGAAGCTTGAGCGAAGATTTTTCAGCTTTCAAAGATATTTATTCAATATTCAGTGCAATTATTATCTCAACTGAACTGCTTTGGCCAAAATCAAGTCAAGTCAATTTTATTCGTATAGCACTTTTAACAATAAACATTGTTGCAAAGCAGCTTTACAGAATTTGAATGATTTAAAACATGAGCTAATTTTATCCCTAATCTATCCCCAATGAGCAAGCCTGTGGCAACGGTGGCAAGGAAATACTCCCTCAGACGACAGGAGGAAGAAACCTCGAGAGGAACCAGACTCAAAAGGGAACCCATCTTCATTTGGGCAACAACAGACAACATTAACAGTTTTAACATGAAGTCAGTTTTGTTGATGTTATATCTCTTCATTGATGGAAACTTGAATGCAAAACTGTTCATGACAACTGCAGTCCTAAAATTAGCAAGTCAACTGTAGTCCTCAGCCATAAAAGCATTACTGTAAGTGTCCAGAGCGTCTTCCAAGTGTGACTTTCAACTGTCCATATGGGGCCGTCCTCCACAGGAACGATGTGATGAGACTCCAACCAGGCATAGGGCATCAGGATGGATCAGGCAGGTCCGAGGAGCAGGAGAGGTCAGCATCTCGATCTCAGGATTGACATGTAACTCAGAGGGACAGATTTTGGGGGGGGAGAGAGAGAGAGAGGGAGAGAAAACACAGGTTGTTAGGTATTCCCAATGTCACCTGAATAAGTAAGAACAGTATACATTTTGCGCTGAGTACAAGCAGGGACTCTGGCAAAACTAACTATGACAGCATAACTAAAAGGGGAGAGCCAGAAGGTAACACAGGCATGAGGGAGCCCTGGGACATAAAGCAGCCAGCCACTACACCGTCAACAAACTCGAGTGAGCAAGTGAGTGGGGGACTGACAGCATCCATACCAAAACAGTTTACCAAAACACTCTATGTCTGAGGACCCTCCTTTATCCCTCCTGACCCTCCTAAGGACTACTCCTTTACCTCATAAGCACCATTAACAAAAGGCTTGACTAAACAGATGTTTTCAGCCTAGACTTAAACGCTGAGACTGTGTCTGATTCCCGAACACTACTTGGAAGGCTGTTCTATAACTGTGGGGCTTTGTAAGAAAAGGCTCTGCCCACTGATGTCGCCTTCACTATACGAGGTACCAGCAGATAGCCTGCACCTTTTGATCTAAGTAGGCGTGGCGGGTCATAGAGGACCAGAAGTTCACTCAGGTACTGTGGAGTGAGACCATTCAGTCCTTTAAAGGTCAATAGTAGTATTTTATAATCAATACAAAATTTGATTGGGAGACAATGCAGTGTGGATAAGACAGGGGTGATGTGGTCATATTTTCTAGTTCTAGTAAGCACTCTTGCTGCTGCATTTTGAACTAACTGGAGCTTGTTTATGCACTTACTGGAACATCCAGACAGTAAGGCATTACGATAATCCAACTTGGAGGTAACGAAAGCATGAACTAGTTTTTCTGCGTCGTGTAGTGACATTAAATTTCTTGTCATAGCAATATTTCTGAGATGAAAGAAAGCTATCTGGGTAATGTTATCAATGTGAGTTTCGAATGAAAGACTGGGGTCAATAATCACCCCGAGGTCTTTTACTGCTGCACGTGAAGAAACAGAAAGGCCATCCAGAGTTACTGTGTAATCAGAAAACTTACTTCTAACTGCATGTAGTCCTAGTACAAGTACTTCAGTTTTGTCAGAGTTAAGCAGAAGGAAGTTAATAAGCATCCAGTGTCTAATGTCCTTCACACATTCCTCAATTCTAATAAGCTGGTGTCTCTTTAAAATCATTAATATGTTAAAAAAAAGCCTCAGTGAGGCTGTAGCTCATACCAGCCAAGACATCCATAAAATAAATATGACAGGTGGTGCCACCATCTTGACAATTTTTATGCACACCCACCTGAGAAATATTGTATGTGAGTTTGAATGAAATCCAATCAATCCGGTAAGAAGAGAAGCAGGTTTTGTAAATTGTGGACAGACAACGATGATGGACAACGACAGACTGACGATGGACAAATCATCTGGCCAGATCAGCCAACAAAAATCAGTAACTTGTTCCATGGACATCTTGAGTAGAATTTTGGCCGATGACTGCCCACATAGAAAAGTATGACCTTGCCACCAGCAGAGCTCTGGTCTTACATTCTTCCAGCCATGGTATTTCAGCCAATGCACACATTTATTGAACTGCAGAGACCAAAATTGTCAGCCATGGCCAACAAAAGTTGGCATTTGGTCATTGCCACTAGTCTTTCAAGGGTCATGAGGTTCTACTGAAATTTGAACTCAGATCACTGGAGTCAAAATCCAGAGTGCTAACCATTAAACCATGGAACCAAGCTACTCTGCCCCTTTTCTTTTCAAAAGGTCAATTTTGGTCAAAAGTCAAAGTGACCACCATTGCTTACACTGGGATTATACTGCAATCAACTGCAGACCTGCAGAATTGGCCCAAATCATCTTGAACAGAATTTGGTCCAGATTGATGGTCACAAAGGGTTTGGGACATGAACTCTTACTTGATCAAAACAAAGGTATCAGCTCAGACACTCTGTCTACTTTAGTAAAGGACCTGGAATAATGGCTTTGAAGGCTCTACTGAGATTTGAATTCAGGTTGCTGGATTCAAAGTGCTAATCATTACACCATGGAGCCAATCATAGCTTCCTTGCTGGATTTTGCCAGCTGATTACTGCCAAATACTGACTGATATCTGGCAGCAAGTACCTTTCCCATTGGTCTTGTAGCCAGGAATGATTGTCCTCGATGAAGGCATTGTGCTCAAAATGCCGACCCCAATGCCAAAACCGGGGATCAACCCAGGGACTTTTAGATCTCCAGTCTAAAAAGTTTGATTTAAAAATTTGTCATTTGTCACATATATTTAGCAAGTAAAGTACAAGCTTTTCTGCGATAATTGAGTTTTGCCCAAAATCTTTTACATGTGAAACAAAAATCAATAACTTGTTCCATGGACATCTTCACTAGAATTTTCACTTACTATCACCTACACAGAACAAATACGACCTTGCTGCCATCAGACCTCCAGTCTAAATTGCAGCTGTGAAATTGGAGCCAATGGCACATAGCCTTAACTGCATGGACCAAAGTTGTCAGCCATGGACTATTTTCATATTCAGCTACATTTGTTCTCTATTTGTCTTTACATATGTTTGAAATCTGAAAGATTTTGTAGGTTCCACAAGAGATTTGGACTTGGATTACTGGATTCAAAGTCAACCAAGTGAGCTTGGTCAATGGTTACAAAATCATCAACACGTGAAACAAAAATCAGTACCTTGTTCCATGTACATCTTGAGTAGAATTTTGACTGATGACTACCCACATAGAAAAGTATGACCTTGCCACCAGCAGAGCTCTGGTCTTACACTCCTCCAGCCTTGGTATTTCAGCCAATGCACACATTTGTTGAACTGCAGGGACCAAAATTGTCAGCCATGGCCAACAGAAGTTGGCATTTGGTTGTCACTACTAGACTTTCCAGGTTCTACTGAGATTTGAACTCAGATCACTGGTATCAAAAACCAGAGTACTAACCATTACACCATGGCACCAAGCTATTCTATACCGTTTCTTTTCAAAAGGTCAATATAAATGTATAGTGACCGCAATTGCTTACACTGGGATTATACTGCAATCAACCCCAGACCTGCAGGATTGGCCCAAAGTTATCTTGAACAGAATTTAGTTGAGATTGATGGTCACAAAGGGTTTGGGACATGAAATCTTACTTGACCAAAACAAACCACCTCTCAAAGTCTGCTGTGGTTGGCTCCAACTTCACCTGTGACCCTGATGGATAAGTGGTGTAGATCGGCGGCAGCATAAAGTTTTGGATTGGGGGGCAACGTATCGCACACCAAAGGCACACCAAATCTAGGGGTCATGTACCTCCGGGAAATTTTGGAATTTTTAACCCTCTAAAATGCTATTTCCCGCATTTTGAGAGGCAAATTTTGGTGGAGTAAAGCTAAGTTTAATGTGTCTATTAGAGTACAATTCGTCCATGTATTTTTTTTATATGAAAAAGAACCAATGATACTATAATGTAATTACATCTACTTAGTATTGTTGAGAGGACAACACCCTCTTACCATGGGTTGCTGTCAACACATATAATGACACAGTGCTAGTCAAATATTTCAATGATTAGGTCAAATAGCCTTGGACAATTTGAATAAACACGTAAAAACACCTAAAAACCGATCACATCTCTCGGTAGTCCTATTTTGACTGAGGAATAAGCCCGTGAAAGTAATATTCCTGATCCTTCAGAATCAGAATCAGAATTACTTTATTAATCCCCGGAGGAAAATTCAAATTTGCAACCAAGCTCCTGAATCAAAGAAGAAGTAAACATGTCTAAAAATAGAAGATAAAATAGTCTTAAAAAAAATCTCATCTCATTCTCATTATCTCTAGCCGCTTTATCCTTCTACAGGGTCACAGGCAAGCTGGAGCCTATCCCAGCTGACTACGGGCGAAAGGCGGGGTACACCCTGGACAAGTCGCCAGGTCATCACAGGGCTGACACATAGACACAGACAACCATTCACACTCACATTCACACCTACGGTCAATTTAGAGTCACCAGTTAACCTAACCTGCATGTCTTTGGACTGTGGGGGAAACCGGAGCACCCGGAGGAAACCCACGCGGACACGGGGAGAACATGCAAACTCCACACAGAAAGGCCCTCGCCAGCCCCGGGGCTCGAACCCAGGACCTTCTTGCTGTGAGGCGACAGCGCTAACCACTACACCACCGTGCCGGCCCTCTTAAAAAATAATAATAATAAAATAAAATAAAAAAATTAATTTAAATAAGTTCAATAACTTAAGTAAAAGCAAAATGAAGTAATTTTCAAGGACCGCTGTCAGCTCCCGGGAAATCCAACTGACTGATAATGACCGGTCGTGACCCCAGATCGGGTGCGAATGAATTTTTTTTTCTGTTTGTTGCATATTTTTCAAATCAAAACTGTGTTATATTGATGTATTGAAGCATGTATAAATGACATATGAGGCTGTATTGGTAAATTGGAAAAACTACATTCCCTTAGTTTTCTCATGGATCTGCTCCCCCCCCCAAAAAAAAAAAAAACAAAATGCGAGAAAATTTGTCCTCAATGGCCTTGTTGAATTAAAGAGCTAATAGATTTATATACCTGCTCAGCTACGTGGTATAAAGCAAGAGCACAAATAACTGTCTTTCCTCTAGTCTTCGGTGCGAGTAAACAGTCATTCATTCCTTGGTTTGTGAAATTTGACTTGGGATGTTAAAAAAAAAAATTATACTGAAAACTTACCTTGTTATCATCATGCAACTTGGGTGCCTTTGTCGAGCCCAAAAAGTTTGCAATGGATATTTGTCCAAAACTCCTCTTCATACTCTGCAAAAATTTGACTCCCCACTTGCATCTGTATTGTGCCTTGCCAGACAGCAGTAGGTACCATTTTTATGGTGGTCTGTGGTATGACCCAATCACAAGTAGAACTCACAATATCCCAATTGGGAGGCTGACACACTAACCACTAGACCAACTCATAGTTACCAGAGGACTAGTGCCCCCAGAGATCAGTGAGCCATATGGCGTGGGAAGGACTTTCCTCTTTATACTGATTTTCAGTGAGTGGTCAGGGCAGCAAGCAAATTCATATAGATCTAGAGCAGCATCAAGTTTTTGGTTGTCCAAAACTGCTTGTATGCCTTGTGAACGCTATCTAGCCATCCAGACAGGAAACGAGTTATCAGTCAGATACAAATGTAGCGACACTATCATAGCCTTGCTGTCACAGGGTCCCTGCTTTGGCGCGAGTACCCAAGGAGACCAGACATGTCTAAACAGTTGCCACAGCAACGGGTTAATTAGTCCACGTAATATTCATAAATCAGCTTGTCTACTAAAAGTGATGGGTTTTACAGTTCTGCGTAAGCCAAATAAGGAAAATCCAGGAAAGCTGAGGCAATCAGTAACTTCAGGGCCAGGCTAATTTGCATCGGTTTTGTGCAAATGGGTGCTACCAACCTACAGTACAAAGGGATGCCACCGGGGTGCCAGGATGAAGGGACGCAGTGGGATTTAATAAGGGGAAACAAAGGTGTGCAATGGGCTGTTTATTCACACTACTTTCTCCTTTTCTTCCTTGTAAATAGTTAAAGGACTCCCAGCGTTGTCCTAATTTTAGGAGGGGCAGTCACCACTGTAGATAATGGATGCACAGATGATGATAATGTTTTGATGTGCTGAGTTTGATGTAAAACAGTTGGTAAGTTGGCTTATAATTTTCACAGAGGAGGACAAAGAAAAACACAGACATGGTCAGTCTGTCCTGAAAAACACACTAACACTTCGTATCAGCCATTAAAAAAAAACAAAATTAACCCAGGACACCATGTAAATTAAAGGTGTGTTTGAAACAGGGAAAATTCTATCTCAGCAGGATGTCTAACAAGACAATCAGGCATCTAGGACTGTTTCAAACTGATCAAACTTTTGTTTCCTGTCCTCTTAGATGCCTTCATCCTGCCCTCAGTTGAAGGTACCATTGATGTATCCTCAATCCTTCTTATTACACTACAAATCTGTGCAGCATCTCCCTCAAGCAACGGATTTTTTTTTTAAAAGATGCCAAACTGAACTTCACAGAAAAATTATTTTATATCCAAACACAAGTTTTGGGGCTTTTTTCCCTTCGACTTTTGAAAAGTTACAGAGAAATAAACATTGTACTATCTTATAATCTAGATAGATAGATAGATAGATAGATAGATAGATAGATAGATAGATAGATAGATAGATAGATAGATAGATAGATAGATAGATTCTTTTTGTCATTGCACATTACTATAAACGAAACACTGTTTGAGGGCTAAGATATATAAAACCTTTTAAAAAGCAGCATAACGGCATATAAGCAGCAGTATAAATGTAATTACTTAATGTAGCCAAACACAGTAAGATGCAGAGTGTGAGTCCAAGTCTGGATCAGACCTCCAGCAGAGCTTTTACAGCCCTGGGTAAGAAGCTATTTTGGTGTCTTGCTGTTTGTGACTTTATGATCCTAAGCCTGCCATAGGGAAGGTTGTCAAAAAGACATTGTCCGGGCTGAGTGCAGTCAGTCCTAATCTTTGTGGCTCTGTTTCTCAGCCTGGCAGAGTAGATCTGTTCCAGGAATTGGAGAGGGGTACCAATGATGTTAGATGCAGTCCTGATGATCCGCTGCAGATCTTTCTTCTCCTCTGAGGTGCAGCTGGAGAACCACACTATGCATCCATAGCTCAGAACACTTTGTATGGTGCACTGGTAGAAGTTGGTGAAGAGCTTCTGTGAGAGCCCAGTTTTCCTCATGGATCGCAGGAAGAAGAGTCTCTGCTGGGCCTTCTTCACCACCTCTCTGGTGTTCACTCCCCATGTCAGGTCCTCTGAGGTGAACACCGAGGTACTTGAAGCTCCCCACTTGACTGTGACTGTAACTAAATAAATTTGCTATAATCTGTGGAGCATCTGTTCACCAACTAGCTAACTCTTTGGTTTAGTTGGCATGCTGGAATTGTATGCTAAAACACTGTTAAAAACGAATATCCTTAGAAGATGCCTCCAGTTGAAAGTCCTGCCTTCTAAGTCACCTGTCTATTACAGCAGCAAGGCAACAAGGAAGCAACCTTCTGTTTCAAACACAGCCTTCATCCTATTTGAATCGGGCTCTTTCCAAAACAAAGAGCAGCAACCTTGTAAGCTTCTGTGCTACCTCCTAACCCCAGTAGATGGAAGCATTCCCTCATGCGTATTATCCATCCATCCATTATCCTAGCTGACTATGGGTGAGAGGCAGGGTAACACCCTGGACAAGTCACCAGATCATTGCAGGGCTGACACATAGAGACAAACAACCATTCACTCTCACATTCACACATAGTACAGTCAATTTAGAGCCACCAATTAGTTTAACCTGCTTGTCTTTGGACTGTGGGGGAAACTGGAGCACCCAGAGGGAGAATATGCAAACTTCACTCAGAAAGGCCCTCATTAGCTGCTGGGCTTGAACCCAGGACCTTCTTGCTGTGAGGCAACAGTGCTAACCACTACACCACTGTGCTATTATTGCTGCTGCTGCTACTACATCACAACTAAAAAAAATAATAGTTCGTGCAGTGGTTAGCACTGTCGCCTTACATCAAGATGGTTCTGGGTTTCAAACTCATAGCCACCTGGGACGTTACTATATGGAGTTTGTGTGTGACTGTGTGGGTTTCCTAAAATTTTGGTCTACAACCACCTTCATAGAACAAGTACGAACCTGCCACTATCAGAGCTCCAGTATAACACTCACCCAGTCATGATATTACTGCCAATGCACACATGGGCTTATCTGCATGGACCAAAATTCTCAACCAATTTTCAACAAAATTTGGTCTTTATTCACCATTACAAGTGTTCAGAAGCTGAAAGGGTTGGCAGGTTCCACTGAGATCAGACTCAGAGCTGTAGAATTGGCCCGTTATCATCTTGAAAAGAGTTTGGTCCATATTGAAAGTAACAGAGGGTTTGGGACATGAACATTTAATTGACCAAAACAAAAGCTTCACTTGAGACAACCTGTCTACTTTAGTACAGCACTTGGAATACAGACTTTGTAGGTTCCACAAAGCATGGAACTCAGATTGCTGGATTCAGAGTCCTAACCATCAGAAGTGGACAGTAACAAAGTACATTTACTTGAGTACTGTACTTAAGTACACTTTTTGAGTATCTGTACTTTACTTGAGTATTATTTTTTTTTAGAAACTTATGACTTTCACTTCACTACATTTGAAAAGCAAATATAGTACTTTTTACTCCACTACATTTCTATCCAGGTCCTCGTTACTATGAAGCGGCTTTGAAAGTGGATGTTTTTTTTCTTTTCTTTTCTAAAACATGATTGTTTTTTTTTTCCCAGGTGACACTGAGACAGCCTATCAGTAATCACTAGGGTCATGTCACATCCATAGACTGTCTAAAATCAAGTTCAATTATTTCTCAGCTGATGGCAGAATGGAAGGAAACAGTTCTTCTGAGGAATGCACACACTCATGGCCATACCTAGAACCCATGTTTCAGTTTTCTGAAAGGATTAAAGATTCGTTTCATTTTAAATGTTTGCTTTGTTTGCCGAAAACAAACCACATCACGGCCTTCAGAAACTCGACATCCATTCATTTCTCCTGAGTGGGATGATTAAATTTTTATTTATTTATTTATTTATTTATTTACTTACTTATTTTTCTTTAGAGCTTGGATGTCAATTTCAGTTGTCATTGCCATGTTTTTATACTTTGCCATTTAATACAATGTTGCTTTAAATTTTGATTTTTAAAGAAAATGAATATGTTCTTAATCCTGAGTGTCTGTTGTTATTTTGTGAATTCTTACCTTTATAACTGCATTGTAATTTAAGGTACAAAACACTTAAGTTGTCTACTGGTGGTGTGTATGAGGTAAGGGTTAGGGCTAGAAAACTATATACCTAGAAGGGTAATTGCAGTATACTCCAAAACTAAAAAGTGGACTAGATGTACCGTATATAACCATTAACTAATAGTATATTTCCAATATGCTATAAAGCATACTTTAGTAAACTAAAAAGGTGGACTAGAAGTATAAAACAAGTAAACTCGTGGTATATTTCCAGTATACTATGAAGTACGCTTTTGTAAACTAAAGAGTGGACTACAAGTATAGAACTAGTAAACTATTAGTATATAAGTTTACTTGTGGTATACTTGCAGTACAAAATAAAAAATACTAGTTGTATACTCAGAGTTTACTTCTCTTCGACTTAAAGTATACTTTTTATAAACTAAAAGTGGGCCAATTTAGTCCCAAGAAGTATTAGATTAGTTTACTTACAAGTATACTGTGAATTCAAGTACCTGGGGTCAGCTGTGCAGGAAAATGGGGGCTGCGATAGTGAGGTGAGAGAGAGAGTGCAGGCAGGGTGGAGCAGTTGAAGGATTTCGGGAGTCATTTGTGATAGGAAAGTCCCAGCAAAAGTGAAAGGTAAGATGTATAAGACAGTTGTGAGACCAGCTGTGATGTATGGATTGGAGACCGTACCCTTAACGAAGAGGCAGGAGGCAAAGTTAGAGGTGGCAGAGTTGAGGATGTTAAGGTTTGCGATGGGAGGTTGGACAGGATAAGGAACGAGCACATCAGAGGGACAGCACATGTAGAGAGCTTGGGAATTAAGCTAAGAGAGATGAGACTGAGATGGTATGGGCACATCCTGAGAAGAGATGCAGAGCATGTTGGAAGGAGAATGTTGAGGATGGAGCTGCCAGACAAACGAAAACGAGGAAGGCCAAAGAGGAGGTACATGGATGTGGTGAGAGAGGACATGAAAGTGGCAGGTGTGGTAGACAGGGAGCAATGGAGACGAGCAGCCAAAAGAAGAAAAAGACTTACAAGTATACTGTAAGTACATTAATATCAGTATACTTGGTATACAAACGTATACTTAAGGAAGTAATAAAATGAACTTATTTTTGATAAATGTAGGGCTCGTTCCAATACAGAGAGCAGCTCTCATGTAGGGCGGCACGGTGGTGTAGTGGTTAGCGCTGTCGCCTCACAGCAAGAAGGTCCGGGTTCGAGGCCGGTGAGGGCCTTTCTGTGCAGAGTTTGCATGTTCTCCCTGTGTTCGTGTGGGTTTCATCCGGGTGCTCCGGTTTCCCCCACAATCCAAAGACATGCAGGTTAGGTTAACTGGTGACTCTAAATTGACTGTAGGTGTGAATGGTTGTCTGTGTCTATGTGTCAGCCCTGTGATGAGCTGGCGACTTGTCCAGGGTGTACCCTGCCTTTCGCCCGTAGTCAGCTGGGATAGGCTCCAGCTTGCCTGCGACCCTGTAGAACAGGATAAAGCGGCTAGAGATTCTCGAAGTCGGACATCCGGGTACTTTTGACGTCAGGTCACATGACCTTGGAGCCGCCATATTTAACTAGGGGAAAGCCTGGCTTTATTGTGTTACACTGTGTTAGCAATAAAATGCTTAAAAGCTGTTGTGTTGTTGGCTGCACAGCCAATGCAAACAAGAACCCAGCATTAAAGTTTCATATGTTGCCATTAGGTGGGAAAAGACGTTTGCAGTGGCTGAGAGCCATAAATGGAAGTGAAATCAAGTCTGATGGATCTGTGAACCATGAGAAGCTCTGGGAGCCTAACTCTAACTATACTTATGTTTGTGGGCAACACTTTATAAGTGGTGAGTAATCATTGAGAATAAAATCCAATAGAATGTTAAGATATATTTGTTTATCTTCACTGTATGGATCAGGATGTAATACTGCAAGACACTAAATGTATGTATTTGACCTCTTTGTTTACTTGTGTTAGTGCTTGTGTACTGAACTGGTGCATGTAAAGGCTTGAATTTTTAAATGTGAGTTATTTTATAGGCTTATTCCCAAATAGATAAGTGGCAAGTAGGACAAATTACTATATCATATGGACAAGTGTATATCTCACTCATCTCATTATCTCTAGCCGCTTTTATCCTGTTCTACAGGGTCGCAGGCAAGCTGGAGCCTATCCCAGCTGACTACGGGCGAAAGGCGGGGTACACCCTGGACAAGTCGCCAGGTTCTCATCTCATTATCTCTAGCTGCTTTATCCTGTCCTACAGGGTCGCAGGCAAGCTGGAGCCTATCCCAGCTGACTACGGGCGAAAGGCGGGGTACACCCTGGACAAGTCGCCAGGTTACCAAAATGATTTGTGTTAAAAATATGTTTTAATGTAATAATGTTTTCTGCAGTTGTCTTTTATTAAATATATAAATTATTATATCTATACATTATTAATATAGCGGGCGGCACGGTGGTGTAGTGGTTGTCACCTCACAGCAAGAAGGTCCTGGGTTCGAGCCCCGTGGCCGGCGAGGGCCTTTCTGTGTGGAGTTTGCATGTTCTCCCTGTGTCCGCGTGGGTTTCCTCCGGGTGCTCCGGTTTCCCCCAAAGACATGCAGGTTAGGTTTTAACTGGTGACTTCAAATTGACCGTGAGTGTGAATGGTTGTCTGTGTCTATGTGTCAGCCCTGTGATGACCTGGCGACTTGTCCAGGGTGTACCCCGCCTTTCGCCCGTAGTCAGCTGGGATAGGCTCCAGCTTGCCTGCGACCCTCTAGAACAGGATAAAGTGGCTAGAGATAATGAGATGAGATTATTAATATATTCATTTTATATATATTTTATCGATATTTCTATCCACATCTTTACTTTTAATAAAAATGGATTGACAGTATGTGGTTTCACTGAAGTATGTATCAGTAATGATGTACCAAAACCTAGTAGTGCTGCGTGCTTCCCCTAATTCCCCTAACATGTACGCTCTCTCTTTCCCCTAGTCAAATATGGCGGGCCTGTTGTCAAGGTGTGTCACGTGATCGTGACGTCACGCCGACTTCGAGAATAATGAGATGAGATGAGCTCTCATGTAAGTTTCTGTGCTACCTCCTAACCCCAGCAGATGTCAGCATTCCCTCGTTCTTATTCTGCTTCTGAATCGCTTGACAAAGTTCTCTTGCTTTCAAGAAAACCTTGATAAACTCTTGCTCGGTCATTATCTTAAACATAGGCTACATTTTAACCAGCAAAAAAACACTGCAGCAGCAAACCAGGACAGGGGGAAGTTTTATTTACTTTTAAATAATCTGATATTGACAAGGGAATGAAAAGCATGAACAGTACACAACATCCACGACGTGAAATTTCGAACAGGTGCCTGGTTCGTTCCAAGGAGGACCTTCAGACTGCACCCCCCCGTGAGCAGGTGAGTTGGTTCAGTCCAGTGTATAATTATAAGCGTCTCAGGGCTCGTGTAGTGAGTTGTTGACTGGGAGGGAAAGCTGGTCACTTTGTGTCCCCGAGATGTTAAGGACGGAAGGAAGTGAGTGCTGGGGCACTTTAGTCATGTTTGTAGTTGGTGTTTAGATGCTATAAGACCAGACTGTTCTTTTTGGTGTAGCTTTGAGCGCTCTGTGCATACAATAACCTGACCTATAATGTTGCCTTGGAAGAAGAACAAGTTTGACCTGATCGAGGAAGACAAGCAGTCCAAGCACAAGGGCTACGCGGTGAGTCTGAACTACTCTGCGCTCACCACGCTGGCCAAGGCGTGTCCGGAGAGCGCACTGAACCGGGTCGGCAGCATGTTCAAGTCCAAGAGGAAAAAGGTGAAGATCACGAGCGAGGACCCCACGTACACGGTGCTGTATTTGGGCAACGCGACCACCATCCAGTCCAAGGGTGACGGGTGCACGGATGTGGCCGTGAGCAAGATCTGGAACAAGAGCGAGATGGGAAAGAGTGGCACGAAGATGCGGCTGACCGTGAGCTCACACGGCGTGCGCATGGTGCACATGGACGAGCAAGCGCGCAGACCTGGACACCTTTACTTGCTGCACCGGATCACCTACTGCGTCGCTGATCCACGCCTGCCCAGGATCTTCGCCTGGATCTACCGGCACGAGATGAAGCACAAGGCGGTGATGTTGCGCTGCCATGCCGTGCTCGTGTCCCGGCCGGAGAAAGCCAAAGCCATGGCGCTGCTCTTGTACCAGACTTCAGCCACGGCGCTGGCGGAGTTCAAGAGGCTCAAACGTCGCGACGACGCACGGCACCAGCAGCAGCAGCTGATCGGCGAGCAGACCATCCCACTCGTGCCGCTGCGCAAGCTGCTGAACGGCCAGTGCTGCTACAAGCCTCCGGTGGAGCGCAGCAGGAGCGCACCCAAACTCGGCTCCATCACCGAGGACCTGCTCGGAGAGGAAGCCGAAGAAAAAGCCACGCAGTTTGAATGCGAGGACGTGCTGGACACGGACGACGAGCGCGCAGGCAACGAGAAACCCGGCCTGTGCCAGCTCATTAACGACTTAGGCGAGATGGGCATTGGGAACGACGTGCGGACTCTAAAAGCGGACCTCAGTGTGACCAGGCTGCTGTCTGGAGAAAGCACCAGCAGCGAGTCGTCTCTCGAGAACAGTCACGAACCTGCTGCGCTCGCGTCCCACAACGCCGACGAGCGCAAAACGCCAGAAGTGGGCTGAACTCCGGGCGCAAGTGCTGGGCGGCTGTTCGCTTGTGGCCGATGTTCACCATGTCGTCTCTTGTGCCACTGTTCCAAAATCCGTTTCACTTGAAAGGGCGCTCATGCGCTTCGAGGTCTGGACTGCATGATGAATAAGCCATGTTTCCATCCAAGCGTTCTGATCTTACTCTACATGCAAGGTCTTTATATATATATATTTTTTTTTGAAAAATGGGTTATTTGCTATATTTTATGCCATACGTTTTATAATTCGGATAAAACACTCCTCTTTCCACCCTAAAAAGTATTTTATTTATTTTTTTAAAAAATGTTTTCTTTCTGCAAGCATTGCAAACCATCTGACACAAAATCAGAAGGGGGGATTTTTTTTTCTCCTCCAAATAATAAATGTAGAATGATGCCATTCTAAAATACAGCGAATAATATATAAATGCCTTATTCTTTACATTTGCTGAAGAATAATAATGCAGATATAAAAACCATTATATTAAAGGAAATCCTCATTATGAAATCGTTTGATAAATCGTGCAGGTTTGCCCTGGTCTGAAGTTTGAAACCTTGCAGGTCGATATGGAAAGGACGTTGACTGATGTGCAACAGTCAAATGTGGAGTTTCATTTTTATCTAAAACAAATGAAATTTGTGGCTGCCTGATGTGCACATGCACGGACTCACTCACTGTCTATAGTTGAGGTCAAGTGTTACAGAAGTGATGTACAAGCAAGGATGTGACATGTTTTGTTCACTGAAACGGGGCTGATAAACACTGAATTCTGTCTGGGTTTTTTGATTGTTCAGTTTTTGGGTTTAGTCAAATTTGGATGGAACCCTGGCTGGAGGGAGAACAAACCAAGGTGCAGTCAACCTCAGGCCAAACTGGGACAAGGAATAATGCGCAATAACGATGCTTTCTCTTTCCTAGCACACAGTTTTACATTCAAGATTGTTTACCCAATTCA
This sequence comes from Neoarius graeffei, assembly GCF_027579695.1. NCBI lineage: Eukaryota > Metazoa > Chordata > Actinopteri > Siluriformes > Ariidae > Neoarius > Neoarius graeffei. The sequence goes on from NC_083583.1 coordinate 65,233,040, forward strand.
TTTCCCTAAAGGAAATGTTTTTTTTTTTTTTTTTATTATTGAAGTTAATTTCCATGTTCAGGACATTCCATTTTCTGTTCCTTAATTTTGCACTGTTGTGTATCTACTTCATGTTAATGATACTGTATACAACATTTTTGTTAACTTTTGAATGTTCTTATAAAAAAAATCAATGTTATCTTTGCTGTGCAAAAGAGAAGCTATCTAATGTACTGAGATGTAAATATTCATGTGTATTTTTTTAAAGAGGTTAATGTTCATTGTTTTTGTGTATCTTGAAAAATGACTAATAAAAAAGATCACAGAACATCCTGACAGATTATTATTCACCTAAATGTTAACCAGTAAGCCTGAAGTGTTTTATTCAGTGGGTGATACAGTAGTGGCCATGATTTTTCTGAATGCAGGTTATTTAGATGGGTCACATCCATCAAATTCAGGTTATTCTGTGTCCCTGCTCAAGCACAGCCAAGCTGAATTTGCACAGACACTGAAGTTCACTTGCGCATAGCAGTAGGTCTACACACCCATCACTGCTATGGCTTATTTTGGTTTAAAGTGAAATGTTTAGTCTCTGGTCCCCATAGTTGGATCATTTTCCTGGCTACTTCACAGTGAGACAATATTCACAAAGCTTTTGATGAAACTTGCATGGATGTGAACATTAACATTCCAGGCAGAGCTATATTTTGCTATGGTGACACTAAATCAAACCTTCTCTCATACACCAGAGGCCTTTAAAAAACAGCATGCAAAAATGTGTGCCTGTAAATTTTACAGTTCTTTGATTAGATGAAATGAGAGTTGCAGTCATGTTCTGTGACTTTCCATCTGAAACTTGGCAAGAGATCATCACAAGAGGCATCCTTATACATACTGTCAAGTGTGTAGCTCCAGTTTACACTATGGCACTACTGGCCAGCTTCCACATGTGGATTTTAACTTAACCTCTGAACACAGAAGTTAAAAAAAAAAAATCCATCTCCTGTTTTTGAACAGTGGTGGTATTTGGTTTTCAAGCAGCAGAATGGCCAAATTGGCAACAATCACAGATCAGGCTAAAATGCTAACACCATCAGCCTGCATGCACAGGAGAGACATGTGATTCTGATTCCTGCTGCTGTAACAATAAGAGCACTTGGGTTACATGATTAGACACTGAGTGAAATATAATGGTCATAATTTGCTAAATGCAGTAACACAAAGCCTGCCTAGCAGAGATGCTTCTCGAAGACGTATGTTTCCGACGTCAAGCATAGTAACCCGCTGTAAAACTCTGCTAAAACAATTTTTGCTACATGCTCTGTGTCACGGTGGTGTAGTGGTTAGCACTGTCGCCTCACAGCAAGAAGGTCCGGGTTCGAACCCCGTGGCCGGCGAGGGCCTTTCTGTGTGGAGTTTGCATGTTCTCCGCGTGGGTTTCCTCCGGGTGCTCCGGTTTCCCCCACAGTCCAAAGACATGCAGGTTAGGTTAACTGGTGACTCTAAATTGACCGTAGGTGTGAGTGTGAATGGTTGTCTGTGTCTATGTGTCAGCCTTGTGATGACCTGGCGACTTGTCCAGGGTGTACCCCGCCTTTCGCCCGTAGTCAGCTGGGATAGGCTCCAGCTTGCCTGCGACCCTGTAGAACAGGATAAAGCGGCTAGAGATAATGAGATGAGATGAGATATCTGATAAGTAAATAAAAATAAACTGAAAGCATACTCTCTTATTTTTAGTTTAAAATAAGTATACTAGAAGCACACTTGAATAAACTTATTTTGGTAAGGGTAATTATGACTATTCTTGCCAATTTGCACCTTTAACCAAAGACTGATGGCATGCACTGTACAATATGTCAAAGTTACATCATGAAGTCCTTATACTGCAGCAGATTCATTCATTATCCATACTGCTTATACACAGTGGGTGAGCTGGAGCCAATCCCAGCTGACATTGGGGAACAGGTAGGGTACACCCTGGCCAGGTTGCCAGTCTATCATAGACAGCCATTCACACCTATAGATGACTTGCAACCATGTGATCAAAATGTGCTATGTCATGAGCGTCCACCATGATGGTGGATATACAAAGCAACTAGGATGGCAGCTGCTGAAAGTGTGTCTGTAAACAATGCTGAATTTTCTCAGTATTACTACAATTTGAACAATTGAAAGAAGATACATATGTTTGGGTTTTGACCCATATTATTTAAAAAAGTCAGGCTTTTCTGAAGATAAGATGCTTCTACTGACCATCGAGTACGAATACAGGTCATTTCATCCAAAGCTTTTTCATATGCGCTATCAGTTATTTTATATTTCAGATATTTGTTTGTTCGAAAAAAGGAGGAATTCTCGAAAAAAGGTGGAATTTGACTGAAGCAAAACACATTTTTGTAAAGCAAATGAGTGCCATAGTATGGATGATGTTAAATCTTTAGGCGCCAAGCAGCGCTCTCGTGGGGGCTTCGTTCGCAAATCCCAGGCTGAGGCATGGGCCTACCAACCCGAGACTGTGGTCTTTCCAAGGGGGAGGCTTAGAGGGAGGTGCCGGTCAAATTTGGCTTCACTGCGAGCTCCATTGGCTGAGTTATTAATTTTTAAAGCCGGCTGGATCATGTTAAATCTTTAGGCCGGGAGCAGTGCTGTCGCAGGGCTTTCATTCGCGAACACCAGAATACCTGAAATATAAAATAATTGATAGTGTGTCTGAAAAAGTCTTTGGACAGAATGTCTTTTTTTTAAGAATTTCTTTGGGCTTTTTTCACCTTTATTGGATAGGACAGTGTAGAGACAGGAAATGAGAGAGACAAGGAGGGATCGGGAAATGACCTCAGGTCAGAATCAAACCCAGGTCCCCGGATTTATGGTGTGGCGCCTTATCCACCTGAGCCACAACATGCCCTGGACAGAATGTCTTAACTATTGGATGAAATGGTCATTGGATGAAGTGTCCTGAGCTCCTCGTCTCCTCTCCATACTAAGCCTCAGAGTTTCCTCACCTTCTTTCTGAATCATGGATGGAATTCTAAAAAATCGGAAAGTGCCACGGTCACAAGTACTGTTGTGACCACAACCATATACAGCACAAAGATATGGCATAGCTAAAAGAATGCTTAAAGCAGTGGAAAAACAAAGAGAGTTGCGCACTATGTTTTGTATGGAGTGTCACTTGACACTGCATTTGTATCTCCACCAACATGGTTTTTATGTCAACCTATACGGAATGTCCATATTTTATACGGATTTGATTCAATAAATGTAGTATACGGGCATATAAATAAAGTTATGCGGATTCTTTAAAAAAACTTAAATATCTATTTAGAGCTATAATCAGGGCGGCGCGGTGGTGTAGTGGTTAGCGCTGTCGCCTCACAGCAAGAAGGTCCTGGGTTCGAGCCCCGGGGCCGGCGAGGACCTTTCTGTGCGGAGTTTGCATGTTCTCCCTGTGTCCGCGTGGGTTTCCTCCGGGTGCTCCGGTTTCCCCCACAGTCCAAAGACATGCAGGTTAGGTTAACTGGTGACTCTAAATTGACCGTAGGTGTGAATGGTTTCTGTGTCTATGTGTCAGCCCTGTGATGACCTGGTGACTTGTCCAGGGTGTACCCTGCCTTTCGCCTGTAGTCAGCTGGGATAGGCTCCAGCTTGCCTGCGACCCTGTAGAAGGATAAAGCGACTAGAGATGATGAGATGAGATGAGCTATAATCAATTCCCACGATGATAAAAGAGCGCATAACATTTACAAACGTACTGTACACCACGGAGAGCCAGTAAAGAGTCTTATGAAATCGCGCGTTATCTTGTGGTAGCGAGACTTCATTCCACTTTTGATCATGCGCACACCGCATTGCGAGAATCCCACCAACCGGGAAGTCATAGACATATAAACATAGATGCCGCCTTCTGCGTAGAATCATACGTCATCCTCGCCGCCATATTGGATGTGGCAAAGTGGAGATTCTTCAACAGTAGTCAAGAATAAAGATGCCTCATTCATGTGCTGCGTTTAACTGTACCAACAGGTTTACCGTCCAAACGAGATCACATGGGATTACCTTTCACAGGTGAGACTGGAAAAATACTTTTCATTGTATTTGGTCATTATAACGTAATTTTACAAACAGATTTTTCTGACTTTGTGGCTAATATGAAGTCTCGCGCGTAATAGCCGCTCGGTGAAACCTGTCTCCAAACAATGAAGTATTTCCTTCGTAACTACGCTGATAACACTTTGTGTTTTTGTCAAACATTGGAGCTTTGTATTCATTCTGAAGGTTTATTGTTATTAATATTGAATAAAAAGTAACTGGGATATATCATTGTTAATTATCATTCAAATTTTAGGTAAATTATTTTAATTTGCATCTTATACGGATTTTATAAGGGAAATATGGATTTTGGAGGTTGGTTATACAGGTTTGATTGACCAAAGGTTGACATGTATGCTTTGACGTCACTTGCAAGTCAAGGATGGGCAATTTAGAGCAGCCAGTTGACCTTATCTATATGTCTTTGGACTGTGGGAGGAAACTGGAGCACCCAGATGAAACCCACCGAGGCACAAGAAAAAGCTGCAAACACAACACAGACAGGTTTGAACCCAGAACCTTCTTGCGATGAGGCAACAGTGCTAACCACCCTACCACAGTAGATATTTATTTCATTTTCTGAAATGCATGTCTTGTGTGATACAATTGAAATATTGAAATATCTTTCATTTTCCTTACTAGCAGATGTTTCTTTAGTTCACTTTTCACAGCTGCTTTAACTGGAAGCTTATTATTAATTAAAAATGGCTTGACACAAAGCAACCTATAATGTTTAAAACTACTGAAAACCTGATGACCATGAAAAAAATGAATGTGTCATGAAAAAGCATGTACTTAGCATACAGATATCTCAGAAAAGAACTGAACAGACAATATTCAAATGCAGCCTTCTTTGTTTTGATACCTCCGTGGGGAACAGTTGAACAGTATAGTCATTTCATGAGTAAGGGCAGGAATAAGACTAAAACATCTGCCTGTGGGTGTGATCCTCAAGCAAAAACAACACTTACCCGGACATCATCTATCTCTGAACATCCTGTCCTATGCTTGCAGTGCTCTCCTTGAATGAATCTCAGTCAGGTACATTGTCCTAAATTATCAAACACTGATGACATCTTAGCGCTGGGGGACCCCACTCGGTAGGCAGCTCATTTCTCAGTATTTTTGACACAAAAGCCCCCCTGGAGAGTAATATATTTCAGCAGAGTTATTTCAGTCTTTCCGTTTGCATGGATAATAATAGCAAGAGAGCAGGAAGAAGGAGTCACCATACAGGCTATAGTCTGCAAACTCAGATCGGGAGATTTCATGGAAATCTGGAAGTCTCTGATGACTTGTTTTTTGTTGTCTCACAGCAAGCAGTCACACTTCCTGTGATGTTCTACATGCAACAAAAGACATCCCTTTCGAGTCCTGCTTACAAAAGAAGAGGAGCTGATCGCAGAGCTGTTTTAAATTTAAGACGGGTGGGCAATGTGCTTGGAAAATGTGAATGTCTTCTAAAGCTACAAAATGCAAAAGGAACATTTACAGATTGTAAAGATTTCTAAAATGGTTCAGAAAGTGAACTAGGTAGAAGTTTCACTTTCTTGAGCAAAGTTTTGTCATCCATGACCACAAAGGTAACAATGAAACCAGACACATAGTGTGTATGTCCCAGTGAAACTTTAAATACCGATAAAAGACCAGTGACTAAGGAGAGATCGGTGGGTGAGATGTAATCAATAAACTGTGAAACAATGCCAAAGACAATGCCACACCACCAGTCTTAGACCATGGGGGCAGTTTGTAATGTTATTCTTTAGTATTTTTTTATAGTCAATTTTATATATATATATATATATATATATATATATATATATATATATATATATATATATATATATATATATAAAATGAGCATAAATATGAACCCTACAAAAAAAGCATAATTTCCACGAACAATAAAGCACTTTGAATCTAATTTTGCCTAAATCAATCATATTTGCCTTCACAGTGATGACCATATACATAGCTAAAACTGCATGTGATTGTATTCTTTAACAAGGCATTATGAGGCTGGCAAATATATAGCATATTACGATTATTTTAGATCAATTTCTATCACATTTTATGCTTCTGCAATGCTTAGTAACATTTATTCATAGCTAAGATTCCTCTCTGCATGATGATGCACCCTGTTGAAGGTAGATTTGGGGAACTCCAATCTTTTTGATGTTATTTGTATGTAGGCAGTTGGTTTGATTGCTCAGTGAGCGAAAGTAGGTGTATAGACCCCGCACTGGAAAAGTCCAATATCCTTTATTGCTCTTCTTAAAACCAAAACCTAGATTGAAGTAGTCCTGGGCTGTCCCATTGAACAATAAAGCTTTGGTTATGACCTTATGTTCTGAAATTACATGCCCTACGTCACCGTTATATCTAAACTCAATCACTGTGCATCTCCTACAGAGGGATTATGCATAAATAAAGGAAACATAACATTGAGTGAGTGCCATGTCTTTTCTCAGAATCTAAGCCATGAGCATTGCATAAGCTGAGCTCACATACGAGTCAAATGTACAATCCCAGTTCCAAAAAAAATTGGGACACTGTGCATAAATAAAAACAGAACGCAATACTTCGCAAATCCTTTTCAACCTATATTCAAATGAATATAAGACAAAGACAAGATATTTAATGTTCAAACTAATCAACTTTATTGTTTGTTGTAAATATAGACTCATTCTGAATTTGATGCCTGTAACACGTTCCAAAAAAAAAAAAAAGTTGGAACAATAAAAGACTGGGTAAGTGCTTAAATGCTTAAAAAATACCTCTTTGGAACATTCTACAGGTCAATAGGTTAACTGGTAATTGGGAAAGTTCAGTCATTCACAAGCAAGAATGGGACGAGGGTCACCATTTTGTGAAAAATGGGTACATGTGGCTACTGTTTAAAATAAAATTGTTTTCTGATACCATGTCCATACAGTAAATATAAACTTTACTCTATGAGGCAGTAGCCACAAAAATGAAGCATAATCCAAAAATGAACAATTTAGAAATCACAGAAGTAAAATTTACCAAGTGTCTGTACTTTATATTATTCTACTCTTACCTCTCACAGTTTTCGAAAGTAAAATCTCAGAACCGAGGCTGACATACACATGCTGTCTCCATGACCCAAACTCTTATTTCCTGGAAAAGGCACGGCTCTAGAGCTCAGTGGTCTCAATAGTCTTTTCGATAACTTCCTGTAACAACTTGGAAACGCGTCACATCTACATCACACATGGGACCACTGGCCGAAGAAGGCAAGGAAAGGGGGACAACCTGGAGTATATTTTAAAATAGGAATGTATTTTCCCTTGGTAATAAACATAAACATGTCTGAAAACAATTTCTTTTGTCTACTCCATTCATTTCGAGTGGTGAACTGAATTGTATACACTCACTGGCCATTTCAATCGGAACACGTGTACGTGCATGCGCAGTGCGCAATTGTTACACTCATTCTTACATTCTTACAACATGATGACAAAGTGTGATGACAAAGTGGCTACAGCCTCTATATGAGGCAGTAGCCACAAAAATAGCATGGGCAAATCATCCAACAGTTTAAGAACAATGTTTCTCAATGTACAATTGCAAGGAATTTAGGGATTTCAACATAGACAATCTATAATACCATTGAAAGATTCAGAGAATCCAGAGAAATCTCTGCATATAAGGGGCAAGATCAAAAACCAACATTGAATGCCTGTGACCTTCGATCCCTCAGGCGGCACTGCATTAAAAACAGATATGATTGTATAAAGAATATTACTACATAGGCTCAGGAACACTCCAGAAAACCGTTGTTGGTAAACACAGTTCCTCATTGCATCCATGCAAAGCAAAAATCAAATATCAACAACATTCAGAAACGCCACTGAATTCTCTGGGCTTGAGCTCATCTGAGATGGACTGATGCAAAGTGGAAAAATGTGCTGTGGTCTGATGAGTCCACATTTCAAAATGTTTTTGGAAACCATGGACGTTGTGTCCTCTGGGCTAAAGAGGAAAAGGACCATCTAGATTATTACCAGCACAAAATTAAAAAGCCAGCATCTGTGATGGTATGGGGGTGTGTTAGTGCCCATGGTATGGGTAACTTGCATATCTGTGAAAGTACCATTAATGCTGAAAGGTACATACAGATGTTAGAGCAACATACACTGCCATCCAGATGATGTCTTTTTCAGGGATGTCCCTGCTTTATTCCAGCAAGACAATGCCAAGCCACATTCTGCATGTGTTACAACAGCGTGGCTTCATAGTAAAAGAGTTCAGGTGCTAAACTGGCCTGCCTTTCATTAAAAAAAAAAAAAAAAAAAAAAAAAAAATATATATATATATATATATATATATATATATATATATATATATATATATATATATATATATATATATGACAACCGAGACCCTGGACTGTTGAGCTACTGAAGTTGTATATCAAGCAAGAATGGGAAAGAATTTCACTTTCAAAACTTCAACAGTTAGTGTCCTCAGTTCCCAAAAGCTTACTCAGTGTTGTGAAAAGAAAAGGTGATGTAACACATTTGTAAATATGCCCCTGTCCCGAATGAGACAGAATTCAGAATGAGTGTATATTTACAAAAAAACCGATAAGGTTTATCAATTTGAACATTAAATATCTTGCCTTTGTGTTGTATTCAGTTGAATATAGGTCATAAAGGATTTCCAAAACATTGCATTCTGTTTTTATTGACTTTTTACACAGCATCCCAACTTTTTTGGAATTGGGGTTGCATGATTTGAGCAAGGTTAAATCACAAGAAATGATTTGTAGAAGGTGAAGTCACAAGAAAAGGTAGAAAATCTAACTTTAACCTTTGTAAATTTTTATATGAATTAAAATAGTACAAATTGTTCTGTATGAACTTGCAAGTTTAAGACAGAGAGGATTGAAATTTCATCTGTGCTGTATGTCGAGCATGTATAGCATACTTGACAATAAACTTGACTTGACTTGACTTGACTTTCAGGTTATGTTACACTTGACCGGCCAAAAAGAAGCGTACAGTCAATTACATTTAGATGGTGATCAATACATTCTTAACTGCATGCAAAATATTGACTTGTTTACCTGTGCTGAGATATCTGACACCCACGCAACCAGGATGTCATTTTATTTTGAGATTGTTTTAGCGAGTGACACGTTTCTTGCTGAATTCAATCTGTGGCACTTGACAGACAACTCCCGAGTGACTTTTCTTCTTCTCAGCTCTTTTATTCATGTGGAGAGGTTATTAGTAGCCCTGGATTGTTTCTTTGTTTCTGGCAAAGGGTGTTAATGAGAATATCTCTGTGCACACAGCCAGGGACTAATGCAGAGCCACAGAGGAAGTGAATTTTTAAAAAAATAATTCCAGGAAACCTAAACACATTCTCATTATCACTGATGTATATCATGAGGAATGAAAATGATTTAACATGTATATATCCTATGAATACATCAATAAGTCCTGATGCCAGGGTTATAATGATTTAATAACTACAATAAGAGCTATGCAATAGTATTCAGATGTAACTACTCTAATTACGACAACCATTGGAAATGATAAACCTTCGATAATAATGTCATTTAAGCCGTCTCAGTAAATAATAACATCCATTCAAACCAAAAAGGGTGAAGATTCTCTTGCACATTATAGACAATACACAACAATTACACCATTGTGTGTTTCATTTAGCTTTAATGGCAATAGGAGCCTGTATATAGACGTAGTCCATGTGCAAACAATTACATTCCTCCAAGGAGAACATCCTGGAGATAAGCTGGCACGTGTTGAAAATCTTCAGATAATTGTGTGCCACCAGCTGATCATCTTAACAGATGGCCCGGTTCACAGCCTCAAGTAGCTGAGTAAACGGATCAGAGAGAGAGAGAGCAAGAGACAGAGAGAGAGAAAACACATTTGCTATCTACTATCACATACATAATGATTACTGTCTGTCAGAATAATGTCCAAAGAAGGATTTGTTCATGTCAAATCTTCTTGGGAATGAAGTTGGACATCTACAAAGATTTTGATATTATTTTTAAATAAATAAATAAATAAATAAATAAATAGATTGATTGATTGATTGATTGATTGATTGATTGATTGATTTCCAAAGACACCATTCCTAGATACTTCAGGTCACGTCAGAATACACACAAGTATTCAGATCATCTTGTTTTAAGGCAAGAATTGCTCAGAATTATCAGAGATATTTCATATTATGCCTCTTTTATTATTATGAGATTGTTTCCGACTTCCTCTCAGTGAATAAAACAGATATGTGTTGCTTTACTGTTTACAGGGTACAGCTGCAAAAAGTTCAGGGTTTCCAGTATGTTTTATTTTGCACGCACGCTGCAAAAAAGAGTCAAAATCGTCCAGCAGCCAACGTGTGAAGAAAAGTTTCCATGTGTGATGACAAAGAAATAGAATGGCAGTTTAAAAGTGAAATCACCGTCACTTCCTTCCTGTTACTTTTGTTTTAGATCTCGGGGCAAGCCTGAAGCCACTAGTCACCCACAAAACCCCTTGAAATCAACCTCAAAACAAAAACAAAAACAAAAACAAGGGAGTTATTGTTTGCACAAATGCAAAAACAAATGTTTGCTCTTTGCCCAAGATAGGGACAGAGAAAGTGTCCCTTTTCAAATGATCAAATATTTTACACAGGGTTTTGGGGAAAGTGCTGTTTTCCCACAACCCCCCCCCCCCCCCCCCCCCAAAAAAAAAAACAAAAAAAAACACCACCACCACCAACAACAACAACATTATATAAAGTAAAAAGACAACAGCTTTGGACTGAAACCTGAAACAATTACTTTTTGCACAACAAGTTGAACTGACCTGAGCAAGTTATAACTGGTTTGTGTCCTAACTATTGTCTGTCAGTCTTTTATGGAATTATTCTCAGCTTTCTGGGAACCCATGCAGTAAGAGCACGGTGCCTATTACAGGATATTAAATTTCAGTATGTTAAAGATAGTCCACATGGGTTTCCTCCGGGTGCTCCGGTTTCCCCCACAGTCCAAAGACATGCAGGTTAGGTTAACTGGTGACTCTAAGGCCCTGTCCACACGGCAACGGATTCAGGTGAATCTGATAAAATTGTTTATCATTTCGCCCTGGCATCCACACGGCACCGGCGTTTTGGGTGCCCCAAAACGAAATCTTTTGAGAACGGGTTCCAGAGTGGAAAAATCTGGCAACGGCGCTGTTGCGAAGTCGTCTGGATGAGTAGAACGGATTTGTTTACGATGCCATCACAACCACATGACAATCCCGCCAGCCAAAATAGGGAAAAAAAAGGAGCGATCTCACCTCTTCAGATGTTGGTTTAAGTCCGACAATACATTCCTCAAAAAGGGCGTAGAAGAACAAAGTAATCCATCAACGTGTAGCATTCAATTTATTCCGGACCATTAAAGAATTCTGGAGGATCTCAGAATGTTGGCGTACCGGCTTCCATCTACCCCGTTCATTCCTCTCTTTCTCCATCTACCCCTGTTCATTCCTCTTTCCGCGTCTCCATTCAAAAAACAAGCACGTGATTTAAAGGGACTATAGCCATAAGACAGGGAGTGAGAAGGTGTGCGCGTGTGACAGTGACAGGGAAGAACCTAGGCTCATGCTCGCCCTGAATTTCTCTTAAAGTGAAGGCAGAAGAACGTTCAGCGCCTGGCCAGGCTTTCTATGCATTAATTTACATAGATGTTTTAATATGAAATATAAATAAGTGTCTTAGACAATAGATACTATTTTACGCTACTGACTAATAATCAAAACTTTATGTGTCTAATGCTACAGAAGAAGTGGTTTATGCGCACGCGTCTACTTCTTCTATTGTTCTGGTGTCTCCGATGGGACCGTCTTACAGCGCACGTAGAGGTGTGGCATGTGTATTGTATCATTTTCAGCAAGCGTTGCGTTGCCATATGTACCTGATATTTTACTGATCCGTTGCCCATGTGGATGCGATATTTAAAAAAAAAAATCTCGTTGCCGTTGTCGTGTGGATGTAGCCTAAATTGACCGTAGGTGTGAATGTGAGTGTGAATGGTTGTCTGTGTCTATGTGTCAGCCCTGTGATGACCTGGCGACTTGTCCAGGGTGTACCCCGCCTTTCGCCCGTAGTCAGCTGGGATAGGCTCCAGCTTGCCTGCGACCCTGTAGAACAGGATAAAGCGGCTAGAGATAGTGAGATGAGATGAGATGTTGAAGATATGATCACATGAAGTTCAAAATGCTCAAGTAAGAGTTTGAGCATATTGATTTAATATCAATATAGAACTGTCAGTGAATTGAAGTTGGGAACTGTCAGTGAATTGACGTTAAGAACTGTCAGTGAATCGAAGTTGGGAACTGTCAGTGAATCGACGTTAAGAACTGTCGGTGAATCGAAGTTGGGAACTGTCAGTGAATCGAAGCTGGGAACTGTCAGTGAATCGAAGTTGGGAACTGTCAGTGAATCAAAATTGTGAACTGTCAGTGAATTGAAGTTGTGAACTGTCAGTGAATTGAAGTTGGGAATTGTTAGTGAATCGACATTGGAAATCATTACTGAAGTGAAATTGGGAAACATTAGTAGTGTGAAGTTGAGAACTGTTAATCAGTCAAAGTTGGGAATCGTTAGTGAAGTGAAGTTGGGAATCATTAGTGAATCAAAGTTATGAAATATTAGTGAATCAAAGTTGTAAACTGAATTTGTGAATTTTGTGAATTGTTAGTATTATTATTTAGTGTTATTGCTTTCTTAAACTTTGTTGAGGAAGTCATTTGTAAGAAAACCATCAAAGTAACAACAACAACAACAACAACAACAATAATAATAATAATAATAATAATAAAGCCCTGCGATAACCTGGTGACTTGTCCAGGGTGTACCCCGCCTCTCACCCATAGTCAGCTGGGATAGGCTCCAGCTTGCTTGCGACCCTGTAGAACAGGATAAGCGGCTACAGATAATGGATGGATAATAATAATAGGCAGCATGGTGGTGCACTGGGTTCGAGCCCAGCGACCGACGGGGGCCTTTCTTTGTGGAGTTTGCATGTTCTCCCTGTGTCTGCGTGGGTTTCCTCCGGGCGCTCCAGTTTCCCCCACAGTCCAAAGACATGCAGGTTAGGCTAATTGGTGGCTCTGAGTTGACTGAATGTGTGTGTGAGTGTGAATGGTTGTTTGTCTCTATGTGTCAGCCCTGTTATGGCCTGGCAACTTGTCCAGGGTGTACCCCGCCTCTCACCCATAGTCAGCTGGGATAGGCTCCGGCTTGCCTGCGACCCTGTACAGGACAAGCAGTTATGGATAATAATAATAATAGTTTAGGTGTGATGTAAGAAATTTTCCACCATCTGTAAATGAACCACATTTATTCATTTCAGCCCACACTTTCATAGCATAATGAAGACTAGCATGGCTGGGGCTGAATTCTATGACTTCACCTCAATCACACTATCATGACCTTCACATAGCTAAAATTCCTATCTCCTATGTGGGTGTGAGATATACAGATACACACGGAAATACAAGACAATTAAGCTGGTCACATTTTCACAAGCATTTATTGGCACACCAGATTGTTCTACACTGAAAGCAATACAGTGCCATTTTGTTATTAAAATAATCCCTGAAATACAACACATTTAACTGCGATCGCATGAACCCTACAAGTGACAGTGCATTCTTCATATATGAGTCATTGCAAAGAACAGGTTGAAGTGATCCACTGAGTACGTAATATAGGTGTGGAGAAGTGAGCAATCAAGTTCAGAAGTTAAACAATTTAAGGCAATGATTTAAGACCAGCTGAACAACATTCATCAGATCAGGAAAACCTTGAAATTTTTTTTAAATCAACATGAGTTATAGTGCAATGTATATATGTATTTATGTAATTCTTGAGGCAAGGTACCAAACATATCACACCCTGATAAGCCTATTTTCTTTTTTGCTCATAACACAGTTGAAAGTAATAGATAGAATACATTTCAACAAAACAGATTTTCAACATTTTGCAGCGATAATTGTGATAATTAGTTAACAATAAGTCATTTTTGTAAATAATGTCTGATAAAGGTAAGTTACATCAGTTCATCAGTAACCAACAAGATCCACACTTAATTAAAACCACACTTAATAGGTAGACACTGTATATCTTTCAGCACACATTTTTACACCAACATCACAGTCGTGTATGTACGGGGATGAACTTTTCCAGTGGTCTATGATTCGATATTGAGAAATTTAATGGAATTGTTATAAAAGAACAAGAATAAAGTATTCACATCTTATATTTCATATTTATAGTTTTATTTATATATAATGGATGCAGGAAAGCTGCCTTAATGTCTGTAAAGGAAGAGTTGTGTATTGTCCTAAGAGTCAACATTTACAGCTGAGTTGAATACAGCTGCATTTATGGTGTTCCTTTTACTCTATTCTTACTGAAGTACAGTATATATAACACAACTTGGCTTCTAGGGAGTGACCCCAATCTTGTACTTTCTCTCATTTCCTTAAAAATGACACCAGAATACAGCAGAGGCACTGTGCATCCTAGCTTTTTATATAACCCTGGGTGTATTTATTGATTTAATTATACATCTTTGTGGGTTAAATGTATAAATGTATAATGTTAAGCAAGCTAACATATTAAATGGAAAAAAGAAATAACAACAGACTGGAATTATCACTCTGACAAGGTTGGAACCCTGTCTGTGTGCAACAAAAGGCAGAAGAATTTACTTTATTTATGGAAAAAAACCCTTCATTATTTCAGTTTCTCTGAAACAATTCTCTATTATATTGCACAGGCTCAGTACATATAAACTAAAATGAGAGAATATACAGTTATGGTCAAAAGTTTACATACTTTGACATGAATGTCATCTTGGATATAAATGTTATAGCAATGTTTGGGCTTTCAGTATTTTCTTTGAGCTGTTCTTTTTCTGTGGCAAAATGTAGAGCATACATCTTTAATTAAAAAAAAAACACTAAAATTTGGTGCACAGGTTTTAATTTTCTTTGTGCTTTCTGAAATCAACACAGGGTCAAAATTATACATACAGGGTCAAAATTATATATACAGCACACCTAATATTTGGGTAAAATGTATCTTCGTAAGATTCACTTTGACCAAACATTTTTGTTTACCATGAACAAGCTTCTGGCAGAATTCTGGTTGGATATTTCATGACTCTTCATGGTAGAATTGGTAGAGTTCAATTAAATTTGTTTTTGTTTTTTTTTCTTGGCATGGACTCGACTTATAAGCACGGTCCATATATTTTCAATAGGGTTGAAGTCAGGACTTGTTTTAAGCTTCATGTTAGCCTGCTTTATCCTCCACAACCAGCTCTGATGCATGTTTGGGTTCATTGTCCTGTTGTAACTCCCAAGTCACAAGTCATGTTCAAGTTTCTGCTGGTTTATGCTGAAGAATTCTGAGGTAGTCCTCCTTCATTATTCCATCCACTTTGTGCAATTAATCAGTTCCACTGGCAGCAAAACAGCCCCAGAGCATGATGATCCTACCACCACCACTAGCTGGTACAGTGCCCCTCTGTACATGGTGGTCCTTGTGGCCAAACAACTCAATCTTTATCTCATCTGAACATACAGCTATCCTCTAGAAGTCTTATTATTATTATTATTATTATTATTAATTTATTTATTTGTCCATGTGATCAGCTTCAAACTTTAGTTAAGCTTGAAGGTGTCAATTTTGAAGCAGGGGGATATTTCTTGGATAGCAGCCTCTTAGTCCATTGTGATCTGAACTGTAGACAGTGATCCATCAGCTTCCAGTTCATGGCAAGGCTGTGCCATGGTGGTTCCCAGGTTGTTCCTGACCATCCAAACCAATTTCCTTTCAGCTGAGGGTGACAGTTTGCGTTTTCTTGAAGCAAAGTGGCTTGACAAAGTGACTACACCTCACAATAATTTGCATGCAATTGTTTGAACTGGTCTTGGAATTTGCAGTTGTTTAGAAATGGCTCCAAGAGACATTCTGGAGTTGTGTATCTGCGATCCTCTTTCTCAGATCTGCAGTGAGTTCCTTGGACTTTCCCATTTTACTGTGTGTTGGTCATTCCAATGAGTGCTGTAAACAAACCCTTTTTATGAAGGCACAGAGAAGCGACCAGCTGTAGTCAATCATAATCATTAACTGGAAGTTAAGAGACCTTGGCCTTGGCAAGATAAGAGACATTTTGGAAGTTTCAGCACCTCTGAATTAATAATCTAAGTGAGCATATGTAAATTTTTGACCCTGTATGTATAATTTTGACCCTCTGTTGATTTCAGAAAACCCAAAGAAAATTAAAACTTGTGCACCAAATTCTACAGAAAAAGAACAGTTCAAAGAAATTACTGAAAGCCCAAATATTGCCATGACATTCATATCCAAAATGACATTTATGTCACTGTATGTAAACTTCTGACCACAACTGTAGATATAGCCTATGCCTGGAAAACTGCTGATATGGAGAAATTTTGATATTTTTCACAGCAGTAAATGTAATCAGTCTGCCTAAACTGCCTAAAATTTTGCGCGTTCTAGATAGTTACTATATGTGTTGCATTGAAATTAACATAAGCAAAATCAATTCAGTTAGCAAACAGAGCAGTGAACTTGTCTGCAATGCACACAGTAACAAAACAGAGAAATGCACTTAGACATTCTGTGACTTTTAAGAATTAACTAGTGTAAAGGCAGACAGTGATCAGTCGAATGAAGAAATGATGATTCAACTTGTGTTTAAAATGCCTTTTGTTATCGCACATACAGTACCAATCAAAATTTTGACACACCTAATTCAATGGTTCACTTCATGTCTTAAAGTAATGATGGATGTCGTTTCTCTTTACTTCGTTGAATGGTTCTTGACAGAATGTGGATTACTACAGTTGTGGAATAGGGCTATTTACTGTATTTTTATTATTTACTATTTACTGTTTGATCTCAAACACATTAAAAAGGCACCTTCATCCACCCATCCATCCATCCATCCATCCATTTTCTACCGCTTATCCGGGTTCGAGTCGCAGGGGTAGCAGCCTAAGTAGAGCTGCCCAGACTTCCCTCTTCTGGGGGAACACTGAGGCATTCCCAGGCCAGCCACTTCAGGGTATCCTGGGTCTGCCCCGGGGTCTCCTCCTGGTGGGGCATGCCCAGAGAGCATCCCCTGGGAGGTGTCCAGGGGGCATCCTAACAAGGTGCCCAAACCACCTCAACTGACTCCTTTTGATGCAGAGGAGCAGCGGTTCTACTCTGAGTCTTTCCCAAATGACCAAGCTTCTCACCCTGTTTCTAAGGGAGAGCCCAGCCACCCTGTGGAGAAAACTCATTTCGACCGCTTGTATCCGTGATCTCATTTTTTTGGTCACTACCCATAACTCGTGACCATAGGTGAGGGTGGGAACGTACACTCAAAAAAATAAAACATTGGATTTACTTAACCGAGTTATGGCATCCGGTCCCACGAAACTGTGTTAATTTAGATGTATTGAATACAGTTATGTTTTGAATAACTCAACATAACTGTATTCAATACATCTAAATTAACACAGTTTCGTGGGACTGGTTGCCATAACTCGGTTAAGTAAATCCAATGGGTTTTTTTTGAGTGTAGATGGACCAGTAAATTGAGAGCTTTGCCTTTTGGCTCAGCTCTCTTTTTACCACAACAGACGGGTTCACCGTCCACATCACTGTTGACGCTGCCCCGATCCGTCTGTCCAACTCCCGTTCCCCCCTACTCTCACTTGTGAACAAGACCCCAAGATACTTAAACTCCTTCACTTGAGGCAGCAACACCCCCTAACCTGAAGTAGGCACTCCACCCATTTCTGGCTGAGCGCCACGGCCACAAACTTGGAGGTGCTGATCCTCATCCCAACTGCTTCACACTCGGCTGCAAACCAAGGTTTGCAATGCCTTCAAAAGGCACCTATTAATTGAAAATCATTCCAGGTGACTATCTCATGAAGCTGGTTAAGATAATGCCAGTAGTGTGCAAAGCATCATCAAAGTCAACACTGGATACTTTGAAATATCTAAAACATGAAACATGTTTTGTTTTTCACACTTTTATGTTTACTGCATAATTTCATGTATGGTCCAAAACTATAAAATAACTTTCATAGTTTTGATGTCTTCAGTATTGTTCTACAGTGCTGAAAATAGTCAAAATATAGAAATACCTATGAATGAATGAGTAGGTGTGTCAAACTTTTGACTAGTACTGTAGCTTTACAAACATTTGATCAAAGCATGAAATTCTTTTTTTTTTATTTTGAATTTATTTATTTATTTCGAACATGTATTAAAAAATGTATGTAACTATTTGTACATACAAAAGAAAGAACACGAGAAAGTGACAAAAAATTAATAAATAAAATACATAAAGAGCTAAGACATTACAATACACCGCACATTGTTTGAAAAATTTCATTGTATTAGACTATTTTTGCTATCTCATTTGTTAAACTAGCTCTGTACCCCATGTGTTTGCAGGAAGATAGCTGAGGCAAAATTAAAAAGTAAATAAAAACATTGATTTCTTAAAATAGAGAGCCAACACTTTTCCCCAGGGTGCCAGATTTATAGAGACTGCTGTGAGGTAGGCTGCTTCAGTACAGTGAAAAAGAGAGCTGTAACAGAGATAGTGTACAGTCTGACTAGTTTGGCTTGATATCTGTAGTATGAACCCAAAGGCGGAGCAGGCTGTCAGAAACTCTATCACCCATGCAGGCATTCTTTATTTTGCAAGTCACTGGTCCAACCTCAACTCTTCAGGCGAGAGCACACTCTGCTGATTTTTTTGGCAAAAGAATGGGCGTGAAGGCAGCCAACAAGAGGAAGGAGGGACTGAGCGAATGAATGCGGGTGAGATCTCTGGCAAAAGCAGTGAGCAGCACATGAACGGCAGAAGGAGCACAGGAAGTGAGGAAGATAAACAAATGCGAGAGCCTCAAAAACAGGCCAAAAGTGACTCCTCTGACACATTCTACATTCTGCAATTCGTATTTAACACTAACAATATATTTTGTGCTCTACATGTGCCGCCATCTTTCAAACAAGACTAATGAATGAGAAACAAACAATAAGTGAAGCCAATTTTCAGTTATAATGCCTCAAATCTTTTGTTTTATGTATGTATGTATGTATGTATGTATGTATGTATGTATGTATGTACATCATTTATAGCAAATTTGCTCCTTATATTGCTACAACTAATGTTATTCTTTTCCTAGGGGTTGAAATCTCCACTTCGATACTGCACTGTAAAAAAGAATAGTTGAGAATACTTGAAATTTCAAGGCAACAGTCTGCATTAATAATTTTATGTTTTGCCAACGATGTGCCCATGATAATCCAAACTATGATAACACTGTTATCTTTATTAAGAATTCTTAATTAAGTCAATTTTCAATTCCTCATTCTGCCAACATAGATTTCTCTTTTTGCTGAACAGTGGCATTCACAGTAGTACAAAAAGGCAATTGAGGTTATCACAATTTTTGGGGGGGCTTTTTTCACCTTTATTTGGATAGGACAGTGTAGAGACACAGATCAGGAAATGACCTCAGGTCGGAATCAAACCCAAGCCCCCGGATTTATGGTATGGCGCCTTATCCACCTGAGCCACGACAACATGAACTTCAACTGGAGAGAGAACCACATTGCCCAGCCCTTGCATTTGGGAGAGGAAACCCCGTGTCTTGGTCATTCAGAGCATGCGCTGAATAAACACCTGTGACAATTATGTATTTTCAATTCAGATTATTCACTATTGTATATTTACACATCATTGAGGTGCACCCTATCAGTTTGATGTGGATTTTTCTTGATGTGGATAATTCTAAAAAATAGAATTATGCTTTGTTCAAGTAATTCCATATTCACAATTGAATGGACAAGAAAATATGAATAATTATTAACGAACAGAAAAATCCACATCAAACTGATAGGGTGCACCTCAATGATGTGTAAATATGCAATAGTGAATAATCTGAATTGAAAATACATAATTGCCACAGGTGTTTATTCAGCGCATGCTCTTAATGACCAAGACACGGGGTTTCCTCTCCCAAATGCAAGGGCTGGGCAATGTGGTTCTCTCTCCGGTTGAAGATCACGTTGTCGTGGCTCAGGTGGATAAGGCGCCATACCATAAGTCCGGGGACCCGGGTTCAATTCCGACCTGAGGTCATTTCCCGATCTCTCTCTCCTGCTCATTTCCTGTCTCTACACTGTCCTATCCAAAAAAAGCCCCCCCAAAAATTGTGATAACCTCAATTGCCTTTTTGTACTACTGTGAATGCCACTGTTCAGCAAAAAGAGAAATCTATGTTGGCAGAATGAGGAATTGAAAATTGACTTAATTAAGAATTCTTAATAAAGATAACAGTGTTATCATAGTTTGGATTATCATGGGCATACATCGTTGGCAAAACATAAAATTCTTAATGCAGACTGTTGCCTTGAAATTTCAAGTATTCTCGACTATTCTTTTTTTACAGTGTGCAAACATCCCAAAATAACCTGGCCACAGTGCAGCATGTAAACAGGAAACTGAGCAGGAGGTCAGGGGCTCCAGAGAGAACCTGAAGGATGCCTATGTCCGACACCAGCAGTAGCACTGTGTACAGGAAACTGATGCTCTGCTAATCAGAAAGCAAAAAAAAAAAAAAAATCTCAGTGTTGCTCAGCCAGGCAGGAATGTCTGTAAAACAATGGGTCTGGAGAATGAGAGTCACAACTTTTTTTCACAGGTATGTGAGGCATGGAACAAGATTAAAGGAAGGTCAGAGGGGAAAACTAAAAGAATTTATTCTGGTGAATAACAATTCTGATGTATTTGGACAACGGGTCAAACATAACAATCCACTCAAGAGAAGAAAATGAAAGCATGATGTTATAAATGTTATATGATATGTACATCAACATTTATGGCAGTTGCCTTTAATTCACAGTGACACACACACACACACACACACACACACACACATGTTTGGTTGTTGACTTGGAAAACATTTTTATGCTGGTGCAGATATAGGAGTCAGTGCTGGTGAGCAAGTGCATTAATTGGTATCCGGTTATTTAGCACAAGTCTTTTAGCACAAATCTAAAGTCTTTTAGCACAAGTTCTAAAGTCTCTTAGCACAACTCTATGTTCTTTAGCACAACTCTGGATTATGGTCACAATAATTGAAAAAATATGAAAAAAGACAAGTCTTGAACCTGTGGCTAGTTAGCAAATTGTAAATAATAAAATATGATATAATTTAAGCTTAGCTTAATAAAGACAAAACAAACCTGGAAGTTGGCTGTAGCAGTGTACTGTGTCAGGGTATGTGCTGTGTTAAATAATTTGGAGGGAGGATTGGTGACTAACACATGAGCTCCATTTAACATGGCGGTTTCAAGATGGTGGAGTAGGGAAATACAATCGCTCGTTTTTGATTGGAATCTCAGCAGTGTGAGATGAACTGACTTCACCAAAAGGTGGATTTTTTCCCTAACCCTTTTTTTTTTTACTAATCTTTACAACTCTGTGTGTGTGTGTGTGTGTACATACAGGGGGGCCGCAAAAGTAGGTATACAATAATGAAAAACAAAACGTTCACACAAAACATTATTTTATTGATTATACAAACATATCAGTAATAACATGTCAATAATAAACATATTAATCCCTCAAATGTTCAAACTGTTTTCCCCTGGCATTCACACACTCCACTAGTCAAGTGTGGACACCCATGTACACTCTGACACAAAGGTCTTTATCAGCATCAATTTCCTGACAAGCCTCCCATATGAACTGAATCATGGCATCAACAGAACGTGGCTTGCGTGCAAAAACCTTATCTTTTACACATCCCCAGAAAAAGAAGTCCATGGGGTGAGAGCCGGCGAACGTGGTGGCCAGTCAACGGCTCCCCAATGTCCAATCCACCTGTTGGGAAATTCTTTGTCAAGGTAAAAATAGTAATAATTTTTTAAATTAATTAAATTAATTATAGTATTAAATGAAACCTAGCACCACTATTATAATACTGGTAATACTGGAATAATCCTTACATACAAAAGTATACCTACTTTTGCAGCCCCCTGGATATAAGATGTGTAAGATCGGAATCTCGGCAACTTTCATAATTTTTTTTTTTAATCCATTAAACATCTTTTAACATGATAGTAAGTGTTCATAATAAAGATTAAGTGTTCTTGGCTCTTGGGCTAAAGAACTTAGAGTTGTGCTAAGAGACTTTAGAACTTGTGCTAAAAGACTTTTGTGCTAAATAACCGCAAACCCATTAATTAACAGCAGACATGGATTTTCACTCTGTTTTTGAAAGCAGATAGGGATTTAGCCTGGTGCAGTTTATTCCAGTGGGCATCAGTGAAGAAAAGTTTTATTTTTTTAACTGCTTTGTGTCATGAATGGTGTCAGAGCAAGCCAAGCTGTATTTGTAGCTCAACGTACAGTGTGGGATTTGGCAACTGGTAGAATAGAAGGGGGCTGGTTCATTTTTGCCTGAAGGAAACTCATAAGTGAGATTACATTGGTTATCTTTGTTTAAAGACAAGTCACAGCACTGTGTTTTAGATTAGCAGTAATCTTGCAATGAATTGGCAATGAAATGAATGAGCACTTGAGTGGCCTCCTTTAAGAGAAATGAGAAATCCAAATGGCTGGGTCACATTTTACTGAGGTAATATGGAGAGCCAAGCTTCATTTTATGAATTTATTAGCCTAATAAGTGTTAACCTTAAATAGCATTGTACTGGAATTGGATATACAGTACCAGTCAAAAGTTTGGTCACACTTACTCATTCATTTGAATGTATGCATTAAACTAGTGAAATTATGGTTATTTTCTTTTAATGTACAATGCAAGGCAACAATCAAAGCACCTTTAGGCTGTTCAGACCATAATGCGGTGTACTTGTTACCCTGTTACAGGCAGAAGCTGAAAACAGGCTAAATCGAAGAGAAGACAATCAAACAATGGGACACAGACTCTCTGGAGAAATTACATGGTTGTTTTGAGTATACTGATTGGGAAGTGAGGCAGCACGGTGGTGTTGTGGTTAGCACTGTCGCCTCACAGCAAGAAGGTCCTGAGTTCGAGCCCAGTGGCCGGCGAGGGCCTTTCTGTGTGGAATTTGCATGTTCTTCCCGTGTCTGTGTGGGTTTCCCCCACAGTCCAAAGACATGCAGGTTAGGCTAATTGGTGGCTCTAAATTGACTGTAGGTGCGAGTGAGAATGGTTGTTTGTCTCTGTGTCAGCCCTGCGATAACCTGGCAACTTGTCCAGGGTGTACCCCGCCTCTCGCCCATAGTCAGTTGGGATAGGCTCCAACTTGCCTGCGACCCTGTAGAACAAGATAAGTGGCTACAGATAATGGATGGATTGGGAAGTGTTTTACAGTGATCTTAGTGACCCTGACCAGCTTACAGATATTATATCTAATTATATAACCTTTGGTGTGGATAATGTTATACCAACAAAGACAATTAAAGCTTACCCAAATAATAAACCATGGGTGATGAAACACATGAAAAGTCTGCTGAATGACAAGAAACGCGCATATTGTGGAAAAGATCCACACCGCTTGAAATCAATTCAGAAGGACATTGATATACATAAGTGTAAATTAGACTTTGGTAAAAGAATGGAAAAACAATTCGACAGGAACAATTCCCGAGGTGCGTGGAGAGGTTTAAAATCTATGGTTGGTATGGATAAGAAGTTAAGTAGTATTCATGTAGACAATGACAGATCATTCGCTCATGAACTGAATAGCTTTTACACACGATTTGATAAGTAAAGTGGATACAGTGGTGCTTTGAGGAAGCCCGGCGAACAAGCCTTGCTGATGCTCGAGCATGACGGAAGGATGCTGCTGCCGCACCAGCTGAGCCAGGGCAGTTCACTTGCCCACACAGTGAACGTTCATGCCGCTCAAGAATTGGACTCCACAGCCACATGAGAGTCCACATCAGATGAATTGTGCAAACACAAAGCGTCATTATCGAAAACAATGGACAAGCAAGATATGCTTGAAAGTTTGTGAACCCTTTAGAATTTTCTATATTTCTGCATATATATGACCTAAAACATCATCAGATTTTCACACAAGTCCTAAAAGTAGATAAAGCGAACCGAGTTAAACAAATGAGACAAAAATATCATACTTGGTCATTTATTTATTGAGGAAAATGATCCGATATTACATATCTGTGAGTGGCAAAAGTATGTGAACCTTTGCTTTCAGTATCTGGTGTGACCCCCGTGTGCAGCAATAACTGCAACTAAACATTTCCGGTAACTGTTGATCAGTCCTGCACACCGGCCTGGAGGAATTTTAGCCCATTCCTCTGTACAGAACAGCTTCAACTCTGGGATGTTGGTGGGTTTCCTCACATGAACTGCTCACTTCAGGTCCTTCCACAACATTTCGATTGGATCAAGGTCAGGACTTTGACTTGGCCATTCCAAAACATTAACTTTATTCTTCTTTAACCATTCTTTGGTAGAATGACTTGTGTGCATGACCCACCTTCTCTTAAGATTCAGTTCATGGACAGATGTCCTGATATTTTCCTTTAGAATTCGCGGGTATAATTCAGAAATCATTGTTCCATCAATGATGCCAAGCCGTCCTGGCCCAGATGCAGCAAAACAGGCCCAAACCATGATACTACCACCACCATGTTTCACAGATGGGATGAGGTTCTTATGCTGGATTGCAGTGTTTTCCTTTCTCCAAACATAACGCTTCTCATTTAAACCAAAATGTTCTATTTTGGTCTCCTCCATTCACAAAACATTTTCCCAATCGCCTTCTGGCTTGTCCATGTGATCTTTAGCAAACTGCAGACGAACAGCAATGTCCTTTTTGGAAAGCAGTGGCTTTCTCCTTGCAACCCTGCCATGCACACCATTGTCGTTCAGTATTCTCCTGATGGTGGACTCATGAACATTAACATTAGCCAATGTGAGAGAGGCCTTCAGTTGCTTAGAAGTTACCCGGGGTCCTTTGTGACCTCGCAGACTATTACACGCCTTGCTCTTGGAGTGATCTTTGTTGGTTGACCACTCCTGGGGAGGGTAACAATGGTCTTGAATTTCCTCTATTTGTACACAATCTGTCTGACTGTGGATTGGTGGAGTCCAAACTCTTTAGAGATGGTTTTGTAACCTTTTCCAGCCTGATGAGCATCAACAATGCTTTTTCTGAGGTCCTCAGAAATCTCCTTTGTTCGTGCCATGATACACTTCCACAAGTGTGTTGTGAAGATCAGACTTTGATAGATCCCTGTTCTTTAAATAAAACAGTCCCATTGATTGAAAACACCCGACTCTAATTTCACCTTCAAATTAACTGCTAATCCTAGAGGTTCACATACTTTTGCCACTCACAGATGTGTAATACTGGATCATTTTCCTCAATAAATGAATCTCATCTCATCTCATTATCTCTAGCCGCTTTATCCTGTTCTACAGGGTTGTAGGCAAGCTGGAGCCTATCCCAGCTGACTACGGGTGAAAGGTGGGGTACACCCTGGACAGTGGCATGCACAGATAGACACGAGGTGGTGCTCAAGCACCTGCCCCTCTGCCCTCTGTCCAAAAAAGTGCCCTTTTGCATTTTTTTTTTACAGTTTACTGAGGCCAATGTTGACATGATCTTTTAGAAAAGCCGCGGCATTAAAAGCGTGTGTGAAAATACAGTAATGTCCCAATGTGTGCCCCCTCCGCACACACACCGGACCTCTGTCTCTCTTGCTCTGTCACGTGAACAAGCGTGCAGTGCATTCAATGTGAGGTTGCAGCAGCATAGTGTCCTGGAAGCCACGGCCTTGTCGTAGCGCAGACAACACATCGGGCAGTCAGTCAGCTCTTCCCCTGCCCCACCAGCCAGGTAACACATGAATCGAATGAAAATGTATTGTTTGCCCTCTAAGCCCAAGCTGTAATTATTTTGTCATGAAGTAGCCCATCACATAATTTGAAGGTGAAATTAGAGTCGGGTGTTTTCAATCAATGGGACTGTTTTATTTAAAGAACAGGGATCTATCAAAGTCTGATCTTCACAACACACTTGTGGAAGTGTATCATGGCACGAACAAAGGAGATTTCTGAGGACCTCAGAAAAAGCATTGTTGATGCTCATCAGGCTGGAAAAGGTTACAAAACCATCTCTAAAGAGTTGTCAGTGCACACCAACCAACTCTGTCTTTTGCACACTGCTCCAGCTGCTTTGGAGTGATCTTGGCATGGGTGAAGTTGGCCTTCACACAGTCTTTGAATTGCTTGCAAGGCCTGCCTCAGTTTCGACAACTGCACATAAGTATTATATTTTTTGCTAGACCATTTTCAGATTTAGGAAAACAAACATTTCTTTTTCTATTTTGTTCAACTAGAGATTCCTGGCAAAGTCAAAAAACCTTGATGTAATAAATTAACATTAAGTGGTTGTTTTACACCTTTAAAAACTAAAACGGGTTAGTGGCGACCTGAACACAAGAGGAGGGTTAAATCTCAGACTTTTATAATAAGGTGTTCCACATGCGCAAAAAAGTGCCCTTTTTCCCCCCCAGAGCACTTGCCCCCCAAAATGTCTGTGCACACCACTGACCCTGGACAAGTCGCCAGGTCATCACAGGGCCGTCAATAAATAAATGACCAAGTATAATATTTTTGTCCCATTTGTTTAACTGGGTTCTCTTTATCTACTTTTAGGACTTGTGTGAAAATCTGATGATGTTTTAGGTCATATTTATGCAGAAATAAAGAAAATTCTAAAGGGTTCACAAACTTTTAAGCATATCTTGGTTGTCCATTGTTTTTGATAATGACGCTTTGTGTTTGCACAATTCATCTGATGTGGACTCTCATGTAGCTGTAGAGTCCAATTCTTGAGCGGCATGAATGTTCACAGTGTGGGCAAGTGAACTGCCCTGGCTCAGCTGGTGCGGCAGCAGCAGCCTTCCGTCATGCTTGAGCATCAGCAAGGCTTGTTCACTGGGCTTCCTCAAAGCTATTAAGGGCTTGTCTTGTCAGTGCACACCAACCAACTCTGTCTTTTGCACACTGCTCCAGCTGCTTTGGAGTGATCTTGGCATGGGTGAAGTTGGCCTTCACACAGTCTTTGAATTGCTTGCAAGGCCTGCCTCAGTTTCGCTTGCCAATGGAGAGCTCGCCATACAGCAGCTGCTTTGGCATCTGTGAATCATCCATGCGGATGATGTGGCTGGTCCATCGAAGCTGGTTTATCAGGATCATGGCTTTGATGCTTGTGGTCTCTGCTCTATCCAGGACCTCCAAGTTTGTGACCTTGTCCTATCATTGGATGCCAAAAATTGACTGCAGGCTATGCATGTGGAACTGTTCCAGCAGTTTCAGGTGCCTTCTGTATAGTGTCCACATCTCACTTCCATATAGAAGACTGGAGAGGATGACGGTGTTGTACACCTTGAGTTTTGTGGACTGCCTGATGTTGTGCTGGTTCAACACATGTGAGCGCAAATGACCTAGTGCTTGACTGGCTTTGCAGATCATTGATTTCCTCTTCCAGGGTTCCGTCACTGGAGATGACACTGCCAAGGTACTTGAAGGCCTCCACTGACTTGAGCTCTGTTCCTTCAATGGAGATCAAGGGAGGACGAGCAGTAGAAGCTGGGGCAGGCTGCACCAGAACCTCCATCTTGTCCAGGCTGATGGTGAGACCGAAGAGACGAGAAGCTTCGGCAAATTTGTTGAGGATTAGCTGCAGGTCTGACTCCTTGTGTGCCATAAGGGCACAGTCATCAGCAAATAGCTCTTCTAGGATCTTCTTTTCTATCGTCTTGGTCTTTGCACTCAGGCGACGAAGGTCAAATACGGATCCATTCAGCTTGTACTGAAGGTACACTCCCTGATCCAGTTCGTGGATGGCATGGCTCAGCACACAGGTGAAGAAGAGGTTGAAGAGAACGGGAGCCAGCACACATCCTTGCTTCACACCATTGGTGATGTCAAATGGCTCCGACGCTTCTCCAACAGAACTTACTAGACCAGTCATGTTGTCATGGAACAGGCAAATCAGGTTCACAAACCTCCTTGGACATCCAAACTTTGACAGGATGAGCCAGAGGGCTTCTCTGTTTACTGTGTCGAAGGCCTTGGTCAGGCCTATGAAGACAGCGTAGAAGTCCATTTTCTGTTCAATGCACTTTTCTTGGACTTGATGGACTGAAAAGATCATATCAGTGGTGCTGCACTGTATATAAAGAGGCTACCCGAACACAAGAAAAAAGTGGTTCGGGAAGAACTCGAGGCCATGCTCGAAATGGGCATCGTCGAGGAGTCCCACAGTGACTGGAGCAGCCCGGTGGTCTTGGTACCCAAGGCCGACGGGTCGGTCCGGTTCTGTGTGGACTATAGAAAAGTCAATGTGGTGTCTAAATTCGATGCGTACCCAATGCCTCGTATTGATGAGTTGCTCGATCGACTAGGCACAGCTCGCTTTTATTCAACGCTGGATTTAACGAAGGGATATTGGCAGATCCCCTTGACTCCACTATCCCGAGAAAAAAACGGCCTTTTCCACAACGTTTGGTTTACACCAATTCGTCACACTTCCGTTCGGGCTGTTTGGGGCGCCCGCCACGTTTCACCGGCTGATGGACAGGGTCCTCCGCCCCCATGCCAGCTATGCGGCCGCCTATCTCGATGACATTATCATATACAGTAATGACTGGCCGAGACATCTCGAGCATCTGAGGGCCATCCTTAGGTCGCTGAGGCGAGCGGGTCTCACAGCCAACCCGAAGAAGTGTGCGATTGGGTGGGTGGAAGTACGGTATCTGGGCTTCCACTTGGACAACGGGCAGGTGCATCCCCAAATTAACAAGACCGCAGCAATTGCAGCCTGCCCTAAGCCCAAGACCAAAAAGGGGGTGAGACAGTTCCTGGGGCTGGCTGGCTATTATCGGAGGTTTATCCCTAATTATTCGGACGTCACCAGCCCGCTGACTGATCTCACTAAAAAGGGGGCACCAGACCCGGTCCAGTGGACGGAGCAATGCCAGCGGGCTTTCTCTGAGGTAAAGGCCGCACTGTGTGGGGGGCCACTTTTACACTCCCCTAACTTTTCTCTCCCCTTTATATTACAGACCGATGCGTCGGACAGAGGGCTGGGGGTGGTTTTGTCCCAGGAGGTGGAGGGGGAGGACCGCCCAGTCCTGTACATCAGCAGGAAGCTATCGGTGCGTGAGGGGCGCTACAGCACCATCGAAAAAGAATGTTTAGCGATCAAGTGGGCGGTCCTTGCCCTCCGTTATTACCTGCTGGGGCGCCCTTTCACCCTCTGTTCGGACCACGCGCCCCTCCAGTGGCTCCACTGCATGAAGGATGCCAACGCGTGGATCACCCGTTGGTATATGGCACTCCAACCCTTTAATTTCAAGGTGGTCCACAGGCCGGAGGTGCAGATGGTCGTGGCGGACTTCCTCTCCCATCGGGGGGGGGGGGGGGGGAGTCGGCTGCAGGCCGGACGGCCGCCCGGCCTGAGTCGGGCGGTGGGGGTATGTGGCAGCGGGGGCGTGGTCAAGCGCCGGTCTGTGACAGGAGGGCGGAGTCAGGGAAGGTGAGTGGCAGAATCACTACACCTGAGAGCAATTAACCTGTGTTTTATGTGTCTTCCCAGTGACCGCGCCATATATAAGGAGGGAGAGCAGAGAGCAGAGGAGCTCTTCCCGGAACCAGACGCCAGTTGTGTGTGTGTCTGTGTTAATGCTAAAAGTTTCACTGAAAAGTGTGGCAATAAAGCCGTATTTTGGTAAACCTGATCTCTGTCCTGCCGTCCTCTGTGCTCCACCCTTTGTAAAAACTGTCACAGATACAAAAAGGGTTTTTATTCAAAAAGTAAGAAAGGAAAAAATAAAATAAGGATGTATGATGATCAAAAACAAGTTAATTGAGGAATACCTTGAATACTGAATGATGGAATTAATTTATTGCAAAGATATAGAAGATAAAAACTCAGCCGGGTCACTTTTGACCCACGTTTTGCATCAAAGGGTTAAACATAAGGCACAAATAGTTTAATACTTTATTACACTTTTGTTAAGTATATATTGATCAAAAGTTTAAGTATAAGCTTCATATATTTAGACTTTTCTATATACTTTTCCAGTATAAGCCAAGTATACTTATTAAGTATATCTCTGATAAGTAAATAAAAAATAAACTGAAAGCATACTCTCTTATTTTTAGTTTAAAAGAAGTATGCTAGAAGCACACTTGAATGAGCTTTTTTTTTGTAAGGGACTACACCACCGTGCCACCCAGAAAAGAAGATACCGAATGGGAAAGCAAATGATTTGTTTGAAAAGTTAGGGTTAAGGTTAGGGTCAGGAGTAGTTTCTGCAATTGAACCTTTTCTAACAACTTCATTCATCAGAAATTAAATTAAACAAAAGGTGAGATCCAGATCAATCTTGCTTG
Source organism: Neoarius graeffei (assembly GCF_027579695.1). Classification (NCBI taxonomy): domain Eukaryota; kingdom Metazoa; phylum Chordata; class Actinopteri; order Siluriformes; family Ariidae; genus Neoarius; species Neoarius graeffei. The sequence goes on from NC_083583.1 coordinate 65,263,624, forward strand.
TTTTAATTTGTCTTAAGTTAACAAAGGCTAAGTTAAAGGAACAGTCCACCGTACTTCCATAATGAAATATGCTCTTATCTGAATTGAGACGAGCTGCTCCGTACCTCTCTGAGCTTTGTGCGACCTCCCAGTCAGTCAGACGCGCTGACACTCCTGTTAGCAATGTAGCTAGGCTCAGCATGGCCAATGGTATTTTTTGGGGCTGTAGTTAGATGTGACCAAACTCTTCCGCGTTTTTCCTGTTTACATAGGTTTATATGACCAGTGACATGAAACAAAGTTCAGTTACACAAATTGAAACATGGCGATTTTCTATGCTATGGAAAGTCCGCACTATAATGACAGGCGTACTAACACCTTCTGCGTGCTTCGGCAGCACATTGATATCTGAGCTCCGTATCAATGCGCTGCCGAAGCGCGCAGAAGGTGTTAGTACGCCTGTCATTATAGTCCGGACTTTCCATAGCATAGAAAATCGCTACGTTTCAATTTGTGTAACTGAACTTGTTTCATATCACTGGTCATATAAACCTATGTAAACAGGAAAAACGTGGAAGAGTTTGGTCGCATCTAACTACAGCCCCAAAAAATACCATTGGCCATGCTGAGCCTAGCTACATTGCTAACAGGAGTGACAGCGCGTCTGACTGCGTCTGACTGACTGGGAGGTCGCGCAAAGCTCGGAGAGGTACGGAACAGCTCGTCTCAATTCAGATAAGAGCATATTTCATTATGGAAGTACGGTGGACTGTTCCTTTAAGGATTGGGCACGTTACCATTTCTTATTATTACTTTTGTATAGTATACAATCAAACAAAATTCACATTGGCCTCGTTCATTCAAATCTGGGTATATGTTTTATGAGATCTTGTTTGACAGTATTCATCACTACCCTTAGCAGTGACAGCAAAAGGCCATGAGGTTATGACTGTTAAGCTATGGCTGATCTAAATAGCAATGTGGTAAGCAGTTGGATAGTCTCTGGCAGCTGCTGCGAGAACAAGCCTAGACATGTGAGGATCTGTGCTCTATTTTTACATGTTACTGCCTCAGCAGAAACTGTGTGATGAATCAACATTACTCATGTACAGAAACTGGGAGACTGTTTGGTGTATTTGTTGGAAATAGTATTTACTCCCACAACAGACAATAACAGTCATTTGTCCCCCCATCCAATAATCACAGATTCAGTGGTCTGTCTTATTTATTTTACTGAATTCCAGATGATCAATTTATTACTTTAAGAGTGCATTCAGTTGATAGTTCATTGATAAAAAAGAGTTCATTTAGTCATGTCTGTCTCGGATTACAGAGAACCATAACCATAGCACAGACACAAAAAATAAAGCATAAAATTGTGCCTTGGCATGTGTGGGTATAGCAGACATACTGTATGTTGACTATTTTTGTGATCATTGGCTTAGGAGGTATCTGGTAAAGATTTATGGAATTGTTAAAAGTGGTTGGGTTAGAACAAACACATGCTGCCAATTAAATAAAGCCCTTGACATGTTGTGCTCTTTGGTGGCTTCATGCACTTCTAACAACAAGCAATGAGATTTCATGTATATTTTTTTCTATTGGCATTTTAGTGGTAGAAATAACCAGCTTGCTAACACACCTTATGACAAATGAGTGTTCTAGGACATAGCTTATATAATGGCAGGAAAGGTAATACAGTAGGTGTGGTATTTAATTAATTATGAATATTTCATTAATTACATTAACTAAATATAGTATAACATACAATAGCACATAGTATAGCATTGAGTAATACAACCCCGATTCCAAAAAAGTTGGGACAAAGTACAAATTGTAAATAAAAATGGAATGCAATAATTTACAAATCTTAAAAACTGATATTGTATTCACAATAGAACATAGACAACATATCATATGTCGAAAGTGAGACATTTTGAAATTTCATGCCAAATATTGGCTCATTTGAAATTTCATGACAGCAACAGATCTCAAAAAAGTTGGGACAGGGGCAATAAGAGGCTGGAAAAGTTTTAGGTACAAAAAAGGAACAGCTGGAGGACCAAATTGCAACTCATTAGGTCAATTGGCAATAGGTCATTAACATGACTGGGTATAAAAAGAGCATCTTGGAGTGGCAGCGGCTCTCAGAAGTAAAGATGGGAAGAGGATCACCAATCCCCCTAATTCTGCGCCGACAAATAGTGGAGCAATGTCAGAAAGGAGTTTGACAGTGTAAAATGGCAAAGAGTTTGAACATATCATCATCTACAGTGCATAATATCATCAAAAGATTCAGAGAATCTGGAAGAATCTCTGTGCGTAAGGGTCAGGGCCGGAAAACCATACTGGGTGCCCGTGATCTTCGGGCCCTTAGACGGCACTGCATCACATACAGGCATGCTTCTGTATTGGAAATCTCAAAATGGGCTCAGGAATATTTCCAGAGAACATTATCTGTGAACACAATTCACTGTGCCATCCGCCGTTGCCAGCTAAAACTCTATAGTTCAAAGAAGAAGCCGTATCTAAACATGATCCAGAAGCACAGACGTCTTCTCTGGGCCAAGGCTCATTTAAAATGGACTGTGGCAAAGTGGAAAACTGTCCTGTGGTCAGACGAATCAAAATTTGAAGTTCTTTATGGAAATCAGGGACACCGTGTCATTCGGACTAAAGAGGAGAAGGACGATCCAAGTTGTTATCAGCGCTCAGTTCAGAAGCCTGCATCTCTGATGGTATGGGGTTGCATTAGTGCATGTGGCATGGGCAGCTTACACATCTGGAAAGACACCATCAATGCTGAAAGGTATATCCAGGTTCTAGAGCAACATATGCTCCCATCCAGATGACGTCTCTTTCAGGGAAGACCTTGCATTTTCCAACATGACAATGCCAAACCACATACTGCATCAATTACAGCATCATGGCTGCGTAGAAGAAGGGTCCGGGTACTGAACTGGCCAGCCTGCAGTCCAGATCTTTCACCCATAGAAAACATTTGGCGCATCATAAAACGGAAGATATGACAAAAAAGACCTAAGGCAGTTGAGCAACTAGAATCCTACATTCGACAAGAATGGGTTAACATTCCTATCCTTAAACTTGAGCAACTTATCTCCTCAGTCCCCAGACGTTTACAGACTGTTGTAAAGAGAAAAGGGGATGTCTCACAGTGGTAAACATGGCCTTGTCCCAACTTTTTTGAGATGTGTTGCTGTCATGAAATTTAAAATCAACTAATTTTTTTCTTTAAATTATACACTTTCTCAGTTTAAACATTTGATATGTCATCTATGTTCTATTCTGAATAAAATATGGAATTTTGAAACTTCCACATCATTGCATTCCGTTTTTATTTACAATTTGTACTTTGTCCCAACTTTTTTGGAATCGGGGTTGTATATTTATATTGAAATAAGGTGAAATAAATTGAGCGTATGCAATAAAACCATGTTGTGAGAAATGAGACAGGGTTTTTAATCTGAAGGATGAAGTCAGGAAAATGCTGTTTTGGCTTTTGCCAAGATTGGTATGAGTTGGAGAGCCAAGAGAGTGCATGTTTTTTAATAACACATTAATCTGGACAGATTTCACTGAACTCAATTAAAATACAAAATAACATTATATTCCTACATTAAATGCTTAAGATACTTTCTTCATGCGTTTCATGCTACTATAAGAATCACATTTAGATGGATCATTTTTCATTATAAGATCCCTATTGAATATTGGTAATTTGGTTTCGGAGCATATTTTGTATACAACATTAAAAAGTGATATTTTTAATGAAAAAAAAACCCAACAACACCAAAAAACCAACAACCCAGCAAAGAAAAAGAAATAAAAGAAAGCACAACTTTATTCATCACACACTTGTGAAATTTCCTCTCTACGTTTAACCCATATGAAGCAGTGAACACACACACGAGCAATGAGCACACACACCCAGAGCAGTGGGCAGCCATGTTAACAGCATCCAGGGAGCAGTTGGGTGCCTCACTCAAGGCTGTCCCATATTAACCTAACCGCATGTCTTTGGACTGTGGGGGAAACCGGAGCACACCCATGCAGACATGGGGAGAATATGCAAACTCCACACAGAAAGGGCCTCGCCGGCCACTGGGTTCGAACCCAGAACCTTCTTACTGTGAGGCAACCGTGCTAACCACTACACCACCGTGCCGCCACAAGGTGAAAATGTGAATTTAATTGCATTTAATCTAAACCTTAAAGGAACCTTACATTTAGTAGTGTATTTAAGTTACCCAGCTGACTACGGGCGAAAGGCGGGGTACACCCTGGACAAGTCGCCAGGTCATCACAGGGCTGACACATAGACACAGACAACCATTCACACTCACATTCACACCTACGGTCAATTTAGAGTCACCAGTTAACCTAACCTGCATGTCTTTGGACTGTGGGGGAAACCGGAGCACCCGGAGGAAACCCACGCGGACACGGGAAGAACATGCAAACTCCACACAGAAAGGCCCTCGCCGGCCACTGGGTTCGAACCCAGAACCTTCTTACTGTGAGGCAACCGTGCTAACCACTACACCACCGTGCCGCCACAAGGTGAAAATGTGAATTTAATTGCATTTAATCTAAACCTTAAAGGAACCTTACATTTAGTAGTGTATTTAAGTTACCTTTAAGACCAGTCCTTAAATTTAGTAGTAAATTTAAGTACCTTTACTGAAATTTTTAAATTAATCAGAATCAGAATTACTTTATTAATCCCCAGAGGGAAATTCAAATTAAATATACATAAATTTAAGACCCTTTATTGATATTCTTAAAAGTAGTAATGACAAAGTACATTTAAATGTTCTTTTTAACAGCATGTTATCATTAAGAAGTCATGGAAAGTCACTTAAAGCTATACGATAAGAATTCTTAAAGACACTGAAATTTGGCATTTCGTAAACTTTTAGGATACTTTAAGAATATCTTAAATGTGTTAATTATCATACATATACATGTGTACATATCAAGCAACATATGAACTGGTGCCTTTTGCTACTTTGGATTTTTGAAAAAAAAGTATTTTTCAAATTTTTACATAAAAAATAGATTTTTATTTATTTTCTAAGAGCAAGGTTCGTTTCCGGAGCATACATCCAAAACTATTCATGATACAGATTTGAAACTTGGTTAACATGTTAACAAGGTGATGTAGATGTGCCTTTTCATACTAAGAAATTTGAGAAATTTAAATTTTTCATGTTTCCATGGAAACAATTTCAGACTTAGTCTCTCAGGTTAGTCTTAGGGGTGGGTTTTATTTCCGGAGCAGAACTTGAAAACTATGAGTGGTATGGTCTTGAAAGTTGGTATGTGTTGATTAAGTAATATGTGCCTTTTAATACTAAGAAATGTGAGAAATTGTAATTTTTAGCTCACCTGGACCAAAGGTCCAGTGGGCTTATGCCCTGGGCTGCTGAGATCAGTGTAAAGACGTAGGGTTTGTTTCCTGCAGCAGAACTTGAAAAATGTGACAAATAAGATCTTGAAACTTGGTATATAGTTGGTATATAGGGCGGGGATATAGACGACTCTGTCTTCTTGTTCATCTAGTAAATTAAACACACAGCCATTTCATTTCTGAATGCTGCAGTAGACAGTTATGTACATCCATCCATTATCCATAACCACTTATCCTGTGCAGAGTCGTGGGCAAGTTGGAGCCTATCCTAGCTGACTATGGGTGAGAGGCAGGGTACACCCTGGACAAGTCGCCAGGTCATTGCAGGGCTGGCATACAGAGACAAATAACCATTCACACTCACATTCACATCTACGGTCAACTTAGAGCCACCAATTAGCCTAACCTGCATGTCTTTGGACTGTGGGCGAAACCCACACAGACACGGGAAGAACATGCAAACTCCACACAGAAAGGCCCCTGTCGGCCACTGAGCTCAAACCCAGGACCTTCTTGCTTTGAGGCGACAGTGCCAACCACTATACCACCATGCCACCCAGTTACGTACACTATGTAAATTTATAGTATTGAACATGTGCATAATTCACAATCCAGACACACCGCCATACACTCATTGGCCACTTTGTATGTACACCAATCACGTGGAAGCAGCGTACTGCATAAAATCATGCAGATACAATTCACAAGTGTCAGTTAATGTTTACATGAAATGTCAGAATGAAAGTGATCTCAGTGACTTTGACTATGGCAGACAGACTGATTGAAGTGTTTCAGAAAGCGCTCATCTCCTGGGATTTTCATACACAGTAGAATCTAGAGTTTAAACATAATGGTGCGAAAACAAACAAACAAATGAAAAAAAATCTACTTGCAATTCTATAGAAAAAAAATCTATTGTTGATGAGAGAGGTTCAAATTGACAGAAAGTCTATGGTATAGCAGAACACTTTGGACCTTGAAGCAGCTGGGCTACAACAGCAGAAAACCATATTGGGTTCTTCTCCTATCAGCCAAGAACAGGAGTCTGAGGCTACAGTGTGTACAGTGATGAAATGTGTGGGAAAACATTACTTCCATCAAGATAACGTGCCACAAAGCACAACTTGTCTCAAACTGGTCTCAGGAGCATTGTAATGAGTTATAATCAGTATACCTCAAGCACCTTTGGGACATAGCAGAATGGGAGATTCTCAGCATAAATGTGCAGGTGAAAAATCTGCAACAATTATGTGATGCAAATACAGTACCAGTCAAAAGTTTGTATACTCCTACTCATTCATAGGCCTTTTCTATATTTTGACTATTTTCTACAATACTGAAGACATCAAAACTGTGAAATAACATTTGGCACACATATATGAAATTATGTGGGAGATGAACAAGTGCTAAAAAAAACAAAATATGTTTCACATTTTAGATTCTTCAAAATAGCCAGCGTTTACCTTGATGACGCTTTGCATACTATTAGCATTATCTTAACCAGCTTCATGAGGTAGTCACCTGAAACGCTTTTCAGTTAACAGGTGTGCCTCATCAAAAGTTAATTAGTGGATGAGTTTCTTGCCTTCGTAATATGCTTGAGATCAAGCAGTAAATAGTACAACCCTGATTCCAAAAAAGTTGGGACAAAGTACAAATTGTAAATAAAAACGGAATGCAATGATGTGGAAGTTTCAAAATTCCATATTTTATTCAGAATAGAACATAGATGACATATCAAATGTTTAAACTGAGAAAATGTATCATTTAAAGAGAAAAATTAGGTGATTTTAAATTTCATGACAACACCACATCTCAAAAAAAGTTGGGACAAGGCCATGTTTACCACTGTGAGACATCCCCTTTTCTCTTTACAACAGTCTGTAAACGTCTGGGGACTGAGGAGACAAGTTGCTCAAGTTTAGGGATAGGAATGTTAACCCATTCTTGTCTAATGTAGGATTCTAGTTGCTCAACTGTCTTACGTCTTTTTTGTCGTATCTTCCGTTTTATGATGCGCCAAATGTTTCCTATGGGTGAAAGATCTGGACTGCAGGCTGGCCAGTTCAGTACCCAGACCCTTCTTCTACGCAGCCACGATGCTGTAATTGATGCAGTATGTGGTTTGGCATTGTCATGTTGGAAAATGCAAGGTCTTCCCTGAAAGAGACGTCGTCTGGATGGGACCATATGTTGCTCTAGAACCTGGATATACCTTTCAGCATTGATGGTGTCTTTTCAGATGTGTAAGCTGCCTATGCTACAGGCACTAATGCAACCCCGTACCATCAGAGATGCAGGCTTCTGAACTGAGCGCTGACTACAACTTGGGTTGTCCTTCTCCTCTTTAGTTCGAATGACATGGCGTCCCTGATTTCCATAAAGAACTTCACATTTTGATTCGTCTGACCACAGAACAGTTTTCCACTTTGCCACAGTCCATTTTAAATGAGCCTTAGCCCAGAGAAGATGTCTGCGCTTCTGGATCATGTTTAGATACAGCTTCTTCTTTGAACTATAGAGTTTTAGCTGGCAATGGCGGATGGCACGGTGAATTGTGTTCACAGATAATGTCCTCTGGAAATATTCCTGAGCCCATTTTGTGATTTCCAATAGAGAAGCATGCCTGTATGTGATGCAGTGCCATCTGAGGGCCTGAAGATCACAGGCACCCAGTATGGTTTTCTGGCCTTGACCCTTACGCACAGAGATTCTTCCAGATTCTCTGAATCTTTTGATGATATTATGCACTGTAGATGATGATATGTTCAAACTCTTTGCAATTTTACACTGTCGAACTCCTTTCTGATATTGCTCCACTATTTGTTGGCGCAGAATTAGGGGGATTGGTGAGCCTCTTCTCATCTTTACTTCTGAGAGCCGCTGCCACTCCAAGATGCTCTTTTTATACCCAGTCATGTTAATGACCTATTGCCAATTGACCTAATGAGTTGCAATTTGGTCCTCCAGCTGTTCCTTTTTTGTACCTAAAACTTTTCCAGCCTCTTATTGCCCCTGTCCCAACTTTTTTGAGATGTGTTACTGTCATGAAATTTCAAATGAGCCAATATTTGGCATGAAATTTCAAAATGTCTCACTTTCGACATTTGATATGTTGTCTATGTTCTATTGTTAATACAATATCAGTTTTTGAGCTTTGTAAATTATTGCATTCCGTTTTTATTTACAATTTGTACTTTGTCCCAACTTTTTTGGAATCGGGGTTGTAAATAATAAAAATACAGTAAAAATCCCTATTCCACAACTGCAGTAATGTCAGTAAACCCGCTGAGGAGACTACAAACATGGACACCCGGAACTATAATTCCCAAGACACACAGTGCCCTCTATCTCCGGCATACTGAATCTCAGCTGTTATCCATTTCCTCAATTACCGGTCTCCCTACTTAAACTACCCAAACACTCACATCCCTGTGAAGTATTGTCCTGCTAGCCCAGTACATACCAAGCTTTGTGGCTTTCTTGACTGGTTCTTGTGGTTCTGTCTTTTCGCTTCCTGTTTCCAGTTTTTGCTCTTTGTCTTTCCTCATTTAAGTTGTTTGCCGATCGCCTGACCCGTGCTTGCCTTTCCGACTCCGATTTCTGTCTATTGATTTAGCTTTGTTGGCAGTCTGTGCTCACCTTTCCTCCATGCATATCTCTGAAGTGCCTGCACTCTAACAGGATACTTCTACATGGAGGTTGTGGAGGATATGAAGCAGACTGCTTTGCATGCACAGGGGCATTTGCTTGGAGAACATCAACAAATGTTCGCTGAGTTCAACATCAGGACGACACAGCTCGCAACTGTGATGTCGCAGGCCCTCCAAGCATGCCCCGAGCTTCCTCCCAGCCCAGCGCTGCAACTCCCCACTCTGGACAAGTTCGCTGGAGAAACCATTGCCTGTAAAGGTTTCCTATTCCAATGTTCTATGTATTTTGCCACCATGCCTAACTTATCTGATGAGCATAAAATTGCTGAATTCCTATCCTGATCGCTATCAGTATGTTGATATAAATGGTGATATTTCTAGACGTACTGAGGTAAAGTTTGGTGTTCCACAACGTTCTGTCTTGGGTCCACTGCTTTTTTTTTTTTTTTTTTTTCCTCTTTCTTTCTTTCTTTCTTTCTTTCTTTCTTTCTTGATACATGTTACCTCTGGGTGACATTATTTGTAAACATTGTATTAGTTTCCACTGTTCTGCTGATGACACACAGTTGTATGTTTCTGCAAAACCTGATGAGACACCAGCTTTATAGAATTGAAGAATGCGTAAAGGACATTAGACACTGGATGCTTATTAACTTCCTTCTGCTTAACTCTGACAAGACTGAAGTGCTTGTACTAGGACCACATGCAGCTAGAAGCAAGTTTTCTGATTACACAGTGACTCTGGATGGCCTTTCTGTTTCTTCATGTGCAGCAGTAAAAGACCTCGGAGTGATTGACCCTGGTCTTTCGTTCGGGGCTCACGTTGATGGCATTACCTGGATAGCTTTCTTTCATCTCAGAAATATTGCTGAGATAAGAAATTTAATGTCACTGCATAACGTGGAAAAACTACTTCATGCTTTTGTTACCTCCAGGTTGGATTATTGTAATGCCTTACTGTCTGGATGTTCCAATAAGTGCATAAACAAGCTCCAGTTAGTTCAAAATGCAGTAGCAAGAGTCCTTACTAGAACTAGAAAATATGACCACATCACGCCTGTCTTATCCACACTGCATTGGCTCCCAATCAAATTTTGTATTGACTATATAAAGTACTACTATTGACCTGTAAAGCACTAAATGGTCTCGCACCACAGTACCTGAGTGAACTTTTGCTCCTCTATGACCTGCCACGCCTACTTGGATCAAAAGGTGCAGGCTATCTGCTGGTACCTCATATAGTGAAGGCTACATCAGGGGGCCTTTTCTTACAAAGCCCCACAGTTATGCAACAGCCTTCCAAGTAGTGTTTGGGAATCACACAGTCTGTGTTTAAGTCTAGGCTGAAAACATCTGTTTAGTCAAGCCTTTTGTTAATGGTGTTTTGAGGTAAAGGTGTAGATCTGGAGGGTCCTCAGACATAGTGTTTTGGTAAACTGGGATGTATGGATGCTGTCAGTCCCCACTTGCTTGCTCACTCGAGTTTGTTGACTGTGTAGTGGCTGGCTGCTTTATGTCCCTGGGCTCCCTCATGCCTGTGTTACCCTCTGGCTCCCCCCTTTTAGTTATGCTGTCATAGTTAGTTGCCGGAGTCCCTGCTTGTACTTGGTGCAATATATATACTGTTCCTACTTATTCAGGTGACATTGGGCATACCTAACAACCTATGTTTTCTCCCCCCCAAATCTGTCCCTCTGAGTTACATGTTGGTCCTGGGATCGAGATGCTGACCTCTTCTGCTCCTTGGACCTGCCTGATCCATCCTGGTGCCCTGTGTCTGGTTGGAGTCTCATTGCATCGTTCCTGTGGAGAACGGCCCCATGAGGACAGTTGAAAGTCACACTTGGAGGACGCTATGGACTCTTACAGTAATGCTTTTATGGCTGAGGACTACAGTTGACTTGCTAACTCTAGGACTGCAGTTGTCATGAGCAGTTTTGCACTCAAGTTCCCATCAATCATGGGTGCCGCCAGGGGGGGAAAGGTTAGAAAATTCTAGGAGCCCAGCACTGCCATGGGGCCCTTTAAGGGGCTGATAATATGCTTTTAATGATTTTAAGACTTTTGAAATAACAATGCAATATTCCATCTGGTAAAATGAGCTAATTGAACAAGGTTGTCTATTTCTTGAGTTCTTCAACATATTGTCATTTAACCCTCCCCCTTTTGCGAAATGGTACGGTCCAGTTCTGGTAGAAGCGCGATGCATTAAATCTGTGTGCTGATCAGTGCAACGCTACTTGCTGCTGTGTCGCGGTGCAGCAGCCAGCCAGCAGTGGAGTGCGTACAGTCTATGATCTCTAAATATGAAGACTGGCTGTCAAACATAAAGAAAGGCAGCTGAAAGCTCAGAGGGACCAGAGAGGCAGGCAACTGATCACTCAGTTTTTCCCAAAGAAAGGGAGCTATCGCCCACGTGTGTTCAAAATATTAGCGAATGGTAAATGAACAGTATGAACATGGTTGGATTAGCCTATCAAGAGAACACTTTTACAGTTTGTACAGTGACATTTTTTTTCCATTTTAATAACTGAACTGACTTGTGTGATAAACAAGATGAAATATTACGTTACGCTGGTGCTAATAACTAGTTTCATAACTAATGGGGTGCCCTAAATATGCACAGATTCAGCCTCAGGGGGACCTTAGCCCTACCAAACCACTGAACCCCCCCCCCCCCCCCCCCCCCCCCCTTTGGAGAAGGAGATAAGCAGCAATACAACCCATAAATGCTTTAGGATTGAAGTTTTTAATGAGCGAGCGCCATATACAGTTTGCTAGATTAAAGTGTTGCTAGTAACGGACACCAGTCAAGTGTTTGACATGGTTACGTGTGTGGAATGTTCACACGTTCTAAACCATTGGTTTCAAATTGAGGAGCTGGAGAAAGCGCGGCACACATAAAACTTATGCTGGGTAGAAAACTTTTTCTATGATTTATTAGCAGTCACATCACACATTTCACTACCAATTGTCCTAGCACAAGAAGGCATGTGGCAAAATCTTGAATTTTCATTTGTGATTGTAAATGCACCAGAATTAGTCACTGACCAGTTTTCATCTAGTCCCTGGTAGGTTAATACATAAAATGTAATAAAGTCACAAACTCAAGGTCCATGGGCTATCAAAAGTCAAATAATGACAATAGTGCAATTGTGACGAGGGTGGGCAAAGTTGGGGGGCCCAAAATTCTAATCTTTCATGGGGCTCAATTTCTGGTGGTGCCCCTGCATCAATGAAGAGTTTATAACATCAGTGAAACTGACTTCTTGTTAAAACTGTTAATATTAGTCATGCTGTCTGTTGTTGCCCAAATGAGGATGGGTTCCCTTTTGAGTCTGGTTCCTCTTGAGGTTTCTTCATGTCATCTGAGGGAGTTTTTCCTTGCCACTGTCGCCACAGGCCTGCTCATTGGGGATAGATTAGGGATAAAATTAGCTCATGTTTTAAGTCGTTCAAATTGTGTAAAGCTGCTTTGTGACAATGTTTATTGTTAAAAGCACTATACAAATAAACTTGACTTAAATTCCTATCCTTTCTCATGGGCAAAGCACTCCGCTGGGCTACTGCTGTTTGGAACAAGGGTGGTGAGCTGACCACTTCATATGAGCACTTCCTCTCCTTATTCAAGTGAGTCTTTGACCATGAACCAGAGGGGATTGAGGTTGGTGAAAGTCTACTAGCCAGTTCTCAAGGCTCAAGAAGTGTGGCAGTGTATGCTCTGGACTTCCGGACATTAGCGGCTGTTAGTGGGTGAAACGACCCAGTCCTCAAGACAGTATTTCGTCAAGGTCTGCACCCTGAAGTTATCAGTGAACTAGTTTGCAGAGATGAGAATCTCACCTTGGATGCCCTCATTGATCTAGCTATCTGCATAGACCAACTACTAAAGCACTGACCCTCTCTCCATGACTGCCCCAAGTCGTTGCAGCCCTATAGACCCTTTTCAGTCACGTGACCTTCGTAAACGTGACCACCATTTTGGACATGTAGTGGACTTCGGCTCGAATCAGTTTGAATGCGAGGAAGGCGACAAACGAAAAACATAAAAGAAAAAGGAGCGAGATGCAGAAAACACCTTCACTATCCAGCGACGCAGGGGGAGCAGAGGGAGAGGTATTTGCAAAAATTGAGGTTAGCAGGTTTAGAGAACGACGTTTACCTGCTTCCACCAGGATTGTTCACTGACGTACGTTCCGGCTTGCTCCCCCTCAAATTAAGCAGCGCGCTCCGGCTTGCTCCCCCTCAAATTAAGCAGCGCGCTCCGGCTTGCTCCCCCTCAAATTAAGCAGCGCGCTCCGGCTTGCTCCCCCTCAAATTAAGCAGCGCGTTCCGGCTTGCTCCCCCTCAAATTAAGCAGCGCGCTCCGGCTTGCTCCCCCTCAAATTAAGCAGCGCGCTCCGGGAGCCGGAGCGCGCTGCTTAATTTGAGGGGGAGCAAGCCGGAGCGTGCTCCAGAACCTCGGCCGGAGCGCTCCGGGAGCAAGCCGGAGCGCGCTGCTTAATTTGAGGGGGAGCAAGCCAGAGCGTGCTCCAGAACCTCGGCCGGAGCGCTCCGGGAGCAGGCCGGAGCGCGCTGCTTAATTTGAGGGGGAGCAAGCCGGAGCGTGCTCCAGAACCTCGGCCGGAGCGCTCCGGGAGCAGGCCGGAGCGCGCTGCTTAATTTGAGGGGGAGCAAGCCGGAGCGCGCTCCGGAACCTCGGCCGTTGGCTCCAGCAGCTATTTACACTGGATCCGATGTAAATAGCTGCCGGATCATAATTACAGTAAACTAGTAAATACAGTAAAGGAAAAACTTGAGACTGAAAGGTTTTAACAGTTATCCAAATGACTGAACGTAAACATTACTACAGTAACATACTAGCTACTATGTTGTTGACATTAGCTAGTCAACAATAGCTACTACAGAAGAACAGAGGTTACAATGGGTTATTTTAACCTATTTGGTTACACACTCGCCGCCACAGAATGTTAACAGCAATGTAATGCCTTTTCTGGCTAATTTTATTCGTCTTACCTCCAACAAAGTGGTCACTACACAAGCGTTGGTATGCCGAGGGCTGCCAATCTTTCCTGTTAATGGCCACTATCCATCTTCTCCGTTGGGATCCGATAAAATGATAAACCTTGCCTTGTTTGTTGATGGTTACTACATCCAGGTGCACAACAATATAGTGGCATGATGGAAGTCTTGCTGAAAGTAAAAACTTTCTTTGCTGCCATTCCTCGATGTTGGCTGTGGTAAACTACTGGTAGTACATGTCCGAAATGGCGGCCGCGTTTGTCGTGACATCACGTGAAAAGGGTCCATATGGACAGCGCTCCCATGGAAGTATCCCACACCAGACTAACCCATGCTGAGTGTGTGAGGCGGCGTCGGGAGGGCTTGTGCTTCTCCTGCGGGAGCGTCGAACATAACTTCTGGCATTGTCCAGTCCGCCCTGGCAAAATATTACAAATCTGTCCCTCTGAGTTACATGTTGGTCCTGGGAGCGAGATGCTGGAATTTATTTATTGAGGAAAATGATCCAATATTACATATCTGTGAGTGGCAAAAGTACGTATGTGAACCTTTGCTTTCAGTATCTGGTGTGACCCCCTTGTGCAGCAATAACTGCAAATAAATGTTTCCAGTAACTGTTGATCAGTCCTGCACACTGGCTTGGAGGAATTTTAGCCTCCGTACAGAACAGCTTCAACTCTGGGATGTTGGTGGGTTTCCTCACATGGACTGCTCGCTTCAGGTCCTTCCACAACATTTCAATTGGATTAAGGTCAGGACTTTGACTTGACCATTCCAAAACTAACTTTTTATTCTTCTTTAACCATGCTTTGGTAGAACGACTTGTGTACTTGGGGTCGTTGTCTTGCTGCATGACCCACCTTCTCTTGCGAATCAGTTCATGGAAAGATGTCCTGATGTTTTCCTTTAGAATTCGCTGATATAATTCAGAATTCATTGTTCCATCAATGATGGCAAGCCGTCCTAGCCCATATGCAGCAAAACAGGCCCAAACCATGATACTACCACCACCATGTTTCACAGATGGGATAAGGTTCTTATGCTGGAATGCAGTGTTTTCCTTTCTCTAAACATAACGCTTCTCATTTAAACCAAAAAGTTCTATTTTGGTCTCATGCGTCCACAAAACATTGTTCCAATAGCCTTCTGGCTTGTCCACATGATCTTTAGCAAACTGCAGATGAGCAGCACTGTTCTTTTTGGAGAGCAGTGGTTTTCTCCTTGGAACCCTGCCATGCACACCAATGTTATTTAGTGTTCTCCTGATGGTGGACTCATTAACATTAGCCAATATGAGAGGCCTTCAGTTGCTTAGAAGTTACCCTTAGGTCTTTTGTGACCTTGCCAACTTTTGACTGGAACTGTAGGTCAACATGAACCAGACTCTCAAATGGGCCTTTTCCACTACCCTTTTTCAGCTCACTTCAGCCCAACACGGCTCACGTTTCGACTACCTCAGAGCAGCACGACTCAGCTCACTTCAGCCTTACTCAGCACCCAAAACTCGCACGGTTTTGGAGTGGGGCTGAAGTGAGCCAAACCGAGCTGAGTGGGGATAGGGGCGTGAGGAGACACTCCCCTGTGCATTGATTGGTGAGGAGGAGTGTCCTCACATGCCCACACATGCCCCGCGAGCACGCTGGGAACCACCATCTGTAAACACTGTAAACCTGGAAGAAGAATTACGACAAATTATGTGCCTCGCCTCATCTATATGCTCTTGCCAGTATCTGTTGGCATTGTCGGTGACAACAAGCCACAGCACCAAGACCAGCAACACTAACGACTCCAAGTCTTCCATGTTTATTGTTTACTATCCGGGTCGTGAGACTACCGCTTAAAAGGTCACTGATGTCACTGTTTGCGCCGCCTAACGACATCACGTGATGTCCACCCAATGTGTCCACCCATTTCCAGCCAGCGCGGTTGTAGTCGAAATGCAACCCCAACAGCCCCACTCGGCCCAACTCAGCACCGCACGGCTCAGCCCAACTCAGCCGCGTTGGTAGTGGAAAAGCCCCAAAAGGGGTAAATCCACCTCAAATCACCAGATTTCAGAAAATGTTCCCAACTGACCATCTCCAATTTGTTTCATATTTTCACAAACTAATGTTATTATTCCCAGTAAACACCATACAAAATTTCAGCCTTATCTTTTTTTTAGTTTTTGAAATTTGGGGGCTTTAAAAATGGGACACGACACTGATTTTACTGTAAAAACGAGTGGTACAGAAAAAGATGCCAAGTTCAATAAGTCATTACTTTTGAACTATTCATGCAAGATGCATGAAAATTTCAGGAGTTGTTCTTAAGTACTCGATGTCTTTAACTATTATCGAAGAAGATCCACAGTTGCATATTTGTTCTTTTTATAGCTTGCTGAAAACTGTTAAAAAAAATCGTTTGTGCTTTGGAGCAGTTTTGGTCCTCTGTATTTCCACATTGAAGCACATCAGATCTTTCAAGTTTTGGTATTTATTTCTCATGTTGTAGTACTATTTTGGTGACTATTTTTCTAAAAGAAATAAAATTTTCTGATATATGAGGCATTAAAAATGAGGGTTTTTTTCACACGTATATTTCAAATGCATATTGCTCATCTATGAAAAGGTCTACCATAAGAATTATGCCACTGGAAAGAGCAGGTCTTCATTAATATATTCACAAAATATGAAGTTAGTATCTTGAACCAAACTATATTAAGATATCAAATGCACCATATTTCATCACAAAAAGAAATGTAAAATACAGTGTCACTGTAATAAATACAATCACAAAAGTGTATTAGAGAACTAATATTAGCATTTTATATCTAAATATTCAGCTTATCTTCATTCTGCAAGTTTTACCATACCTAGTTCTACAATTTAAACAAACTACAGTGTCCAGTAGAAGCAAAACTTCAAACAATACTGTCTACTTGAAGAGTTCAAACAATGTATTGATTTGCTTTTCAACATCAGATGGAAGTTTATAGTGCCTGCCAGTTGATGTAAGTGGTGCATCAATAATCTTCAGGATATGTACAAGAGGGACCCAACAGATATCCTCCCTCCTGGGCCAACTGTAAGTCTTAGAGGGACCATGAGGATGCATAAATATTACTTGCACATCTTGTTCCTCATCCGATGTTGCATGTACGTTACCCATCCACCATTGTTGGTCATACAAACACAACATATTCACCAGGAACTGTATCTGCAAGAGAGACTGTTGATTTCACAGAAGGTTGATTCATTACTTGTGGATGATTCCCACTAATAATAGCCCAATATTAAAAATCTGTATGAATTTGTCAATTTCCAGGTTTTATGTATTACTTGGAGCATATATCATATGCCTTGAAACGGCATTTCTGCCTGTAGCAAAACATGGCGTATTTGGTACTTTAATAAATATAGTTTGGTTCAAGATGCCAACTTCATACTTTGTGAATATATTAATGAAGACTGGCTCTTTCCAGTGGTATAGTCCTTTTTATGGTAGACCTTGTCATACATGAGCAATATGTATTTGAAATATAGGTGTGAAATTATTTTTTTCATTTTTAATGCCTCATATATCAGAATTTTATTTCTTTTAGAAAAATACTTAGTCACCAAAATAATACTACAACATGAGAAATAAATACCAAAATTTGAAAGATCTGATGTGCTTCAATGTGGAAATACAGAGGGCGAAAACTGCTCCAAAGCACAAACGATTTTTTTTTCTTTTACAGTTTTCAGCAAGCTATAAAAAAAAACAAATATGCAACTGTGGATCTTCTTTGATAGTAGTTAAAGACATTGAGTACCTAAGAACAACTCCTGAAATTTTCATGCATCTAGCATGAATAGCTCAAAAGTAATGACTTATTGAACTTGGCATCTTTTTCTGTACCACTCGTTTTTAGTGTCATGTCCCATTTTTAAAGCTCCAATATCTCAAAAACTAATATAAGGCTGAAATTTTATATGGTGTTTACTGGAAATAATAACATTAGTTTGTGAAAATATGACGCAAATCAGAGGAGATATTCAGTCAGGAGGCCTCCGGTAATTTCATATGGACTGACCTAAAGGAAAGTTTCCATGCTGTAAAGAATTGAGGTTGTACTGAAAGCAATAGGGTGGAGTCCTACTTAATATTTGTATGGTGTTTGTAATAAAGTGGCTTGTGAGTGTATATCTGTTTCATGACATGGTACAAATTATATTCACTGATACTAAGCTTGTGTAGGCAATGAGACACAAGGCAATATGAGTGCAAATGTCACATCCATAACTATGAAATTCCCCAAGTCTGTAACTCAGCTGTTGTTTGCTTCTGAATTAGATTTTTGTAAGCTTGCAGCTGGAGTGCATTAGCAATCCATAACAGTCCCACAGCTCCTAAATTTTATTAGACAGGTTAACATGAGATCAAGGAAGATACTGGGCTGACAGCTAGTCTATAAACAAAGAGGTAGCTGCCTGAAGCTGCTGTGCATGCAGTAAAAACAAACTCAAATACCTTTAGGAGAAGACATACACATAGTGTCATTATTTGCACTCATTTGCCTACAGTGAGCTTAAGAATTTAGTGATTCATTTTGTTTAAAGAGTTATGCAATATGCACATGTATAGTGGTATGCAAAAGTTTGGGCACCCCTGGTCAAAATTACTGTTGCTGTGAACAGCAAATTGAAGATGAAATGATCTCCAAAAGGCATAAAGTTAAAGATGACTCATTCCCTTTATATTTTAAGCAATTTTTTTATTTTCATCTTTTATATTTTCAAAATGACAAAGGAAAAGGGCCCAAAGCAAAAGTTTGGGCACCCTGCATGGTTAGTACCTAGTAGCACCCCCTTTGGCAAGTATAACAGCTTGTAAATGCTTTTTGTAGCCAGCCAAGAGTCTTTTAATTCTTGTTTGAGGAATTTTCATCCATTCTTCCTTGCAAAAGTCTTCCAGTTCTGAGAGATTCCTGGGCCGTCTTGCATGCACTGCTCTTTTGAGGTCTATCCACAGATTTTCAATGATGTTCAGATCAGGGGGCTGTGAGGACCATGGTAAAACCTTCAGCTTGTGCCTCTTGAAGTAGTCTATTGTGGATTTTGAGGCGTGTTTAGGATCATTATCCATTTGTAGAAGCCATCCTCTTTTCAACTTCAGCTTTTTTTTACAGATGGGGTTATGTTTGCTTCCAGAATTTGCTGGAATTTCATTGAATCCATTCTTCCCTCTACCTGTGAAATGTTCCCCGTGCCATTGGCTGCAACACAACCCCAAAGCATGATTGATCCAACCCCATGCTTAACGGTTGGAGAGGTGTTCTTTTCATGAAATTATGTGCCCTTTTTTTCTCCAAACATACATTTGCTTGCTGTTGCCAAAGAGTTCCATTTTGACCTAATCGGTCCACAGGACTTGTTTCCAAAATGCATCAGGCTTGTTTAGATGCTCTTTTGCAAACTTCTGACGCTGAATTTTGTGGTGGGGATGCAGGAGAGGTTTTCTTCTGATGACTCTTCCATGAAGGCCATATTTGTGCAGGTGTCGCTGAACAGCAGAATCTTCCTGAAGGTCTTTTGCAGTTAAGCGGGGGTTCTAATTTGCCTTTCTAGTAATCCTATGAGCAGCTCTCTCTGAAATTTTTTTCCTGGTCTTCCAGACCTTATCTTGACCTCCACTGTTCTTGTTAACTGCCATTTCTTAATTACATTTCGAACTGAGGAAATGGCAACCTGAAAACGTTTTGCTATCTTCTTATAGCCTTCTCCTGCTTTGTGGGCCTCAACCATTTTCATTTGGTAGGAAGCTGCTTAGAAGAACCCATGGCTGCTGATTTTTGGGACTAGGTTAGAGGAGCCTGGATATTTATAAAGCTTCGAAATTTGCATCACCTGGCCTTTCCTAACAATGAGTGTGAACAAGCCATAACCCTAACAAACTAATTAAGGTCTGAGACCTTGGTCAAAGTGATCTGAGTGCTCAACTCTCCTAGGGTTCCCATACTTTTGCAAGTTACTCCTTTCCTTTTTTCACTCTAAAATTGTACAAAACCAAAATAATACACCGGTATTGCTTAAAATGTTGAAAAGTGTGTTTCATCTTTAATTTTATGCCTTTTGGAGTTCATTTCATCTTCAACTTGCTTAACTGTTCACAGCAACAGTAATTTTGACCAGGGGTGCCCAAACTTTTGCATACCACTGTAATAAGAAATTTGGAATGGATGATTGAACTGAACTGAGTAAACTGACACACAAACATATACACACACAGTATGGTTTATCGCATAGCTTTCACTGCTCTAAATCCCCAGGCGAGGATTGCTTCTGCAGGATAGTTATTGCAATATGTTCATTCACTATGCGTTCTGGAACTTAATCCTGGGAGAACCCTAGGCTAAACTTATCATGAGGTTATCACAGAATTTAATGTGGATGATGTACATATTTTCTTGAGCGAATCAGTTCAGTAGCAAGTGCAATAATGTTTCAGAAACTATTGATTGAAGCTTTGTTCATTGCCAGAAAATGACATGATTGTCAATACATTACTTCATTCATGTCTTAAGGGATATAAAACATGGAACTACACTCACCAGCCACTTTAATAGGAACTTGTTCTTGGCTGCAGGAGTGGAACCCACTGTGGTCTTCTATTCTGCTGTTGCATGCTGAGATGCTTTTCTGCCCATCACGGTTGTAATATGAGTTTCTATATCCTTCCTGGCAGCTTGAACCAATCTGGCCATTTTCCTCTGACCTCTCTCATCAACAAGATGTCTGTTTCCACCCACAGAACTGTTGCTCGCTCACTCACTCACTTTTTTTTTTCTCGCACCATTCTGTCTGTGTAAACTCTAGAGACTGTTGGTGTGTGAAAACTTCAGGAGATCAGCAATTTCTGAAATACTCAAACCAACACCCATGCCACAGTGAAAGAAAGTCACACTTCACTGTGAGATCACAATTTTTTCCCATTCTGATGTTTGAACATTGTGAACATTAACTGAAGGTCTGGATTTGTAGCTGCATGATTTTATGCATTGTGCTGAAGGATTGGCTGATAAGATAAATAAAAGAGCAGGTGGATGGGTGTTCCTACTAGAGTGGCCGGTGAGTATAGAACAAATATAGGAGATTAAAATTGAAAAATGAAGCAACTGACATTAAACTGACATCGATTTACACACCTATACAGGCAAATACACACACACACACACACACACACGCGCGCACACTTTTTTTTTTCCCTCAGTAGTCATGAAAAAGGTATTATGCAGCACTGCAAATAATAGTGTTGGTCTAGGCGTCAGTTTCAGTGAATCACTGGAGACTAGTGGTCAAAGCAATAACATGCCTGGGCTGCTCAGGTCTAGTCAAAAGAACAGCTGACACTGTAATGGAGACGTATAATGGACCTGTACCCTGTAATCTGGATCTTTCCCGGTTGTACATTTAACAATGTTCAATTTTTCACACAACATGACAGACAAAGTTGCACACATGAGACCATGTTGTCATGCTATCAAATTACCTGTCTGATATTCTGCCATCAGGATGACTCTTGATCTGTAATTGAAGGAGAGATGACACACCAGTAAGAGACGAAGTGCACAATAGAGTAACTTACTTGTTTTTGGGCCTTTCCTCCAAATCCACAGCAGTGTAAAGCTACAGGTACAGATAAAGTCTGGAAATCAGCAATCAAAACAGTCACGTTTCCCAGATCCCAGCAACACTTGTTAGCACTGGTCTATAGATTGTGTACTGTAGTATGGTGGCCAAAGCATACTAACCAGCATTGTTCAAGTTTCATCATGTTTACTGCCACAGAAGAGAGAAAAGCTAAGTAGATGACAGTTATAAAATCAGCACTTCACACTAGACACATAATATAGAATGCACAGATGCACACATCATTCTCTTTGGGTATAAGCATTGCATGGCCTAGAATAGAACTTGGTGCTGTAAAATGGGCTCTGATTTATTTTTATTCTATGTCATCAGTGAGTTGCTTTAACTGGAACCTTTAGGTTCAACTAAGGCCCTGTCCACACGGCAACGGATTCAGGTGAATCCGATACAATTGTTTATCGTTTCGGCCTGGCGTCCACACGGCACCGGCGTTTTGGGTGCCCCAAAACGCAATCTTTTGAGAATGGGTTCCAGAATGGAAAGATCTGGCAACGTTGCCGTTGCGAAGTTGTCTGGATGAGTAGAACGGATTTGTTTACGATGACATCACAACCACATGACTGTGAGTGCTTCACGCCGGGTAGAAGTGTAACGAACTCGATGTGAGTTGTCAATAAATCCTATAACTTGGTTCATGAAATGCGCTTACAAAATATTTTCACTGTGAATATTTATTGTGTAATGGTGCAAAGTGAGAGAGAGAGAGAGAGAGAGAGAGAGAGAATAGCCCTTAGGGCAGAGTCAATCCCGCCAGCAAAAATAGGGGAAAAAAGGAGCAATCTCACCTCTTCAGATGTTGGTTTAAGTCCTACAATACATTCCTCAAAAAGGGCGTAGAAGAACAAATTAATCCATCAACGTGTAGCATTCAATTTATTCCGGACCATTAAAGACGCCGCCTTCCGCGTAGAATCATACGTCATCCTCGCCGCCATATTGGATGGGTCAAAGTGGAGAATAAAGATGCCTCATTCATGTGCTGCGTTTAACTGTACCAACAGGTTTACCGTCCAAACGAGATCACATGGGATTACCTTTCACAAGTGAGACTGGAAAAATACTTTTCATTGTATTTAGTCATTATAACATAATTTTACTAACAGATTTTTCTGACTTTGTGGCTAATATGAAGTCTCGCGCATAATAGTTTATGCGCATGCGTCCTTACTACTTCTATTGTTCTGGTGTCTCCGAAGGGACCGTCTTACAGCGCCCCTAGAGGTGTGGCATGTGTATTGCATCGTTTTCAGCAAGCGTTGCGTTGCCATATGGACCTGATATTTTACTGATCGTTGCCCATTTGGACGCGATATTTTTTTAAATAACATCTCGTTGCCGTTGTCGTGTGGATGTAGCCTAATTTGCGAATGAAGGAACTCCATCCATCCATTTTGGCATATCACTACAGTGACATGGCCACTTTGACGGCTTCAGCCATCAAAGTGTCTAGGGAACATTACAGTAGTGGTTTCCTGTTGCCTTTTACTAGATTATTAGAGGTTTTCTCCTCTCAACCATTCACACACACATTCACACCTATGGACAATTTAGAGCCACGATTAGCCTAATCTGCATGTCTTTGGACTGTGGGAGAAACTGGAGCACCCAGAGGAAACCCATGCAGACACGGGGAGAACATGCAAACTCCAGACAGAAAGGCCCCTGTCAGCCGCTGGGCTTGAACCCCAAACCTCCTTGCTGTGAGGCAACAGTGCTAACCACTTACACCACCGTGCTGCCCAGTGAAGGAACTAACAATAGGAAAAAGCCTCATGCTTGATAATTCAAGTCTACACTCAGTTAGATGAATGAGGAAGAACAAATGCTCCTCCAGAATGTTTTCTAGCACAATGTGCACGTGCTATGCAAATACATAGTATTACGCATAATTCCAGATGCACCACGATATGTGAAGGCACCACGAGCATGTGAGGGCTGAACACATCTCACAGGGCTGAAATGCTGGATAAAATGTACACTTATTTCCGGATGTGAAGTATGTCATGTAGCGTATCTCGCATTGTAGAGACCTACAAATAAAATAAACAAATAAATAAAAATATTGATGGAGCACAAAGGCAAGAGAGATGATCATGTCATGCTCTTGTCATACAAGATACAATTCCCAATGAGCCTCTATTAGCAGTTCACATTTTCCCATTTAATTCTTGTTGGAATTGAAATTTTTTACCATTTGGTGCATTAATAACTCGATTGAGCTAAATGGAGCAGTTAGAATGGTGTCCTATGATTGCACTACATCCTTGGCTAATATCTGTAATATTTCCTGATGTTTGCCATGACTCTTTGTGTTTCAACAATTGCCTGTCTGATTATGCTGAATCTCAATTGCTACAATATTGCCTATCCTTGACTTGCAAGTGACGTCAAAGCAAAATAGAAACCTGGATGTCGGCCATGTTGGTGGATATGCGGGGTCAAGCGACATTCCATACAAAACATAGTCACGCGTGCACAACTCTCTTGGTTTTTCCGCTGCTTTAAGCATTCTTTTAGCTCTGCCATATCTTTTTGTGCTGTATATGGTTGTGGTCACAACAGTACTTGTGACTGTGGCACGTTCTGATTTTTTAGAATTCCATCTGTGATTTGGAAAGAGGGCGAGGAAACTCTGAGGCTTAGTACGGAGAGGAGACAAACACGGCTGAACAACATCGGCAGGGCTGATCTAACAGAGTTTTTTCTAAAACCAAAACAGCTTGTGTTTGCAGTGATCATTTTGTCTCAGGTGAGATTCAAAAGCTTTCTCAGTAATATCATGGAAGAATTTTATTTCATGTTGCTAGAATTTTGCTATAAAATGAGTGTTCTCTTGTCATGGTTCACTCTGTCATTGTTATAATTTTAACATGTGTATTACTGTTTCGCTTCTAGGAGTGCCAGCAAAATTATACGATAGAAACAATCCAGACTGGGCACCCATTCAGAAAATGGGCTGTTTCATCCGAGGCCAGACTCGACTCTTCGGCAGCCAAACCAGATAGAACGCGATATCTGGGTACTCGATGGTCAGTAGAAGCGTCTTATCTTCAGAAAAGTCTGACTTTTTTCAATAATATGGGTCAAAACCACACATATCTATCTTCTCTTTGTATCGAATCTTCACTTGATTGTTCAAATCGTGGTAATACTGAGAAAATTCAGCACTGTTTACAGACACGCTTTCAGCAGCTGCCATCCTAGTTGCTTTGTATATCCACCATCACGGACGGTCATGACGTAGAACATTTTGATCAAGTGGTTGCAAGTCATCTGTATAGGTTATGTTTGGATATTCTTTATCAAAATGGTATTAGGTTCCACTGCTATTCTGATGACACAACGGTATGTTTCAGCAAAACCCAATGACAGACACTAGCTTCATAAAGGTGAGGAAAGTTGAGGAATTTGACACCGGATACTGAGTAACTTCCTCCAACTTATTTCTGACAATACAGAAGTTGTTTTACTAGGGCCACATGCAGCGAGAGTTTTCTGATTATGTAATAATGCCTGAACAGTTTTCAGTTACAACATGTGCAGCATGGAAAGGCCTTGGCGTTATCATCAACTCCACTCTCTTGTTTGAAGCTCATGTAGAGAATACTACTAGGATAGCTGTTTTTCATCTCTGAAACACTGACGAGAAGAAAATATGGTACATGATGAAGAAAATATACATACAAACAACTCAGTATTGGGCTGAAATTCAGATGTCTTCCCTGAATTCTTGAAATTTTAATTTGAAATCTTAAAATCTGATAATGATCATTGCTCAACATCAATACACAAAATAAATAATCACTAAAATACCTGCATAAAAACACCACGTGACTAAAATCCCAAGTGTACATACCATATGAGGCCCATGCCATCCCATCAGACCAACCCACACAAACGTACACCTACTTGAATGCAGTTTCCAACACAAAGTCAGTCAGAAGCACAGACGGAGGCACATGAAACACACAAAAGAGAGCTGGTCTCTTCATGCACTGGTGATAGTGTGGTGCAATATCATTACAATCTCACGCCACTTTGTTGCTGACTGGCAGAGAGTGTGTCAAGAGTGAAGATGCAGAAAGTCAGTGTTAATGTTGTTTCCTCTCCCACTTCACATGGCTTTCAAGACTGAAATTGCAAATCAGAAAAACTGTTTTAAGCTGGGGTTGAGGAATTAATTTCACTTAAATTCAGCTTCATCTGCATAATGCTTTTAACAGTAGGTTTTCTCCACAAAGCAGCATTTCAGAAATCTGAATACAGAATTAGATCTCTATTGAGCAAGCCAGAAGTGACAGTGCCACTTTGTGAGAAACACTCTTCTGGGTGATACTGGATAGTGAGATCATGTAAATTATACATTTATAGAAGAAGTATAAAAGAAAACAGGACTCAATGTGCTGAAAGGATGTTTGGTGTTATTATATTGGGCCATATTCAGATTTGGAAACTTAATTCAGTATTAGTCCAAAAGTTATGCCAATGTTTACAGAGAGATTTACACATATTCAGACTTGGATTATGCAGCTGCTGAAGTGTGTTTTCTGAGTGCACCATTCAGGTCATGCAGATCACCCATGTGACGTTTACAAGGCAAAAAATTAAGGGATGAAAAATGTAGACTGAAATGTAGGAGATACAGTATTTTCTTTGCTGTTGAATGTAATATAAATTTTTTTTATTTATTTTTTATTTTATTTTATGATTGCTTAAAAATGGAAACAGACTAATACAATTATATACACTATTGAGGTTTTTCACCCACGTGACCAAGTCATGTGAGGCTGCCATTTTGGACTGCACGGCTCGAATCAGTTTGAATGCAAGGAAGGCGACAAATGAAAAACATAAAAGAAAAAGGAGCGAGATGCAGAAAACACCTTCACTATCCAGCGACGTAGGGCATTTACAGGGCGAGCAGAGGGAGAGGTATTTGCAAAAATTGAGGTTAGCAGGCTTAGAGAATGATGTTTACCTGCTTCCACCAGGATTGTTCACTGACGTACGGAAGTACACGAAGCCCTAGTCTTTACCTGACTTCGGCCCACATGATCTGTATACCTATGTCATTAAAAACCCATCGCCATACACAGGTATTGATCTGAAAGCGTATGAGTTTGGATGCCTACAAATATTTTGTGTCAGGCTGGGTAACATGCCTACATCAGCGGGTCGTCCCTGGAGCCGGTGGTCGCCATCTTATTACAGCTAAGGTTTGTTCACATTTTCATTTACTTTCAGTCCTCAGGATAAACAAAATATTATTAAATGTCATTGAAACAACTTCTTAGTCTTTTGAGACATGGCCCGTTATAAATTTGCTGTTACCAGGCAATGACCAATAACTGTATTATTAGGGTCGGTGTCTGTGTTGTAGCAGTGTACTAGCAGCTAGCTGTTAGCACTAGCTAATGTCAACAACATCGTAGCTAGTATGTTACTGTAGCAATGTTTACGTTCAGTCATTTGGATGACTGTTAAAACCTTTCAGTCTCAAGTTTTTCCTTTACTGTATTTACTAGTTTACTGAGCTAGCGCGCTCGGGCAAGCTGGGAGCTAGTGCGCTCCGGTGCCTGAGCGCGCTAGCTCCCAGCCTGCCCGAGTGCGCTAGCTCCCAGCCTGCCCGAGCACGCTAGCTCCCAGCTTGCCCGAGCGCGCTAGCTCAGTAAACTAGTAAATACAGTAAAGGAAAAACTTGAGACTGAAAGGTTTTAACAGTCATCCAAATGACTGAACGTAAACATTGCTACAGTAACATACTAGCTACTATGATGTTGACATTAGCTAGCTTGACCTTCAAAATGGCAGACACCGGGGCGTCACGTGACCCTGTGACATCAGGTGAAAAACCTCAATAGCCAAAAGTAAGTGGACACCTATCCATCACACCCATATGTAGTTCATTCCCAAACTTAGAAGCAGACAATTGTCTTGAATATCTTCGTATGCTGTAGTACTGCAATTTCCCTTCACTAAAACTACGAGGCTCAAACCTGATCCAACATGACAATGCCCCTGTGCACAAAGTGAGCTCCATGAAGACATGGTTTGCCAAATTTGGAGTGAAAGAACTCAAGTATTCTGCACAGAGCCCTGACCTCAATCCCACTAAACACCTTTGGGATGAACTGGAACACAAAGTGCACTCCAGGTCTCCTCACTGAACATCAGTGCCTGATTTCACTTTTGCTCTTGTAACTGAATGAAGAAAAATCCCTACATTTATGGTATGTCCAAAATCCAGAGGAAAGTTGCACACCGGCTTGGAGGAATTTTAGCCCATTCCTCCATACAGAACAGCTTCAACTCTGGGATGTTGGTGGGTTTCCTCACATGAACTGCTCACTTCAGGTCCTTCCACAACATTTCGATTGAATTAAGTTCAGGGCTTTGACTTGGCCATTCCAAAACATTAACTTTATTCTTCTTTCACCATTCTTTGGTAGAACAACTTGTGTGCTTAGGATCATTGTCTTGCTGCATGACCCACCTTCTCTTGAGATTCAGTTCATGGACAGATGTCCTGACATTTTCCTTTAGAATTTGCTGATGTAATTCACAATTCATTGTTCCATCAATGATGGCAAGCCATCCTGGCCCATATGCAGCAAAACAGGCCCAAACCATGATACTACCACCACCATGTTTCACAGATGGGATAAGGTTCTTATGCTGGAATGCAGTGTTTTCCTTTCTCCAAACATAACGCTTCTCATTTAAATCAAAACGTTCTATTTTGGTCTCCTCCATCCACAAAACATTTTCCCAATAGCCTTCTGGTTTGTCCACGTGATCTTTAGCAAACTGCAGGCGAACAGCAATGTCCTTTTTGGAGAGCAGTGGCTTTCTCCTTGCAACCCTGCCATGCACACCATTGTTGTACAGTGTTCTCCTGATGGTGGACTCATGAACATGAACATTAGCCAATGTGAGAGAGGCCTTCAGTTGCTTAGATGCTACCCGGGGTCCTTTATGACCTCGCCGACTATTACACGCCTTGCTCTTGGAGTGATCTCTGTTGGTCGACCACTCCTGGGGAGGGTAACAATGGTCTTGAATTTCCTCCATTTGTACACAAACTGTCTGACTGTGGATTGGTGGAGTCCAAACTCTTGAGAGATGGTTTTGTAACCTTTTCCAGCCTGATGAGCATCAACAACGCTTTTTCTGAGGTCCTCAGAAATCTCCTTTGTTTGTGCCATGATACACTTCCACAAACATGTGTTGTGAGGATCAGACTTTGATAGATCCCTGTTCTTTAAATAAAACAGGGTGCCCACTCACACCTGATCGTCATCCCATTGATTGAAAACACCTGACTCTAATTTCATCTTCAAATTAACTGCTAATCCTAGAGGTTCACATAGTTTTGCCACTCACAGATATGTAATATTGGATCATTTTCCTCAATAAATAAATTACCAAGTATAATATTTTTGTCTCATTTGTTTAACTGGGTTCTCTTTATCTACTTTTAGGACTTGTGTGAAAATCAGATGATTTTAGGTCATATTTATGCAGAAATATAGAAGATTCTAAAGGGTTCACAAACTTTCAAGCACCACTGTATGTTGCATCCACTGGCTTTGAGTCTGGCTGCTCTTAAGGTTTATCTATTACAGTGAGTGTTTTCTTGCATTTTGTTTGCTCATAAGTGGTCTAGATTTCGATAAGCTGCCTTGTAACAATTTTAACATATTTAACACTCTACAAATAAAATACAATTCAATTCAAGTTTGTTAAGCTGGGAATTTGGAAAATCAAATTTTACTAAATAGTTTTCAAAGGTGGACAGTAACAAAGTACACTTACTTGAGTAGTGTACGTAAGTACACTTTTTGAGTATCTGTACTTTTACTTGAGTATTTTTTTTTGGAAACTTATGACTTTAACTTCACTATATTTGAAAGGCAAATATCGTACTTTTCACTCCACTACATTTCTGCCAACGCCCTCATTACTTGTTACTATGAAGCAGCTTTGAAAGTTTATTTATTTATTTATAAAACATGATTTATTTCTTTATTTATTTTTGCAGGTGACACTGAGACAGCCTATCAGTAATCACTTGGGTCAGGTCATGTCCATAGACTGGATAAAGTCAAGTTCAATTTCTCAGCAGTACTATTTGAACATGATTAATTGATGGCAGAATGGAAGGAGGTGGTTCATCTGGGGAATGCACGCACCCATGGCCATACCTAGAATTCATGTTTCGGTTTTCAGAAAGGATTAAAGATTCATTTCTTTTTAAATGTTTGCTTTGCTTGCCTAAAATGAACCACATCACAGCCTTCAAAAACTCGTCTTCCGACCCGCGGAAGCATATTGAGGTATATAAACGTTTTTGTAGAACTTTGAGTGGGTGGGTGGAGCACAGAAGTATGGCAGGCCAGAACTGAGTTTCCAAAACTCTTTATTTTTGCACTTTTCAGTGACTTTACAATCTCCCAGCCACACATACACGCACACACACAAGTCATCTGGTTGGGGAGAGAGCTCCCTTCCTCTGCTCTCTCCCTCTCCTTTTATAGGGCGCGGTCACTGGGGAAGACACACAAACACAGGTTAACTGACATCAGGTGCAGTGATTTCTGCCACTTACCTTCCCTGACTCAGGCCGGGCAGCCGCCCGGCCTGCAGCCGACCCCCCTCCCGACGGGAGAGAAAGTCCACCACGACCATCTGCGCCCCCGGCCTGTGGACCACCTTGAAATTAAAGGGTTGGAGTGCCAGATACCAACGGGTGATCCGCATGTTGGCATCCTTCATGCGGTGGAGCCACTGGAGGGGCGCGTGGTCCGAACAGAGGGCTAGGCACTCCTTCTCTATCATGCTGCAGCGTCCCTCATGCACCGTCAGCTTTCTGCTGATGTACAGCACTGGGTGATCCTCCACCTACTGGGACAGAACAGCCCCCAGCCCTCTGTCCGACGCGTCCGTCTGCAACATAAAGGGGAGAGAAAAGTCAGGGGAGTGTAACAGTGGCCCCCCACACAGTGCAGTCTTCACCTCCGAGAAAGCCTGCTGGCATTGCTCCGTCCACTGGACCGGATCTGGTGCCCCCTTTTTAGTGAGATCAGTCAGCGGGCTGGTGACGTCCAAATAATTAGGTATAAACCTACGATAGTAGCCAGCCAGCCCCAGGAACTGTCTCACCCCCTTTTTGGTCTTGGGCCTCAGGCAGGCCACAATCGCTGCTGTCTTATTAATTTGGGGATGCACCTGCCCATTGCCCAAGTGGAAGTCCAGATACTGTACTTCCACCCGCCTAATCGCACACTTCTTTGGGTTGGCTGTGAGACCCGCTCGCCTCAGCGACCCAAGGACGATCCTCAGGTGTTGCAGATGCCGCGGCTAGTCATTACTATAGATTATAATATCGTTTAAGTATGCAGCCGCATAGATGGCGTGGGGGCGGAGGACCCTGTCCGTAAGCAACTGGAACGTAGTGGGCACCCCAAACAGCCCAAAAGGAAGTGTGACAAATTGGTGTAAGCCAAACAGTGTGGAAAAGGCCGTTTTTTCTCAGGATAATGGAGTCAAGGGGATCTGCCAATAACCCTTTGTCAGATCCAGTGTCGAATAAAAGCGAGCCATGCCTAGTCGATCGAGCAACTTGTCAATACGAGGCATTGGGTATGCATCGAATTTAGACACTGCATTGACTATTCTATAGTCCACACAGAACCGGACCGACCCGTCAGCCTTGGGAACCAAGACCACCGGGCTGCTCCAGTCACTGTGGGACTCCTCGACGATGCCCATGTCGAGCATGGCCTCAAGTTCTTCCTGAACCACCTTTTTCTTGTGTTCAGGCAGCCTGTAAGGGTGGCTGTGCACTACCACCCCCAGGGGCGTCTCAATGTGGTGTTCTATGAGGTGGGTGTGGCCGGGCAGGGGCAAGAACATGTCCGAAAATTCGGTCTGCAATTGGGCAACCTCTGTGAGTTGGGTCGGGGAGAGGTGGTCTCCACAGGGGACCGGAGAGGTAAGCGATGTCAATGTTCCCTTTTGAACCTCTGGCCCCAGCTCTGCCTTCTCCAGAACCAATGACACCAACACCACGGGGACCTCCTTGTTCCAAAGTTTGAGCAGATTGAGGTGGTAAATCTGTAGTGCCCCACCCCTGTCCATTCACCTCACCTCATAGTCAACGTCCCTGACTCGCTGTGTGACCTCAAAGGGTCCTTGCCACTTGGCAATCAATTTGGAGCTCGACGTAGGCAACAGCACGAGTACTTTATCTCCCGGCGCAAACTCCCTAAGGCGCATACCCCTGTCGTCCAGGCGGATTTGCCGTTCTTGGGCCTGCCGCAAATTCTCCTGGGTTAGGTGTGTGAGTGTGTGGAGTTTTGCGTGCAGGTCGATAACGTATTGAATTTCATTTTTGCTCGTTGAAGGTCCCTCCTCCCAATTTTCCCTTAGTACATCTAGGATGCCACGCGGCTTACGCCCATATAATAATTCGAATGGGGAGAACCCCGTGGAGGCTTGTGGGACCTCTCGCACTGCGAATAGCAGGGGTTCGAGCCATTTATCCCGACTGCATGCGTCCTTGCATACAAACTTTTTTTTAATTATGTTCTTGAGGATGCGATTGAACCATTCGACTAAACCGTCCGTTTGTGGGTTATAAACGCTGGTGCGGATCTGCTTAATTCCCAGTAACCCATACAGTTCGCGCAGTGTGCGTGACATAAACGTAGTGCCTTGATCAGTCAGAATCTCTTTGGGGATTCCAACTTGGGAGATGACGTGGAAGAGTGTTTCCGCAATACTACGTGCTGAGATATTGCGAAGAGGCACTGCTTCCGGGTATCGCGTTGCATAGTCCACCAGAACTAAAATAAAGCGATACCCTCGTGTTGACCGATCTACTGGCCTGATGAGATCCATCCCAATTCTTTCGAACGGGGTCTCAATTAATGGCAGAGGGCGCAAAGGCGCTTTTGGAATGGCCGCTGGATTTACTAACTGGCATTCGTGGCACACCATACACCACCTACGGATATCGCCGCAAATCCCTGGCCAATAGAACCAGGCCATTATTCGGGCTAGTGTCTTATCTTGCCCCAAGTATCCAGCCATGGGATTAAAGTGAGCTGCCTGGAATACCAATTCCTGGCGGCTCTTTGGGATCAAAAGTTGTGTGATTGGCTCCTTAGTCTGAGTGTCCTGCGTCACTCGGTATAAGCTATCCTTCATAATGGAAAAATAGGGGAAGGATGGGGTGGCGTTTGGCTGGAGCGTTTGACCATCGATTACTCTCACTTGGTCAAATGCATGCTGCAGAGTCTCGTCTCGCAACTGCTCTAATGGGAAATCCGCGAGGGATTCCCTGAGAGAAGGAGGAGGAGCCTGCTGCTCCTCACTCTGACGTGTTGGTGACGTAGACGGCTCTGTGACAGCTGCTCCCGCCAGTGCCACACCGGGACCTCCCCCTGCTGAACTATGGCAGGCCCCACTCTTCACTAAATGAGCCATTAATTCCCGAAATCCCGGCCAATCAGTCCCCAAAATTATCGAGTGGGTAAGGCAAGGATTAACCGCCGCCTTTACACTAAATTTCTCCCCTCGAAATAGAATGTGGACTGACACTAAAGGGTAGTTGTGAACATCCCCGTGCACACACAACACCTTCACCAAATGTGGTCTCCCCAATGCCTTGTCTTGCGCCAGGCTTTGATGGACTCCAGCTGTAATCAGACCTCAATCCACCAAAGCCTGATACGTATCCCCTTGGATACTCACCGGTATGCGATACGCTCCGGCCCGATCGAGGGCAGTCCCTGGCATGTCGGGGATCCGGACCACCGCGCCCACCTCCATTACCGAGCAACTGATGCTGCAGGTGCCTTGGCTCCCCGCAGCACCAGCAAACCAGCCCGAGCTCTCTCTCCACACAGGCATTCTGGGGCTCACTCACCTGGGGGGGGAGACAGACAAGGAAGTGGGAAACAGGAGGGCACCGTGGGTGCAGTGGGCTGGCTGGGGTGGAGCTAGCCCCTGCCTCTGCGGTGGGGGAACGGGGCGAGGACGAGGAACAGAAGGGGAGGGGGAGAAAGAGGAGAGGGGAGAAGAGGAAATATGCTGTCCTGCTGTCGGAACAGCTGCCAAATGGTCCTCTGCCAGCTCGATGGCCTGATCCAGCGACGCTGGGCGATGGCACTGGACCCACTCCGCGGTCCCTTCGGGAAGTCGGGCGATGAACTGCTCCAGTACCACCAGATGGACGATTCCCTCGGCATCACGGTTGTCAGCCCTCAGCCACCGCTGGCAGGCGTCCCAGAATTGCTGGCCAAACGCGAACGGCCGGCCGGCCGACCTCCTCTAGGCGCAGAGTGCGGAAGCGCTGGTGTTGTTGTTCTGGGGTGCGCCCCACACGCTGGAGGACGGCCCGGCGCAGGTCTGCGTAGACCAGCCAGCTGTTGGCGGGGAGCTGTAGTGCGGCCAGTTGAGCCTCGCCTGTTAGCAGGGGGAGGAGGCGCACCATGCACTGTTCCACCATTCAGCCCCAGGCCTCTGCTGCTTGCTCAAAGAGCGGGAAGAAGGCCTCAGGGTCGTCGTGCGGGCCCATCTTCGTTAGGGTGAGGTGGGGAGGGCCTGCGGCAGTGGAGGTGGTGGACCCCGCCGATGCGAGGAGGTGCCGGAACGCCTGACGATCTTCCTGTTGCGCCAGCACCAGGGCCTCGAGCCTTTGCTCTTGCTCCTTTTGGAGGGCGACCAGCGCCTGGTGCTGGCTCTGTTGGGCCGTGGCGAGGGCGTGGATCAGGTCCGTGAAGGGGGAGGACTCCATGGGGCTGTTCTCCTCTGTGCTCCGATTCCCGGGTTTCAGCACCACTGTAGAACTTCAAGCGGGTGGGTGGAGCACAGAAGTACGGCAGGCCAGAACTGAGTTTCCAAAACTCTTTATTTTTGCACTTTTCAGTAACTTTACAATCTCCCAGCCACACATACACGCACACACACATAAGTCGTCTGGTTGGGGAGAGAGCTCCCTTCCTCTGCTCTCTCTCTCTCCTTTTATAGGACGCGGTCACTGGGGAAGACACACAAACACAGGTTAACTGACATCAGGTGCAGTGATTCTGCCACTTACCTTCCCTGACTCTGCCTTCCGTTCACAGACCGCCGCTTGACCTGACCACGCCCCCGCTGCCACAGTTTTATTCCAAGAGAAAGCTTGCAATGAAGTTGTCTGTGCTTTTAGAGCTAGCGATAATGTTGCAATAGCTATGCAGTCTGGTTAGTCAAATGACTTTCTATGGATTTGCCCGCCAAGTTGCCACAGCCTTGTCCACAGCTAACATTAACACATAGCTAGTTAACTTGGACACAGCATGTAAAAACAGAGTTACGCTAATATGAATAATATTAACTTTAGCATAAGCTTTCCAAATAAACAGAATGTAGAAATCTTTCTTTTCTACAACCCCAATTCCAAAAAAGTTGGGACAAAGTACAAATTGTAAATAAAAACGGAATGCAATGATGTGGAAGTTTCAAAATTCCATATTTTATTCAGAATAGAACATAGATGACATATCAAATGTTTAAACTGAGAAAATGTATAATTTAAAGAGGAAAAATTAGGTGATTTTAAATTTCATGACAACACCACATCTCAAAAAAGTTGGGACAAGGCCATGTTTACCACTGTGAGACATCCCCTTTTCTCTTTACAACAGTCTGTAAACGTCTGGGGAGTGAGGAGACAAGTCGCTCAAGTTTAGGGATAGGAATGCTAACCCATTCTTGTCTAATGTAGGATTCTAGTTGCTCAACTGTCTTCGGTCTTTTTTGTCGTATCTTCCGTTTTATGATGCGCCAAATGTTTTCTATGGGTGAAAGATCTGGACTGCAGGCTGGCCAGTTCAGTACCCGGACCCTTCTTCTACGCAGTCATGATGCTGTAATTGATGCAGTATGTGGTTTGGCATTGTCATGTTGGAAAATGCAAGGTCTTCCCTGAAAGAGATGTCGCCTGGATGGGAGCATATGTTGCTCTAGGGCCTGGATATACAGTTAGGTCCATAAATATTTGGACAGAGGCAACATTTTTCTAATTTTGGTTCTGTACATTACCACAATGAATTGTGAACAAAACAATTCAGATGCAGTTGAAGTTCAGACTTTCAGCTTTAATTCAGTGGGTTGAACAAAATGATTGCATACAAATGTGAGGAACTAAAGCATTTTTTAAACACAATCCCTTCATTTCAGGGGCTCAAAAGTAATTGGACAAATTAAATAATTGTAAATAAAATGTTCATTTCTAATACTTGGTTGAAAACCCTTTGCTGGCAATGACTGCCTGAAGTCTTGAACTCATGGACATCACCAGACGCTGTGTTTCCTCCTTTTTAATGCTCTGCCAGGCCTTTACTGCAGCTGTTTTCAGTTGCTGTTTGTTTGTGGGCCTTTTTGTCTGAAGTTTAGTCTTTAACAAGTGAAATGCATGCTCAATTGGGTTGAGATGAGGTGACTGACTTGGCCATTCAAGAATATTCCACTTCTTTGCTTTAATAAACTCCTGGGTTGCTTTGGCTTTATGTTTTGGGTCCATCTGTATTGTGAAACGCCGACCAATCAGTTTGGCTGGATTTGAGCACACAGTATGTCTCTGAATACCTCAAATCAAAATCAAATCAAGTTTATTTGTACAGCGCTTTTAACAATAAACATTGTCGCAAAGCAGCTTTACAGAATTTGAATGACTTAAAACATGAGCTAATTTTATCCCTAATCTATCCCCAATGAGCAAGCCTGTGGCGACGGTGGCAAGGAAAAACTCCCTCAGACGACATGAGGAAGAAACCTCGAGAGGAACCAGACTCAAAAGGGAACCCATCCTCATTTGGGCAACAACAGACAGCCTGACTATAATATTAACAGTTTTAACAGGTATAACCCTCAACTGTCCTCATGGGGCCGTCCTTCACAGGAGTGGGGCGATAAAACTCCGACCAGACACAGGGCACCAGGATGGATCAAGCAGGTCTGAGGGGCAGAAGAGGCCAGCATCTCAATCCCAGGATCAACATGTAACTCAGAGGGACAGATGGGGGGGGAGAGAAAGAAAACACGTTGTTAGGTATGCCCTAAAAATGACAAGTATTAAATCTGTGTGGTAGGCTCGCAGAGACGAGAGTCTTTACATCAGGCATGACGCACAATGGCATGTTAATATGGTAAAAAATATATCATGACCTGCTCTGGCTGGATGCTTGATTGGGTGATGGGAGCACACTCCTCAGCAATGATGAGATGCAGATGGGACCCTTAGGCCTGGCCAAGACAATTCAGTTACATTTCACCGGGTCTGGGACATGCGACAGAACGTCTGACGGCCGATTCCCTGCAGGCTACGATAGCCAGTCGAGGTCCCCACCGTCTCCACCAAAAGATTTCCTGTTGACTCCATGTAACTCAGAGGGACAGATTTGGGGGGGGGGAAGAGAAAGAAAACACAGGTGGTTAGGTATGCCCAATGTCACCTGAATAAGTAGGAACAGTATACATATTGCACCGAGTACAAGCAGGGACTCCGGCAACTAACTATGACAGCATAACTAAAAGGAGAGAGCCAGAAGGTAACACAGGCATGAGGGAGCCCCGGGACATAAAGCAGCCAGCCACTGCACCGTCAACAAACTCGAGTGAGCAAGCGAGTGGGGACTGACAGCATCCATACATCCCAGTTTACCAAAACACTCTATGTCTGAGGACCCTCCAGATCTACTCCTTTACCTCATAAACACCATTAACAAAAGGCTTGACTAAACAGATATGTTTTCAGCCTAGACTTAAATGCTGAGACTGTGTCTGATTCCCGAACATTACTTGGAAGGCTGTTCCATAACAGTGGGGCTTTGTAAGAAAAGGCTCTGCCCCCTGATGTAGCCTTCACTATACGAGGTACCAGCAGATAGCCTGCACCTTTTGATCTAAGTAGGCGTGGCGGGTCATAGAGGAGCAGAAGTTCACTCAGGTACTGTGGTGCGAGACCATTTAGTGCTTTAAAGGTCAATAGTAGTATTTTATAATCAATACGAAATTTGATTGGGAGCCAATGCAGTGTGGATAAGACAGGCGTGATGTGGTCATATTTTCTAGTTCTAGTAAGGACTCTTGCTGCGGCATTTTGAACTAACTGGAGCTTGTTTATGCACTTATTGGAACATCCAGACAGTAAGGCATTACAATAATCCAACCTGGAGGTAACGAAAGCATGGACTAGTTTTTCTGCATCATGCAATGACATTAAATTTCTTATCTTTGCAATATTTCTGAGATGAAAGAAAGCTATCCGGGTGATGTTATCAATGTGAGTTTCGAATGAAAGACTGGGGTCAATAATCACTCCGAGGTCTTTTACTGCTGCACGTGAAGAAACAGAAAGGCCATCCAGAGTTACTGTGTAATCAGAAAACTTACTTCTAGCTTTATGTGGTCCTAGCACAAGTACTTCAGTCTTGTCAGAGTTAAGCAGAAGGAAATTTATAAGCATCCAGTGTCTAATGTCCTTAACACATTCCTCAATTTTATTAAGCTGGTGTCTCTCATCAGGTTTTGCAGAGACATACAACTGTGTGTCATCAGCATAACAGTGGAAACTAATACAATGTTTACGAATAATATCGCCCAAAGGTAACATATATAGAGAAAAAAGCAGTGGACCCAAGACAGAACCTTGTGGAACACCAAACTTTACCTCGGTACGTCTAGAAATATCACCATTTATATCGACATACTGATAACGATCAGTTAGATAAGACCTGAGCCAGGAGAGGGCC
The DNA here is from genome assembly GCF_027579695.1 of Neoarius graeffei. Classification (NCBI taxonomy): domain Eukaryota; kingdom Metazoa; phylum Chordata; class Actinopteri; order Siluriformes; family Ariidae; genus Neoarius; species Neoarius graeffei. The sequence continues at coordinate 65,302,184 of NC_083583.1, forward strand.
ATTCCCTTAACTCCCACAACATTTTCTAGTCTATCCAGAAGAATGGAATGATCAATGGTATCAAATGCTGCACTAAGGTCAAGCAACACAAGTAGCGAGACACAGCCCTGATCAGACGCCAACAGTAGGTCGTTTACTACTTTAACCAGTGCTGTCTCTGTGCTATGATGAGGTCTAAATCCTGACTGATACATTTCATGGATGTTATTCCTATGTAAATATGAGCATAACTGCTGTGCCACAGCTTTTTCAAGGATCTTGGAGATAAAGGGGAGGTTTGATATTGGCCGATAATTGGACAGCTGACAGGGATCAAGGTCAGGTTTTTTAATCAGGGGTTTGATAACTGCTAGTTTAAAGGATTTGGGTACATAGCCAATCATAAGAGAAGAATTTATTATTTTTAGAAGCGGTTCAATTACTCCAGGCATTATCTGTTTGAATAGATGTGTCGGTAAGGGATCTAGTATGCAAGTTGAGGCTTTTGATGTAGAGATTAATGAGAGTAATTCAGTTTCTTTTAGGGGAGTAAAACATTCTAACTGATGATCTGATACAGTTATATTGTTAACTACAAGGTCGCTTTCATTGTCTAACCTTAAATTAGTAGTTTGAATTTTTTGTCGGATATTCTCAATTTTGTCATTAAAAAAATTCATGAAGTCGTTGCTACTACATACTGCAGGTGTCCATGTGTTGATAGTGGACTTATTCCTGGTTAATTTTGCTACAGTATTAAATAGGAATCTAGGATTATTTTTGTTATCTTCTATTAGGGAGGAGAGATATGTTGATCTCGCAGCACTAAGAGCTTTTTTATACTTCAGGAAGCTCTCCTTCCACGCCAATTTGAACACTACCAATTTTGTTTGACGCCATTTACGTTCCAATTTTCGAGTGGTCTGTTTTAATGTGCGAGTGTCATCATTATACCAGGGTGCTAATTTTTTGTCTCTGACCATTTTCCTTTTTAGAGGAGCTACATTATCTAAAGTATGGCGGAATGTTGACTCTAAGCATTCAGTTGCCTGATCGAGTTCTGCAGGGGCTGACAGTGACCCAATCAAAGTTGACAGCTCTGGGAGATCATTTATAAAGCTCTGTGCAGTAGTTGACGTGAAAGTACGTTTAATACAGTAGCGTGGTGAGGTGCATATATTATTACTCAGACATATTTTGAATGAGATGAGACAATGATCTGAGATAACTTCAGACTGTGGAAGTATGACTATATTGTCTACGTTTAATCTGAATGTTAGTATTAGATCAAGGGTGTGACCACCATTATGGGTCGGTCCTATGACATTCTGCTTAATCCCGACTGAATCTAAGATGGACACAAACGCTGTTTTTAAAGGGTCTTCTGGGTTATCAAAGTGAATATTAAAATCTCCGACAACTAAAGCTTTGTCTAAGGAAATAACCAAATCTGAGATAAAATCTGCAAATTCAGAAAGAAACTCAGAATATGGCCCCGGGGGCCTGTAAATAATAAGCAATGGAATTAACTGGGTAGACTTATTTTTTGAGGCTACATACATTATATGAGTATGAAGAACTTCAAATGTATTAAATTTATAACCAGGTTTGTGTGTTACACCTAGATAATCGTTATAAATAACCGCGATGCCTCCTCCTCTGCCAGTTAGACGAGGCTGGTGTATATAACTGTATCCAGGAGGACTCGCTTCATTTAATGCTATATATTCATTTGGCTTAATCCATGTTTCTGTTAAACACAGTACATTAAACTCCTGATCAGTAATGAGTTCATTAACCATTAGCGCTTTAGATGTAAGAGATCTAATATTTAATAGCCCCACCTTTAGATCAAAGGTGCTGGCAGCAGCTGTACAGTCAGTCTGACCTAATTTTATATTGATTAGGTTACTGGAACAAACTCTCTGAAAATTTCTACCTTTTTGTTGAGCTCGGGGAACAGACACAGTCTCGATGTAGCAACCTCAGAATTCATCTGGCTGCTTCTGTCCTGTGTCACATCAATAAACACTAGTGACCCAGTGCCACTGGCAGCCATGCATGCCCAAGCCATCACACTGCCTCCACCGTGTTTTACAGATGATGTGGTATGCTTTGGATCATGAGCTGTACCATGCTTTCGCCATACTTTTTTCTTTCCATCATTCTGGTAGAGGTTGATCTTGGTTTCATCTGTTCAAAGAATGTTCTTCCAGAACTGTGCTGGCTTTTTTAGATGTTTTTTAGCAAAGTCCAATCTAGCCTTTTTATTCTTGAGGCTTATGAGTGGCTTGCACCGTGCAGTGAACCCTCTGTATTTACTTTCATGCAGTCTTCTCTTTATGGTAGATTTGGATATTGATAGGCCTACCTCCTGGAGAGTGTTGTTCACTTGGTTGGCTGTTGTGAAGGGGTTTCTCTTCACCATGGAAATTATTCTGCGATCATCCACTACTGTTGTCTTCTGTGAGTGTCCAGGTCTTTTTGCATTGATGAATTCACCAGTGCTTTCTTTCTTTCTTAGGATGTACCAAACTGTAGATTTTGCCACTCTTAATATTGTAGCAATTTCTCGGATGGGTTTTTTCTGTTTTCACAGCTTAAGGATGGCTTGTTTCACCTGCATGGAGAGCTCCTTTGACTGCATGTTTTCTTCACAGCAAAATCTTCCAAATGCAAGCACCACACCTCAAATCAACTCCAGGCCTTTTATCTGCTTAATTGAGAATGACATAACGAAGGAATTTCCCACACCTGCCCACGAAATAGCCTTTGAGTCAACTGTCCAATTACTTTTGGTCCCTTTAAAAACAGGGTGACACATGTTAAGGAACTGAAACTTCTTCTAAACCCTTCATCCAATTTTAATGTGGATACCCTCAAATGAAAGCTGAAAGTCTGGACTTTATGTCCATGTCCATTATATAACTATAACTTGAATATGTTTCAGTAAACAGGTAAAAAAACAAAATTCGTGTCAGTGTCCAAATATATATGGACCTAAATGTACCTGTCAGCAGTGATGGTGTCTTTCCAGATGCCACACGTACTAATGCAACCCCATACTGTACCATCAGAGATGCAGGCTTCTGAACTGAGCGCTGATAACAACTTGGGTCATCCTTCTCATCTTTAGTCCGAATGATACGGCGTCCCTGATTTCCATAAAGAACTTCAAATCTTGAGTCGTCTGACCAGAGAACAGTTTTCCACTTTGCCACAGTCCATTTTAAATGAGCCTTGGCCCAGAGAAGACGTCTGCGCTTCTGGATCATGTTTAGATACGGCTGCTTCTTTGAACTATAGAGTTTTAGCTGGCAACAGTGGATGGCACGGTGAATTGTGTTCACAGATAATGTTCTCTGGAAATATTCCTGAGCCCATTTTGTGATTTCCAATACAGAAGCATGCCTGTATGTGATGCAGTGCCGTCTAAGGGCCCGAAGATCACGGGCACCCAGTATGGTTTTCCGACTTTGACCCTTACGCACAGAGATTCTTCCAGATTCTCTGAATCTTTTGATGATGATATGCACTGTATCAAATCAAAATCAAGTTTATTTGTATAGCGCTTTTAACAATAAACATTGTCGCAAAGCAGCTTTACAGAATTTGAACAACTTAAAACATGAGCTAATTTTATCCCTAATCTATCCCCAATGAGCAAGCCTGTGGTGACGGTGGCAAGGAAAAACTCCCTCAGACGACATGAGGAAGAAACCTCGAGAGGAACCAGACTCAAAAGGGAACCCATCCTCATTTGGGCAACAACAGACAGCCTGACTATAATATTAACAGTTTTAACAGGTATAACCATCAACTGTCCTCATGGGGCCATCCTTCACAGGAGCGGTGCGATAAAACTCCGACCAGACACAGGGCACCAGGATGGATCAAGCAGGTCTGAGGGGCAGAAGAGGCCAGCATCTCAATCCCAGGATCAACATGTAACTCAGAGGGACAGATTGGGGGGGGGGAGAGAAAGAAAACACGTTGTTAGGTATGCCCTAAAAATGACAAGTATTAAATCTGTGTGGTAGGCTCACAGAGACGAGAGTCTTTACATCAGGCATAACACACAACAATGGCATGTTAATATGGTAAAATATATCATGACCTGCTCTGGCTGGATGCTTGATTGGGTGATGGGAGCACACTCCTAAGCAATGATGAGATGCAGATGGGACCCTTAGGGCTGGCCAAGACAATTCAGTTACATTTCACCTGGTCTGGGACATGCGACAGAATGTCTGACGGCCGATTCCCTGCAGGTTACGATAGCCAGTCGAGGTCTCCATCCTCTCCACCAAAAGATTTCCTGTTGACTCCATGTAACTCAGAGGGACAAATTTGGGGTGGGGGGGAGGGAAAGAAAACACAGGTGGTTAGGTATGCCCAATGTCACCTGAATAAGTAGGAACAGTATACATATTGCACCGAGTACAAGCAGGGACTCTGGCAACTAACTATGACAGCATAACTAAAAGGAGAGAGCCAGAAGGTAACACAGGCATGAGGGAGCCCCGGGACATAAAGCAGCCAGCCACTACACCGTCGTCAAACTCGAGTGAGCAAGCGAGTGGGGACTGACAGCATCCATACATCCCAGTTTACCAAAACACTCTATGTCTGAGGACCCTCCAGATCTACTCCTTTACCTCATAAACACCATTAACAAAAGGCTTGACTAAACAGATATGTTTTCAGCCTAGACTTAAATGCTGAGACTGTGTCTGATTCCCGAACATTACTTGGAAGGCTGTTCCATAACAGTGGGGCTTTGTAAGAAAAGGCTCTGCCCCCTGATTTAGCCTTCACTATACGAGGTACCAGCAGATAGCCTGCACCTTTTGATCTAAGTAGGCGTGGCGGGTCATAGAGGAGCAAAAGTTCACTCAGGTACTGTGGTGCGAGACCATTTAGTGCTTTAAAGGTCAACAGTAGTATTTTATAATCAATACGAAATCTGATTGGGAGCCAATGTAGTGTGGATAAGACAGGCGTGATGTGGTCATATTTTCTAGTTCTAGTAAGGACTCTTGCTGCTGCATTTTGAACTAACTGGAGCTTGTTTATGCACTTATTGGAACATCCAGACAGTAAGGCATTACAATAATCCAACCTGGAGGTAACGAAAGCATGGACTAGTTTTTCTGCATCATGCAATGACATTAAATTTCTTATCTTTGCAATATTTCTGAGATGAAAGAAAGCTATCTGGGTGATGTTATCAATGTGAGTTTCGAATGAAAGACTGGGGTCAATAATCACTCCGAGGTCTTTTACTGCTGCACGTGAAGAAACAGAAAGGCCATCCAGAGTTACTGTGTAATCAGAAAACTTACTTCTAGCTGTATGTGGTCCTAGTACAAGTACTTCAGTCTTGTCAGAGTTAAGCAGAAGGAAATTAATAAGCATCCAGTGTTTAATGTCCTTAACACATTCCTCAATTCTATTAAGCTGGTGTCTCTCATCAGGTTTTGCAGAGACATACAACTGTGTGTCATCAGCATAACAGTGGAAACTAATACAATGTTTACGAATAATATCGCCCAGAGGTAACATATATAGAGAAAAAAGCAGTGGACCCAAGACAGAACCTTGTGGAACACCAAACTTTACCTCGGTACGTCTAGAAATATCACCATTTATATCAACATACTGATAACGATCAGTTAGATAAGACCTGAGCCAGGAGAGGGCCATTCCCTTAACTCCCACAACATTTTCTAGTCTATCCAGAAGTCTCCCACAACATTTTCTAGTCTATCCAACATTTTCTAGTCTATCCAGAATGATCAATGGTATCAAATGCTGCACTAAGGTCGAGCAACACAAGTAGCGAGACACAGCCCTGATCAGACGCCAACAGTAGGTCGTTTACTACTTTAACCAGTGCTGTCTCTATGCTATGATGAGGTCTAAATCCTGACTGATACATTTCATGGATGTTATTCCTATGTAAATATGAGCATAACTGCTGTGCCACAGCTTTTTCAAGGATCTTGGAGATAAAGGGGAGGCTTGATATTGGCCGATAATTGGACAGCTGACAGGGATCAAGGTCAGGTTTTTTAATCAGGGGTTTGATAACTGCTAGTTTAAAGGATTTGGGTACATAGCCAATCATAAGAGAAGAATTTATTATTTTTAGAAGCGGTTCAATTACTCCAGGCATTATCTGTTTGAATAGATGTGTCGGTAAGGGATCTAGTACACAAGTTGAGGCTTTTGATGTAGAGATTAATGAAAGTAATTCAGTTTCTTTTAGGGGAGTAAAACATTCTAACTGATGATCTGATACAGTTATATTGTTAACTACAAGGTCACTTTCATTGTCTAACCTTAAATTAGTAGTTTGAATTTTTTGTCGGATATTCTCAATTTTGTCATTAAAAAAATTCATGAAGTTGTTGCTACTACATACTGCAGGTGTGCATGTGTTGATAGTGGACTTATTCCTGGTTAATTTTGCTACAGTATTAAATAGGAATCTAGGATTATTTTTGTTATCTTCTATTAGGGAGGAGAAATATGTTGATCTCGCAGCACTAAGAGCTTTTCTATACTTCAGGAAGCTCTCCTTCCAAGCTAATTTGAACACTACCAATTTTGTTTGACGCCATTTACGTTCCAATTTTCGAGTGGTCTGTTTTAATGTGCGAGTGTCATCATTATACCAGGGTGCTAATTTTTTGTCTCTGACCATTTTCCTTTTTAGAGGAGCTACATTATCTAAAGTATGGCGGAATGTTGACTCTAAGCATTCAGTTGCCTGATCAAGTTCTGCAGGGGCTGACAGTGACCCAATCAAAGTTGACAGCTCTGGGAGATCATTTATAAAGCTCTGTGCAGTAGTTGACGTGAAAGTACATTTAATACAGTAGCGTGGTGCGGTGCATATATTATTACTCAGACATATTTTGAATGAGATGAGACAATGATCTGAGATAACTTCAGACTGTGGAAGTATGACTGTATTGTCTACGTTTAATCTGAATGTTAGTATTAGATCAAGGGTGTGACCACCATTATGGGTCGGTCCTATGACATTCTGCTTAATCCCGACTGAATCCAAGATGGACACAAACGCTGTTTTTAAAGGGTCTTCTGGGTTATCGAAGTGAATATTAAAATCTCCGACAACTAAAGCTTTGTCTAAGGAAATAACCAGATCTGAGATAAAATCTGCAAATTCAGAAAGAAACTCAGAATATGGCCCCGGGGGCCTGTAAATAATAAGCAATGGAATTAACTGGGTAGACTTATTTTTCGAGGCTACATACATTATATGAGTTTGAAAAACTTCAAATGTATTAAATTTATAACCAGGTTTGTGTGTTACACCTAGATAATCATTATAAATATCCGCGACGCCTCCTCCTCTGCCAGTTAGACGAGGCTGGTGTATATAACTGTATCCAGGAGGACTCGCTTCATTTAATGCTATATATTCATTTGGCTTAATCCATGTTTCTGTTAAACACAGTACATTAAACTTCTGATCAGTAACGAGTTCATTAACCATTAGCGCTTTAGATGTAAGAGATCTAATATTTAATAGCCCCACCTTTAGATCAAAGGTGCTGGCAGCAGCTATACAGTCAGTATGATCTAATTTTATATTGATTAGGTTACTGGAACAAACTCTCTGAAATGATGATGATATGTATGATATGATGATGATATGTTCAAACTCTTTGCAATTTTACACTGTCGAACTCCTTTCTGATATTGCTCCACTATTTGTCTGCACAGAATTAGGGGGATTGGTGATCCTCTTCCCATCTTTACTTCTGAGAGCCGCTGCCACTCCAAGATGCTGTTTTTATACCCAGTCATGTTAATGACCTATTGCCAATTGACCTAATGAGTTGCAATTTGGTCCTCCAGCTGTTCCTTTTTTGTACCTTTAACTTTTCCAGCCTCTTATTGCCCCTGTCCCAACTTTTTTGAGATGTGTTGCTGTCATGAAATTTCAAAATGTCTCACTTTCGACATTTGATATGTTGTCTATGTTCTATTGTGAATACAATATCAGTTTTTGAGATTTGTAAATTATTGCATTCCGTTTTTATTTACAATTTGTACTTTGTCCCAACTTTTTTGGAATCGGGGTTGTAGTAACGTTAGCTCCCCAATATGATTTCGAGTTTGAAAAGATTTTGCTAGCATGTCAGGTGGAGCTTCAGCTCTACAGGTTCTATAAATTAGTCAGTAAATCCAGTCGGTTGCTTCAGAAGCATTAGGTATTGTCAGCGTTGTGGCAATAATACAACAATGCGTTGACAGAAAATGTACTTTTAATACGTAAGTATTTTTAAAAGCAAATAGTTCAGTACTTTAACTTAAGTAAAAATTTGACTGGACAACTTTCACTTATATTGGAGTAATGTTTAACCAGTGGGATCTGTACTTTGACTTAAGTAATAAACTTGGGTATTTTGTCCACCTCTGATAGTTTTATAAAATCTTCAAAAAAAATCTCAAGTAATATGAAAGAGAAAAGCTCATGAGGAACCACAAACTGAATTCCTGCTTGCCAACTTCTGTATGTCACTGTTGCTGATGTTGGCAGGCCTACTGAACGAGTGCCAAATAACCACTGACATGTGACGTGAATAACACTGATTACCTCATTACAATGGCAGCTGTCAAGGGGTGGGTTATATTAGGCAGCAAGAGAACAGTCAGTTCTTGAAGTTGATGTGTTGGAAGCAGGAAAAATGTGCAAAAAAAATTATATGTATGTGTGTGTGTGTGTGTATCATCTTCTTTTGTTTGCTCCCGATTAGGGGTCGCCACAGCGGATCTTTAGTCTCCATTTCTCCCTGTCTTCAGCATCTTTCTCTACCACACCTGCCACTTTCATGTCCTCTTTCACCACATCCATGTATCTCCTCTTTGGCCTTCCTCATATTCATTTGCCTGGCAGCTTCATCCTCAACATTCTCCTTCCCACATGCTCTGCATCTCTTCACAGGATGTGCCCATACCATCTCAGTCTCATCTCTCTTAGCTTAATTCCCAAGCTCTTCACATGTGCTGTCCCTCTGATGTGTTCGTTCCTTATCCTGTCCAACCTTGTCACTCCCATTGCAAACCTTAACATCCTCAACTCCACCACCTCCAACTTTGCCTCCTGTCTCTTCGTTAAGGGTACTGTCTCCAATCCATACATCATAGCTGGTCTCACTACTGTCTTATACATCTTACCTTTCACTTTTGCTGGGACTTTCCTATCACAAATGACTCCCGAAATCCTTCTCCAACTGCTCCACCCTGCCTGCACTCTCTTTCTCACCTCACTATCGCGGCCCCCATTTTCCTGCACAGTTGACCCCAGGTACTTGAATTCACCAACTTTCTTTACGTCTGCTCCTTGCATCTTCACTACATGTATTCTGTTTTGCTACTGCTCACCTTCATTCCTCTTTGTTCCAATGCATACCTCCATCTCTCCAAACCCAACTCAACCTCCTTTCTACTTTCACCACGTATCACAATATCATCCGCAAACATCATGTTCCATGGTGACTCTTGTCTCACTTTGTCCATCAAGCTATCCATCACTATGGCAAACAAGAAAGGACTCAAAGCAGAGTCCTTCACCTTCACCTTGAACCATTCAGTCGTTCCAACTGCACACCTCACTGCTGTTTCACTGTTCTCGTACATGTCTTCACCACTCTAATATACTTCTCATTCACTCCACTCTTTCTCATACAATACCATAACTCATCTCTCGGCACTCTATTGTATGCCTTCTCCAGGTCTACAAACACACAATGTAGCTTTCTCTGGCCTTCTCTGTACTTCTCCATTAACATTCTTGAAGCAAAAATTGCATCCAACGTGCTCTTCCTTGGCATAAACCCATACTGCTGTTCATAGATTGCTACCTCTCTTCTCAATCTCACCTCCAATACCCTTTCCCATAGCTTCATGGTGTGGCTCATCAATTTTATTCCTCTGTAATTACTGCAGCTCTGTACATCTCCCTTATTCTTGTATATTGGGACTAGCACACTCTCCATTCATTTGGCATTTTCTCATTCTCTAGGATCTTATTAAACAATCTCGTTAGGAACTCCACAGCCGTCTCACCCAAACATCTCCAAGCCTCAATCAGGATACCATCTGGTCCAACTGCTTTCCCAGTCTTCATTCTTTTCATGGCTGCCCTCACCTCATCCTTACTAACCAACTCTACTTCCTGATTTGCTGTCTCCAATGAATCTGACCTTTTCTCTCTTGGATTCTCCTCATTTAATAAATCCTCAAAGTACTCTTTCCACCTTCTTAATACAATCTCTTTGTCAGCACATTTCCATCTTTCATCACTCTTACCTGCTGTATATCCCTCGCTTCCCTGTTTCTCTGCCTGGCTAGTCTGTACAGGTCTTTCTCTCCTTCTTTGGTTTCCAGTCTTTCGTACACCTCCTGGTATGCATCTGCTTTTGCCTTCGCTACTGCTCTTTTTGCCTTCTGTCTCGTCTCTCTGTATAACCGCCTGCTTTCCTCGTCTCTCTGATCATCCCAATTCTTCTTTGCTCGCCTCTTCTCTTTTATAATTTCCTGCACTTCTTTGTTTCACCACCATGTCTCTTTGTCTTCCTTCTTCCTTCCCAATGACCACCCTAGCACCTTCCTTGCCGCCTCTTTTACAAGTACAGCAGTAGTATTCCAATCTTCTGTCAGACTTCCATGACCACTCAATGCTCGTCTCATTTCTTCCCTAAACTCCTTCTGATATTCAGCCTCTTTTAGTTTCCACCACTTAATCTTCGGCTCCACTATTTCACGCTTCCTCTTTTTCACTTTCAAGCTCATCCTGCACACGACCACTTGATGTTGTCTAGCTACACTCTCCCCTGCCATCACTTTACAGTCTCCAATCTCCTTCAGGTTACCCTTTCTGCAGAGTATGTAGTCCACCTGTGTAGATTTTCCTCCACTCTTAAATGTCACCCTGTGCTGCTCTTTCTTCTCGAAGTATGTATTGACTATATTGCCAAATTCATCCTCTTTAAAAAATTAAACACCGTTTGCCCGTTTCTCTCTCTTACACCATATCTGCCCATCACATCCTCATCTCCTCTGTTTCCCTTGCTAACATCTCATCTCATTATCTCTAGCTGCTTTATCCTGTTCTACAGGGTCGCAGGCAAGCTGGAGCCTATCCCAGCTGACTACGGGTGAAAGGCGGGGTACACCCTGGACAAGTCGCCAGGTCATCACGGGGCTGACACAGACAACCATTCACACTCACGGTCAATTTAGAGTCACCAGTTAACCTAACCTGCATGTCTTTGGACTGTGGGGGAAACCGGAGCACCCGAAGGAAACCCATGCAGATACGGGGAGAACATGCAAACTCTGCACAGAAAGGCCCTCGCCAGCAACGGGGCTCGAACCCAGACTTTCTTGCTGTGAGGTGACAGCGCTAACCACTACACCACCGTAACGCCCCCTCGCCAACATGTCCGTTGAAATCTGCTCTTATCAGCACGCACTCCTCCCTCGGTATACTTTCTACCACTTCATCCATATTTTCCCAGAAAGACTCTTTCTCTTCATTCTCACATCCAACCTGTGGGGCATACGCACACAAAACACTGATTACCACTTGTGGCAGTTCATAGGGGTGGAACACAGAAAAGATGGCAGGCCAGAACTAAGTTCCCCAAGAAAACTCTTTTTATTATAGCTTTTCAGCTTTATACTAGAGACACACACAAGCCTCCTGGCTGGAGAGCGTCTCCTTCCTCTGCTCTCTCTCTCCTTATATAGGGCGTGGTCACTGGGGAAGACACACAAACACAGATTAACCAACATCAGGTGCAGTGATTCTGCCACTTACCTTCCCTGACTCCGCCCTCCGGTCACAGACCGACGCTTGACCACGCTCCCGCTGCCACATACCCCCACCACCCGACTCGGGCCGGGCAACCGTCCGGCCCGCAGCCGACTCCCCCCCCCCCCCCCCCCCCCCCCCGACGGGAGAGTAAGTCCGCCACAACCATCTGCGCCCCCGGCCTGTGGACCACCTTGAAATTAAAGGGCTGGAGTGCCAGATACCAATGGGTGATCCGCGTGTTGGCATCCTTCAAGCGGTGGAGCCACTGGAGAGGCACGTGGTTCGAACAGAGGGTGAAAGAGCACGCCAGGAGGTAGTAGCGGAGGGCGAGGACTGCCCACTTGATCGCCAGGCACTCCTTTTCGATGGTGCTGTAGCGCCCCACACGCACCGACAGCTTCCTGCTTATGTACAGGATGGGGCGGTCCTCCCCCTCCACCTCTTGGGACAGAATGGCCCCCAGCCCTCTGTCTGACACGTCCGTCTGCAACATAAAGGGGAGAGAAAAGTCAGGGGAGTGTAACAGTGGCCCCCCACACAGTGCAGCCTTCACCTCAGAGAAAGTCTGCTGGCATTGCTCCATCCACTGGACTGGATCTGGTGCCCCCTTTTTAGTGAGATCAGTCAGCGGGCTGGTGACGTCCAAATAATTAGGTATAAACCTACGATAATAGCCAGCCAGCCCCAGGAACTGTCTCACCCCCTTTTTGGTCTTGGGCCTTGGGCAGGCCGCAATCACTGCCGTCTTGTTAATTTGGGGATGCACCTGCCCGTTGTCCAAGTGGAAGCCCAGATACCGTACTTCCACCTGCCCAATCGCACACTTCTTTGGGTTGGCTGTGAGACCCGCCCACCTCAGCAACCTAAGGATAGCCCTCAGCTGTTGTAGGTGCCGCAGCCAGTCATTACTATAAATAATTGTCGTTGAGGTACGCGGCCGCATAGGTGGCGTGGGGGCCCTGTCCATCATCCGCTGAAACGTAGCGGGCACCCCAAACAGCCCAAAAGGAAGTGTGACAAACTGGTGTAAACCGAACGGTGTGGAAAAGGCCATTTTTTCTCAGGATAATGGAGTCAAGGGGATCTGCCAATAACCCTTTGTCAAATCCAGTGTTGAGTAAAAGCGAGCCGTGCCTAGTTGATCGAGCAACTCATCAATACGAGGCATTGGGTACGCGTCGAATTTAGACACCGCATTGACACACAGAACCGGACTGACCCGTCGGTCTTGGGTACCAAGACCACTGGGCTGCTCCAGTCACTGTGGGACTCCTCAACGATGCCCATTTCGAGCATGGCCTTGAGTTCTTCCCGAACCACGTTTTTCTTGTGTTCGGGTAACCTGTAAGGGAGGCTGCGCACTACCACCCCTGGGGGCATCTCAATGTGGTGCTCTATGAGGTTGGTGTGTCTGGGCAGGGGTGAGAACACGTCCGAAAACTTGGTCTGCAACTGTGCGACCTCCGCGAGTTGGGTCAGGGAGAGGTGGTCTCCACAGGGGACCGGAGGTGTACGCGATGCCAATGTTCCCTTCTGAACCTCCAGTCCCAGCTCCGCCTTCTCCTGAACCACCGACACCAATGCCACGGGGACCTCCTCCTTCCAGAGTATGAGCAGATTGAGGTGGTAAACCTGTAGCGCCCCAACCCTGTCCATTCGCCTCACCTTGTAGTCGATGTCCCCAATTCGTCGTGTGACCTCAAAGGGTCTTTGCCACTTGGTGATTAATTTGGAGCTCGATGTGGGCAACAGTATGAGGACTTTATCTCCCGGTGCGAACTCCCTAAGGCGAGTACCCCTGTCGTACAGGCAGGTTTGCTGTTCTTGGGCCTGCCGCAAATTCTCCTGGGTTAGGTGTGTGAGTGTGTGGAGTTTTGCGTGCAGGTCCATAACATATTGAATTTGATTTTTACTGGGCGAAGGTCCCTCCTCCCAGTTTTCTCGCGGCACATCTAGAATGCCACGCGGCTTATGCCCATATAACCATTCGAACGGGGAGAACCCCGTGGAGGCTTGGGGGACCTCTCGCACTGCAAATAACAAGGGTTCAAGCCATTTATCCCAGTTACGTGCGTCCTCACTTACGAATTTTTTAATTATATTTTTGAGGGTGCGATTAAACCGTTCACTAAACTGTCCGTTTGTGGGTGATAAACGCTGGTGCGGATCGGCTTAATACCTAATAATGCATACTGTTTGTGCAGTGTACGTGACATAAACAAGGTGTCTTTGTCAGTCAGAATCTCTTTCGGGATTCCAACTCGGGAGATGACGCGGACTGAATACTGCGTACTGAGATACTGCGAAGAGGCACGGCTTCCGGGTATCTCATTGCATAGTCCACCAGAACTAAAATAAAGTGGTACCCTTGTGTTGATCGATCTAATGGCCTGACGAGATCCATCCCAATTCTTTCGAATGGGCTCTTGATTAATGGGAGAGGGCGCAAAGGCGCTTTTGGAAATGGCTGCTGGATTTACTAACTGGCATTCGCAGCATGCCGTACACCACCTACGGACATCGCTGCGAATCCCTGGCCAATAGAACTGGGCCATTAGTCGGGCTAGTGTTTTATCCTGCCCTAAGTGTCCAGCCATGGGATTAAAGTGAGCCACCTGGAATACCAATTACCGGCGGCTGTTTGGGATCAAAAGCTGCGTGACTTGCTCTTTAGTCTGAGTGTCCTGCGTCACTCGGTATAACCTATCCTTCATAATAGAAAAATAGGGGAAGGCCAGAGTAGCTTTTGGCTGGAGCGTTTGACCATCAATTACTCTCACTTGGTCAAACGCATGCCGCAGAGACTCGTCTCGCGATTGCTCTAATGGGAAATCCCCAAAGGATTCCCCGAGAGAGGGAGGAGGAGCCTGCTGCTCCTCACTCTGACGCGGAGATGACGTAGACAGGTCTGTGACAGCTGCTCCCGCCAAAGCGACACCGGGACCTCCCCCTGTTGAATTAGGGCAGGACCCACTCTTCACTAGATGGCTCATTAATTCCTCAAATCCCGGCCAATCAGTCCCCAAAATTATCGAGTGGGTGAGGCGAGGATTAACCGCCGCCTTTACTCTAAATTTTTCCCCTCAGAAAAGAATGTGTACTGACACTAAATGGTAGTTGTGAACATCCCTGTGCACACACAACACCTTCACCCCCTGTGCTCCCCCCAATGCCTCGTCTTGCACCAGGCTTTGGTGAATTGAGGTCTGATTACAGCCAGAGTCCACCAAAGCCTGATGTGTATCCCCTTGGATACTCACCGGTATGCAGTACTGCTCCAGTACCACCTGATCGATGATCCCCTCGGCGTCGCTGTTGTCGGCCCTCAACCACCGCCAGCAGGTATCCCGGAGCTGCTGGCCAAACGCGAACGGCCGGCTGACTTCCTCCAGACGCAGAGTGCAGAAGCGCTAACGCTGTTGTTCAGGGGTGCACCCCACCTGCTGGAGGACGGCCCAGCGAAGGTCCGCGTAGACCAGCTGGCTGTCGGCGGGGAGCTGTAACGCGGACAGCTGCGCCTCACCCTGTTCCACCGGCCAGCCCGAGGCCTCTGCTGCCTGCTTGAAGAGCGTGATGAAGGCCTCGGGGTCGTCATGTGGGCCCATCTTGGTGAGGGGAGAAGGGCCCACGGCGGTGGTGGACCCCGCCGACGTGAGGAGGTGCCGGAACACCTGTCGGTCTTGCTGCGCCAGCACCAGGGCCTCAAACCGGTGCTCCTGCTCCTTTCGGAGGGTGACTATCTCCTGGTGCTGGCTCTGCTGGGCCGTGGCGAGGGCATGGACCAGGTCCGTGAAGGGGGAGGACTCTATGGGGCTGTTCTTTTTCCTGTGCTCGAGCTCCCGGGTTTCGGCACCACTGTGGCAGTTCGTAGGGGTGGAGCACAGAAAAGATGGCAGACCAGAACTAAGTTCCCCAAGAAAACTCTTTTTTTTATTATAGCTTTTCAGCTTTAAACTATATATACACACACACACACACACACACACACACACACACACACACACAAGCCTCCTGGCTGGAGAGAGTCTCCTTCCTCTGGTCTCTCTCTCCTTACATAGGGCGTGGTCACTGGGGAAGACACACAAACACAGATTAACCAACATCAGGTGCAGTGATTCTGCCACTTACCTTCCCTGACTCTGCCCTCCAGTCACAGACCGACGCTTGACCACGCCCCCGCTGCCACACCACTCCTTGAATCTCCAACTTCATGCCTATCACTCTATCTGACACCCTCTTCACATCAATCACACTGTTGACCAACCCTCCCCTCAAAACAATACCAACACCATTTCTCTTTCCATTGACTCCATAATAAAACAACTTGCATCCATCTCCAATGTTCTTGGCCTTGCTTCCTTTCCACCTCGTCTCCTGCACACACACAATATCCAACTTCCTTCTTTCCATCATACCTGCTGACTCGCTCACTCTGCCAGTCAGTGTTCCCACATTCAGTGTTCCTACCCTCAATTCTAAGCTCCTTCCCTTCCATCTTTCACGCTCTCTCCTAACATGCCTCCCCCTCTCTTTCTCCTTCTCCATTTTGGCGCAACAGTAGCACACTTTTTCTACTGGCACCCTGTTGATCAACAGTACCAGAGGCAGTCGTTGTTAACCCGGGCCCCGACTGATCTGGTATGGTATTTCTCTTTTCATTCCGCATGTTAGATTTGGCACAGTTTTAGCCCAATGCCCTTCCTGATGCAACCCTCTCCAATTTATCTGGGCTTGGGACCAGCACCAAGAGTACGCTTATGCACCCCCAGTGTCTGGATTTTATATATGTATCATCTCATTTCATTACCTCTAGCCACTTTATCCTGTTCTACAGGGTCGCAGGCAAGCTGGAGCCCATCCCAGCTGACTACGGGCGAAAGGCGGGGTACACCCTGGACAAGTCGCCAGGTCATCACAGGGCTGACACATAGACAACCATTCACACTCACATTCACACCTATGGTCAATTTAGCGTCACCAGTTAACCTAACCTGCATGTCTTTTGACTGTGGGAGAAACTGGAGCACCTGGAGGAAACCCACGCGGACACAGGGAGAACATGCAAACTCCGCACAGAAAGGTCCTCACCGGCCACGGGGCTCAAACCCGGATCTTCTTGCTGTGAGGCGACAGCGCTAACCACTACACCATCATGCCGCCCTATCTATCTATCTATCTATCTATCTATCTATCTATCTATCTATCTATCTATCTATCTATCTATATTGTGACAGTTTGTATGAGTGGGAGGTTGCACAGAAGGACGGCAGGCCAGAACTGAGTTCACAAAACTCTTTTATTTTGCACTTTTCAGTTGCAATTACTCTCCCCGCCACGCACGCACACACAAGTCTTCTGGTTGGGGAGAGAGCTCTCCTCTGCTCTCTCTCTCTCTCTCTCTCTTTAAATAGGGCGCAGTCACTGGGGAAGACACACAAACATGTTAATAGACTTCAGGTGCAGTGATTCTGCCACTTACCTTCCCTGACTCTGCCCTCCGGTCACAGACTGATGCTTGACCATGCCCCTGCTGCCACATACCCCCACCGCCCGACTCAGGCCAGGCGGCCGTCCGGCCTACAGTCGACTCCCCCCCCCCCCCCCCCCGATGTGAGAGGAAGTCCGCCACGACCATCTGTGCCCACGGCCTGTGGACCACCTTGAAGTTAAAGGGTTGGAGTGCCAGATACCAACGGGTGATCCGCGCGTTGGCATCCTTCATGCGGTGGAGCCACTGGAGGGGCACGTGGTCCAAACAGAGGGTGAAAGGGCATCCCAGCAGGTAGTAGCGGAGGGTGAGGACCGCCCACTTGATGGCCAGGCACTCTTTCTCGATGGTGCTGTAGCGCCCCTCATGCACCGACAGCTTTCTGCTGATATACAGCACTGGACGGTCCTCCCCCTCCACCTCCTGGGACAAAACAGCTCCCAGCCCTCTGTCTGACGCGTCCGTCTGCAACATAAAGGGGAGAGAAAAGTCAGGGGAGTGTAAAAGTGGCCCCCCACACAGTGCAGCCTTCACCTCCGAGAAAGCCCGCTGGCATTGCTCCATCCACTGGACCGGATCTGGTGCCCCCTTTTTAGTGAGATCAGTCAGTGGGCTGGTGACGTCTGAATAATTAGGTATAAACCTATGATAATAGCCAGCCAGCCCCAGGAACTGTCTCACCCCCTTTTTGGTCTTGGACCTTGGACAGGCCGCAATTGCTGCTGTCTTGTTAATTTGGGGATGCACCTGCCTGTTGCCCAAGTGGAAGCCCAGATACCATACTTCCACTCGCCCAATCGCACACTTCTTTGGGTTGGCTGTGAGACCCTCTCGCCTCAGCAACCTAGGGACGGCCCTCAGATGTTGCAGGTGCCGTGGCCAGTCATTACTATAGATAATGATGTCATCGAGGTATGCGGCCGCATAGGTGGCGTGGGGGCGGAGGACCCTATCCATCAGCCGCTGGAACGTAGTACGTGCCCCAAACAGCCCAAAAGGAAGTGTGACAAGCTGGTGTAAGCCAAATGGTGTGGAAAAGGTCATTTTTTTCTCAGGATAGTGGAGTCAAGGGGATCTGCCAATAACCCTTTGTCAAATCCAGTGTCGAGTAAAAGTGAGCCGTGCCTAGTCGATTGAGCAACTCCTCAATATGAAGCATTGGGTACACATCGAATTTAGACACCACGTTGACTTTTCTATAGTCTACACAGAACTGGACTGACCCATCGGCCTTGGGTACCAAGACCACTGGGCTGCTCCAGTCACTGTGGGACTCCTTGATGATGCCCATTTCGAGCATGGCCTTGAGTTATTCCCGAACCACTTTTTTCTTGTATTCTTGTAGCCTGTAAGGGCAGCTGCGCACTACCAGCCCCGGGGCCATCTCAATGTGGTGCTCTATGTGGTCGGTGCGGCCGGGCAGGGGTGAGAACACGTCCGAAAATTCGGTCTGCAACTGGGTAACCTCTGCGAGTTGGGTCGGGGGGAGGTGGTCTCCACAGGGGACCAGAGAGGTACGCTATGCCAATGTTCCTTTTGAACCTCTGGCCCCAGCTCCGCCTTTTCCGGAGCCACCGACACCAATGCCACGGGGACCTCCTCCTTCCAGAGTTTGAGCAGATTGAGGTAGTAAATCTGTAGTGCCCCACCCCTGTCCGTTTGCCTCACCTCGTAGTCGACGTCCTCGACTCACCGTGTGACCTCAAAGGGTCCTTGCCACTTGGCGATCAATTTGGAGCTTGATGTGGGCAACAGTATGAGTACTTTATCTCCTGGTGCGAACTCCCTAAGGCACGTACCCCTATCATACAGGCGGGTTTGCCGTTCTTGGGTCTGCCGCAAATTCTTCTGGGTTAGGTGTGTGTGTGTGGAGTTTTGCATGCAGGTCAATAACGTATTGAATTTCATTTTTACTTGGTGAAGGTCCCTCCTCCCAATTTTCTCGCAGCACATCTAGAATGCCGTGTGGCTTACGCCCATATAACCATTCGAACAGGGAGAACCCCGTGAAGGCTTGTGGGACCTCTCGCACTAGAAATAACAAGGGTTCGAGCCATTTATCCCAATTACGTGCGTCCTCACTTACGAATTTTTTAATTATATTTTTGAGGGTGCGATTGAACCGTTCAACTAAACTGTCCATTTGTGGGTGATAAACACTGGTGCGGATAGGCTTAATTCCTAATAACCCATACAGTTCGTTCAGTGTGCGTGACATAAACGAGGTGCCTTGATCAGTCAGAATCTCTTTGGGGATTCCAACTCGGGAGATGACGCGGAAGAGCGCTTCCGCAATACTGCATGCTGAGATATTGTGAAGAGGCACTACTTCTGGGTATCACGTTGCATAGTCCACCAGAACTAAAATAAAGTGATACCCTCATGTTGACCGATGTAATGGCCCAATGAGATCCATCCCAATTCTTTCGAACTGGGTCTCGATTAATGGGAGGGGGTGCAAAGGCACTTTTGGAATGGCCGCTGGATTTACTAACTGGCATTCGCAGCACTCCGTACACCACCTACGGACATCGCCGCGAATCCCTGGCCAATAGAACTGGGCCATTATTCGGGCTGGTGTCTTATCCTGCCCTAAGTGTCCAGCCATGGGATTAAAGTGAGCCGCCTGGAATACCAATTCCTGGTGGCTCTTTGGGATCAAAAGTTGTGTGATTGGCTCCTTAGTCTGAGTGTCCTGCGTCACTCGATAAAATCTATCCTTCATAATAGAAAAATAGGGGAAGGCCGGGGTGGCGTTTGGCTGGAGCGTTTGACCATCGATTACTCTCACTTGGTCAAACGCATGCCGCAGAGTCTTGTCTCGTGACTGCTCTAATGGAAAATCCTCAAGGGATTCCCCAATAGAAGGAGGGGCCTGCTGCTCCTCACTCTGTCGCGGAGATGATATAAACGGCTCTTTGACAGCTGCTCCCGCCAATGTGACACCAGGACCTCCCCCTGCTGAACTACGGCAGGATCCACTCTTCACTAAATGACTCATTAACTCCCCAAATCCTGGCCAATCAGTCCCCAAAATTATCGAGTGGGTGAGGCGAGGATTAACCGCCACCTTTACTCATAATTTTTCCCCTCGAAAAAGAATTTGGACCGACACTAAAGGGTAGTTGTGAACATCCCCGTGTACACACAACACCTTCACCAACTGTGCTCCCCCCAATGCCTTGTCTTGCACCAGGCTTTGGTGAATTGAAGTCTGATTACAGCCAGAGTCCACCAATGCCTGATATGTATCCCCTTGGACACTCACCAGTATGCGATATGCTCCGGCCCGATC
The DNA here is from genome assembly GCF_027579695.1 of Neoarius graeffei. Taxonomy (NCBI): domain Eukaryota; kingdom Metazoa; phylum Chordata; class Actinopteri; order Siluriformes; family Ariidae; genus Neoarius; species Neoarius graeffei. The sequence goes on from NC_083583.1 coordinate 65,322,806, forward strand.
GAGGGCAGCTCCTGGTGCGTCAGGGATCCAAACCACCGCGCCCACCTCCATTACCGAGCACTGATGTTGGAGGTGGCCCGGCTCCCCGCAGCGCCAGCAAACCGGCCTGGGCTTCCTCTCTGCACTGGCACTCTGGGGCTCACTCACCCGAGGGGGGGAAGAGACAGACACAGAAGGGGGAAACGGGCCGGCACCGCGGGTGCGGCGGGCCCTCGTCTCCGCGGTGGGGGAACGGGGCGAGGACGGGACACAGAAGGGGAGAGAAAGAGAGAGAGGAGAGGGGAGAAGAGGATGTCCGCTGTCCTGCCGTCGGAACAACTGCCAAATGGTCCTCCGCCAGCTCGATGCCCTGATACAGCGATGCCAGGCGGTGGCACTGGACCCACTCCGCGGTCCCTTCTGGTAGACGGGCAATGAACTGCTCCAGTACCACCTGATCGATTCCCTCGGCGTCGCAGTTGTTGGCCCTCAACCACCGCCAGCAGGCGTCCTGGAGTTGCTGGCCAAATGCGAACGGCCGGCTAACTTCCTCCAGGCGCAGAGCGCGGAAGCGCTGTCGCTGCTGTTTGGGGGAGCACCCCACACTCTGGAGGATGGCCCATCGGAGGTCCGTGTAGACCTCCAATAGGTGTAGGTGGTCAGCGGGGAGCTGTAGAGTGGCCAGCTGCACCTCACCCGTTAGCAGGGGGAGGAGGCGCGCCACGCACTGTTCCACCGGCCAGCCCGAGGCCTCTGCTGCCTGCTCGAAGAGCGTGAGGAAGGCCTTGGGGTCGTCATGCGGGCCCATCTTAGTTAGGGTGAGGGGGGAAGGGCCCACGGCGGTGGAGGAGGTGGATCCACCTCCTCCACTGCCGTGGGCCCTTCCCCCTTCACCCAGTGACCTTCCTGCTGCGCCAACACCAGGGCCTCAAACCGTTGTTCTTGCTCCTTCCGGAGGGCGACTCATGCCTGGTGCTGACTCTGCTGGGCCGTGGCGAGGGCGTGGACCAGGTCTGCGAAGGGGGAGGACTCCATGGGGCTGTTCTTTTCTGTGCTTCGATCCTGGGTTTCGGCACCACTGTGACAGTTCGTATGAGTGGGAGGAGCACAGAAGGCTGGCAGGCCAGAACTGAGTTCACAAAACTCTTTTATTTTGCACTTTTCAGTCGCAATTACTCTGCCCGCCATGCACGTGCGCGCGCACACACACACACACAAGTCGTCTGGCTGGGGAGAGAGCTCTCCTCCTCTGCGCTCTCTCTCTCTCTCTCTCTCTCTCTCTCTCTCTTTAAATAGAGCGCGGTCACTGGGGAAGACACACAAACACACGTTAATAGACATCAGGTGCAGTGATTCTGCCACTTACCTTCCCTGACTCCGTCCTCCGGTCACAGACCGATGCTTGACCATGCCCCCGCTGCCACATACATATATATGTGTGTGTGTGTTAATGTGTCCTATGATGTAAGGTAAATGACACAATGACGTCTATGAGGAGTCACTAACAGGACACCTCCATGTAGTATGCAGCCAAAAGCTTACTCAGTGTGAGCAAATAGCCCTGATTGTTTTTGCTCAAGTTTAGTGAAGGTTTAACTGCCCCCTCGGGGCTGTTTTAAAATGATCAACACAAAAAGTCTCCTTTCCAGAGTGATTTCCAGTGACAAAGAATGATGACTATAATGCAACAATATGTATCTTGGGAAAGTAACGTAATGTCGCAAAGATTAACATAAAATGACCTGAAATGTGATGTTAGAGAAACTATATATAACACAGAGCAAATCAATTTGTTGGCATCGATCTCTCACACACAGACGTTTATTCCACTGAATACAGCGTTCACCAGTGCATGGACACATCATGCTTTATCGTGCGATTATGTCTCCTCACAGATCATTCACTGTACCATCAAGATGACAATCACTTTCTTTAATTATAGTGTCTGTGTTGTAAATCCTGTTTATTGCCACAGTTTAGCACATTTTCCTGCATTTATCATCCTTCAAGATATAAAAAAATCCCCCCAAAACAATTTGATTAACATGCTGAAAATCAGAAGACTTAATCAAAAGTGTACTTTCTCAAATATCTTATTCTTTACACTAATCTACAAACAGTGCCAGTCAAAACTTTGGACACATCTACTCATTCATAGGTTTTTTCTCTATTTTAACTATTATCTACGAGTGCATCTCAAACAATTAGAATATCTAGGGTTCTAACTAGACCAAAATATCAGTGTAGTGGCACCAGTGATAACGGTCAGAGGCCGGAAAGCTCACACATTCTCAGAAATGCGTTCTAGTGTGTTTTCTGGCACTTGCAGGCCTCCCTGAAAGTCACTCTTTTTTGGTAATATTAATGAGATTTTTTTATTTTGTCAAAAGTTGCTGTGATTGTTTTTGATTGAAGTCTTATTATAATTTTCAACTATATTAGTCACATATTTATGGAATAAGAATAAAACAACCAGTTGATGTTCACCAAGTGTCAGCTTTATTTTCAGTTTCAGCCATTCAATTACAATACATTCAGATATAACTCAGGGACCGGTAAGTATTACATGTATGGCATGTAAGAAGAAACTTTTATTATTATTTGTCACATGCACACTTCAGGCACAGTGAAATTCATCCTCTGCATTTAACCCATCTGAAGCAGTAAACACACGCGCGCGCACACACCCAGAGCAGTGGGCAGCCCAGAGCGCCGTCAGGGGTTCGGTACCTTGCTCAAGGGCACCTCAGCCCAAGGGCACCTCAGCCCAAGGCCACCCCACATCAACCTAACTGCATGTCTTTGGATTGTGGGGGAAACCGGAGCACCCAGAGGAAACCCACGCAGACACAGGGAGAACATGCAAACTCCACACAGAAAGGCCCTCACCAGCCGGGACGGGGAGTGGAGTATGTCCAAATGTAGAACATTCACATGGTGGTGCACCATCACTACCGCATAGGGATAACAAGAGAAAATTAAATAAAGACCACATTTTCAGGATTGACAAGTCTTTTTATTAGTGTAGCAGCAACTTTTACAGGCATGTCGGCAATATTTTGGGTGTAGCAGTAAGGAAACATTGCATATCGACCCGATACACTGAAAAGGCAGAGTTAGGACCCTGATATCATGAAAAAGTTCAATATTTTTCACCAGTTATTTAAGAAAGTAAAAATTTTATATATTCTAGACTCAGTACACATGAACTAAAATGTTTCAAGTACAACCCCGATTCCAAAAAAGTTGGAACAAATTGTAAATACAGTATAAATGGAATGCAATAATTTACAAATCTCAAAAACTGATATTGTATTCACAATAGAACATAGACAACATATCAAATGTCCCAAGTTCTTGAATCGACTTTTTTTGACAATCCTCTCAAGGCTGTGGTCATTCCTGTTGCTTGTGCATCTTTTCCAGCCAGCCTTTTCCAGCGATGACCTTCTGTGGCTTACTCTCCTTGTGGAGGGTGTTGATGATAGTCTTCTGGACAGCTGTCAAGTCACCATTCTTCCCCATGATTGTGGTTCTATGTACTGAACTAGACTGAGAGATACAGTGTTTATACTGTTTTAAAGAAACTCAAAATGAAATATTCTCATATTTTGAGATTTTTTTTGTGCTGTAGGCCATAATCATGGGCGGCACGGTGGTGTAGTGGTTAGCGCTGTCGCCTCACAGCAAGAAGGTCCAGGTTCGAGCCCTGTGGCCGGCGAAGGCCTTTCTGTGCGGAGTTTGCATGTTCTCCCCGTGTCCGCATGGGTTTCCTCCGGGTGCTCCGGTTTCCCCCACAGTCCAAAGACATGCAGGTTAGGTTAACTGGTGACTCTAAATTGACCATAGGTGTGAATGTGAGTGTGAATGGTTGTCTGTGTCTATGTGTCAGCCCTGTGATGACCTGGCGACTTGTCCAGGGTGTACCCCGCCTTTCGCCCATAGTCAGCTGGGATAGGCTCCAGCTTGCCTGCGACCCTGTAGAACAGGATAAAGCGGCTAGAGATAATGAGATGAGATGAGACAACCCCGTTTCCAAAAAAGTTGGGACAAAGTACAAATTGTAAATAAAAACGGAATGCAATCATGTGGAAGTTTCAAAATTCCATATTTTATTCAGAATAGAACATAGATGACATATCAAATGTTTAAACTGAGAAAATGTATAATTTAAAGAGAAAAATTAGGTGATTTTAAATTTCATGACAACACATCTCAAAAAAGTTGGGACAAGGCCATGTTTACCACTGTGTCCCCTTTTCTCTTTACAACAGTCTGTAAACGTCTGGGGACTGAGGAGATAAGTTGCTCAAGTTTAGGGATAGGAATGTTAACCCATTCTTGTCTAATGTAGGATTCTAGTTGCTCAACTGTTTTAGGTCTTTTTTAGTTGTATCTTCCGTTTCAAATGTTTTCTATGGGTGAAAGATCTGGACTGCAGGCTGGTCAGTTCAGTACCCGGACCCTTCTTCTACGCAGCCATGATGCTGTAATTAATACAGTATGTGGTTTGGCATTGTCATGTTGGAAAATGCAAGGTCTTCCCTGAAAGAGACGTCGTCTGGATGGGAGCATATGTTGCTCTAGAACCTGGATATACCTTTCAGCATTGATGGTGTCTTTCCAGATGTGTAAGCTGCCCATGCCACATGCACTACTGCAACCCCATACCATCAGAGATGCAGGCTTCTGAACTGAGCGCTGATAACAACTTGGGTCGTCCTTCTCCTCTTTAGTCCGAATGACACGGCGTCCCTGATTTCCATAAAGAACTTCAAATTTTGATTCGTCTGACTACAGAACAGTTTTCCACTTTGCCCCAGTCCATTTTAAATGATCCTTGCCCCAGAGAAGACGTCTGCGCTTCTGGATCATGTTTAGATACGGCTTCTTCTTTGAACTATAGAGTTTTAGCTGGCAACAGCGGATGGCACGGTGAATTGTGTTCACAGATAATGTTCTCTGGAAATATTCCTGAGCCCATTTTGTGATTTCCAATAGAGAAGCATGCCTGTATGTGATGCAGTGCCGTCTAAGGGCCCGAAGATCACGGGCACCCAGTATGGTTTTCCGACCTTGACCCTTACGCACAGAGATTCTTCCAGATTCTCTGAATCTTTTGATGATGATATGCACTGTAGATAATGATATGTTCAAACTCTTTGCAATTTTACACTGTTGAACTCCTTTCTGATATTGCTCCACTATTTGTCAGCGCAGAATTAGGGGGACTGGTGATCCTCTTCCCATCTTTACTTCTGAGAGCTGCTGCCACTCCAAGATGCTCTTTTTATACCCAGTCATGTTAATGACCTATTGCCAATTGACCTAATGAGTTGCAATTTGGTCCTCCAGCTGTTCCTTTTTTGTACCTTTAACTTGTCCAGCTTCTTATTGCCCCTCTCCCAACTTTTTTGAGATGTGTTGCTGTAATGAAATTTCAAATGAGCCAATATTTGGCATGAAATTTCAAAATGTCTCACTTTCGACATTTAATATGTTGTCTATGTTCTATTGTGAATACAATATCAGTTTTGAGATTTGTAAATTATTGCATTCCGTTTTTATTTACAATTTGTACTTTGTCCCAACTTTTTTGGAATCGGGGTTGTATATAGGTGATTATTGGAAATCATATGCACTGATTAGTTGAGAGATTCAGACTATTTCTTGATAATCACCTTGAATGACTCAGCAAGATAGCAGCCAATTGCTTTGTCATTGTAAGTGAGGAAAAATGACAAATGATGAAAAAAATGCTGTTCCTAAAAGCATTAAAAATGCTACAAAGTTTGGTCTAAAACTTTTCAAAGGGAAGGTGGAATTGTGATTTATTTGATCTATTTCAAAGTATTTTATGTGACTTGCATACATAAGTGACATAAGCCTGAGCACATTACATTTGCATGCCACTTTTGAAGATTGAAATCAATTATTTTTAAAAATACGATTTATAAAAAAATAATCACCTGTGTATTTATACTAAAACAATTATATGCCTCAGGCTCAGTGAATATCGGTGAATAATAACCTTGACTTCATCTTGATTATTATTTAAATAATATTGGCTGGCTTTGAGTGGTATATCAGACATATTCCAATCAGCTAGCATGATATTGAACGAGCCAAAGAAAAGTTCAATATCATGCTAGCTGAATGGAATACATCTAATAGACCATGAAAAAGCCAGCTGTGGCAGCAGGGGTGTGGCCAAGCAGCAGTCTGTGAATGGAGGGCAGGGTCAGGGAAGGTAAGTGGCTAAGTCATTCCACCTGCTGTCAGTTAATGTGTGTGTGTCTGTTTGTTACAGGGACGGAACATAAAAGGAGAGCGAGAGAGCAGAGAAAGGGATCTCTCTCCCCAACCACAATGCATGTGTGAGTGAGTGAGTAAGCGATGAAAGAAAGCAAGCTGAAAAGCCCGAATAAAAAGCATTTATATAAACATCAACTCTCGCCTGCCGTGCTTCTGTGCTCCACCCACATCAGGAAGTGTTACAGTGGTGCCGAAACCCGGGAGCACAGAAGAGAACCACCCCATGGATTCCCTGCCATTCGAAGAGCTCATCCTTGCCCTCGCTACCACCCAGCAGAACCAGCATCAAGCACTGATCCGAAAGGAGCAGGAGCAACGCTTCGAAGTCTTGATGCTGGCCCAACAGGAAGATCGCCAGGCATTCCGGCACCTGCTAGCGTCAGCAGGGGAGTCGACCACCGCTGCCGCCACCCTCACGAAGATGGGACCGCAGGACGATACAAAAGCGTTCCCCGCTCTTTTCAAGCAAGTAGCCGAGGTGTGGGGGTGGCCGCTGGAGCAGCGCGCGGTGCGCCTTCTCCCGCTCCTGACTGGCGAGGCACAGCTTGCAGTGCAGCAGCTCCCTGCTGACAGCCAGCTGGTCTATGTGGACCTAACGAAAGCCATCCTGCAGCGGCTCGGCCACTCCCTGGAGCAACATCGCCATCGCTTCTGGACACTGGCATTGGAGGAGGTTGGCCGGCCGTTTGCATTCAGCCAGCAGCTCCAGGACACCTGCTGGCGGTGACTGAGGGCGGAAAACCACAACTCCGAGAGATCATCGATCTGGTAGCACTGGAGCAGTTTGTCTTTCAACTTCCGGAAGGAATGGCAGAATGGGTCCAGTGTCATCAACTGGCATCGCTGGAGTGAGCCATCGAGCTGGCAGAGGACCATCTGGAGGTGGCTCCAATGGCAGGCAAATGAGGCGTCTCCCCTTGCTTCTCTTCTCTCTCTTGCTCTCTTTTCTCCCCCTGTCTCTCGCCTCCCTCCTCACCCCGTTCCCCTGCCACAGAGACGGCGGCTGGCTCCTCCCCAGCCAGCCTGTCGCACCCGTGGTGTCCTCCCCTTTCCCTCTCCTGTGTCTGTGTTGTCTCCCCCTCAGGTGAGTGACACCTATAACACCAGTGCAAAGGGAAAGCCTGGGCCGGTGTGCTGGCGCGGCGGGGAATTGGAGCATCTCCAAGGTCAGAGCTCCGCAAGGGAGGTGGGTGCTGTAATCCAGATCCCCGACGCACCAGAAACCACCCCCGATCAGGCCAGAATGTAGTAAATACTCACCATACCAGTGAGTATTTAAGGGGCTACATATCACGCTTTGGTGGATTCCGGTTGTAATCAGACCTCAATTCACCAATGCCTGATGCAAGGTGAGGCATTGCGGGGAACACAAGCGGTGAAAGTGTTGTGTGTGCACGGGGATGTTCACCATTACCCTCTAGTGTCTGTCCAAATTCTATTCTGGGGCCAAATGCATAGAATAAAGGTGGTGGTTAGTCCCTGTCTCACCCACTCGTTGATTTTGGGTACTGATCGGCCGGGATTTAAAAACCTAATGCAATATTTAACACGAAGTGGATCCTGCACTAGGTCATGGGAAGATCCCGGTGTGTCATTGACTGGAGCAGCTGTCACAGAGCCGTCTATGTCAACACCGCGTCAGAGTGAGGAGCAGCCCGCTCCTCCTCCCTCTCTTGGGGATTCCCTTGGGGATTTCCCGTTAGAGCAGTCACGAGACGAGACTCTGTGGCAAGTGTTTGACCAAGTGAGAGTAATATATGGTCAAACTCTTCAGCCAAGCGCAGCACCGACCTTCCCCTATTTTACCATTATTAAAGATAGATTGTACTGAGTGATGCAGGACACTCAAATCAAGGAACAAATAACCCAGTTGTTAATCCCAAAGAGCTGTAGGGAATTTGTGTTCCATGCGGCTCACTTTAATCCCATGGCTGGACACTTGGGGCAAGATAAAACACTAGCCTGAATAATGGCCCAGTTCTATTGGCCAGGGATTTGCAGGGATGTCCATTGGTGGTGTGTGGCATGCCGTGAATGCCAATTAGTAAATCCTGCGGCCACTCCAAAAGCACTTTGCACCCTTTTCCTCTAATCGAGACCCCGTTTGAGCGAATTGGGATGGAACTCGTTGGGCCACTAGATCGGTCAGCATGGGGATATCACTTTATTTTAGTTCTAGTGGACTATGCAACATGATATCCAGAAGCAGTGCCTCTCTGCAATATCTCAGCACGCAGTATTGCGGAAGCGCTTTTCTGCTTTATCTCCCAGATCGGGATTCCGAAAGAAATCCTGACAGACCAAGGCACTTTGTTTGTCACGCACACTGTGCGAGCTGTATGGGTTACTGGGGATTAAGTCTATCCGCACCAGTGTCTATCACCCACAAACGGATGGCTTAGTAGAGCGATTTAACCAGACACTCAAATACATAATCTGTAAATTCATAAGTGAAGGTGCATGTAATTGGGATAAGTGGCTCAAGCCCCTGTTGTTCGCAGTATGAGAGGTCCCACAAGCCTCCACAGGGTTTTCTCCCTTCGAATTATTATATGGGTGTAAGCTGTGTGGCATTCTGGACGTGCTATGGGAAAATTGGGAGGAGGGACCTTCACCGAGTAAAAATGAAATCCAGTACGTTCTTCACCTGCATGCAAAACTCCACACCCTCACGCACCTAGCCCAGGAGAATTTATGGCAGGCACAAGAACGTCAAAGCCGGCTGTATGACAGGGGCACGCACCTTAGAGAGTTCACGCAGAGAGACAAAGTGCTCATATTATTGCCCACGTCAAGTTCTAAATTAATCGCCAAGTGGCAAGGGCCCTTTGAGGTCACACGGCGAGTTGGGGATGTCGACTATGAGGTGAAGCGAACGGATGGGGTGGGGCACTGCAAATCTACCACCTTAACCTTTTAAAACGCTGGAATGAGGGGGTCCCTGTGGCGTTGGCATCGATAGTCCCAGAGAAAGCAGAGCTGGGGCCAAAGGTAAGAAAGATAACATCTCGGACCACTCCGGTCCCTTGTGGAGACCACCTCTCACCGGCCCAACTCATGGAGGTAGCCAAGTTGCAGAAGGAATTTTCCAATGTGGTCTCACCCCTTCCTGGTCATACCCACTTTATAGAACACTACATCAAAACGACCCCGGGGGTGGTAGTGCGTAGCTGCCCTTACTGATTGCCCGAACACAAGAAAAAGGTGGTTTGGGACGAACTCAAGGCCATGCTTGAAATGGGCATAGTCAAGGAGTCCCACAGTGACTGGAGCAGCCCAGTGGTCCTGGTTCCCAAGACCGCCGGGTCGGTCCGGTTCTGTGTGGACTAAATTTGAAGCATACCCAATGCTTCGCATTGACGAGTTGCTTGATCGGTTAGGCGCTGCTCGCTTTTATTCGACACTGGATCTAACAAAGGGATATTGGCAGATCCCCTTGACTCCTCTATCCCGAGAGAAAACGGCCTTTTCCACACCGTTTGGATTATGCCAAATTGTCACGCTCCCTTTTGGGTTGTTTGGGGCGCCCGCTACATTCCATAGGCTTATGGACAGGGTCCTCTACCCTCACACTACCTACGCAGCCACCTATCTAGACGACATCGTAATCTACAGTAATGATGGGCCATGGCACTTGGAACACCTGAGGGCTGTTCTAAAGTCACTGAGGCAAGTGGGCCTCACAGCTAACCCAAAAAAGTGTGCGATTGGGCAGGTGGAAGTATGGTATCTGGGGTTCCACTTGGGCCATGGGCAGGTGTGTCCCCAAATTAACAAGACCGCAGCAATTGCGGCCTGCCCGAGGCCCAAGACCAAAAAGGAGGTGAGATGGTTCTTGGGGCTGGATGGCTATTATCGTAGGTTTCTACCTAATTATTCGGACATCACCAGCCCGCTAACCGATTTCACTAAAAAGGGGCTCCAGATCCGGTCCAGTGGACGGAGCAGTGCCAACAGGCCTTCTCTGAGGTAAAAGCTGCACTGTGTGGGGGGCCACTTTTACACTCCCCTGACTTCTCTCTCCCCTTTATTTTGCAGACTGATGCATCGGACAGAGGGCTGGGGGCCGTTTTGTCCCAGGAGGTGGAAGGCGAGGAGCGCCCCATGCTGTACATCAGCCGAAAACTCTCAATGCTTGAAAGCAGGTACAGCACAATCAAGAAGGAGTGTCTCGCCATCAAGTGGGCGGTCCTCACTCTCCGATACTACCTGCTGGGGCGCCCTTTCACACTCTGTTCGGACCACGCGCCCCTCCAGTGGCTCCACCACATGAAGGATGCCAATGCACGGATCACCTGTTGGTATCTCGCCCTCCAGCCATTTAAGTTCGAGGTGATCCACAGGCCAGGGCGGTGGCGGACTTCCTGTCCTGTCGGGGGGGGGGTGTCAGCTTCAGGCCAGATGGCTCCCTGGCCTGAGTCGGGCGGTGGGGGTATGTGGCAGCGGGGGCGTGGCCAAGCAGCAGTCTGTGAATGGAGGGTGGGGTCGGGGAAGGTAAGTGGCTAAGTCATTCCACCTGCTGTCAATTAATGTGTGTGTGTGTGTGTGTGTGTGTGTGTGTGTGTGTGTGTGTGTGTGTGTGTGTGTGTGTGTCTGTTTGTTACAGGGATGGAGCATAAAAGAAGAGAGAGAGCAGAGAAAAGGAGCCCTCTTCCCAACCACAATGCATGTGTGAGTGAGTGAGCAGTGAAAGAAAGCAAGCTGAAAAGCCCGAATAAATAGTATTTATATAAACATCAACTCTCGCCTGCTGTGCTTCTGTGCTCCACCCACATCAGGAAGTGTTACACCAGCCAATATTATTATTATTATTATACTTACTCTCTTCATATTAACATTCTCGAAGGCCAACACTAGCTTACTTGTGACTTGGTGCTGTTAGCATGGCAGTCCAGTTCCCTTCCAGTCAGTGTAGCATTCATCAATAGTGTTAGCGTAGGCCAATGCTAGCACAGTCAAGCCAGTGCTACCGAGCGCTACTAGCACAGGTTAATGACCAAGAAACTAAGATTTCTGTCTCCCGACTCTTCTTCCATGCACACTTGCCACAGTATTTCTCACTCATACTTTAGTATTCATTTCCCAATGTAATTTACTTAGTTACTTTTAAAATCAACATCGACAGCTACCTGGCAGCCAAAATTCTCTGAAAATCTTCTGTTTTTAACGAAGCAAACCTGGCGGCCATGTTTGTTTGTAAACGGTCACTGTGCTCGCTAGCACAGAAGTTTTACGTCTCCAACATGTGATGTCGTGTAGCGTAATACACATAGGATAAGTGATATGATAACAATACTGCATGCTATCAAACCAAATGAATGAAACCCACAAGAAGGGAATAGAACACGTTTTGATTCCATGGAAAAAGTGGAATAATCACAGATATTCACTTTCCCTTGAGCAAATAACTGTTAAACGTTATGTTATCATGGAGAGTTGAAAAAGATTGTTGAGACACTCAAACTCAAGCAAGCAAACTGATGTGTTCCTGAGGAAATCTATTGGAGAAGCATTTTAGAATCGAGTATATTTCATTTTTGGTGTTTTTTTGTGGTTAAATATAGTAACGGGCAACAGTGGAGTTCAATGAGGATTGTGACATTTAGCTCTGCATCACTGTAATTGCATACTGCTGTATCTAAACATGTAATTTAAAACCAGGATACAATAAGGTCCAAAAAATACACACTTCTGTGAACTAAATAATTTCTTCAACAGTTTGAGAATTATTCCAGCAGTTTGTAAACATCAAATCTTTCATGGCAAATCCACACAAAACTGATAAGTATTAGCTTTCACAATTACACATGATAGTTTTTCTGTGTTTGTTTTTTTCATAAAAAAAGTCCTATTCTCCAGTAACAGTAAAGGCAGGGCATCCAAACCTGTACGTTTCACAGTTTATAAATATTGGCCAGTCTGACAGTGAGTCACAGTATTTAAAATGTGCAGAGGTTTGCTAATTAGAATAATCCTTAATCTAATGAGCTCCCAACTGACAGTAGCCAGTGTTATGCATTTCAAACTGAACCTGGGATTTTGTCTTTTTCTTCCTTTTTTTTTCTGGAGCCATTGGTGTCTGTGCTGTACGTGTAATAAATGTTGCCCTATTTATTAACATTACTTGGTTGTACATTAAGTATACTGTGCATCACATTTGTCCTCAAGAGTGAGGACCATACAAACTAATAAATTTATCCCTAATAAATGTATCCCTAATGAGCAAGCCTGAGGTGATGGTGGTAAGGAACAACTCCCTGAGATGACATGCGGAAGAAACCTTGAGAGGAAGGGAACCCTTCCTCATCTGGGTGATGACAGATAGCGTGATTATAAATACCTCACTTCTATTACTGTGTCCTATCTGGTCAAAAGGTGCAACAGTGTAACCAGGAAATTCATTATAGTTGTAGCATGGAGTCTATTTTTTTATGTTATCAACTGTTCATTCATGGAGACTTGAGTGCAAGACTGTCCATGACAACTGCAGTCCAAAAGTTATCCTTGCAGTTGTAGTCCTCAGCCATTGTTGCAAAACTGTAAGTGTCCAGAGCTATCTTCTAAGTTTGTCTTTAGACTGTACATATGGGGCCATCCTCCACAGGACCAAATTGATGAGACTCCAGCCAGAAGTAGGGCATCAGGATGGATCACAGGCTGTACTTATGGGGCCATCCTCGCAGGAGTGAAGTGATGATAACTCCAGCCAGAAGTAGGGCATCAAGATGGATCAGGCAGGTCCGAAAAGCAAGAGAGGCTAGCATCACTGGTGTCTCAGGATTGCTGTATAATTTGACAGATTCATCTCTCTAGTCCCATGTCTGTTGACACTGTAGTTGCCAGTGATTTCAAACAGTTGTAACCATGCAACTGTTCTGATTACCCCCAAGGAAACCCTTGTCCTAGAAAGTAGTTACAATTAATCAGGAGCAAAGCACCAGGCTTGGCATCCATTCCTCCAACTGCTCTGTTTAAAAGCAGGCTTTTTCACAGACATGCTGGGAATCTCTCTTTATCCTGGTGACAGGTTCATCACTGATCAGTGAGAAATCTGAGGAGGGGCAGGCATGTGCCTGTGTCAGTAATTAAAATTAGATTGCAGTATTTGAGATTTCCCCAGGACACCATAGATCCCATTCTATGTTGGAGCCTTCCAACAGTGTTTAATAGTCTATTGCATATTTATACCATGCTATCTATTCAGAACACACTGATGATGATACTATGGCTGTATCCAGTAAGGGTCCCTATTTCCTATTCAAGTATGTGCTATGAGGTAGAAGTGGGTTTATGCATTTATCATTGATTATGTGCACTAATCAATGATATTTTCCTGAATAAAATAATTCAATGTCAAACAAAACAAAACAGAAAAAAAACCCAACCCCATAATATTATTTTGGAGAATCAGTATGTCGTGGATAATTGATTATATTTGTGTGGGAAAATATGCCAATTGTTTTTTAAACATTAAAAAAGCAGACCATACAATATGATAAATACAGGCATCGGATACAGTATAGAGTATACATTTTTAGGATGCACATTTCTTTATTCCCTTGTTCTCTTGAGTATTTTGCTACATGAGCCACATAGGGAATATCTCTCTCTCTCTCTCTCTCACACACACACACACACACACACACACACACACACACACACACACACACACACACACACACACACAAAAAAAAAACACCAAGTGTGGGATACATTGTTTCTATGGCTCAAAACCATTTGTCTTAATAAAGAACAGACACAAAACTAATACACTGGAGTCTGGCAACAAAAAAGTCCCAAGAGAATTAATTGGCATTTTATCAGAAAATAAATAGTACATAAAAACAAATATATAGAGATATAAAAAACACCTTTCCAGTTCTTCTTAGTAACAGCACCAGCAGTGCTTCAGTCTCCAGCCAATGAAGATGTGCTGCTCATACAATGCACCCAAATTTGTTGCACAGGCATTGCATCAGCTTCCACAGTCATTTTACACATAGACACACACGTACACAAAACACACAGAATACTAATACTACAGTATGCAAAGTGAAGTGTGTGATAGGTTGGAAAATTTAATACCCATGATATTATACTGATATTATATTCCGAACTGATATTATATATCAGTGAGCAGTCAGTTCTCAAAGTTTATGTGTTGGAACCAGGAAAAATGGTCAAGCGTAAGGATCCGAACAACTTTAACGAGGGCCAAATTGTGATGGATAGATGATTGGGTCAGAGTTTGTCCAAAACGATAGGTCTTACATTGGTGCTTGAAAGTTTGTGAACCCTTTAGAATTTTCTATATTTCTGTACATGGGCGTAGCAGACGCGAGGGACATGTCCCCCGCACTTCCCGTATTTGTGCCCTCTGTCCCCTGCACTTTTTACAGCCATTACAACCAATCAATTTATTTTTAACATGTGGAAGCACGTTTTTCCGAGCCGCCTCTAAACGCATCATGAGCAGGCAGAGCTAAGGCGGCAAACAAACACCGCTGTCGTGTGTGACCAGAGACGCTTTAGAAAATATTGTAGGAGTATCTTTGGTGTGATTCAGATCTGGGCAGTGCTTCTGTATGCTCAGCAAACCAGCCAAGAGGCTAAAGACTTTAGACAGTTTTTTCCAAACAAACCGTGTAAGTTGAGTAATGCTGTTGAATGTAGATAATGTTTAGCTAAAAGATGACAAATAGATGTCAATTTAGTTAGTTAAGCTAGCTAGCTAACTTAGAGGCGGTAGTAACTAGTTACATTTACTCCGTTACATTTACTTGAGTAACTTTTTGGATAAATTGTACTCTTAAGAGTTGTTTTGTTGCAAAATATGTTTTACTTTTACTTGAGTAATATTATTCTAAAGTAACAATACTCTTACTTGAGTAATGTTACGATTTTGGCTACTCTAAGATTACTCACTTCTGGGTAAAAAATAAGAATATAAATGTATTTGTGTTCCTTTGACTTATTTTTGTAAAGATTTAATTTATTTTTGTGGTAGTTAAAGTTTAAAGTACATGAATTTGCTGATTATTATTACTGTATTCCTAATTCTATTTCAAAATGTTGCTTTCCACATATTTTTTAATCTTTATTGCCATAATAGAAAGAGCAGGGTGAGAGAGGAGACAGTGGACCAGAGGCCAACAGGGATGATTATGCAGGGTCACAGGTGAGAAGAGAATATAACTAGCTATGTCACTACTACTATTCTTAATTCTATTTATAAATTTTACTTTATAGATTTATAGATTTTGACTTTAGATTTTGATAGTATATCATTTGAAAGAACGAAAGTCGGATCCCTGGTGCTGTGCTGTTTGTGGTTATGTGGTTCTTTAGCTGCTAAGGAGAGGTGCAATTGAATGCGAGAGGATGATAAATCATTCAGTAGACCTCTGAACAATTTGTCCCCCTCACTTCTAAAATGATGGCTATGCCCCTGTTTCTGCATAAATATGACATCATCAGATTTTCACACAAGTCCTAAAAGTAGATAAAGGGAACTCAGTTAAACAAATTAGACAAAAATATGATACTTGGTCATTTATTTATTGAGGAAAATGATCCAGTATTACATATCTGTGAGTGGCAAAAGTATGAGAAGCTTTGCTTTCAGTATCTGGTGTGACCCCCTTGTGCAGCAATAACTGCGAATAAACATTTCCAGTATCTGTTGATCAGTCCTGCACACCGGCTTGGAGGAATTTTAGCCCGTTCCTCCATACAGAATAGCTTCAACTCTGGGATGTTGGTGGGTTTCCTCACATGAACTGCTCGCTTCAGGTCCTTCCACAACATTTCGATTGGATTAAGGTCAGGACTTTGACTTGGTCATTCCAAAACATTAATTTTATTCTTCTTTAACCATTCTTTGGTAGAATGACTTGTGTGCTTAGGGTTGTTGTCTTGCTGCATGACCCACCTTCTCTTGAGATTCAGTTCATGGACAGATGTCCTGACATTTTCCTTTAGAATTCGCTGGTATAGTTCAGAATTCATTGTTCCATCAACGATGGCAAGCTGTCCTGGCCCAGATGCAGCAAAACAGGCCCAAACCATGGTACTACCACCACCATGTTTCACAGATGAGATAAGGTTCTTATGCTGGAATGCACTGTTTTCCTTTCTCCAAACATAACGCTTCTCATTTAAACCAGAAAGTTCTATTTTGGCCTCATCCACCAACAAAACATTTTTCCAATAGCCTTCTGGCTTGTTCACATGATCTTTAACAAACTGCAGATGAACAGCAATGTCCTTTTTGGAGAGCAGTGGCTTTCTCCTTGCAACCCTGCCATGCAGACCATTGTTGTTCAGTGTTCTCCTGATGATGAATTCATGAACATTAGCCAATGTGAGAGAGGCCTTCAGTTGCTTAGAAGTTACCCTTAGGTCTTTTGTGACCTCGCCGAATATGGAGTGATCTTTGCTGGTCGACCACTCCTGGGGAGGGTAACAATGGTCTTGAATATCCTCTATTTGTACACAATCTGCCTGACTGTGGATTGGTGGAGTCCAAACTCTTTAGAGATGGTTTTGTAACCTTTTCCAGCCTGATGAGCTGGAAAACTTTGTCTGAGGTCCTCAGAAATCTCCTTTGTTCGTGCCATGATACACTTCCACAAACATGTGTTGTGAAGATCAGACTTTGATAGATCCCTGTTCTTTAAACAAAACAGGGTGCCCACTCACACCTGATTGTCATCCCATTGATTGAAAACACCTGACTAATTGCACCTTCAAATTAACTGCTCATCCTAGAGGTTCACATACTTTTGCCACTCACAGATATGTAATATTGGATCACTTTCATCAATAAATAAATGACCAAATATCACATTTTTGTCTCATTTGTTTAACTGGGTTCTCTTTATCTACTTTTAGGACTTGTGAGAAAATCTGAAGATGTTTTATGTGATATTTATGCAGAAATACAATTATAAAGGGTTCACAAACTTTCAAACACCACTATAATATATATATATATATATATATATATATATATATATATATATATATATATATAGGTCCGTCTCAGAAACTGGTCTCTCATTTGGGACATTATGGTCAAAAAAATACATTTCTAATTTTACTTTTTTTTTTTGCATTTACCAGTCCCTCCAGGATTTCGTGGGCCTTTTTTGTGATTGTTGTGGGCTAAAATGTCTGATGTTGTGGGGGGGGGGTGTTCCAAAAAATTGCGATGAAAGTTGCTGTGTTTTTTAGGTTTTTGTTGCGAGTACATTGCGGGAGGAAGTGAAAGTTGCGAGAAGTTGTTGCGATTTTCTCTTTTTGTGATTAAAATTGAGTGATATGCTAAATATTAAGTTATTACTGAAAAACTATTGATTAAAAAAACAAAGACACTGAGAAATGGTCCTATAAACAACTTTACCAATATAAAAGATTACCAGGACTACAAAAATGCAGAAAAATAGGCTTTGCTTATCCAAATGCACGTGTTGGTTCAAAAGTTAAAGTGCATGGAACCTGAAGCACAACATGAAGTTACCTTAAAATATAATATAAATGCCTCAGCTTTCATGTAAGAAAAAAAAAAACTATTAATACTATTACTGTGTGCAGGCAGTCTCTCCTGAAGACTAAATTAAACAATAATTATAAACTAATAAAATAAATGGCTCAGGCTTCATAGAAGAAAAAAAAACAATTTGAACAGAATCTCACAGTATGATGCTGAAGCTGCCTAAACAATGGAAAATAAAATACCATTTTGGCAAAAATGTTGGCATCCATTAATTTCTTGTATTAAGTAAAAAATAATGTAAAGTGCGCACAGTCCTTCACTGTAAACATAACACACTTTCAGTAACAGAATTTAAGCCTATATAAACACTGACTCGCACATGCTGCTTCTCTTGAACGGAAACACGGAAGTAAGGCGGAAGGTAGTTTGTCGACGCCACCTCAAGATAACGCCAACGATTGGTCAAATTTGCGGGAAAGTTGTAGTGATTGGATATAATTGCAACACCGTCCTGAGTTCGCGGGGATTGGTTGAATTTGCGTTGAAGTTGCAAATCGCAACATCGCGAAATCCTGGAGGGTCTGATTTACCTAACACTCAATGTTTCTTTTGTCACGTTTAATAAGAATAAAGATAGTATCTTGCTTTATCTGGCCTCCACTGTGGAAAATCTTCATCTCATCTCATTATCTCTAGCCGCTTTATCCTGTTCTACAGGGTCGCAGGCGAGCTGGAGCCTATCCCAGCTGACTACGGGCGAAAGGCGGGGTACACCCTGGACAAGTCGCCAGGTCATCACAGGGCTGACGCATAGACACAGACAACCATTCACACTCACATTCACACCTACGGTCAATTTAGAGCCACCAGTTAACCTAACCTGCATGTCTTTGGACTGTGGGGGAAACCGGAGCACCCGGAGGAAACCCACGCAGACACGGGGAGAACATGCAAACTCCGCACAGAAAGGCCCTCGCCGGCCATGGGGCTCGAACCCGGACCTTCTTGCTGTGAGGCGACAGTGCTAACCACTACACCACCGTGCCGCCCCTGTGGAAAATCTTTTTGATTACAATTCAAATGCTTTTGTAAAATTGATTTCCATATAAAATAACTCCATCATGAAGAATTAAAGCCCCTCCTTCACAGATGAGTGAAAATATTGAAGAAATTTCCTCTTTTTGATTACTTGTGTTAAAAATGCCAAGTTATCATGACTGAATTGATTATTCACTTAAAACCCTTTGGTGACTGACCCCTTGAAAATGGTTCCTCCAGGAATGATGACGTTTCAGTTGTCAAGACAATGGAAAAACTAAAATACAAGAGCATTTTGTTTTGTGCACAAGAGCATTGTGACGTATCTTTCTGTTTTTGTATTTTAGTTTTTCCGTTGTCTTGACAACTGAAACGTCATCGTTCCTGGAGGAACCATTTTCAAGGGGTCAGTCACCAAAGGGTTAAATATGAATAATATGATACATTTTGGGTATTTGATATGGAGAAATAGGACACAATGGAAAAATCAAGAACACACCGGAAAGATGAGAATAACGGCAGTGGTAAAAGAACAGCTACTGTACCGGCTGAAGGTCGCGCGGGTCTCTGCTGCGGCGCAAGAGCAATGGGACATCACTACCACACCGGACGGAGCACGAGGCGGGGGCGGGGCAAAATGACTGGCCGTAGATTCTATCCAAAAGTTCGATCTAAATTGACCATGATTGCAAAATATTGGCCAAAAATATGCAAACACTATGAAATATGAAAGTAAGATGAAAAAGAAACATTCTATTGCCTTATACTGCAAGGCTTAAACAAAATAAACTTGTCAAAACTCACCTTTTCAGTGATAACGTTCGAACAGATCACTCGCGTAACAGAAAGACCGCAAATGGAAGCATGATCAACTTCTAACTGTTGGAGTGGAAAATTCCATTCTACACATGCAAATTGTTAACGTGTGTCCTTCCCCACACACAAATAACACGATACGGTAAAAAATAGACCACAATTCATTTTATAGCTCAGAAATTCATACAAGACCAGCTACCATCGTAACATATTCTGTAAGAAACATATTCTATACCTAACTTTCAGCTTTCGTTTTAAAAAACAAAATCGCAGATTTATAACTACAACCCCGATTCCAAAAAAGTTGGGAAAAAGTACAAATTGTAAATAAAAACGGAATGCAATGATGTGGAAGTTTCAAAATTCCATATTTTATTCAGAATAGAACATAGATGACATATCAAATGTTTAAACTGAGAAAATGTATCATTTAAAGAGAAAAATTAGGTGATTTTAAGTTTCATGACAACACATCTCAAAAAAGTTGGGACAAGGCCATGTTTACCACTGTGAGACATCCCCCTTTCTCTTTACAACAGTCTGTAAATGTCTGGGGACTGAGGAGACAAGTTGCTCAAGTTTAGGGATAGGAATGTTAACCCATTCTTGTCTAATGTAGGATTCTAGTTGCTCAACTGTCTTAGGTCTTTTTTGTCGTATCTTCCATTTTATGATGGGCCAAATGTTTTCTATGGGTGAAAGATCTGGACTGCAGGCTGGCCAGTTCAGTACCTGGACCCTTCTTCTACGCAGCCATGATGCTGTAATTGATGCAGTATGTGGTTTGGCATTGTCATGTTGGAAAATGCAAGGTCTTCCCTGAAAGAGACGTCGTCTGGATGGGAGCATATGTTGCTCTAGAACCTGGATATACCTTTCAGCATTGATGGTGTCTTTCCAGATGTGTAAGCTGCCCATGCCACACGCACTAATGCAACCCCATACCATCAGAGATGCAGGCTTCTGAACTGAGCGCTGATAACAACTTGGGTCGTCCTTCTCCTCTTTAGTCCGAATGACACAGCGTCCTTGATTTCCATAAAGAACTTCAAATTTTGATTCGTCTGACCACAGAACAGTTTTCCACTTTGCCCCAGTCCATTTTAAATGAGCCTTGGCCCAGAGAAGATGTCTGGGCTTCTGGATCATGTTTAGATACGGCTTCTTCTTTGAACTATAGAGTTTTAGCTGGCAACGGCAGATGGCACGGTGAATTGTGTTCACAGATAATGTTCTCTGGAAATATTCCTGAGCCCATTTTGTGATTTCCAATACAGAAGCATGCCTGTATGTGATGCAGTGCCATCTAAGGGCCCGAAGATCATGGGCACCCAGTATGGTTTTCCGGCTTTGACCCTTACGCACAGAGATTCTTCCAGATTCTCTGAATCTTTTGATGATATTATGCACTGTAGATGATGATATGTTCAAACTCTTTGCAATTTTACACTGTCGAACTCCTTTCTGATATTGCTCCACTATTTGTCGGCGCAGAATTAGGGGGATTGGTGATCCTCTTCCCATCTTTACTTCTGAGAGCCGCTGCCACTCCAAGATGCTCTTTTTATACCCAGTCATGTTAATGACCTATCGCCAATTGACCTAATGAGTTGCAATTTGGTCCTCCAGCTGTTCCTTTTTTGTACCTTTAACTTTTCCAGCCTCTTATTGCCCTGTCCCAACTTTTTTGAGATGTGTTGCTGTCATGAAATTTCAAATGAGCCAATATTTAGCATGAAATTTCAAAATGTCTCACTTTCGACATTTGATATGTTGTCTATGTTCTATTGTGAATACAATATCAGTTTTTGAGATTTGTAAATTATTGCATTCCATTTTTATTTACAATTTGTACTTTGTCCCAACTTTTTTGGAATCGGGGTTGTAAATTTTTATATGGCGTAGTGATTTTAAATTACGACTTTTGGTGAGGTAGTGACCTTGACCCTGAGGCTTTCCATTTAGATCAAAACACACGATTGCATTGGTTTTGGGTCTGTGGAAAATGGAGTTACGACGGTGATCAAATATTTTGCATGATGTTTTATTACGGTTATGATTATTCTGTGAGTGCACCAGTCCTTCGGTGTATAAAGTTACAACTTAAGTCTACAGTTATCACTAATTGTATTTTTTTCAGTGGACTACAACCTTTTTAAGGGAATGCGATGGAGTCAACCATTTATCATGTCCCAGATCAAGCCGCCATTTTTCCACAAATTTGCAGAATTTTTGCCAAATTCTGAATATTCACATCAAAGATTTAGTTTTATCTGTATTATTTCTTTCATCATTTTATTTCAAATTAAAACCAACATCACCATTCAAAACCGTATAGTTTATTGACTGAGAGTATATTCAGTGCAGTACCCAGTTTCTGAGACAGACCCATATATATATATATATATATATATATATATATATATATATATATATATATATATATATACACACACACACACACACACACACACACACACACACACACATACATATATATACACACACACACACACACACACACATACATACATACATATATATATATATATATATATATATATATATATATATATATATATATATATATATATATACACACACGTGTGTGTGTGTGTGTGTGTCATTTGCAGTCCAAACCTAAGGTGAATTTATCAATTTCCACAAAATGCTGACTATGAAATAAACAACTGGATTTTAACGATTAAATGACAACAAAGCCTATATGTCCTGTAGAATTTTATTTTAATGAGATAATTTCCAGAGTATCAAAAAAAAAACACATCAGTAATTACACTATTTTCTTTTTCAGGCAATCTTCTTCTGTCATGGAAACCATTGCAGACTCCAGATTGACTCGCATGCCAAAATGGTCTTATTAAAAAAACTCAGTCACACTTTACCCTTAAAATAGCTCAGTGATATAATTCGCTGAGAATAACCTGTGAAAACGTGCATTTCAAATCCCAGGTTAAAGTGTTTGTGTACTTAGAAACATCAACAGGATAATCCTTTCGAGAACATTACACAGAATTCACTGCACAAACAAGCTTCTGGCACAAAGCCCAGTTAACTAATGGCTGCTTGAGGAACCTCATCAAGATGAACAGGTCAGTCCTGTCAAAGGACATTCAGCATGGGTTTAGGTTACACAGCACTGAGACAAAGATACTTTTTGGAGACGTGCTTGTATTCAACAGAATTTAATCTGTCAGTTAGTTTATGCAAATCTGTACAACTGCAAACTATAATTCAAATAACACTGTTTTGTTTGCTTTTTTTTTACTTTTGTCTTACACACGTGCACACGTGCACGCACGCACGCACACACACGTATCACTGATGTCACTGATAATTGAATACATCATCTGTTTCACATACTGTACAGTTTACAGCTTGATTTGGAAAAATAGTGTCACACAATCCATAACAGCAGCAGATGAACACATGACAGCCCTCCTCACTCCTGTTCTCAGAAGCCTTTTCTGGTTCTTTATTAAACCCTGCTGCTATTAAAGGTTTCCTTCAGTATTTAATCCTTTGCATTGCTTCAGCTTAACTTCAAACCCAAGACTGGTTGCCAAAAAAAGATCAACAAGGATTTGAAAGGTAAGATAGACAGCATGGTTATAAATAGAGCTTTGACTGTCCTATGCAGACAGGACTTAGATGTTTTTATTTGGAAGACAATGGAGTCAGGAAGCATTGAAAAAGCTCCACAAGGAAATTGTGACCTTGGTCAGTCAAGGAACTGATGAGAATGCGTACAGATACTGTAGCATTATGGTAATAAAACAATCACTTATACTTAGCAACTCTTTGCTACAGTGGATGTAGAAGCCAGATATTTCAAATGATTACCTGGGAAACAGTACTGATGGTCAATATATAAAGTGCCTCAGAGTTGACTCAGCTGTCCACTGGCTGTTTGCAGGTTAGAGATTCAGGTTCTAAATTTCATTTAATTTACTTAAACTTGAGGAAATGCAATAAAACCATGCCCTCATTTGAAATGGTGCTATGTCACAACAATAAAAACGAAAAGAAGCCATTTTCCAAATGTTCTCAAACAGGCCAAGCACTTGTTGACTGCTTCTGATGTAGTTTTACCCTTATAAAAAAGAAGTTTATTCAAGTGTGCTTCTAGTATACTTCTTTTAAACTAAAAATAAGAGAGTATGCTTTCAGTTTACTTTTTATTTACTTACCAGAGATATACTTAATAAAGTTATAAGTATACTTGGCTTATACTGAAAAGTAGAAAGAAGTACTTAAACTGTTGATCAAGAGATACTTAACAAAAGTGTAATAAAGTATTAAACTATTTGTGCCTTATGTTTAAGTGTACTTACCCTGTAGTTGTGCTTCAGCATTGTTGACTCTTAGGTATGTCTGTGGTTCCATATAAGTTGTTTTGTTTTGTTTTTTTATTTCTCCTGAGTGGGATGATTAATTTTTTTTATTTATTTCTTTTTCTTTAGAGCTTGGATGTCAATTTCAGTTGTAATTGCCATGTTTTTATACTTTGGCATTTAATAGAATGTTGCTTTAAATTTTGATTTTTAAAGAAAGTGAATATGTTCTTAATCCTGAGTATCTGTTGATATTTTGTGAATTCTTACCTTTATAACTTCATTGTAACTTCATTGTAACAAAACACTTAAGTTGTCTACTGGTAGTGTGCATGAGGTAAGGGTTAGGGCTAGAAAACTAATAGTATACCTAGAAGGGTAATTGCAGTGTACTTCAAAACTAAAAAGTGGACTAGATGTATATAACCAGTAACTAATAGTATATTTTTATAAATTAAAAAGTGGACTAGAAGTGTGTAACGAGTAAACAATAGTATATTTCCAGTATACTACAAATTATACTTTAGTAAACTAAAAAGTGGACTAGAAGTATAAAACAAGTAAACTCGTAGTATATTTCCAGTACACTATGAAGTATGCTTTTGTAAACTAAAGAGTGGACTACAAGTATCAAACTAGTAAACTATTAGTATATAAGTTTACTTGTGGTATACTTGCAGTACAAAATAAAAAAAATACTAGTTGTATACTCAAAGTTTACTTCTCTTAGACTTATACTTTTTATAAACTAAAAGTGGGCCAATTTAGTTCCAACAAGTATTAGATTAGTTTACTTACAAGTATACTGTAAGTACATTGATATCAGTATACTTGGTACACAAAAGTATACTTAAGGAAATATACTTTAACTTAAGTATACTTAATAAAATGAACTTGAAGTATACTTCCTTTTGATAAGGGTAAACACAAACTTTATGCTTGAGAAACGAGTTACAGTGAAACCTCGATATTAAGACCACCATTGGGACCAGGTCGAGGTGGTCTTAATATTGAGGCAAGGCAAGGCAAGTTTATTTATATAGCACATTTCATACACAATGGCAGTTCAATGTGCTTTACAGAAGTAAAAACAAAAAACAGTAAACAATAGAGAAATAAAATTACATAAAATATTTTTATTTTTATTCTAAAACAATTAATTAAAAGAATTAAAAGAAAATAATAAGAATTAAACAATAGTCGAAATAAAATAATAAAATGAAGTAGTAGTTCAAATAGGAGAAAAAAAAAGAAACCAGCAGAATAAAATAGAATAAAGTTAAAGTTAAAATAAATTTAAAACATGCAGAGAAAGTAAAGATTATAAAAAATGTCAAGAAGACAATATTAATTATTTAACAGAAAACATCTGAAAACAGCTTGGTCTTTAACCTAGATTTGAAGCTGCCAACAGCAGGAGCATTTTTAATGTCCTCTGACAGTTGGTTCCATAGCTGTACTGCATAGTAGCTAAAAGCTGCTTCACCATACTTTGTTTTAACAACTGGTCTTAATAGTAAATTTTTCTGTTGCGATCTGGTAGATCTGATTGGGTTAGGCCGCTGCAACATATCAGAGAGGTAATTGGGCCCTGTACCATTTAGAGATTTGTACACCAGCAGCAATGCTTTAAAGTCAATTCTGTAGCTTACTGGAAGCCAGTGAAGGGACCTTAGAATTGGAGTAATGTGCTCTGTTCTTTTTGTTTGTGTGAGAACCAGGGCTTTGAACCAGAATTTTTTTCCTATTGGTTTGTTCCGAACAGAAACGGAATTTTAACGTTTCCGGTTTTGGGTTCCACCATTAAATAGACGTTCCCGAACCGGTTAGAACAAAAAAATTTAGTTCCCGGAACGGTTAATTACGTTCCCTGTCAGCTGTTTAACAAATGGCTATAAAATTATGTCTCTGTCTCATCCAGCTTAAGCCAAATGTAGGCTAATTCTATTACAACCTTCATTAAATAAGACAAGAAATAATTCAAAACAATTATTATTTCAAATGTTGGCGATTTGGATTCTCAGTATGTCTTCCCATCTACACAAACAGAAAAAGTGCCAAAAATGAAAGATAATTCGTTTAGTGTGCTACCAAAGGCTAGTCAGGCCCTATAGAGGGCTACCGCATGACGTCACCGTGCCGCGAGATTTTGTTAGGCGCCATATTGGAAGACCAAGTACACATCTATGCAAGTACATACATACATACATAAAACAAATTACACCTGAAATGTAGCCAGAGCCGGTTCTGCCCTAATCTGGACCCGGGTGCAACATCGCGCAACCCCCCCCCCCCCCCCCCCCCCAAAAAAAAAACAAAACAAAACAAAAACACCAGTCTAAATCAGGACAACCATCACATAACTATAACTATAAACATTTTATATCAACTATTTTAACTAAATGGGCTATAATAAATAAGCCTGCAGGCAGCCACGGCAGGCTGCCTCAGAAAAGTAACCATTCAATGACACAACAAAGCCTGCAGCCACAGCGGGCTGCCTTAAAAAGTAACCATTTGTCCTACCTTAAAACTCGTTTTGCATTTTCTGCCTCCGTTTTTGTATTTTCAACCCTCCGTTTATTTTCTTTCCTTTTCTGAAAACCCGATTTGTGTCCAGACATTTTGTTCTGCTACCAACGAACTAACTCGTCAGGTCTCGTCTCTCGAGCCCGCGATGATTCCCGTGGGAAGGGCAACAACTGATACATTTTTACAAACAGCCAATAGGGAGGTTGCATCGTTCAGGCTCTTCTTTGCTCAGACACTCAGTAATGGAGACGTGATAGTAGTCCACCTTCCCGCTCTCTCCATTCAGTCAGCGAACCGTCACACAGGAAGTGAACCCCAGCGGGTCATAGAAACTTGTGCAGGAGAAGAATGGCTTTTTTATTTGTAGGCTACGGAAACTTTGAGGAACGAAATAAAAACCGGTATTAACCGGTTACCATTATTTTTAATAAGCGTTTCTGTTCCGGAACATAAAAAATAATAAAGTTTCTGGTTTCGTTTCTGTTCCATGTGAAATAGGAAAAGTTCCCGGTTTTCGTTTTCGTTCCTTGAACCGGTTCAAAGCCCTGGTGAGAACCCTAGCCGCTGCATTTTGAACCAGCTGAAGTCGTTTGATGGTCTTTTTTGGCAGGCCTGTGAAAAGGCCATTGCAGTAATCAACCCTACTAGAGATGAAGGCATGTATTAGTTTTTCCAGATCATTTTTTGACATAAGTCCTCTTAGTTTGGAAATGTTTTTTTAGGTGATAAAATGCCATTTTAGTGATTGCTTTCATGTGACTGTCAAAGTTTAGCTCGCTGTCAATGAAAACACCAAGATTTTTAACCATTTCTTTAATTTTAATCCCTTTTGTGTCAAGAATAGTGGTAATCCTGAGTCTTTCATTTTTTTTTCCAAATAGAATTACTTCTGTTTTATCTGTGTTCAGCTGAAGAAAATTTTGTGACATCCAGCTGTTGATTTGATCGATACACTGGTAGAGACATTCAAGGGGGGCATAATCATTAGGTGATAGAGCATAATAAATTTGGGTGTCATCTGCATAGCAGTGATACAAAATTGAATTTTTATTGATAATTTGCCCAAGTGGGAGCATATAAAGGTTGAAAAGTAATGGTCCAAGAATCGACCCCTGGGGGACACCACAGGTCAAGGACATTGACGTTGAGGAACAATTTCCCAGGGTAACAAAGAAGCTTCTATCTTTTAAGTATGAATTTAACCAATTGATAACTTTACCAGTCAATCCAACCCAGTGTTCAAGTCGATATAGCAGTATGTTGTGATCAACAGTATCAAAAGCTGCACTGAGGTCCAGTAATACCAGGACCGATGTTGAGGTGGTCTTAATATTGAGTTGGCAAGATGTACTGAGAGTTGCCGAGCTGTTGCATAGCAACGTGCATGCATGATGTTCTTAATACTGTTGTATTACATGTAATAAATTTATGATCTAGTTTATTGTATTTCACTGATAAATGATTAAATCAACAAGCTAAATTTAAACAAAAGTATAGCATGTGTGTGGTTTGTGTGTCTAGCAAGTACAAATGTACATGTAATACAACATGTAAAAAACAATATAACTAAGTTTTCATTTAAACTTTTAATAAACTTGTAATAGAATTAATCATAATTAAAACCATACCATTTTTAAATGTAAACCATACAGCAAACTTACACAAGTCACTGAAACAATAAATTGAAATCTTGTTCTGAATACTCTTTCATAATTAAGCCACACCAATTTAATTAGTTGGTTCTCGGAATCGCCGCTTGAAAAAAATGCAAAATGAAAAAAAAAATAAAATCAAACTCAAACTCCCGCCAACAGAAAAGGTCACGTGACGTGATGCCAAAAACCAATCAAATTGCCCCTTTCACTTTAGATAAAGACTTGTGGAAGAAACATGCCTGTGGAGGGGAATCCTACAAAGCCTGTGTTTGTGATTGTTAGGATATTCAGCGAACAGAAGCGTAAAATCTTTGACAGGTATGTTGAAATTCTGTTTACTGGTTTGCCTGTATTGTTTGGTCTATTTCCACCGCTAATTTTACAATTAGAGCATTTTTTTATTTTATTTTTATTTCGCCCGCTCGCTTCATATTTTTCCTGAAAAAATCCGAGAACCAACTAATTAAATTGGTGTGGCCTTATGACACTTTTAATAACTTGAACTTTTTCTATTTAAATCGATCTACTAAAGCTCACTTCACACCTCGTTGCATAGATTATCTGCGTTTTGCCAATTCCAAACTTTTCTGCTAGCTGACGCTGACTTTTACCCACACTTTTTTGTTAATCAGATCAATTTTTTCTTTCAAAGACAACTCATTATGTTTTCTACTCATTGTCGTACAAGTCGATCTTAATTTTGCGGCATGACGTAAAAATTTTTGCGGCATGACGTAATCTGGATGTCGTGAAAGCTCTTGTGCCCCATGTTTTGACACGATGGGGGGCGCCCGTATTTTCGAGGTTTAATTACATTGATTTTCGATGGGTGGGACTGAAATTAATGGTCATAATACGCAACATTGAGGTGGTCGCATTATTGAAGGCCGCGACCAATGAATAAGCAAGCAATCGAGACCATGAAAAATTGTTCGTAATTTTGAGGTGGTAGTAATTTTGAAGTGGTCGTAACATGAGGTTTCACTGTACTTGTTTTTACATTACATTAATGGCATTTAGTAGACGCTCTTATCTAGAGTGACATACAACATACCCAGAGCAGCCTGGGGAGCAGTTGGGGGTTTTGCCTTGCTCAAGGGCACTTATTCGTAAGCATGGTATTAGTTTCCACTGTTATGCTGATGACACATGGTTGTATGTTTCTGCAAAACTAGATGAGAGACACCAGCTTAATAGAATTGAGGAATGTGTAAAGGACATTAGACACTGGATGCTTATGAACTTTCTTGTGCTTAACTCTGACAAGACAGAAGTACTTGTACTAGGACCACATGCAGCTAGAAGTAGGTTTTCTGATCACACAGTAACACTGGATGGCCTTTCTGTTTCTTCACGTTGTAGGTGCAATAGGCTTACCAAATCTCATCTCATCTCATCTCATTATCTCTAGCCGCTTTATCCTTCTACAGGGTCGCAGGCAAGCTGGAGCCTATCCCAGCTGACTACGGGCGAAAGGCGGGGTACACCCTAGACAAGTCGCCAGGTCATCACAGGGCTGCTTACCAAATCAGTCTCATAAATTCATTAATCATTAATTCAAATCAGTCTCATATAAAAAGGAATCAGTCTTATAAATTCATTAATCATTAATTCAAGTGTCTAATAGTTTATAGCTAAACTGTTAAAATCACTGGAATAACTTGGTGGTGATGCTGCTATAGTTTAGTGAGTATTGTAGCTCTGATGTAATACATTTACTCTAGATCTATAACATTCATACAACCAAATGGGTGAAGGTAATTAGAATACTTTTCTTGGCAGAGGTTGGCACTTCAGTGAATATTGTAACAATAAACAGGACACAGTTTATTCCAAAGATACCATTTATTGAAATAGCTGACATGAATTAGCGAACTAATACTGATCAGATATAGTAACAGTAGCAGCCAAGGAATAATTCAATATAAATGGTGATACAATACGTACAAATAAGAATCAGTAGTGTATATGATGATAACTAAGGTAATAAGCTATATATAAGTTTACTGTGTAGGGGCGAGTGGATGTTAAAATGTGAGAGGGAAATCACGTGTTTAGGTGTGTCTACGTGAGAGTGTGTGTGAGTATGTGTGTGTGTGTGTGAGTGTAGGCATGTATGTGCATGTGTGCAGCTGCACACTAACGAGATGAGGAGGAGCTAGGGAGAGAGGGCGTGCGCATGCGCACGACAAGGAGGAGGGGAGTGAGGCTGTGAATGGGATGCGTGTACATGGCATCGAGTACAGAGATTGGTGTGTTCAAACTGTACTGTGAAAGGGTTACTATGGTTATGGGCATGGCAGCCGCCCCTACAACGTGCAGCAGTAAAAGACCTCGGGGTGATTATTGACCCCAGTCTTTCATTTGAAACTCATATTGATAACATTGGCCGGATAGCTTTCTTTCATCTCAGAAATATTGCTCAGATAAGAAATTTAATGTCACTACTTGACGCAGAAAAACTAGTTCATACTTTCATTACCTCTAGGTTGGCTTATTGTAATGCCTTACTGTCTGGATGTTCCAATAAGTGCATAAACAAGCTCCAGTTAGTTTAAAATGCAGCAGTCCTTACTAGAACTAGAAAATATGACCACATCACCCCTGTCTTATCCACACTGCATTGGCTCCCAATCAAATTTCATATTGTTTATAAAATACTACTATTGACCTTTAAAGCACTGAATGGTCTTGCACCACAGTACCTGAATGAACTTCTGGTCCTCTATGACCTGCTATGCCTACTTAGATCAAAAGGTGCAGGCTATCTGCTGGTACCTCATATAGTGAAGACTACATTAGGGGTACAATGAGATTTAAAGCTGTAGATCTGGAGGGTCCTCAGGCATAGAATGTTTTGGTAAACTGGGATGTATGGATGTTGTCAGTCCCCCACTCACTTGCTCACTCGAGTTTGTTGACGGTGTTGTGGCTGGATGCTTAATGTCCCGGGGCGCCCTCATGCCTGTGTTACCTTCTGGCTCTCCCCTTTTAGTTATGCTGTCATAGTTTGTTCTGCCGGAATCCCTGCTTGCGCTCAGCGCAAAATGTATACTGTTCTTACTCATCAGGTGACATTGGGCATACCTAACAACCTGTGTTTTCTCTCTCTTTCTCTCCCCCCCACTCTGTCTGTCCCTCTGAGTTACATGTCAATCCTGAGATCAAGATGCTGACCTCTTCTGCTCCTCGGACCTGCCTGATCCATCCTGGTGCCCTGTGTCTGGCTGGAGTTTCATTACATCGCTCCTGTGGAGGACGGCCCCATATGAACAGTTGAAAGTCACACTTGGAAGATGCTCTGGAAACTTACAGTAATGCTTTTGTGGCTGAGGACTACAGTTGACTTGCTAACTTTAGGACTGCAGTTGTCATGAACAGTTTTGCACTCAAGTTTCCATCAATGAACAATTTATAACATCAACAAAATAGACTTTATGTTAAAAATGTTATAATCACACTATCTGTTATCACCCATGAGGATGGGTTCCCTTTTGAGTCTGGTTCCTCTCGAGGTTTCTTCCTCATGTCATCTGAGGGAGTTTTTCCTTGCCACTGTCGCCACAGGCTTGCTCATTGGGGATAGACTAGGGATAAAATTAGCTCATGTTTAAAGTCACTAAAATTATGTAAAGCTGCTTTACGACAATGTCTATTGTTAAAAGCGCTCTAAAAATGAACTTGACTTCAGCCATTCCTGCTGGTCTGGGGAATTGAACCAGTAACCTTTTGATCCTGAAGCTGCTTCTCTAACTATTAAGCCTTTTTTTTTTTTTTTTGCTTTTATAAGTTTTACAGGTACTGTACAATACATTTTTCTCTTTAAAGTAAAATAAAAAAATACATGATGATAAAGTCAGGGGTGAAAAATACATTGTAACATGATGACCTGAGCTCCTGTAAGTTGCCATGACAATCCTTCAATAGTACTATAATCAGTGCTGTGCAGGGTTGGAATTGGGAGGAAATTTATACACCAGCTCATGGTACTTTGTGATTAGCAGGAGATGCAGCCAGTCGAGAGAGACACAGAGAGCACACAAGAGTACAGTGTAAACAAAGCAAACAAGAGTGAGAGAGTCTCTTATGTAGTTTTATCCTTGTTTCTTGCTGATTAGTTAAGGCATTCATTTACTCTTTAATTTAGTTGGAAGCTAATTAACAACAGATAACAGTCATCCATTATAATACACAAAATACGCAGATTAAATAACAGCATACAGATAACATAGATCAGACAAAATATTGGTCATAGCGATGCCCAAACATTCAGTGCACTTAGCACACTATAAGCTGGCAGTGGAACACCTATTTTCTCTTTAACGAGAGCTTATACAGTATTTTAGCTAGTTGGCTACTATTACATGACTAGTTGATTCAGTAGAGTTACGATATCGCAGAATGAGCACAGGCGCTGCTGCTTAATCAGTGTTAACTGGCTGAATGTAGCTAAAATATACGCACTTGTGAAGAGGTTCTGCTCTTTCCTCTGATACTCCATTATTGTGATAGTCGCACACAATAAAGGTTTTGTTTTTATAACACTTCTGTAGTACTGAACAATTGCAAGCCTTAAATACTTGGGGCATGTCCTAAACTGTATACTAACTGCAACCTATATGGGCCTGTATGGAGTTGGGGATATACCATGCCTGATTAATGGAGGAACATGGCAGATGGAAGTATCTAACTCCTTTCAGAAAAAATGCTATGAGGCTATGAGCCCCCACTGAGGTGCCATCTACTGCACTATGGCGAGCTGAAATGCATGCCAGATGTACTATCAGTATAGACAGGGATTTGTCACAGTCCAGTGACCCCTGAAAAAAGGCTGGCATGATAGTATTGGACAGAACACCAGGTCCAATGCATGCAGCACATACAATTTTTGAAACAGTTTACACCTGAGATTGTACAAGGCCTTTGAGCTAGGTTCTAGTATTCTAGTGTTCAGGATAATTTCTTGGACTGCTTTGACATAATCATTAGCCTGCTCACCATACCAAGGCGCAGATATCTTGGCCATGGGTACCACACGTGGGTGTTTGTCTGAGGGATTCCCAGGGCCTCCCAGCCATTAGTGGGATCTGGGGGAAACAGACAGAAACTTTTGGTTTGATTGCTGAATGCTGTGTAGTATGGGCCAAATCAGTGAAGGATGTGTACAGTGCATTATTGCACAAACCTGGTCGGTATGTTGTTTGAGGAAAAATTTTTACTTTTAAAGAATTCTGAGTAAAACGTTTTGCTGGAAGAAATGGTTTGTTGATGAGAGAGGTCAGAGCTAAATGGCCAGACTTATTTGAGCTGACAGGAAGGCTGTGGTAGC
Organism: Neoarius graeffei; assembly: GCF_027579695.1. Classification (NCBI taxonomy): domain Eukaryota; kingdom Metazoa; phylum Chordata; class Actinopteri; order Siluriformes; family Ariidae; genus Neoarius; species Neoarius graeffei. The sequence continues at coordinate 65,356,319 of NC_083583.1, forward strand.
TCAAATAATTACATTTACAACTGTGGTGAGCAGAAAAGCATCTCAGAATGTACACCACACCAAACCTTGACATGGATGGGCTACAAAACATCGTCTAGTCTTTTTCCAATCTCCAGCTCCACCTCAGATTTTTGTTCTAGGCAGAAAGGAGTGGAATCTAATATGGTCTTCCCCTGCTGTAGCCCATCCACATACTGTAAAACAGTGTAATAATTGTCATTGCAAAGGATGTTCTAAAGTGTAAATTTAAAGAAACAACTTTTATCAGTTCTGTACATTTGACTATTTAAATTTCTTTTGCACAGATTCATTTTAACACAGAGAAAGGTATTAAGAACCCTGAATATTAAGTCTGTGTGTAAGAAAGCAATAAAAAAATCAACGTGTTACAAAACAGGCTCACCAAGAACTTTATTTACTCAAACAATCTAACATAACAGGACAGACAGTGTAAAATAAAAAGAAATGTACATCATTTTTACACAAATTGTGCAGACAGGGCAGCACAGTGGTGTAGTGGTTAGCACTGTTGTCTCACAGCAAGAATGTTCTGGGTTCAATCCCAGTGGCTGACGGGGGGCCTTTCTGTGTGGAGTTTGCATGTTCTCTCCATGGGTTTCCTCCGGGTGCTCTGGTTTCCCTCACAGTCCAAAGACATGCAGGTTAGGCTAATTGGTGGCTCTCAAAGTGAGTGTGAAGGGCTGTTTGTCTGTATGTGTCAGCCCTGTGATGACCTGGCAACTTGTCTAGGGTGTACCCTGCCTCTCGCCCATAGTCAGCTTGGATAGGCTCCAGATTCCCCATGACCCTGTACAGGATAAGCAGTTATGGATAATGAATGGATGGATGGAACTTGTGTGGACTTACATAATAATGAGATAAAAAAATTGTGACGGAAATAACAATGATCTGCAATAGCAATTTAATTGAAAACAAACAAACCAAACTGTAAATATCAGGGATGCACAGGAGCAGAAGATGGATACAGGTGTGGAGTTTTCAAGCTTGAAACAGTCTTGTTCTATTGGCAGATAATTTGCAAATTTCAAGCATTTATTTCAAGAAAAAGCAAAAAAAAAAGTGGTAGAATAGTATCAGAAAATTAACAGCAATTTGAATGGAGATGCTTGAAATGCGTTGTGATTTGTTTGAGTCATTTGCTTATTTTTTAAAAATGCTTTTAAACAATAAAAGGTGAAATCATAATCCTTTTTCTCAGCCTACATCCCCCTGCTCTCTGAGAAAACTGGCCTTGGTTCAATACATTACTAAATACACTGCTCGGCCAAAAAAAAGTTGTTATTTGGATTTAAACGAGCAAATACATAAGAGCCTTTGACTGGATAATTACCACAGTGATTAATGTGTTTCAGCTGGCGAAAATCCTTTTAACCCTAACTGATGCAGTGAGTAGCTTCTCATTTCTTAAACAAACATGTCGGAAGATGTATCCGGTGCTCATGAAAAAGATTTTACTTTGTTTCAGAAAGGTCAAATTATTGTCCTGCATCAAGCAAAGGAAACAACTAAGGAGATTGCTGAAATGACTGGAATTGGGTTAAGAACTGTCCAACACATCATTAAAACCTGGAAGGATTGTGGTGAACTGTCAACTTCATGGAAACAATGTGGTTGGAAAAAGATCCTGACTGATCATGATCAGAGATCACTTAAATGCTTGGTGAAGTCAAATCATAAAAAAAGAAGAAAAAAACCACCAGCAGAACCCACGGCTATGTTTAATAGTGAAATTAAGAGCATTTCCACACTCACAATGTAATGAGAATTCACAGGATTGGGACTAAACAGCTGTGTGTCCATAAGAAAACCACTTGTTAGTGAAACTTATCAGGAAAAAAGGCTTCAGTTTGCTAGGGAGCATAAAGATAGGTCTCTGGAGCAATGGAAAAAGGTCATGTGGTTTGATAAATCCAGATTGACCCTATTCCTGAGCACTGGCGGCTCGTTAATAGGGGCGATTTGGGTGACACACTCCCAAACAGGGAGGGAGATTTTTTTTTTTATCTATTCCTACTACCATGGCAACAGTAATGTCATTGTCCAATCAGGCTAAGGTCGCGCCTGGTGTAGCCATGCCCTTTTGGGGCGATTTCTGTCAGGTTCAGATTTGCCCCAAAATCTCCCATTGACAGTAATGGTATGTACGTTTTTTTCGAAAATCATGCTCCCAATGCATTTTCTATTAGGTTTTATGTGCTCGCACAAGCAGCGTGCTTACGTCATACGCCTGTTGCACCGCGCAAGTGTTGCCAGATTGGGCAGTTTTAAGTGCCTTTTTGTGGGTTTTGAACATAATTTTGGGCTGGAAAACGCAACTTGCGCAGGAAATGTGTGAACATTCTATGAAGATGGCAGCGAGTGTTGAGTGCAACAATACGATAGCGTCTCTGAAAGAAGTTCCCTTTAGTCGTCGTACCAATGAGGAGAAAATGGCAATCAAACAGCTAAGACCTCCTAGACCGAATTTAAACATCAAGCAAGTGTCTACGAAGGGGGAGAAGACCTACTCAAGAGGTTTTAACAAAAACTGGTACCACCGGAAAACTTGGCTAGCTGGCTGTGATGTAGTCAATGCTCTTTTTTGCTACCCTTGCGTTCTCTTCCACCCTGGAAGTAGCATAGCAGATGGTACAGTGATATCTGATATTTGAATTTACTAGGCAAAAGTTGTTGTTTTTGTGTGTGTGTGTGTGTGTGTGTGTGTGTGTGTGTGTGTGTGTGTTACCAATGGCAGTTTAACATTGCCATGCTTGGAATATTTCAGTAGCCTCAAGTTCTCTCTGACTTGGTGTAAATTAAGCATATTTTCAGTTTTTATATATTGTACAGTATATGTGTTCATTGGAGCCAGCAGCACCTTACCTTTTTTCCAACTTGTTAAGCCAAGTTGCACTGACTACAATACCTTGTGTAACCTTGTGTGTATATAGCTAAATAACTAAAGCCTTTTGTGTTCATTGGCATGCTTGTAATACTTTAAATTTCCTTTTAAGGCATGGCTTTCTGGAGGAATTCTTGGGGAAAAAACTGCAGAATTTATTTAGAATTATTATTTGTTGTTAAAATGGTGCAATTCCATATTTAAAAAAACACATAATTAAGCTGCACATGTTTGTTTGATGGTTATGCTTTTCTTCATCTTTTTCAAAACTTAAATAAACACTTGTTTTGGATTTATATCCTGCCACTTTAATTGCATTCTTTAGAATGAAGAAATTAGAATATGTTTATAATTAAGAATTTGTGTCTACTTATTATAGAATACTGGAAGAATATGAGAAAATAAATGAGTAATGTAATATTAATTGATTGTGATGCCAAATGTTTTGCTTTGAAGGCTTCACAATGAATCTTCCTTCGTTTTAGCCTGGCAAGCCAGACTAAATGTGAATATTTGCCACTCGTAGTCAAAAATATTTTTGGCCGCTAGGCGGGTGGGTCTAGTTTACTAGGCTACCTTAGTTTGCCACCTTTAACTTGTTCAGTGTTGCCACCTAGTGGAGAGAAGAGATATTGTCTATATTGATATCTGAATTTACCAGGCAAACACAAGTTCGGCCAATTGATTTGCTACCTAGGTCAATTTACTTCAGTCCTGTGGACATTTATGGTCCGTGTAGACATAACGGGGGAAAATTGCCCCCCCTGAAAAAAAATTCAGGAGCCGCCACTGTTCCTGAGTGATGGGTGTGTCAGGGTAAGACACACATGTATGATGGATGCATGAAGCGATGCATCCATCATACATAGTGGCCACTATACAAGCCTCTGGAGGCAGTGTTATGATCTGTGGTTGCTTCAGCTGGTCAGGTCGAGACTCAGCAACATTATGTGTCAATAAAATGAAGTCAGCTGATGACCTGAATGTACTGAATGACCAGGTTATCATTACATCAATTGATTTTTTCTTCCCTGATGGCACGGGCATAAAATTAAGGCTCACACTGTGAAAGAGTGGCTCAGGGAACATGAGGAATCATTTTCACACATGAACTGGTCACCACGGAGTCCTGACCTTAACTCCACTGTGAATTTTTGGGATGTGCTGGAGAAGACTTAATGCAGCGGTTCGACTCTCCCATCATCAATACAAGATCTCAGTGAAAAATTAATACAACTTTGGACTGAAATAAATGTTATGACATTGCATAAGTTTATTGAAACAATGCCACAGTGAATGCATGCTGTAAACGAAACTAAAGGCGGCTCAACCAAATATTAGAGTGCATGACTTTTTTTTTTTTAGCAGGGCAGTGTATTAGTAAAATTAATGAGAAAATTGGGGTAGGGGGTCTGATATCCATATACCTAATTACAAAAATGATGGGTGTGGTCTATACTGGGTATTTCAGTATTGCCTCATGAAACACCTGCATTTAAGGTTAAAGGGGGCAGCACAGTGGTGTAGTGGTTAGCACTGTTGCCTCACAGCAAGAAGGTTCTGGGTTCAAGCCCAGTGGCCGACGGGGGCCCTTTCTTTGTGGAGTTTGCATGTTCTCCCTGTGTCTGTCTGGGTTTCCTCCGGGTGCTCCGGTTTCCCCCACAGTCCAAAGACATGCAGGTTAGGCTAATTGGTGGCTCTAAATTGACCATAGGCGTGAATGTAAGTGTGAATGGTTGTTTGTCTCCATGTTTCAGCCCTGCAATGATCTGGTGACTTGTCCAGGGTGTACCCCACCTCTCACAGTCAGCTGGGATAGGCTCCAGCTTGCCTGTGACCCTGCACAGGATAAGCAGTTATGGATAATGGATGGATGGATTTAAGGTTAAATGGACTGTCACAGAACATGACACAGTACTGTCACAATGCATAGACAGTAAATTAAATTATGTCAAAAATATTGAAATTTGGGGGCGGCACGGTGGTGTAGTGGTTAGCGCTGTCGCCTCACAGCAAGAAGGTCCTGGGTTCGAGCCCCGGGGCCGGCGAGGGCCTTTCTGTGTGGAGTTTGCATGTTCTCCCCGTGTCCGCGTGGGTTTCCTCCGGGTGCTCCGGTTTCCCCCACAGTCCAAAGACATGCAGGTTAGGTTAACTGGTGACTCTAAATTGACCGTAGGTGTGAATGTGAGTGTGAATGGTTGTCTGTGTCTATGTGTTAGGCCTGTGATGACCTGGCGACTTGTCCAGGGTGTACCCCGCCTTTCGCCCGTAGTCAGCTGGGATAGGCTCCAGCTTGCCTGCGACCCTGTAGAAGGATAAAGCGGCTAGAGATAATGAGATGAGATGAGATATTGAAATTTGACATTGCTTTTGTTTCATTTTAAAAACTTTCATTCATTTCATGAAAGATCTACAGTGATATTCATTTGGGGTCAAATGCTAATGGAGGCTGAGAGTCAAAAAGTATTGCACATCTGAAGTGCAATCACATGATATATGACATATAACAGACGAGTGCTATTGTTCGAGTCAAATTCGGCACAAATTTCACACACCACAAATTATTATTACCACAATTTACTAAAATGTTAATTTATTTAATTTCCCTAAATTTTATTACATGTAGAGACAACTGTACTTTACACTGACACGTCCCTAAAAAAACCCACAAAGAAAATTAATTGATGATACACCCTGAACCACTTTCTGTTCATGTAATTTCAAACATTAATTGAGAATGTTGGTGTATCCACCATCCACACTTACAGTGGTGCTTGAAAGTTTGTGAACCCTTTAGAATTTTCTATATTTCTGCATAAATATGACCTAAAACATCATCAGATTTTCACACAAGTCCTAAAAGTAGATAAAGAGAACCCAGTTAAACAAATGAGACAAAAATATTATACTTGGTCATTTATTTATTGAGGAAAATGATCCAATATTACATATCTGTGAGTGGCAAAAGTATGTGAACCTTTGCTTTCAGTATCTGGTGTGACCCCCTTTGTGCAGCAATAACTGCAACTAAACGTTTCCGGTAACTGTTGATCAGTGCTGCACACTGGCTTGGAGGAATTTTAGCCCGTTCGTCCGTACAGAACAGCTTCAACTCTGGGATGTTGGTGGGTTTCCTCACATGAACTGCTCGCTTCAGGTCCTTCCACAACATTTCAATTGGACTAAGGTCAGGACTTTGACTTGGCCATTCCACAACATTAACTTTATTCTTCTTTAACCATTCTTTGGTAGAACGACTTGTGTACTTAGGGTCATTGTCTTGCTGCATGACCCACCTTCTCTTGAGATTCAGTTCATGGACAGATGTCCTGACGTTTTCCTTTAGAATTTGCTGGTATAATTCAGAATTCGTTGTTCCATCAGTGATGGCAAGCTGTCCTGGCCCAGATGCAGCAAAACAGGCCCAAACCATGATACTACCACCACCATGTTTCAGAGATGGGATAAGGGTCTTATGCTGGAATGCAGTGTTTTCCTTTCTCCAAACATAACGCTTCTCATTTAAACCAAAAAGTTCTATTTTGGTCTCATCTGTCCACAGAACATTTTTCCAATAGCCTTCTGGCTTGTCCACGTGATCTTTAGCAAACTGCAGATGAGCAGCAATGTTCTTTTTGGAGAGCAGTGGCTTTCTCCTTGCAACCCTGCCATGCACACCATTGTTGTTCAGTGTTCTCCTGATGGTGGACTCATGAACATTAACATTAGCCAGTGTGAGAGAGGCCTTCAGTTGCTTAGAAGTTACCCTGGGGTCCTTTATGGCCTCGCCGACTATTACACGCCTTGCTCTTGGAGTGATCTTTGTTGGTCGACCACTCCTGGGGAGGGTAACAATGGTCTTAAATTTCCTCCATTTGTACACAATTTGTCTGACTGTGGATTGGTGGACTCCAAACTCTTTAGAGATGGTTTTGTAACCTTTTCCAGCCTGATGAGCATCAGCAACGCTTTTTCTGAGGTCCTCAGAAATCTCCTTTGTTCGTGTCATGATACACTTCCACAAACACGTGTTGTGAAGATCAGACTTTGATAGATCCCTGTTCTTTAAATAAAACATGGTGCCAACTCACACCTGATTGTCATCCCATTGATTGAAAACACCTGACTCTAACACCTTCAAATTAACTGCTAACTCCTAGAGGTTCACATACTTTTGCCACTCACAGATGTGTAATATTGGACCATTTTCCTCAATAAATAAATGACCAAGTATAATATTTTTGTCTCATTTGTTTAACTGGGTTCTCTTTATCTAAATCTGATGTTTTAGGTCATATTTATGCAGAAATATAGAAAATTCTAAAGGGTTCACAAACTTTCAAGCACCACTGTATCACATGGCTAAAAGTACACACACAACTGGGATTTGTTATTTTAATGGAAGACTTGGTCTAAATCAAAGTTTAAAATAGTACACCCTTTAACATAACCTTCAGAAAGCAAGCAATAAGGGTTTATTACTTCTTTAATATTCTGGGATAATACAACATGAACACACACCTAAATGTTGAGTAAGTCAGTGTTTTGTTGCAGAAAATGCCTGCTAGTGCTTCACCCACTTTTGTGTATAATCTGCAATACATAGTAGTCAGTATTTGCAATCCAGAAAGCACTTGGTAGGAAAGTACAGATATTTTACATCCTAATTGGAATGTGCACAGTGTGGTCACTTTTTCATCTTTATCTTCAGACTTAACCAGGTATGCTAAAATAATAATAATAATAATAATAATAATAATCTCATCTCATTATCTCTAGCCGCTTTATCCTGTTCTACAGGGTCGCAGGCAAGCTGGAGCCTATCCCAGCTGACTACGGGCGAAAGGCGGGGTACACCCTGGACAAGTCGCCAGGTCATCACAGGGCTGACACATAGACACAGACAACCATTCACACTCACATTCACACCTACGGTCAATTTAGAGTCACCAGTTAACCTAACCTGCATGTCTTTGGACTGTGGGGGAAACCGGAGCACCCGGAGGAAACCCACGCGGACACGGGAAGAACATGCAAACTCCACACAGAAAGGCCCTTGCCGGCCACGGGGCTCGAACCCGGACCTTCTTGCTGTGAGTCAACAGTGCTAACCACTACACCACCGTGCCGCCCAATAATAATAATAATAATTATAATTATTATTATTATTATTTGGGATTTTAACATCCAACCGTAACATTGAACATAACAACCGTAACATTGAACATAGACGTCCTGATATCACAGTGGTCAACAAAGTAAGAAGGTGTTACTTGGTAGATGTAGCCATCCCTGGAGATCACAATATTGCCAAGAACTCCTTTGTCCCTCACGCCATCAGACTGTACAACTCCTCTCTGGGGGGGAGGAGGGGTAACAGGAGGACAGAGGACGGGAAGGAGCAGTAGCCTAGCCTAGCCTAACAATAAGCAATACCAGACAATGTGCAATATAATGTGCAATATAAAGTGTAATATCTTTCCTGCTTCCCCCCCACACACACACATACACACTTACCCTAACCCCACTTCTCCCCCCTTTCCTCTCTTCCCCATATCTTATTCTTTTATATTTGTATATGTAAATACTTTATTTATTTTAATTTATCTAGGAGTTTTTCTCTATTTCTTTTCTCTGTTTATCTGTAATGATGCTGCTGGAATCAATTTCCCTGAGGGAACCCTCCCAAAGGGATCAATAAAGTTTTATCTAATCTAATCTAATCTAATCTAATCTAATCTAATCTAATGAGGAGATCAAGAAAATTGACAACTATGCCAATCTGAGAGTAGACACTGCCAGGATGTGGGATATGGAGACTATAGTTGTCCCTATAGTGATGGGTGCATTGGGCTCTGTACTAAAGAACTTGAATGCCAACCTTAATAAAATAGGCATTAAACCTCATGTACTAACTCTACAAAAGTCAGCTTTGCACAGCACTGCCAAGATTCTGTGAAAAGTGCTCTCGGTCTGAGGTCAAAATGACTTGATGGAGAGCACTATAATGTAAGAACTCCAGTATAAATTACTGTGCATAATAATAATAATAATAATAATAATAATAATAATAAATAGTTGTTAACTCTCACTATATATTGTATATTTAATATCCATCATCTGTAACCACTTATCTTATGTAGGGTCGTGGGGAAGCTGAAGCCTATCCCAGCTGACTATGGGTCAGAGGCGGGGTACACCCTGGACAAGTCGCCAGGTCATTGCAGGGCTGACACATAGAGACAAACAATCATTCACACTCACGGTCAATTTAGAGCCACCAATTAGCCTAACCTGCATGTCTTTGGACTGTGGGGGAAACCGGAGCACCCAGAGGAAACCCACACAGACACGGGGAGAATGTGCAAACTCCACACAGAAAGGCCCCTGTTGGCCACTGGGGTCAAACTCAGAACCTTCTTGCTGTAAGGCGACAGTGCAAACCACTACATCACCGTGCCACCCGATTTTTAATATATAATATTATATTTTATATAAGTGGAATTTGAATGTGGGAAATAAATGGGAACATCCCCAGATGAACATTTACAGAAAAAAACAACAACTTAAAACTAAATTTGTTTCTTTCAGGAAAACCTTAAAGACTATATAGAACCCTGCAACAGAAAGGGCTTCAACTCGGATTACTTCAGGAAGCTAATGCCGCTTTTCCACTACAAACGCGGCTGAGCCGTGCCGTGCTGAGTCGAGCTGAGTCGAGCTGAGCGGGGCTGTTGGAGTTGCATTTCGACTACAACCGCGCTGAACCGTGCTGGCTGGAAGTGGGTGGACACATTGGGTGGAGTTAGCGAAAGTGGGTGGACGTCACGTGATGTCGTTAAGCAGCGCAAACAGTGACATCAGTGACAGTGGCGGAACAAGTCAGAGCCGGGCCGGGGGCGGGGCAAATGACCGGGCCCTTTATTAAAGCTTATCATAACATCATTTTAGGCTACAAAATGTCCGCAACTGCGGTGTTTACCAATTTCAACACTACCGGGTGCAACTATGTTATTTAGTACATCAAGTCCTTCAAACGAACATGTAACTCAGAAACAAAAAACATTAGGATACTGTACATGGCTCATAATAAAACATCAATAGCCTATACTGCGCACATTATTTGAAGGGCATACGAATGAGCGCTCAGAGGTTGCAACGGTGACAGGAAGAGTCAGAAATAAAAGGAGGGCGGTGCAAACCTCACTGAATGCACTGTGTTTACCAATTTCAACACTACGGGGTGCAACTATGTTATTTTGTACATTAAGTCCTTCAAACGAACATGTAACTCAGAAACAAAAAAACATTAGGTGACATACTGTACATGGGTCATAATCAGTGATGGGAATAACGGCGTTAGAAATAACGGCGTTACTAACGGCGTTACTTTTTTTAGTAACGAGTAATCTAACTAATTACTTTTTACATCGTTATAACGCCGTTCCCGTTACTTACAATAAAATACTATGCGTTACTTTATTAAACCTGTTCTCATCTGGCACGCTGCTCGTTCAGCCTTTCTTTACTCTGCTTTAGTGTGGGGCGGGGAGACGCGAGACAACGGCACAGTAAGCCAATCAGAGTAGATTTGGACAACATATGTAGGTAGGCCACGCCTACTGCACTACTGCGCACGCTTTCAATCGGAAGACCCAGCGATGGCGAGCGGTCAGCCCAGCACTGCGCTTTCACACTGGAAATACAGCCATTACTTTTCATTACTTGAAATAAAAGGCAAGAGTGTTTACGTGCAATGCACATTATGTCGAGGAACAAAGCGTTTGTCCTCGTCAGTGGCCAGTAATTAGTAACATAATTTTAATAACTGCAAAAATATATTACATTTGATAGATGTCTTATCTCACATTGTCCCACAAAAATATTAATATAGTGTAGATAATGTTACTAACTGGTTCTGTTAAGTGTCCATTTCAGTCATTAAACACATTTAACATTCACTTTTATTATGATTACACTAATTGAATTTGATTTTTTTTGGGGGGGGGAACAAAATGTAACGGAATAATTACTTTCCCTGGTAATTAGTTACTTTTATGACAAAGTAACTCCGTTACTAACTCAGTTACTTTTTGGGAAAAGTAACTAGTAACTATAACTAATTACTTTTTGAAAGTAACGTGCCCAACACTGGTCATAATAAAACATCAATAGCCTACTGCGCGCATTATTTGAAGGGCATACGACGAGCCTTGCGCTCCGCGAACTCGTCCACGATGCTCTGTATGTCACTGATTCAGTGATCTTTTAAGCGGTAGTCTCACGACCCGAATAGTAAACAATAAACATGGAGGACATGGAGTCGTTAATGTTGCTGGTCTTGGTGCTGTGGCTTGTTGTCACCGACAACGCCAACAGATACTGACTGGCAAGAGCGTATAGATGAGGCGAGGCGCATAAGGCTTCAGAAATTCTCGTAATTCGTAATTCTTCTTCCGGGTTTGCGGTGTTTACAGATCCCAGCGCGCTCGCGGGGCGTGTGTGGGCATGTGAGGACACTCCTCCTCACCAATCAGTGCACAGGGGAGTGTCTGCTCACGCCCCCAACCTCACTCGGCACGGCTTGGCTCGCTTCAGCCCCACTCCAAAACGATGCGAGTTTTAGGGGCTAAGCAGGGCTGAAGCGAGCTGAGTCGTGCTGGTTTTTGGTAGTCGAAACGCGAGCCGTGTCGGGCTGAAGTGAGCTGAAGCGAGCTGAAGTGAGCTGAAAAAGGGTAGTGGAAAAGGGCCATAAGAATGCTTCATGATGCCAAGAATACTTGAAGAGTGTAGAAATCCATCCATTATCTGTAGTTGCTTATCCTGTGCAGGGTCGTGGGCAAGCTGGAGCCTATCCCAGCTGACTATAGGTCAGAGGCGGGGTACACCCTGGACAAATTGCCAGGTCATCGCAGGGCTGGCACATAGACACAGACAACCATTCACACTCACACCTATGGTCAATTTAGAGCCACCAGTTAACCTAACCTGTATGTCTCTGGACTGTGAGGGAAACCAGAGCACCCGGCGGAAACTCACGCAGACACGGGGAGAACATGCAAACTCCACACAGAAAGGCCCCCGTCGGCCACTGAGCTTGAACCCAGAACCTTCTTGCTGTGATGCGACAGTGCTAACCACTACATCACCGCACCGTCCTGAGTGTAGAAATGGGACTTTCTATTCCCACCAGTGCCAATAATATATCTACTGACAACAGTATACTGTATAATACATTCCTGTTTAAACACAGCAGCTATGCATTCTCTGTTGATGACATTTTTGGTGCTTTAAGGTACATATACTAATTATATGAAACCTGAATTAGCCCCTCCTCTGTGCTCTTATTGTCTTTCTTGGTCATTTCTGCTATTCAGTACAGCCATTACAGCCATACAGACATTAATATCAGAGCATAATGAATGGTGTAGATATCAACATGTGGCCCTGTTGTCCAGCTTGATTACGCTTCCACTACAGAACTCATGACTAATTATTACAGGGCTTTTCTCCAGACTGTAGATAAAGGCTGCAGATATTTAGGGAATGCATGACCCATTGTGTTGCGTCTGTCTGGAGTGAAGCATGAAATGCTTCGTATTAAGCTATTTGCTAGATGATGCAATGAATGCTTCACATTCTTGAATATACAGGGAATCAAAAGTCAGACAAGAAACCCATAAACCTCATTCCTATACTCTCATTCCCTATAAGAATCAGGATATTAATATATTTAATTTGCTTTCTTTTACTGAAGGAGGCTGAAGACCTTTTTTGTGAATAATAAGTCATGAAAAACATACAACCAAAGTATGGCTGAAAAAGCAAAGATAGGTACTGCAAAGCACCAGTATGCAAAGCAGCATACATTACCCCTGAACAACCCATGTGCTCCAGCCCCTTCCCCACCCCCACTCTTCACAGCGTCAATATCAGCCGCATGCTCCAACCCTATCCCAATCCCAACTCTTCAAGGCCTCAACACCATCCACATGCTCCATTCCTATCACAATCCCATCCCTTCATGGTGTCAGCACCATCTGCATGCTCCAACCATGTCCCAATCCCATCCCTTCACAGCATCAACACCATACACATGCTCCAACCCTGTCCTAATCCCAGCTCTTCACAGCATCAACACCACCCACATACTCCAACCCTGTCTCAATCCCATTCCTTCATGGCATCAACACCATCCGCATGCTACAACCCTGTCCTGATCCCACCCCTTCATGGCGTCAACACTATCCACATGCTCCAACCCTGTCCCAATCCCATTCCTTCACAGCATCAATACCATCTGCATCCTCCAGCCCTGTCCCAATCCCAACTCTTCAAGGCCTCAACACCATCCACATGCTCCAACCCTGTCCTAATTCCAGCTCTTCACAGTGTCAACACCATCTGCATGCTCCAACCTTGTCCTAATCCCAGCTCTTCACAGCAGCAACACCATCTGCATGCTCCAACCCTGTCCCAATCCCATCCCTTCATGGTGTCAACACCATCCACATGCTCCAACCCTGTCCCAATCCCATTCCTTCACAGCATCAACACCATCTGCATCCTCCAACCCTGTCCTAATTCCAGCTCTTCACAGTGTTAACACCATCTGCATGCTCCAACCCTGTCCTAATCCCAGCTCTTCACAGCAGCAACACCATCCACATGCTCCAACCCTGTCCTAATCCCAGCTCTTCACAGCAGCAACACCATCCACATGCTCCAACCCTGTCCCAATCCCATTCCTTCACGGCATCAACACCATCCGCATCCTCCAACTTGGAGGAGAAGAGCTGGGATTAGGACAGGATTGGAGCATGTGGATGGTGTTGAGGCCTTGAAGAGTTGGGATCAGGACAGGGTTGGAGGCTCCAACCCTGTCCTAATCCCAGCCCTTCACAGCAGCAACACCATCCACATGCTCCAACCCTGTCCTAATCCCAGCTCTTCACAGCAGCAACACCATCCACATGCTCCAACCCTGTCCCAATCCCATTCCTTCACGGCATCAACACCATCCGCATCCTCCAACTTGGAGGAGAAGAGCTGGGATTAGGACAAGATTGGAGCATGTGGATGGTGTTGAGGCCTTGAAGAGTTGGGATCAGGACAGGGTTGGAGGCTCCAACCCTGTCCTGATCCCAACTCTTCAAGGCCTCAACACCATCCACATGCTCCAATCCTGTCCCAATCCTATCCCTTGATGGTGTCAACACCATCCACATGCTCCAACTCTGTCCCAATCCTATCCTTTTACAGACTCAGCACCAACCACATGCACCAACCCCATCCCCCCCATTCATTTCTCTGTAGTGTACCACTTTGAAGTTAGACAGGTTAAGATCTTAGGGGTTGTTCTTGGTAAGAGACAGTTGATTATAGACAGTGTGTTCATTGGTCATGAGTTCCTCACTTCTGATCAGCAATCAATATTTAACTTTGACTCTCCAAGCCTCTGTACCACACAACCAAATGATTTGCCGTTCAGTGAAACCTCGATATTAGGACCACCATTGGGACCAGGTCAAAGTGGTCTTAATATTGAGGTGGTCTTAATATTGAGTTGGCAAGATATACTGACAGTTGCTGAGCTGTTGCATAGCAACGTGCATGCATGATGTTCTTAAAACTGTTGTATTACATGTAATAAATTTATGAACTAGTTTATTGTATTTCACTGATAAATAATTAAATCAACAAGCTAAATTTAAACAAAAGTATAGCATGTGTGTGGTTTGTGTGTCTAGCAAGTACAAATGTACATGTAATACAACATGTAAAAACAATATAACAGTTTTCATTTAAACTTTTAATAAACTTGTAATAGAATTAATCATAATTAAAACCATACCATTTTTAAATGTAAACCATACAGCAAACTTACACAAGTCATTGAAACAAAAAATTGAAATCTCGTTCTGAATACTTTTTCATAATTAAGCCACACCAATTTAATTAGTTGGTTCTCGGAATCGTCGCTTGAAAAAAATGCAAAATGAAAAAAAAAATCGAAATCAAACTCCCGCCAACAGAAAAGGTCACGTGACGTGAGGTCATGTGACGCCGAAAACCAATCAAATCGCGCCTTTCACTTTAGATAAAGACTTGTGGAAGAAACATGCCTGTGGAGGGGAATCCTACAAAGCCTGTGTTTGTGATTGTTAGGATATTCAGCGAACAGAAGCGTAAAATCTTTGACAGGTGTGTTGAAATTCTGTTTACTGGTTTGCCTGTATTGTTTGGTCTATTTCCACCGCTAATTTTACCATCAGAGCATTTTTTTATTTTATTTTTATTTCGCCCGCTCGCTTCATATTTTTCCTGAAAAAATCCGAGAACCAACTAATTAAATTGGTGTGGCCTTATGACATGTTTAACAACTTGAACTTTTTCTATTTAAATCGATCTACTAAAGCTCACTTCACACCTCGTTGCATAGATTACCTGTGTTTTGCCAATTCCAAACTTTTCTGCTAGCTGACGCTGACTTTTACCCGCACTTTCGTTAATCAGATCAATTTTTTCTTTCAAAGACAACTCATTACGTTTTCTACTCATTGTCGTACAAGTCGATCTTAATTTTGCAGCATGACGTAAAAAATTTTGTGGCCTGACGTAAACCAGATGTCGTGAAAGCTCTTGTGCCCTGTGTTTTGATACAATGGGGGGCACCCGTATTTTCGATGTTTAATTACATTGATTTTCGACGGGTGGGACCGAAATTAATGGTCGTAATACGCAATATTGAGGTGGTCGCATTATTGAAGGCCGCGACCAATGAAATATACCGTATAAGCAAGCAGTCGGGACTGTGAAAAACTGTTCGTAATTTTGAAGTGGTCGTAACATGAGGTTTCACTGTATATTCATTCAAACCTTGACATCGGATTGGTCAGTAGAGATAAAGTAGTTGTGGGCTGACACATTTCTATGTCTGTGATAGGTGGTGTAAATAAAAAAAAGACCTGCTTTCATTATGGCACTGTGTACCCCAGAGTAGGTTGTGAGGAATGGTAGCAAGGATCTATTCTCTCTACTAATCCTGAAAAAGTCACTCATAAATTTTTGAAGAGTACATGCTACTCTGTACCTGTGCTGCCCCTGGGGAATCTGGGAATGAACACATACTCATGCATTAGCACATTTAAGCATTCAAACACACACACACACACACACACACACACACACACAATCTGTAAACTCCTATTTTTTGGTCACAGTGATGGTGAACACAATCAACCTGAAATCAACTGTGTCTAAGACAAGATATGCACATATAAAATAGAGAATTAGGAAATCCATGATTGTACCAATATCAAATTTTGACTGAAATAGGCTGCCCAAAAGATACTGACTGGGTTGTCTTATTTCAGAGTTTGTGGGTTGGTAGGCTCCAGATACCCAAATGTATGTGCAGAAGCACTGAATATGTCTCCTTTAAGAGAAAATGCATTGAGGTATAAAGAGTTCAGAACATGAACTGATTCATATCATTTAAAAACCATAGTGGGTTTTTCCAGATGCTTCACAAAATTTCATTAGCGAGCTTATAATAGCATTTTACAGATTATCCTGAAACTGGCTATGGCATAAACCGATTTTCATTTCACATTATTCAAAGTGTATTACTTTATTGCTGCTATATCTATAGGGTGCCTTTTTCAGTGTTCATCATGCACTTCATGGAGCTACAGTAGGTAATGAATTTTTTCAGGTTCAGCATAAATCAACACCCCACTGCTACCTCCCAGTGGACAAACTACTCTTCTGGCAAAATGAGAACGATATCAACATGAAATAATGTTACAAAGACACAGCTACTATTTTCCCTTTCCCTTCATCCTCAGACCTCAGAATTATAAGATTCTCTATGACTTTTTTTTTTTTTTAAACAAGTGGCAAGTTTTTCCTTGCCACTGTTACCTTCTGGCTTGCTTATTAAGGATAAATTTTATAAATTAATGTATGTAAAATTCATATCCATAATTTATATTTTACTGTAAAGCTGCTTTGTGACAAAATCCATTGTTAAGAGCGCTATACAAATTATTATTATTATTATTATTATTATTATTATTATTATTATTATTATTATCCACTCTCCTCTCAGCGTGCTGGGGCACAGCACGCTGGTTTGCTCACCAGAGGTCAACCAGGCCTCTCAGGCTTTTGGTCAGATAGGTATTCAGCTAAGGATTCGTCGAAGAATGCATGCCATCCCAAGGAGTGTGATCTTCTGGATCTTTTTCGTACTCCTCTTGCATGGGAGTTTGTCCAGCTGGCCTTGGAACCCGGTCTTGATAGTCCCCAGCGCACCTCCTACTATTGGGGTCATTCGTGTCTTCGTGTTTCACATGCATTGCACCTCAACCTCCAGGTCTTTGTACTTGATGATCTTCTCGGCCTCCTTGCTCAGTATGTTGTTGTCTTCCAGGATGGCCACGTTGATGAACATGCATGTTTTGTTCTTGTTATCCTGGAACATGATGTCCAGCCTGTTGGCTTATTATTATTATTATTATTATTATTATTATTAACAACATCATCATTATGGCTCATTATCTTAAAATATACTAAATCTCTGAACTGTGAGATAATCCCAAAGTCTCAACATATTGAACTGAAATTGTACATGCATCCATGCAGAGAGGAGTGAACTACATATGCTGCTTGCTTGAGACAAGCAGAAACACCATGAGCATGGCTGAGAAGTGATAAAAAAAAGTTCTGAAGAATGAACTGTAAATGTGTGGTTTACTGGCTTTGCAGCCAGAACTAGCTGTGATGAAAAAGTACACAAAGTTTTGCAAAAAAAAAAAAAAGTTGCAAGCTCTGGCCACATTACGAGTATTTCCCATTTCTCCGTTTGTTTGACGCTGACTAAAATGACTATCATGCCTGTTGGTTAGTGACAGAGTTGGTGCACTCCCACTGATCTCATTAAATTAGCGAATATGAATTAAATGAGTTGAACTGGGGTGGGATAGTAAGTAGGACAGGAAGTTGGGATGTATGTCTGACTATGGTATGGTAGAACCCAAGGGTCAATGCAACTTGTTATACCACAGCAAGTACTGTGCACTTATGTATAGTTTTGTTTTCTGATGTTTAGCTGATTATTCATCTGATGGCAGCTCATTAAAAAAGTTTTTTTTTTATAAATTTATTCAATCTTGTCAAATTAATGAAGTGATGACATGGATTGTTAAAGTCAACAGCAAAAACAGAATGAAGGGGCAAGTGTTTATACTCACTGCTTCAAGTTTCAAAAAATACACTCTCAGAAAACAAAGTACATTATTCAAGGGTAAAACAGCTTGTCACTGGGGCAGTACCCTCTAAGGTACTTATCTGTACCCTTTATATACTGCTTGGGAACATACAGTGGTGCTTGAAAGTTTGTGAACCCTTTAGAATGTTCGATATTTCTGCAAAAATATGACCTAAAACATCATCAGATTTTCACACAAGTCCTAAAAGTGGATAAAGAGAACCCAGGTAAAAAAAATGAGACAAAAATATTATACTTGGTAATTTATTTATTGAGGAAAATGATCCAATATTACATATCTGTGAGTGGCAAAAGTATGTGACCCTCTAGGATTAGCACTTAATTTGAAGGTGAAATTAGAGTCAGGTGTTTTCAATCAATGGGATGACAATCAGGTGTGAGTGGGCACTCTGTTTTATTTAAAGAACAGGGATCTATCAAAGTCTGATCTTCACAACACATGTTTGTGGAAGTGTATCAAGTGTATCATATTTCTTACAAAGCCCCACTGTTATGGAACAGCCTTCCAAGTAATGTTCGGGAATCAGACACAGTCTCAGCATTTAAGTCTAGGCTGAAAACATATCTGTTTAGTCAAGCCTTTTGTTAATGGTGTTTATGAGGTAAAGGAGTAGATCTGGAGGGTCCTCAGACATAGAGTGTTTTGGTAAACTGGGATGTATGGATGCTGTCAGTCCCCACTCGCTTGCTCACTCGAGTTTGTTGACGGTGCAGTGGCTGGCTGCTTTATGTCCCGGGGCTCCCTCATGCCTGTGTTACCTTCTGGCTCTCTCCTTTTAGTTATGCTGTCATAGTTAGTTGCCGGAGTCCCTGCTTGTACTCGGTGCAATATGTATACTGTTCCTACTTATTCAGGTGACATTGGGCATACCTAACCACCTGTGTTTTCTTCCCCCCCCCCCCACCCCAAATCTGTCCCTCTGAGTTACATGGAGTCAACAGGAAATCTTTTGGTGGAGACGGTGGGGACATCGACTGGCTATCGTAGCCTGCAGGGAATCGGCCGTCAGACATTCTGTCGCATGTCCCAGACCCGGTTAAATGTAACTGAATTGTCTTGGCCAGGCCTAACGGTCCCATCTGCATCTCATCATTGCTGAGGAGTGTGCTCCCATCACCCAATCAAGCATCCAGCCAGAGCAGGTCATGATATATTTTTTACCATATTAACATGCCATTGTGCGTCATGCCTGATGTAAAGACTCTCGTCTCTGCGAGCCTACCACACAGATTTAATACTTGTCATTTTTAGGGCATACCTAACAACGTGTTTTCTTTCTCTCCCCCCCGCCCCCCCATCTGTCCCTCTGAGTTACATATTGATCCTGGGATTGAGATGCTGGCCTCTTCTGCCCCTCGGACCTGCTTGATCCATCCTGGTGCCCTGTGTCTGGTCGGAGTTTTATCGCCCCACTCCTGTGAAGGACGGCCCCATGAGGACAGTTGAGGGTTATACCTGTTAAAACTGTTAATATTATAGTCAGGCTGTCTGTTGTTGCCCAAATGAGGATGGGTTCCCTTTTGAGTCTGGTTCCTCTCGAGGTTTCTTCCTCATGTCGTCTGAGGGAGTTTTTCCTTGCCACCGTCGCCACAGGCTTGCTCATTGGGGATAGATTAGGGATAAAATTAGCTCATGTTTTAAGTCGTTCAAATTCTGTAAAGCTGCTTTGCGACAATGTTTATTGTTAAAAGCGCTGTACAAATAAACTTGATTTGATTTGATTTGATTATCATGGCATGAACAAAGGAGATTTTTGAGGACCTCAGAAGAAGCATTGTTGATGCTCATCAGGCTGGAAAAGGTTACAAAACCATCTCTAAAGAGTTTGGACTCCACCAATCCACAGTCAGAGAGATTGTGTACAAATGGAGGAAATTCAAGACCATTGTTACCCTCCCCAGGAGTGGTCAACCAACAAGGATCACTCCAAGAGCAAGGCATGTAATAGTCGGCGAGGTCATAAAGGACCCCAGGGTAACAGGGTAAAAAATAAAGGAAAATGTCAGGACATCTGTCCATGAACTGAATCTCAAAAGAAGGTGGGTCATGCAGCAAGACAATAACCCTAAGCACACAAGTCGTTCTACCAAAGAATGGTTAAAGAAGAATAAAGTTAATGTTTGGAATGGCCAAGTCAAAGTCTTGACCTTAATCCAATTGAAATGTTGTGGAAGGACCTGAAGCAAGCAGTTCATGTGAGAAAACCCACCAACATCCCAGAGTTGAAGCTGTTCTGTACAGAGGAATGGGCTAAAATTCCTCCAAGCCGGTGTGCAGGACTGATCAACAGTTACCGGAAATGTTTAGCTGCAGTTATTGCTGCACAAGAGGGTCACACCAGATACTGAAAACAAAGGTTCACATACTTCTGCCACTCACAGATATGTAATATTGGATCATTTTCCTCAATAAATAAATTACCAAGTATAATATTTTTGTCTCATTTGTTTAACTGGGTTCTCTTTATCTACTTTTAGGACTTGTGTAACCAGACATAGATCAGTAATCCTCAGACATAGAGTGTTTTGGTAAACTGGGATGTATGGATGCTGCCAGTCCCCACTCGCTTGCTCACTCGAGTTTGTTGATGGTGTAGTGGCTGGCTGCTTTATGTCCTGGGGCTCCCTCATGCCTGTGTTGCCTTCTGGCTTTCCCCTTTTAGTTATGCTGTCATAGTTAGTTGCCAGAGTCCCTGCTTGTACTCAGTGCAATATGTATACTGTTCCTACTTATTCAGGTGGCATTGGGCATACCTAACAACCTGTGTTTTCTCTCTCTCCTTCTCTCTCCCCCTCCCCCCAAATCTGTCCCTCTGAGTTACATTTTGGTCCTGGGATCGAGATGCTGACCTTTTCTGCTCCTCGGACCTGCTTGATCCATCCTGGTGCCCTGTGTCTGGTTGGAGTCTCATCGCATCGCTCCTGTGGAGCATGGCCCCATGAGGACAGTTGAAATTCACACCTGGAGGATGCTCTGGACTCTTACAGTAATGCTTTTATGGCTGAGGACTACAGTTGACTTGCTAACTTTAGGACTGCAGTTGTCATGAACAGTTTTGTACTCAAGTTTCCATCAATGAAGAGTTTATAACATCAACAAAACTGACTTCATGTTAAAACTGTTAATGTTATAGTCATGCTGTCTGTTGCTGCCCAAATGAGGATGGGTTCCCTTTTGAGTCTGGTTCCTCTCGAGGTTTCTTCCTCATGTCGTCTGAGGGAGTTTTTCCTTGCCACCATCACCACAGGCTTGCTCATTGGGGATAGATTAGGGATAAAATTAGCTCATGTTTTAAGTCGTTCAAATTCTGTAAAGCTGCTTTGCGACAATGTCTATTGTTAAAAGCGCTATACAAATAAAAAATATTATTTAAGGAAACGTTTACAAATATTAGTTGAATACCCTTGAGCTAGACAATAATCTTTAAAAAAGATGTTGAAAAGTAACTTTTTTAGCAGATAAATATCCATCCACCCTCCATCCATCCATTATCTATAGAGATCTTGCAGTCACGTGACCGGAAAGTACACAGCCGCCATCTTGTCGGTAAAAAACACAGCTGAATACTGCTGCACTCGTGTACAGAATGGATCAATTTCAACCGATGGACTACACGGCTAATTTTTCTAATGAACAGATAACTAGATATATGTCTAAAATAAATGATCTACAGATTAGTGACCCTTATGGCTTACCGGACGGAGTTTTCACGACCACGTCAGTGGATTTTGAACTGCCAGAGGTGGAATACCCAGACGTGTATAATTACCTCATTAACTTTCCCTCGCTGTTCAGTGGTGAAGCACTGCGTGCTTATAAATCTCTGGACAGTTATCTTTACAGAAATTCGGGATTTGTCAGCGACTCAGATGTGGCATCTTGTAAACAAGAAAATAATCCTCACTGGATGGGTAAGTCACTTAAGTATTGAGTATAGCACTGACCAGCCGATTATAAAATAGAATAAGGTAATTACAGCTGTAATTCCAAATCGTCCGTCTTGTTTACCTGGCGTTGGAGAGGTAGAGGCTTGGCAGTGGAGATTTGAGTGGCTGTTTTCTGAGCTTAGTCAACAGGCCGGCTCTGCAGCCTCGCTTTTGCTTCCGCTCCTGGTGCCGCCTCCTTCGCTTTGCTTCCAATAACAATCCACGGAGACCCCGCTGGTCTCACTATCTCGTCCGGAATGTTGTGCATGCGATGGAAATCGCTACAAACCGTCATTTTCTGCTGGAAACCAATGTCCAGTAAGTCCATACGGTTATAGTGGATATTGAAGTCCGGTACAGACGAACAACACGCAAAAATACACACAAAAAACATAAAAAACGTGCACAGGTAGGGAGAGCTTGTAGCCGCAGCCGTTGTAATAGAATTGTATATAGTAGGTTTTTCCAGAAGAAAAGGTAGAAGCAGAAGTAGAACCAGAAATAGAAGTAGAAGGCGGAAATATGGCGTTTGACTGACAAGATGGCGTCTGTCACAATCTGGATCGGCTGTGACGTCACATGCAATTGCTCCATACCACTTATCCATTAGGGTCATAGAGGAAGCTGTAGCCAATCCCAGCTGACTTTGTGTGAGAGCTGTGGTACACCCTGGGCAGGTCACCAACTTATCACAGGGCTAACACAGAGACGAAGAACCATTCACACTCACATTCACACCTATGGGCCATTTAGAGTAGCCAGTTTATCTAATCTGTATGTCTTTGGACTGTGGGAGGAAATTGGAGCACCCAGAGGAAAGCCACGCAGGCACTTGGAGAACATGCAAGCTCCACACAGAAGGGCCCCAGTTGGCTGTGAGGTTGAAACCCAGGACGTTCTTGCTGTGAGGTGACGGTGTGAACCAATTCTAAACCTAACAATGTTAAAACCAAAACAATTTTTTGGCTTGGCTAGCAGTTCAGTCCTGTCAAAAATTGAATATGATAAAAAGTCCTTCAATCAGACATGCTGGGCCTTTTCCCCAAATTATATTACTTGTTATTTTAATGTTGTCATTTATTGGACAATGAACATTTTAAAATAAGACCAGAAACAAACAACACCTTGTTACAAAAAACAATAACAACAACAACAAACAAAAAAACAACTTGTTATCCTAGACTGGTTGAAACCTGGAAGCATCAGAGCATCTCCAAAATGGCACATCTTGTGGGGTGATTGGAGTATGCAGTGGTTAGTACCTACCAAAAGTGGTCCAAGGAAAGACAATTGGTGAACCAGTGAAAGGGTCAATGTCACCAAAGACTAAGTGATGCATGTAGGGAGTGAAGGCTAACCCTTCTGGTCTGATCCCACTGAAGAGCTACTGGAGCACAAATTGCTGAAAAAGTTAATGCTGCCTCTGAGAGAAAGGTGTCAGAACACACAGTGCATGTCAGCTTGCTGTGTATGGGCTGTGTGAGCCGCAGACCAGTCAGAGTGCCCATGCTCACTCCATCCACCATCAAAAGCACCTACAATGGGCACACAATTATTCGAACTGGATCTTGAATCAGTGGAAGATCACCTAGTCTGATGAGTCCTGTTTTCTTTTCCATGAATTGAACAGCTAGGGGTTTGTGTAGGGGCAGCACGGTGGTGTAGTGGTTAGCACTGTCACCTCACAGCAAGAAGGTCCTGGGTTCAAGCCCAGCGGCCGACAAGGGCCTTTCTGTGTGGAGTTTGCATGCTCTCCCCGTGTCTGTATGGGTTTCCCCCACAGTCCAAAGACATGCAGGTTAGGCTAATTGGTGACTCTAAATTGACCGTACCGTAGGTGTGAATGTGAATGTTGTTTGTCCCTATGTGTCAGCCCTGCGATGACCTGGCGACTTGTCCAGGGTGTACCATGCCTCTCGCCCATAGTCAGCTGGGATAGGCTCCAGCTTGCCCATGACCCTGTACAGGATAAGCGGCTACAGATAATGGATGGATGGGGTTTGTGTACTTTTGCACTGTTTACCAAGGGAAGTCATGGCACCAGGATGCACTGTGGGAAGAAGACAAGCTGCTAGATGGAGTGTGATGCTCTGGGCAATGTTCTGCTGAGAAACTCTGGGTCTGGTCATTCACATGGATGTCAATTTGGCACATGCCACCTAAACATCGTTGCCGACCAGGTACACCCCTTCATGGCAACAATATTCCCTGATGGCAGTGGCCTTTTTGAGTAGAATAATGCACTCTGCTATTCTATACACATTGTTCAGGAATGGTTTGAGGTACATGACAAAAAGTTAAATGTGTTGCCTCTCCTCCAAATTCCCCATAGCTCAATCGGATGAAATATCTGTGGGATGTGCTGGGCAAACAAGTCTATGGGGGCCCCACTTCACAATTTACAGGACTTAAAGGATCTGTTGCTAACACCTTGGTGCCAGATACCACAGGGTACCTTCAGAGGTCTTGTATAGTCCATGCCTCAGTGGATCAGAGCAGTTTTATTGGCATGCAGAGGGCCGGTTCCTGGAGTATCTCAGCTCAGGACCAAAAGATCTTGATCCCCTAGGGCTACCTGCTGAACCACCATGCTGCCCTTTTTATGACAACTACCCTTATTTGCAGTGTGCTTATGTGTAAACTCACATAAAATATGTTTGCTTGTCTATAGATTTTGAACAAAAGACTGACACAGTTCACATTATCATCAAAAAGTGAGGAACAGAGAATCATTGCTACTGTGCTGAGAATCTTAAAAGCTGAGACTTGTTAATTTTTGCATTACTGGATCAGTGGACAAATAAGCTGAACTCATTTTGGTGAATAAGGCTAAAATGTGTAACTATATTTCATATAATACATGCACAATGCACGAAAAGATTTCATAATTCCAGTTCAACAAGAAAATAACAAAAAAAGCAACAAGAATACCTGCCTTTGAAATACACAGAAAGTGAATGCTAAGGACTGATCTAGAAAATCAAAAGAAAGATATTTTAAAAAAAAAAGCTATGGAGAACTGAGATGAAAGAGAATTTAAAAATATCTTCTCTTGGACCTTATGGACCAGGTAACCTGTTTACATCACTACTGTGAAATAAAGCAGTCTTCTAGGAATAAGGATTTGTGGATTGACCTTGAGCCAAGATCAAAACGTACAAGATTAGCAAAATAGTACTTATGTATTTAAGTAGGTAAGAAGCATTACAGTATGTGCAGTATGAAGAAGAATAAAAATTAGAAATGGCAACAGCATGTAACAAGAAATTATTCTCGTGTCCTGAGAAATTATTGTATTGTATCTTCCTCAGGAATGCAATTTAAAACAAAACACTGCATGCATTATTTATAATAATGGTAATATTTTTTATTATTTTCATAAAAATTGTTTTAATATACATTCACCAGCCACTTTATTAGGTAAAGTGGTGCTTGAAAGTTTGTGAACCCTTTCAAATTTTTCTATATTTCTGCATAAATATGACCTAAAACATCATCAGATTTTCACACAAGTCCTAAAAGTAGATAAAGAGAACCCAGTTAAACAAATGAGACAAAAATTATTATACTTGGTCATTTATTTATTGAGGAAAATGATCCAATATTACATATCTGTGAGTGGCAAAAGTTTTAAACCTTTGCTTTCAGTATCTGGTGTGACCCCCCTTGTGCAGCAATAACTGCAACTAAACATTTCCTGCAACTGTTGATCAGTCCTGCACACCAGCCTGGAGGAATTTTAGCCCATTCCTCCTATATTGCTAATCTTGTACGTTTTGATCTTGGCTCAAGGTCAATCCACAGTAGAGGTCTGCGCGGGTCGGATTTTTCAGTCCCGCTCCCGCCTGCGCCCGCATTGTGCAGTCCCACTCCCACCCGCGCCCGCAAAGAATTATGATTTTCAGTCCCGCTCCCGCCCGCGCCCACAAAGAATTATGATTTTCAGTCCCGCTCCCGCCTGCAAATCCCGCATGATGCAGATGTTCGCGTTATTTCTCAGGAAAGTTCTTGTCTTGACACAGCGTGATGGTGCCCCGCCCCCTACTTTGAGTGAATTTGAGCATAAATATCTACAGCTCATGTTCACCATTATTTAACTTGTTTCTGAATTCAGCATGTAGTGTCTCTAATAATAATTAGTGCTGCGAATCACACATTTTTGTCACATGAGAAACCATTGTAATTCTCTGATCAGCATAAAGAAGTGAAAGGGCTTGCTTTGTACCAATGTTGTTGTTATTGTTGTTGTTATTTTTTTTATTGCAAAGCAGAGCTAGCAAGAGAACCATGATTGAAGTGATTTACTGCTTGCGTTAGTCTACAACTCTAATCAGAGAGACAGGTTACACAGTGACGGTAGGCTTGACTCAATGCTATCCCAGAAATCCTTCCTGTATTATGCAAATTTGGCCGCCTCTGATTTCTCCCCTCCTAGAACTGCCACCTTATTGTGGTGGAGGGGTTTGTGTGCTTGAATGATCCTAGGAGCTATGTTGTCGGGGACATTATGCCCCTGTCAGGGTTTCCCAAGGCAGACAGGTCCTAGGTGACAGGCCAGACCAAGAGCAGTTCACCAAAACCCCTATGGAGAAAAAATCAAGGACCGTGACGTCGCCCGGTATGATGCAGCCGGGGCCCCACCCTGGAGCCAGGCCCGGGGTTGGGGCTCGTATGCGAGCGCTTGGTGGCCGGGCCTTTGCCCATGGGGCCCGGCCAGGCTCAGCCCGAATCGGTGACGTGGGCCCGACCTCCTGTGGGTTCACCACCCACAGAGGTAGCAGTAGGGGATCGGTGCAGTGTGGATTGGGTGGCAGTCGAAGGCAGGGGCCTCGACGACCTGATCCCCGGACACAGCGGCTGGCTGTTGGGACATGGAATGTCACTTCACTGGGGGGGAAAGAGCCTGAGCTTGTGCGGGAGGTTGAGAGGTACCGGCTAGAGATAGTCGGGCTCACCTCCACGCACAGCTTGGGCTCTGGAACCCAGCTCCTCTAGAGGGGCTGGACTCTCCACTTCTCTGGAGTTGCCCATGGTGAGCGGCGGCGGGCTGGTGTGGGCTTGCTTATAGCTCCCCAGCTCAGCCGCCATGTGTTGGAGTTTACCCCAGTGAACGAGAGGGTCGCCTTTCTGCGCCTTTGGATTGGGGAGAGGGCTCTTGCTGTTGTTTGTGCCTACGGGCCAAATAGCAGTATAGAGTATCCAGCCTTCTTGGAGTCCCTGGGAGAGGTACTGAGGGGTGCTCAGACTGGGGACTCCATTGTGCTACTGGGGGACTTCAATGCTCATGTGGGCGACGACAGTGACACCTGGAGGGGCGTAGTTGGGAGGAACGGCCTCCCCGATCTGAACCCGAGTGGTGTTTTGTTATTGGACTTCTGTGCTAGTCATGGTTTGTCCATAACGAACACCATGTTCGAGCATAGAGGTGTCCATAAGTGTACGTGGCACCAGGACACCTTAGGTCGGAGGTCAATGATAGACTTTGTAGTCGTTTCATCTGATCTCCGGCCCTATGTCTTGGACACTCGGGTGAAGAGAGGGGCTGAGCTGTCAACTGATCACCACCTAGTGGTGAGTTGGATCCGCTGGCGGAGGAGGAAGCTGGACAGACCTGGCAGGCCCAAACGTATGGTGAGGGTCTGCTGGGAACGTCTGGCCGAGCACTCTGTTGGGGAGGTCTTTAACTCCCACCTCCGGGAGAGCTTTTCCCAGCTTCCGAGGGAGGCGGGGGACATTGAGTCTGAGTGGACCATGTTCTCTACCTCCATTGTGGACGCAGCTGTTCGGAGCTGTGGCCGCAAGGTCTCCGGTGCCTGTCGTGGTGGCAATCCCGGTGGTGGACACCGGAAGTAAGGGATGCCATCAAGCTGAAGAAGGAGTCCTATCGGGCCATGTTGACCTCCGGGACTCCTGAGGCAGCTGACGGGTATCGGCAGGCCAGGCGTGCTGCAGCTCGGGCAGTTGCGGAGGCAAAAACTTGGAACTGGGAGGAGTTCGGGGAGGCCATGGAGAAGGACTATCGGTCAGCCTCAAAGAAATTCTGGCAAACCGTCCGGCAGCTCAGGAGGGGGAAGCAGTACTCTGCCAATACTGTTTACAGTGCGGGTGGGGAGCTGTTGACCTCGACTGGGGACATTGTTGGGTGGTGGAAGGAATACTTTGAGGATCTCCTCAATCCCACCATCATGTCTTCCACTGAGGAGACTGAGGCTGATGACTCAGAGGTGGACTCGTCCATTACCCAAGCCGAAGTCACTGAGGTGGTTTGCAAGCTCCTCGGTGGCAAGGCACCGGGGGTGGATGAGATCCGCCCTGAGTATCTCAAGTCTCTGGATGTTGTGGGGCTGTCTTGGTTGATACGCCTCTGCAACATCGCGTGGCGGTCGGGGACAGTGCCTCTGGAGTGGCAGACTGGGGTGGTGGTCCCTCTTTTTAAGAAAGGGGACCGGAGCGTGTGCTCCAATTATAGGGGAATCACACTTCTCAGCCTCCCAGGGAAGGTTTACTCCAGGGTACTGGAGAGGAGAATTCGACCAATAGTCGAACCTCGGATCCAGGAGGAACAATGCGGTTTTCGTCCTGGTCGTGGAACACTGGACCAGCTCTATACCCTTCATAGGGTGCTCGAGGGTTCATGGGAGTTTGCCCAACCAGTCCACATGTGCTTTGTAGATCTGGAGAAGGCATTCGACATTATTATTATAGGGTGCTTCAGGAGTATGGGGTTCGGGGCTCTTTGCTAAGGGCTGTCCGGTCCCTGTACGAACGGAGCAGGAGTCTGGTTCGCATTGCCGGCAGTAAGTCAGACCTGTTCCCTGTGCATGTTGGACTCCGGCAGGGCTGCCCTTTGTCATCGGTTCTGTTCATAATTTTTATGGACAGAATTTCTAGGCGCAGCCAGGGGCCGGAAGGAATCCTGTTTGGGAACTACAGGATTTCATCTCTGCTTTTTGCGGATGATGTTGTCCTGTTGGCTTCTTCAAACCAGGAACTTCACCATGCACTGGGGCGGTTTGCAGTCGAGTGTGAAGTGGCTGGGATGAGAATCAGCACCTCCAAGTCCAAGGCCATGGTTCTCGACTGGAAAAGGGTGGCTTGCCCTCTCCAGGTTGGTGCAGAAGTCCTGCCTCAAGTGGAGGAGTTTAAGTATCTCGGGATCTTGTTCACGAGTGAGGGAAGGATGGAGCGTGAGATCGACAGGCGGATCGGTGCAGCCTCCGCAGTGATGTGGTCTCTTTACCAGTCCATTGTGGTGAAGAAGGAGCTGAGCCAAAAGGCGAAGCTCTCAATTTACCGGTCGATCTACATTCCGACTCTCACCTATGGTCATGAGCTTTGGGTAATGACCGAAGGAACAAGATCGCGGATACAAGCGGCCGAAATGAGTTTCCTTTGCAGGGTGGCTGGGCGCTCCCTTAGAGATAGGGTGAGAAGCACAGTCACTCGGGAGGAGCTCGGAGTAGAGCCACTGCTCCTCCACATCGAGAGGAATCAGCTGAGGTGGCTCGGGCATCTTTTTTGGATGCCTCCTGGATGCCTCCCTGGGGAGGTGTTCCAGGCATGTCCCCCTGGGAGGAGGCCCCGGGGAAGACCCAGGACACGCTGGAGGGACTATGTCTCTCGGCTGGCCTGGGAACGCCTCAGTGTTCTTCCCGAGGAGCTGGCCAAGGTGTCTGGGGAAAGGGAAGTTTGGGCTTCCATGCTTAGACTGCTGCCTCCGCGACCCGGTCCCGGATAAGCGGAAGAAGACGAGACGAGACGAGACGAGACGAGGAAGGATATCTGGGATAGCATTGAGTCAAGCCTACCGTCACTGTGTAACCTGTCTCTCTGATTAGAGTTGTAGACTAACTCAAGCAGTAAATCACTTCACTCAGGGTTCTCTTGCTAGCTGGGTGTGAACGGCGAGTCATTAGAGTGATCAAAGGATTGCCCGTTAGGGTGATCAATGGCAAATTTAAAATGCCATTTCTCACTCAATCTGGCAATCTGATTCTCTCTGTAAATTTAGGCATCTTAAAATGTTTTTATTAATGCCAAATAAAATATCCAGCACAAATTATATATGATAGACATAAATTAATAATTTATATATTTTATTTCAAACACGTTTTTAGTTAGCGGGACTGCAGCTTATCACCTCTCCCGCCCGCGCCGCATATGTGCACTCCCGTCCGCGCTTCATATGTGCACTCCCGTCTGTGCCGCATATGTGCACTCCCGCCCGCGCCTGCATATGTGCACTTCCGGTCCCGCCCGCGCCTGCAATGAGCTTTCAAAATTTGTCCCGCACCGCACTGCTTTGTGGCGGGTCCCGCGAGTCCCGCAGGACTCCCGCGGGAGTGCAGGGCTCTACCGTACAGAACAGCTTCAACTCTGGGATGTTGGTCAGTTTCCTCACATGAACTGCTCACTACCGGTCCTTCCACAACATTTCGATTGGATTAAGGTCAGGACTTTGACTTGGCCATTCCAAACATTAACTTTATTCTTCTTTAACCATTCTTTGGTAGAATGACTTGTGTGCTTAGGGTCTTGCTGCATGACACACCTTCTCTTGAGATTCAGTTCATGGACAGATGTCCTGACATTTTCCTTTAGAATTCGCTGGTATAATTCAGAATTCATTGTTCCATCAATGATGGCAAGCCGTCCTGGCCCAGATGCAGCAAAACAGGCCCAAACCATGATACTACCACCACCATGTTTCACAGATGGGATAAAGTTCTTATGCTGGAATGCAGTGTGGAATGCAGCCTGATGAGCATCAACAACGCTTCTTCTGAGGTCCTCAGAAATCTCCTTTGTTCATGCCATGATACACTTCCACAAACATGTGTTGTGAAGATCAGACTTTGATAGATCCCCATTCTTTAAATAAAACAGGGTGCCCACTCACACCTGATTGTCATCCCATTGACTTAAAACACCTGACTCTAATTTCACCTTCAAATTAATTGCTAATCCTGGAGGTTCACATACTTTTGCCACTCACAGTTATGTAATATTGGATCATTTTCCTCAATAAATAAATGACCAAGTATAATATTTTTGTCTCATTTGTTTAACTGGGTTCTCTTTATTTGTTTTTCAGACTTGTGTGAAAATCTGATGATGTTTTAGGTCATATTTATGCAGAAATATAGAAAATTCTAAAGGATTCACAAGCTTTCAAGCACCACTGTATACCCATCCACCTGCTGTTTGATGCAGTTCTCTAATCAGCTGATCCCTTCACAGCAGTACAATGCATAAAAGCATACAGATACAAATCAAGAGCTTCAGTTAATATTCATAATGTTCAAACATCAGAATAGGAAAAATTGTGATCTCAAAGTGTGACTTTCTTTTACAGTGGCATGGGTGTTGGTTTGAGCCAGATGGACTGGTCTGAGTATTTCAGAAACTGCTGATCTCCTGGGGTTTTCACACACAACAGTCTCTAGAGTTTACACAGAATGGTGCAAAAAACAACAACAAAAAAAAAAACATTGAATGAGTGGGCAACAGTTCTGTGGGTGGAAACAAATGCCTTGTTGATAAGAGAGGTCAGAGGGAAATGGCCAGATTCATTGTTCGAACTGCCAGGAAGGATATAGTAACTCATATAATCACTCTTTACAACCATAGTGAGCAGAAAAGCATCTCAGCATACAACAGCAGAACAGCACATTGGGTTCTACTCCTGCAACCAAGAACAGGAATCTTAGAATCAAAAATAAGTCCCTATTAAAGTGGCCAGTGAGTGTATAAGGCTGACATATATAATTGTGTGTTTGTGTGTGAATGATCTGCTACAGGAGGCTGTACATAAATAATTAGGTCACTGACCCAGAAGTCATTAGCATCAGATTACTTCAAATAACTGCTATCACATCCTGAGAGCAGTCTCTGTTAATACTAATACTTGATTGTCATAAAATAATGCAAAGCAAAAGAAGTGACAGAGTATTTCCAAAAAGTCCCAAATACTGTACATGAAATTTGACAACACAACAAACCACCGTCGTGCAAAAATGATGTCTCATATACTCACAGTTTGAGCTTTATGTAATACCTATTGACAGTACATCATACATATTAATTACCATTAATTTTTAATCATTATCTGTTTTAATTAGTTGACAATTCATTTACATAATTTACATGGAGGATAATATTGCTCATTTTGTATTCAGGAAGGGTCAAAATCTTGGCATGTCATCAGAGAATTACTGTACATTGAGGTAGATGTGCATGTATGTGCTGTGATGCCACCTATTAAATAAGTGAAGCTCTTTTTATAATACACCAAACGTGTGACACAGTAATCATCAAATTTTAATATTTTCATGGATGAACAAACGGACTGTTGAGCAGATGCCTGCTGAATATGCATCATATCTGTTCCCAACAGCAATTAATTAGAAAGCTTGTACATTTCAAAATTGTTTCAACCTTCAAAGAACAGAATGAACAGTGTAGTGCTCTAGGATGTGGGCAAGTATAGTCATTTAATCAGTGATGAATTTTTTTTGAAAAACTGATACAGTTTTGTTAAGTTTCTCAAGAAATCTTTACTGCTGAAAGTAAAAAAGGACTGAATGCACAACATATAGAGTTCAAGAGAGAAAGCACAACTTTATTCATCACACACTTGTGAAATTTCCTCTCTGCATTTAACCCATCTGAAGCAGTGAACACACACATGCGCAATGAGCACACACACATACCCAGAGCAGTGGGCAGCCATGCTAACAGCACCCAGGGAGCAGTTGGGAGTTAGGTGCCTCGCTTAAGGGCACCTCAGCCCAAGGCCGTCCCATATTAACCTAACGTCTTTAAACTGTGGGGGAAACCAGAGCACCCAGAGGAAACCCACGCCAACATGGGGAGAACATGCAAACTCCACACAGAAAGGCCCTCGCCGGCCACTGGGTTTGAACCCAGAACCTTCTTGCTGTGAGGCGACCATGCTAACCACAACACCACCATGCCACCAGTATACTCATACCATGTATAACTAATAGTGAAATAACAAAAATTATGATACATACAGGACACTTTTTCCATGGAATAAAAAATGTGTTCTGTTCCCTTCTAGTGGGTTCCATTCATTTGGTTTGATAGCATGCAATATTATTAGCATATCGCTTATCCTACGTGCATTACATCACTCTACCAAATGGAGAACAAGCATTGAATATGGTTTACGATATTGCCCGGTTGTCAAGACAACGTGATGTCACATGTCAGAGCTGATGCGAACATTCAATGAGAAAGTTTTCTGCTGTAGATGCGCAGAAGCATTTCTTTGTTTGCCGGTAGCACCCACAATAAACTGTCGCAGTGAATTGAAAATGCCATAAGATATGTATTACATGTAAAACTAGTACTAGTGAGTGACTGTGACAATTTGTAAACAAACATGGCTGCCAGGTTTGCTTCGTTAAATCTCATCTCATCTCATCTCATCTCATCTCATCTCATCTCATTATCTCTAGCCGCTTTATCCTGTTCTACAGGGTCGCAGGCAAGCTGGAGCCTATCCCAGCTGACTACGGGCAAAAGGCGGGGTACACCCTGGACAAGTCGCCAGGTCATCACAGGGCTGACACATAGACACAGACAACCATTTACACTCACATTCACACCTACGGTCAATTTAGAGTCACCAGTTAACCTAACCTGCATGTCTTTGGACTGTGGGGGAAACCGGAGCACCCGGAGGAAACCCACGCGGACACGGGGAGAACATGCAAACTCCGCACAGAAAGGCCCTCGCTGGCCACAGGGCTCGAACCCGGACCTTCTTGCTGTGAGGCGACAGCGCTAACCACTACACGACCGTGCCGCCCCTGCTTCGTTAAATACAGAAGATTTTGAGAGAATTTTGAAAAAGAAAGATGCGTTGAACACCCGAAAGGTATCTCTAATTGTTCCATTGAATGTGTATGTATTATAATAATAATAATATTGGCTGGCTTTTTTTTTCCGTGGTATATCAGATATATTCCATTCAGCTTGCATGAAATGGAACTCATCTTTGACTCATTCAATATCATGCTAGCTGAATGGAATATATCTGATATACCACTCAGTACCAGACAATATTATTTAATTATCACCGTGTTAGTAGCATAGCAAAAGAATTCATAGAAGTTCAAACTGATTATTTTAAAATACAATCAACAGCCACTTTAATAGGAATACCTCTACCCCAGCTCATTCACACAATTATCCAATTAACCAACTGGACATATGATGATTGGAAAAACACCAGCTAGTCTTTTTCCAACTTCAGCTGTCCAGTTTCAGTAAACCTGTGCCTACTGTAGGCTCAGATTATTGTTCTTGGCTGACAGGAGTGAAACCTGATGTAGTCTTCTGCTGTTGTAGCCCGTCCACCTCAAGGTTTGGCATGAAAAGCATTCTGAGATGGTTTTCTGCCCACCATGGTTGTAAAGAGTGTTTATTTGAGTAACTGTAGCCATCCTTTCAGCACAAACCATTCAGGTTTTTCTGGATGTGAATATTAACTGAAACTCAACTTGTATCGGAATGATTTTAGGACTGATTGGATGAGCATGCATGTGTATAGGAGTTCCTTTTAATGTAGCCATGAGCTACATTAAAAATTCAAATGAGGGTTTCTTCAAACTTCTAAAGAACTAACTCTTGAAGAATACATAGCAAATCTATGAGTTTTAGACAAATTATGAGATATAATAAACAATCCTATAGTGATCCTCTGAGTGGCAAAGACTACTGATGTTTATAGGTCTGTGGGTATATCAACACAATAATTCAGGCTATTGCTTTATGAATAAATAGTGCTCTGGCTGCCATTGCTGAATGAATACAAACAAGTATTTGTGCAAAATTCAAAACCATATCCCACACATCCCAGCACATAAAGACAAGGAGATGGATCTTGACTGAGAGGTGTCAAGAAAACGATTAGATATGATCATCATTTAAATGGAAAGTAATTTAATAGAATGTACTAGATGACATTGTTTTTGACATTCAAAAGTCATAGTTATTGCTGTACTAGCCTGCCATTGGCACCAATTTCTTCTTTAAAAAGGGCAATACAGTACATGTTGCTTATTTATAACTCAGGGTCAAGACACAATCCCACAACAAGCACAAGTAATAGCACAGCACTGCACTGTACTCTCAAACTGAATAATGCAACACTTATGACATCCCAATGAACATCTGAACCTCTAATGATTATAAAAATCCTCTTAATGTAATCTCTGAATGAAAGGCTTTTTCATTACATGGCTGCACTCACAGCTAAGAGCACAGCAATATCCCCAGCAATGAATTAACTCAGTGTTCATTCGTGTCCAGCTGGACATAAATAGTACGGCTTTTCAGTTCAAACTCCATGAGTTTGCTGTACATATGCTGTTCAGAGTTGTAATCCATCTTCAGTTGATCTGCACCTCAGTGGGAATGGATGGCAGTGGAAATCACATGAGAAAGCAGACTGATCCTCTTTGAGCTGCACCCCTCATGTGACACACAAGCAGATAAGATGAATGCCTGTTAGAGGTTATGTACAATGACTGACTTCAGTCCCCACAGTCTGGAGGAATATTCAGTTAACAACATGAATTTTTTTAGATGTGTCTCTTTCCAGCTGGCAAAATATATATTAAAAAAATCTACAGTAAAATTTGATTGACTAACTGGCTTTTTGCAAGCTAAAGACTCATCTGGAGACCAATGCAAACTGAAAAACTGACAGAATACTTCAATTTACACACATTTTAGAGAGAATATTATGTTAGCCATTACTGACCAGACTGGACTATTAAAGACTTGAAATATCAGAGCCCTTCAGAATTACAAACTAATATGAAAATTCCATTAAAAATTTATATATATAAGTATAAATAAAGCATACAGTAAGTGATATTTTAAGTTCAAACATACATGACCATTCATATAAGATCCATTCAGGTTCTTCGCAGCATCTAATGAAAGAAAAAAAAGGGTTGCCAGGTGTCAGCAAAGTGTCTGTCCCAACTACAGTGCCTTCCATGATTATTGGCATCCCTTGTAAAAAGGGATTGGAAAAAATCAGCTGAAGAGGAGAGAGCACAAGAGAGGGCCTAGGACCCTGGATGATCTGGAGAGATTGTGTAAAGAAGAATGGTCTCATATGTCCTGCTCTGTATCTCCAACCTTATAAAATGTTACAGGAGAGACTCAGTGCTGTTTTACTGGCAAAGGGAGGGTGTATAGACTATTAAATGCAGGGGTACCAATAATAGTGGCACATGTGTTTTTGTTGAAAAAAATTATTTCTTGATGAGGGATTTTTTTTCCCTCTGAATTGCTGGGTTTCAGTCATGTGACTTTTCTTAGCAGTTTTACCAGAAATGAAATAGCTGGTGGTCTAAATGGCTGCCGTAGTGCAAACAACTAGCGATAACTTATCAGAGTATGCTCGTAATCTAGAAGCCACTGCTGGCTTTAGATATATTCAGAAGATTGCTGTGTGCAATGGAACAGACCACTACAGTCTAGGAAAGAAGGATTTGTCATACGATCTCAAAAACTACCCTTCAGTCAAGTTCCCCGACATCTCGAACTATCTAGTGTTGCAGACATCCTTCTACACCGCAAAACAGATGAAAGCGTGGAAGAGTATGGAGGCTTACAACTTTTTTGTATGTGGCTGGGTAAAGGACCTCGGTATCAAGTTGCTGCCGAATGAATCCTGTATTGTTTTTGCCTGTGTAAGTATGCTTGGTTTTTTTTAAAGCTTTTCGTACGCGTCTTTACAATGAAGTGCTGCAAGTTGAAGTGGAAACAAACAACAGTTCGCTTGATTCTCACTTGTGTTGGCTCTTATCTCTCAAGTAAATCATTCACAAAG
Source organism: Neoarius graeffei (assembly GCF_027579695.1). Lineage (NCBI taxonomy): Eukaryota > Metazoa > Chordata > Actinopteri > Siluriformes > Ariidae > Neoarius > Neoarius graeffei. The sequence continues at coordinate 65,393,321 of NC_083583.1, forward strand.
ATCATCAGAAACCCCTTTAAGGACCTGGATCTTAGTTAAACAAGACAGAGAAATGGTCATGGCGCATTGTAACTGTATAGCTGGGTAAGAATTTTGTCACGATCTTCATGCATATGGACTTTGTGAGGAGTGAGGCGTAAACAAAGAAACAGCTGGGGACTTTAGCACTTCATGACTAAAAAAAGTACCGTAAAATAGCACATAGCAAGAAAAGTACTTGGAAAACACTAAGGACATAGCTGAGAGGGATATACAAAGTATTTAGTCAGCCACCAATTGTGCAAGTTCTCCCACTTAAAAAGATGAGAGAGGCCTGTAATTTTCATCATAGGTACACTTCAACTATGAGAGACAGAATGGGGGGAAAGAATCCAGGAAATCACATTGTAGGATTTTTAATGAATTAATTGGTAATAAATTCCTCGGTAAAATAAGTATTTGGTCACCTACAAACAAGCAAGATTTCTGCCTCTCACAGACCTGTAACTTCTTCTTTAAGAGGCTCCTCTGTCCTCCACTCGTTACCTGTATTAATGGCACCTGTTTGAACTCGTTATCAGTATAAAAGACACCTGTCCACAACCTCAAATAGTCACACTCCAAACTCCACTATGGCCAAGACCAAAGAGCTGTCAAAGGACACCAGAAACAAAATTGTAGACCTGCACCAGGCTGGGAAGACTGAATCTGCAATAGGTAAACAGCTTGAAGAAATCAACTGTGTGAGCAATTATTAGAAAATGGAAGACATACAAGACCACTGATAATCTCCCTCGATCTGGGGCTCCACGCAAGATCTCACCCTGTGGGGTCAAAATGATCACAAGAACGGTGAGCAAAAATCCCAGAACCACACAGGGGGACCTAGTGAATGACCTGCAGAGAGCTGGGACCAAAGTAACAAAGGCTACCATCAGAAACACACTACGCCACCAGGGACTCAAATCCTGCAGTGCCAGACGTGTCCCCCTGCTTAAGCCAGTACATGTCCAGGCCTGTCTGAAGTTTGCTAGAGAGCATTTGGATGATCCAGAAGAGGACTGGGAGAATGTCATATGGTCAGATGAAACCAAAATAGAACTTTTTGGTAAAAACTCAACTTGTCGTGTTTGGAGGAGAAAGAATGCTGAGTTGCATCCAAAGAACACCATACCTACTGTGAAGCATGGGGGTGGAAACATCATGCTTTGGGGCTGTTTTTCTGCAAAGGGACCAGGACAACTGATCTGTGTAAAGGAAAGAATGAATGGGGCCATGTATCATGAGATTTTGAGTGAAAACCTCCTTCCATCAGCAAGGGCATTGAAGATGAAACTTGGCTGGGTCTTTCAGCATGACAATGATCCCAAACACACCGCCCGGGCAACGAAGGAGTGGCTTCGTAAGAAGCATTTCAAGGTCCTGAAGTGGCCTAGCCAGTCTCCAGATCTCAACCCCATAGAAAATCTTTGGAGGGAGTTGAAAGTCCGTGTTGCCCAGCGACAGCCCCAAAACATCACTGCTCTAGAGGAGATCTGCATGGAGGAATGGGCCAAAATACCAGCAACAGTGTGTGAAAACCTTGTGAAGACTTACAGAAAACGTTTGACCTCTGTCATTGCCAACAAAGGGTATATAACAAAGTATTGAGATGAACTTTTGTTATTGACCAAATACTTATTTTCCACCATAATTTGCAAATAAATTCTTTAAAAATCAGACAATGTGATTTTCTGGATTTTTTTCTCATTTTGTCTCTCATAGTTGAGGTATACCTATGATGAAAATTACAGGCCTCTCTCATCTTTTTAAGTGGGAGAACTTGCACAATTGGTGACTGACTAAATATTTTTTGCCCCACTGTACTATAGTATAGTGGGCCTATTTGGGGGGAAGTCCAGGGCCGTTTTTTGGTCCCAGTCCGTCCCTGCGTAGGTGTGAATGTGAGTGTGAATGGTTGTCTGCGTCTATGTGTCAGCCCTGTGATGACCTGGCGACTTGTCCAGGGTGTACCCCGCCTTTCGCCCGTAGTCAGCTGGGATAGGCTCCAGCTTGCCTGCGACCCTGTAGAACAGGATAAAGCGGCTAGAGATAATGAAATGAGATGAGATGAGATTTTTTAGGGGAGACATGGCAGCACACTGTGAGATGAATCATTGCCACCTCACAGCTCCAGGGTCACTGGTTCCATCCTGGACTTGGGTTATTGTCATTCTGGTGTTTCTGTTCATATTCTCCTCATGTCTGCTTGGGTTTCTTCTGGGTTCTCCAGTTTCCTCCCAGGCAACTGAACCAGCTCCAGGGTCATGGGTGCCCAAGACTCACTCATGCACATCGGGAACGAAGACTACCTAGTCTGGTTTGATCCCACAAAAGAGCTACTGTAGCACAAATTGCTGAAAAAGTTAACGCTGCCTATGACAGAAAGGTGTCAGAGCACACAGTCCATGTCAGCATGCTGTGGATGGGGTTTGTCTGTGAAGATTCTCAGTCATCCAGGTCATGGTAAACTGTGGGTGGTAAAAGAGAGCAACTGGACTTGCTTGAAGATTCTTGAAGACGTTTCACCTCTCATCCGAATGGCTTCTTCAGTTCTGTCTGACTGGTAGGGAGCATCAGGTATTTATCCTCTCATGGATGAAAAGCTCATCTAAGGTGTCATTGAGTCATCCTGTTGGTGTGGGTCACTGGGGGCTGGTTGTGAACGGCCTCGAGAGTCGTTAGGATGATCAATGGATTGCCCGTTAGGGTGATCAATGGAATGCTGATTCTCTCTGTCCTCCTGTGAGTCACTGAAAACAGCTGGGTTTTGGTGTGCATTCAGCTTTTCATCCAAGAGAGGATAAATACCTGATGCTCCCTACCAGTCAGACAGAACTGAAGAAGCCTTTCGGATGAGAGGTGAAATGTCTTCAAGAATCTTCAAGCAAGTCCAGTTGCTCTCTTTTACCACCCACAGTTTACCATAACCTGGATGACTGAGAATCTTCACAGACATGTTTCCACGCACTTTGGGATGAGAACCCTTTGACTGGTGCGGGAGTATGAGAGGACTTCCAGAAAACTGGCAGACTACAGAAACCACCTGCGTTTCAACCTGAGATGCCAACAATCCAACATTATCCCCACTAGCCTACGCCTGTTTTCAACGGTCAAAGGACACAGAGCTGAAATAATCCTCCAGAAAGCCCAGAAGCAGCTTCTCAACGAGAGAGTGAGACAAGTACATTTCACCATCGATGCTCTCCAGAACAAGACTGAACTGATGTTTGAAGAATTGACAGTACTTCTTCCCAGTAAAGTTTTGGAATGAGTCTCTGAGTTCGCTGAGAAGGCACAGATTTCACAACATACCAAAGGCAAGGAACGACAGATGCGCAAATTTCAAACTTTGCTGTCTAAAACCACCTCCTCCAGCAAGACAGAAGTGCTGACTTGGAGGAAGAAATCTGACCAGACTACACAACTGAACATAGAAGAGATATGGGTGAAGAACTTATCCAACAGTGTACTCACCCAACCAGAGAAAGATGTTCTATCCAAGGGACTTAACTTTGCAGTTTCACCAGAGCGGATACCAGTGGTAGACCTCATCACAGCCACAGAGTCAGCCATCAGGAACAACAATCTGACCAACACAGAGGCAGAACAAGTTAGACTGAAGATATCAGCTGCTCTGTCCAGTGCGAAAGCACCCCCCTCCAACCTCACCATCCAAGAAAGGAGGGCTCTTACATTGCTTCAAAGAGACTGGAACATCACCATCCTTCCTGCTGACAAAGGGAGATGCACAGTGTTGCTAAACACAGCGGACTACCACTCCAGGATGACCAGTCTCCTCAGTGACACTGCCACCTATGAAACCTTGAGGCGGGACCCCACAAGTTATTACAAAAAGAAAGTTGTTAGCTGCCTGCAACAACTAGAAAAGGACCAAGCCATCAACCGATCTCTGTACTACAGATTGTACCCTGGGGAAGCCGTTCATCTCATATACGGACTCCCCAAGATTCACAAGGAAGGAGCTCCACTCAGACCTATCATCAGCAGTATAAACTCTGTTACTTACAACATTGCCAAACACCTAGCCACCATCCTGGCTCCTCTCGTTGGGAATACGCCACATCACGTCAAAAACTCCCAAGATTTTGCTACTAAAGTTGCAGACCTCAAACTAGACACAGATGAAACCATGGTTTCCTACGACATCACTTCTCTGTTCACCTGCATTCCCACCACAGAATCTGTTAGAAAATGACTCCTTCGAGACAGCACCTTACTGGATAGAACGAACCTCGCCACTGACCAGATTTGCACCCTGCTTGACCTCTGCCTGACTAACACTTATTTCCAGTTTAATGAAAGTTTCTACAGACAGAAGCATGGATGCACCATGGGCTCACCGGTATCCCCTATTGTGGCCAATCTTTACATGGAGGAGGTGGAACATAAAGCTTTGACCACTTTTTCAGGAGTTGCTCCCAGCCACTGGTTCGTGGATGACACCTGGGTTAAAATCAAAACCCATGAGGTGGAAGCCTTCTCTAAGCACATCAATGCAGTGGATATTAACATCAACTTCACTCGGGAGGAAGTCAGTGGGAATAATCTAGCCTTCTTGGATTGTGATGTACACATTAGACAAGACAGAAGCCTGAGCATCGAGGTCTACCGGAAACCCACACACAGACCAGTACCTACTCTTTTTTTTTTAAAGATATTTTTTTGGGCTTTTTTCACCTTTATTGGATAGGACAGTGTAGAGACAGGAAATGAGTGGGAGAGAGAGAGACAGGGAGGGATCAGGAAATGACCTCAGGTCGGAATCGAACCCGGGTCCCCGGATTTATGGTATGGGACCTTATCCACGACACCCCCCAGTACCTACTCTTTGACTCTCACCACCCACTGGAACACAAATTGGGGGTCATTAGGACCTTGCAACACAGGGCTCAGAATATCCCTACAACAATAAAGGGAAAAGAGAAGGAGCAGAATCACATCAAGAAAGCACTTCAGAACTGCGGGTATCCCAACTGGTCTTTCCTCAAGAGCAGAAAAAGGAACAGAATGGACAAGGAGGATAACAGGAACAAACGCAAGAACATTGTCATTCCCTACATTTCTGGCCTATCTGAGAAACTCAGGAGGATCTTCTACAAACACAACATTCCGGTACATTTCAGACCCAGTAACACTCTGAAGCAGAAACTGGTCCACCCTAAGGACAGAATACCCAGACACAAACAGGACAACGTAGTGTATGCCATTCAGTGCAGTGAGGAATGCACGGACTCGTATACTGGGGAGACGAAACAACCACTTCACAGGCGCATGGTTCAACACAGGAGAGCCAGTTCCTCAGGCCAGGACTTTGCTGTCTACCTTCATCTTAACAACAAAGGACACTCATTTCGGGATTGCAACATACGCATTTTAGCCAGAGAGGATCGTTGGTATGAGCGAGGAGTTAAAGAAGCCATTTTTGTCAACCTGGAACGGCCATCACTGAACAGAGGTGGGGGTCTAAGACATCATTTATCAGCCACCTACAATGCAGTCCTTGGCACACTTCCCAGACACCACACCAAAACCCAGCTGTTTTCAGTGACTCACAGGAGGACAGAGAGAATCAGCATTCCATTGATCATCCTAACGACTCTCGAGGCCGTTCACAACCAGCCCCCAGTGACCCACACCAACAGGATGACTCAATGACACCTTAGATGAGCTTTTCATCCATGAGAGGATAAATACCTGATGCTCCCTACCAGTCAGACAGAACTGAAGAAGCCTTTCAGATGAGAGGTGAAACATCTTCAAGAATCTTCAAGCAAGTCCAGTTGCTCTCTTTTACCACCCACAGTTTGTGGATGGGGTTGCATTGCCACAGATTGGTCACAGACCCCGTGCTAATTCAGGTAGCCTGGTCTGATGAATCACATTTACTTTTACATTGTGTGTATGGTGGGTATGCATTACTTACTTGGGGAAAAGCTGGCACCAGGATCCTCTATCGGAAGGAGGCAAGTTGATGCTCTGGGCAATATTCTGCTGAAAAACCTTGTGTCTTGGCATTCATGTGTATGTAACTTTAACAAGTACCACCAACCTAAACAGTGTTGTCAGCCAAGTATACCCCCATAAAGGAGAAGTGAAGGCACATTTTTTATTATCAAAATTCTATTTATCTCATTTTATTAAATATAGGAATGCATTTTTGATAGCTATTTTGTCGCTGCTATAGCAAGTTATGATTGTTTGAAATATGCTATGTAATATATAAGTCCATATGTAAAAGCAATGGCTGTAAACGAGCTTCGTTGAGACCTGTGCGAGACATCGTAGGATGGAAGTAAAATGTACAGCGGAACTCAAAGTGACCAACATCTGCCAACATTGTCAAAAGCTGCACGTGCCCTCTTTCGAATGCTGATGTAATCAAGCTGGAAGTTTTGTTTGTTTTGATAGCAATCAAGAAAGTTTGGAAAAAGTAGGCAGTAATCATCATTTAAACTCATTTTGTGCAATATTTCATTTGGAAAACAGTTTTCAAAATGGCAGCACTGACACCTGGCTGACACTTCATGTTTCGAAGTCTCGCACAAGTCTTGTGAAGATCGCGTGGATAAGTGACGCCTGCCATGGACCAAACAAAGTAAATTCAACACGGCTAAAAACCGAATAGGCCAATAAGTTTAATATTTAATTGCAATTAGTTGCCAATACAAGTCATGATATAAGGTTACTAAAACCGAAAAACATAATTGAATAACACGTTAATTAAGAAATAAAGCAAGTTTTAAAATGACTTTAGTTCCCCTTTAATGGTGAGGACATTGTTGACCTAATCTGCATGTCTGTGGGATAAAACTGGAGCACCTGAAAGAAACCCACACAAATTCAACACAGCCAGCCATAAGGTTTGAACCCAGAACCTTCTTGCTGTGAAGCAATAGTGCTAACCGTGTTTCTATGCTTCAGCTGTGTTAATGTTTGATAATGCCAAATGAGTAAATGAATCATTTACCCTCCTTCAGTTTCTGATTCACTGAAGAAAGCAGATGGAAGGTACTAGCTGCCATATTTTGTTGCTCCACTAACACTCTCGGGTCTGTGACAGATGTCAGAGGCAGAGCTGTGATTAAGCTTTAATCAGGTTACACAGTGTTTTAAATCTGGGAAGCTTAGGACACCTTCAGAGTGTGAATGCCCTAATGTGAATTCATAATGTGTTTCAGGACACAAAGGTTAACATACATCGGCATTTGAATACAGTGGCCAAAGGTCAATCTTTCAGCGTCAGTAGATCAAAAGAGGTTAAGGCAAATTAAAATGTATTGTCCCGCCACCCACATACACATGCCCACAATATGGTGTCGCCAGAATTATGTCTGAGATTCACAGAATTACATTATTTTCTGGGACCTAAACTGTAAGCTAACCGTTTAAAGGCACAGTGCTCCCTCTGAGGAAACCACCATTTCTTTTCACCAGTTTGCATTAGTGTTTAAAGAGGGAACCTCTACATTTTAGGAAAACAGTTAGCCCTGTTCAGGGGAGGGTTAAAAAAAAAAGGAGCACATTGGAGGTGATATAATAATGCCATCTCTTCTGTAATCCTGGGTCTGAATAGTTGGAGGGGGTCCACCAAAACTCCTCAACAGATGATCCAGATTGGGTTTGAACATATGGCTGCAGTTTTATATTATAGACAACAGATGGCCATTTATCAGCAATATTAATAAACAACAACAAATCATTTTATGAAGCTAAAACATGGAGGTAGTGCCTATAGAAACCACTGTAGGTCAGTAGGTACTGTGCAAGGTGGGTGGGTAGGTCGGTAGATGTACTGTTCAAAGTCTTAGACACTATTTTTTTTCACACTAACTTTGTTAAAGATGTACAAATGGTGCCTCCAGGAACAATTGCTGAGGAGGTAACAAAACTGTTGCTAGACGCTTTTTCATCAGATTCTTCATAAAGTGAGAGTGAGTGTAGTGATGAAGATTACGAGGGAGACCAGGGCAGTTATGGAAACCAGGAAAATAAAAGTGACTGAGGCAGTGAATGTGACCAGAGCTGTAATGCAAAACAGGACAATGACTTTACTCAAATTAGTGATGAAGATTGGGACACACTGAACAGAACTGTCGTTGAAAAAATATGGCAGTGGGGAAATAATGTCAGTGCACTGAGTACAGCGCCAAGATGGACACTCACAAAACAGATTTGTACTATGTGCAATATAAGATTGTGCCTCAATCAACTCAAGACCTGTTTCAGATCTATATAAGAAACTGAATGATGTGAAATTATAAAAAAAAATAGCCTTAGTGAGGCTGTAGCTCATCCCAGCTACTGTTGTGAGTTTGAAATCCGATCAATCTTGTGGGAAGAGTATCGATTTTTGTGAAATTGCACCTGACCCCTCTGTAGCCTCATCCACGGTAGGTGGTGCGACTTGGTGAACAATTCTTGTTGGAATATGTCTATAGAGTCTTTTGAGTGAGTTTCAGTGAAAACATCCAAGCAGTTTACGAACAGTAATGTTTGGTGTGACAAGTCACCCAAAATTTTCAAACACCCATACAATGTTAAATATGATGGGTGGTGCCACCATCTTGACAAGTTTTATACATACCAACCTGGGGAAAATTCCATATGAGTTTGATCAAAATCTGATCACTCCTGTAGGAGGAGTAGCGATTTTTGTGAAATTGCAAGTGACACCTCTGTAGCCTCATCCATAGTAGGTGGTGCCATCTGGTGAACAACTCTTGTTGCTATATGTCTTTAGAGTCTTCTGGGTGAGTTTCAGTGAAAATGTCCCAACAGTTTACAAAAAGTAGCGTTTAATGTGACAGTCATCCAAAAATTTCAGACACCCATAAAATTGTAAAAACGACAGGTGACGCAACCATTTTGACAGCTTTTGTGCACACCCACCTGAGGAACATTGTATGTTAGTTTGATCAAAATCTGATCAATACTGTAGGAAGTAGCGTGTGGCAGCGGGGGCGTGGTCAAGCATCGGTTTGTGACCGGAGGGCAGAGTCAGGGAAGGTAAGTGGCAGAATCACTGCACCTGATGTCAGTTAACGTGTGTTTTGTGTGTCTTCCCCAGTGACTGCGCCCTATATAAGGAGAGAGAGGGCAGAGGAAGGGAGCTCTCTCCCCAACCAGATGCCTTGTGTGTGTGTGTGTGTGTGTGTGTGTGTGTGTGTGTGTGTGTGTGTGTGTGACTGGGAGAGTGGAAAATAAGGACACTGAAAAGTGGCAAATAAAAGAGTTTTGTTGAACTCAGTTCTGGCCTGCCATCCTTCTGTGCTCCACCCACCCGTCAGAATTGCTACAGTGGTGTCGAAACCCGGGATCGGAGCACAGAGAAGAACAGCCCCATGGAGTCCTCCCCCTTCGCGGACCTGGTCCACACCCTTGCCACAGCCCAGTAGAGCCAGCACCAGACGCTAATCGCCCTCCGGAAGGAGCAGGAGCAAAGGTTCGAGGCCCTGGTGCTGGCGCAGCAGGAAGATTGTCAGGCGTTCCGGCACCTCCTTGCGTCGGTGGTGTCCACCACCTCCACCGCCAAGGGGCCCTCCCCACCTCACCCTAACGAAGATGGGCCTGCACGACGACCCAGAGGCCTTCCTCACACTCTTTGAGCAGGCAGCAGAGGCCTCGGGCTGGCCGGTGGAACAGCGCGTGGCACACCTCCTCCCCCTGCTAACAGGCGAGGTGCAGCTGGCCGCGCTACAGGTCCCCGCCGACAGCCGGCTGGTCTACACGGACCTCCGCCGGGCCATCCTCCAGCACGTGGGATGCACCCCCGAACAACATCGACAGCGCTTCCACGCTCTGCGCCTGGAGGAAGTCGGCCGGCCGTTCGCGTTTGGCCAGCAACTCTGGGACACCTGCTGGCGGTGGCTGAGGGCTGACAACCGCGATGCCGAGGGAATTGTCGATCTGGTGGTACTGGAACAGTTCATCACCCGACTACCCGAAGGGACCGTGGAATGGGTCCAGTGCCATTGCCCAGCGTCGCTGGATCAGGCCATCGAGCTGGCGGAGGACCATTTGGTGGCTGTTCTGACAGCAGGACAGCAGATCTCCTCTTCTCCCCTCTCCTCTCTCTCCCCCCTCCTTCTGTGTCTCGTTCTTGCCCCATTCCCCCACCGTGGAGGCGGGGGCCGGCTCCACCCCAGCCGGCCCGCCGCACCCACAGTGCCCTCCCGTTTCCCACTTCCGTGTCTGTCTCTTCCCCCCTCAGGTGAGTGAGCCCCAGAGTACCGGTGCAGAGAGAAAGCCCGGGCCGGTTTGCTGGCGCTGTGGGGAGCCAGGGCACCTCCAGCAACAGTGCTCGGCAATGGAGGTGGGCGCGGTGGTTTGGATCCCCGATGCGCCAGGAGCCGCCCTTGATCGGGCCGGAGCGTATCGCATACCGGTGAGTGTCCGAGGGGATACATATCAGGTGTTGGTGTATTCTGGCTGTAATCAGACCTCAATCCACCAAAACCTGGTGCAAGACTAGGCATTGGGGGGAGCACAATTGGTGAAGGTGTTGTGTGTGCACGGGGATGTTCACAACTACCCTTTAGTGTCGGTCCACATTCTTTTTTGAGGGGAAAAATTTAGTGTAAAGGCGGCAGTTAATCCTCGCCTTACCCACTCGATAATTTTGGGGACTGATTGGCTGGGATTTCAGGAATTAATGAGGCATTTAGTGAAGAGTGGGTCCTGCCATAGTTCAGCAGGGGGAGGTCCCGGTGTGGCATTGGCGGGAGCAGCTGTCACAGAGCCGGCTACGTCATCTCTGCATCAGAGCGAGGAGCCACAGGCTCCTCCTCCCTCTCTCGGGGAATCCCTTGGGGATTTCCCATTAGAGCAATCGTGAGACGAGACTCTGCGGCATGCGTTTGACCAAGTGAGAGTAATCGATGGTCAAACGCTCCAGCCAAACGCCACCCCGTCCTTCCCCTATTTCTCCATTATAAGAGATAGATTATACCGAGTGACGCAGGACACTCAGACTAAGGAGCCGATTACACAGCTTTTGATTCCAAAGAGCCGCTGGGAATTCCAGGCGGCTCACTTTAATCCCATGGTTGGACACTTGGGGCAGGATAAGACACTAGCCCAAATAATGGCCCAGTTCTATTGGCCAGGGATTCGCGGTGATGTCCGTAGGTGGTGTACGGCATGCTGCGAATGCCAGTTAGTAAATCCAGTGGCTATTCCAAAACCGCCTTTGCGCCCTCTACCATTAATTGAGACCCCGTTCGAAAGAATTGGGATGGATCTCGTCCGGCCATTAGATCGGTCAACACGAGGGTATCGCTTTATTTTAGTTCTGGTGGACTATGCAACGCGATACCCGGAAGCAGTGCCTCTCCGCAATATCTCAGCACGCAGTATTGCGGAGGCGCTCTTCCGTGTCATCTCCCAAGTCGGAATCCCCAAAGAGATTCTGACTGATCAAGGCACCTCGTTTATGTCACGCACACTGAGCGAACTGTATGGGTTATTGGGAATTAAACTGATCCGCACCAGCATTTATCACCCACAAACGGACGGTTTAGTCGAACGGTTCAATCGCACCCTCAAGAATATAATTAAAAAATTTGTTCGCGAGGACACACGCAATTGGGATAAATGGCTCAAACCCCTGTTATTTGCAGTGTGAGAGGTCCCACAAGCCTCCACGGGATTCTCCCCATTCGAATTATTATATGGGCGTAAGCTGCGCGGCATCCTAGATGTACTGCGAGAAAATTGGGAGGACGGACCTTCCCCCAGCAAAAATGAACTTCAATACATTATTGACCTGCACACAAAACTCCACACACTCACACACACAACCCAGGAGAATTTGCGGCAGGCCCAAGAACGGCAAACCCGCCTGTACGACAGGGGTATGCGGCTTAGGGAGTTCGCACCGGGAGATAAAGTACTCGTACTATTGCCCACATCGAGCTCCAAATTGATCACCAAGTGGCAAGGACCCTTTGAGGTCACACAGCGAGTTGGGGACGTCGACTATGAGGTGAGGCGAATGGACAGGGGTGGGGCACTACAGATTTACCACCTCAATCTGCTCAAACTCTGGAACGAGGAGGTCCCCGTGGCATTGGTGTCGGTGGTTCCAGAGAAGGCGGAGCTGGGGCCAGAGGTTCAAAAGGGAACATTGACATCGCGTACCTCTCCAGTCCCCTGTGGAGACCACCTCTCCCAACTCATGGAGGTTGCCCAGTTGCAGACCGAATTTTCGGACATGTTCTCACCCCTGCCCGGCCGTACTGACCTCATAGAACACCACATTGAGATGCCCCCGGGGGTGGTAGTGCACAGCCGCCCTTACAGGCTACCCGAACACAAGAAAAAAGTGGTTCGGGAAGAACTCGAGGCCACGCTCGAAATGGGTATCGTCGAGGAGTCCCACAGTGACTGGAGCAGCCCGGTGGTCTTGGTTCCCAAGGCCGACGGGTCGGTCCGGTTCTGTGTGGACTATAGAAAAGTCAATGTGGTGTCTAAATTCAATGCATACCCAATGCCTCGTATTGATGAGTTGCTGGATCGACTAGGCATGGCTCGCTTTTACCCGACACTGGATTTAATAAAGGGTTATTGGCAGATCCCCTTGACTCCACTATCCCGAGAAAAAATGGCCTTTTCCACACCGTTTGGCTTACACCAATTTGTTACACTTCCTTTTGGGCTGTTTGGGGCGCTTGCTACTTTCCAGCGGCTGATGGACAGGGTTCTCCGCCCCCATGCCACCTATGCGGCCACGTACTTAGATGATATCATAATCTATAGTAATGACTGGCCGCGGCATTTAGAACACCTAAGGGCCGTCCTTAGGTCGCTGAGGCGAGCAGGTCTCACGGCCAACCCGAAGAAGTGTGCAATTGGGCGGGTGGAAGTATGGTATCTGGGCTTCCACTTGGGCAATGGGCAGGTGCGTCCCCAAATTAACAAGACAGCAGCGATTGCGGCCTGCCCAAGGCCCAAGACCAAAAAGGGGGTGAGACAGTTTCTGGGGCTGGCTGGCTACCATCGGAGGTTTATACCTAATTATTCGGACGTCACCAGCCCGCTGACTGATCTCAGTAAAAAGGGGGCACCAGATCTGGTCCAGTGGACGGAGCAATGCCAGCTGGCTTTTTCTGAGGTGAAGGCTGCACTGTGTGGGGGGCCACTGTTACACTCCCCTGACTTTTCTCTCCCCTTTATGTTGTAGACGGACATGTCAGACAGAGGGCTAGGGGCTGTTTTGTCCCAGGAGGTGGAGGGGGAGGATCATCCAGTGCTGTATATCAGCAGAAAGCTGTCGGTGCATGAGGGGCGCTACAGCACCATCGAGAAAGAGTGCCTAGCCATCAAGTGGGCGGTCCTCACCCTCTGCTACTACCTGCTGGGACGCCCTTTCACCCTCTGTTCAGACCATGCGCCCCTCCAGTGGCTCCACCGCATGAAGGATGCCAACACGCAGATCACCCATTGGTATCTGGCACTCCAGCCCTTTAACTTCAAGGTGATCCACAGGCCGGGGGCGCAGATGGTCGTGGCGGACTTCCTCTCCCGTCAAAGGGGGGGGGGGGGGGGGGGTGTGTGAGTTGGCTGCAGGCCGGACAGCCGCCCGGCCTGAGTCGGGAGGTGGGGGTATGTGGCAGCGGGGGCATGGTCAAGCGTCGGTTTGTGACCAGAGGGTGGAGTCAGGGAAGGTAAGTGGCAGAATCACTGCACCTGATGTCAGTTAACGTGTGTTTTGTGTGTCTTCCCCAGTGACCGCGCCCTATATAAGGAGAGAGAGGGCAGAGGAAGGGAGCTCTCTCCCCAACCAGATGCCTTGTGTGTGCATGCGTGTGTGACTGGGAGAGTGGAAAATAAGGACACTGAAAAGTGGCAAATAAAAGAGTTTTGTTGAACTCAGTTCTGGCCTGCCGTCCTTCTGTGCTCCACCCACCCATCAGAATTGCTACATAGCGATTTTTGTAAATTGTGGACAGACAACGACGGAAGACACATGATCGCATAAGCTTATCTGGCCTGGCCTACAGCCGGATGAGCTAATGATATAGTGAGTACCACTTAATGCACTTGGAGAAGCTATCTCAGAAATGACCTTTGACCTTGAGCCTAGAAAATCTAACTCCAAATTAATTTTATTTTCATAGCTTATAACTCATTCATCTCAGTAAATCCTGTGTGCGTCTGAAAGGGGTAATTACAGGACAAGTAATATTTTATTAATTATACTTAGACCTTGCTTTCCAGAGGCTGATTTGCTCATCTGATTTAAAGTCTTTTGTCACCAAGGTCTTGAATCTACTAGCTATACTTTAACATTTTAAATATTTTAAAGCAACTGTTAGTCCTTAAAACCTTCTGTCGCTGGCAAACTGAGCAATGTGCCAAAAAAGTTAATGCTGACACCTTTCTGTTTTAGCCAGCATTAACTTTTTCAGCAGTTTGTGCTACAGTAATTCTTCTGTGGGATTGGACCATATGGGCTAGCCTTCGTACCCCATGCAAATCAATGAGCCTTCGACACCCATGACCCTGTCGCAGGTTCACCGGTTGTCCTTCCTTGGACCACTTTTGGTAGATACTAACCACTGCATACTGGGAACACCCCACAAGATGTTCTATTTTGTAGATGCTCAGACCCAGTTATCTAGCAATCACAATTTGGCCCTTGTCAAAGTCGCTCAGATCCTTACGCTTGCCCATTTTTCCTGCTTCCAACACATCAACTTCAAGAACTGACTGTTCTCTTGCTGCCTGATATATCCCACCCCCTGACAGGTGCCATTGTAATGAGATAATCAATGTTATTCACTTCACCTGTTAGTTATTTTAATGTTATGGTTGATCGGTGTTTGTATATTTGATCCTTACCATTAATTTCAATGCAAGAAAATATCCATTGTCCATTCCAGAACTACTTCGCTTGAGTATTGTACTCAAAATAACTTTTGTAAATATTCTGAGTAAAGTGAAAGGTATTGTGTACTAAAACATACTAAACATACACCATCTACACAAATAATAATGCTATATGAAGAAGAAATCTTTGTCACATGCACACTTCAAGCACAGTGAAATTCATCCTCTGCAATTAACCCATCTGAAGCAATGAACACACACACCCAGAGCAGTGGGCAGCCACACTAGAGTGCCCGGGGAGCAGTCAGGGGTTAGGTACCTTGCTCAAGGGCACTTCAGCCCAAGGCTGCCCCACATTAACCTAACTGCATGTCTTTGGACTGTGGGGGAAACCAGAGCACCCGGAGGAAACCCACACAGACACGGGGAGAACATGCAAACTCCACACAGAAAGGCCCTCGCCGGCCGCTGGGTTTGAACCCGGAACCTTCTTGTTGTGAGGCGGCCATGCTAACCACTACACCACCGTGCTGCCCATATAGGGAATGTTGAATTTATTTAAGGATTGGAACTAGAATAATGAATTTATTTCCTGTCCAAATACACTCAAATAATCAGACATATTCAAAGAGAAAGATGACTATTCTGTGATTGATGGCTCACATGATTCATGTATGATTTTTCTAGACTGTATGTACATGCTATTTTTATTATATATAATTATTTATTTCATTTCACACAGTTGGCACATGATGATTGTTATTTTAATGTCCTCACTGGACTCTTTCCGAGTTCGGAAATTTAGGTAGAGCTGAACTCTGCATGCACATCAGCTGCAGTTATGATGTTCTTTCAAAGCATGACATCAGACATGCAGATGACTCCTGCTGACATTTCATCCCTGCTCTGAATGAAATGCCAGTTTGGCACATGTTCAGCTCACATGCAGCATGTACCAAAATAGCATGGACTGAAGACAATGGATCAACAAGCTCTAGTTTTCCACATTCAATTGACTTCTTCTGACAGACTGGTAAAGCAGAACCCAATGAAGAGGGAGATATAATTGAATTTTCAGACCATTACACTGCAGAATGTAATCTTGTCAAGACTAATAGGTTTTACTGAACTGAACACAGTGAAATAGTGTATTACAATCTATAACATATATTTAAAAATAAATGTAGAATATTTAATTCATAAAAGTGCCTTAATAGATAAAAAAATATTCACAACATATTCAAAACATTTATACGACCAAATCCTGGATGCTATATTAATGTAACCTTGTCAGTTGTTCCCCCACCCCCCAACCATCTCTTCATTTTGCCAGTTCAAGATTGCACGAAAAAACTCATTTTTCCTGGTCTTCATGCATTGAAGCATTTTCAAGGTTACAGAAAAGCAACAACGCTGCTTAAAGGAGCACGTGCAACAGGACACACATTTCCTCATAGATGTCAGGTGGATTCAGAGACACGTGCTGTCTGCAGTTTCTGGAAGCACTATTCCTCATGTCAGAGGTCTATCAACTCAGAACAAGGCTTTCACTTCTGATAAATCAACTGAGACTCTTAGCATTCACTTTGCAAAACAAACACATCGTTCAAATGAGCCACCCAGAAAAGGCTCACTGCAAAGTCCTCAATCGCTTATTCTGTCTTGAGATTGTACAAATGGTTCCAAAATGCTTATACAACTTGGTGGATTATTTCGTCAAAAAGTCTATCTATCAATCTATCTATTTTTTAGTTAAAGCTTATTGTATCCTGCTTCATGGGTGAACCGATAATAGTAATTTATGAAGCATTTACAGTGTCTTGCAAAAGTATTCATCCCCCTTGGTGTTTGTCCTGTTTTGTCGCATTACAAGATGGAATTAAAATGGATTTTTGGGGGGTTAGCACCATTTAATTTACACAATGGATTTTTGGGGGGTTAGCACCATTTGATTTACACAATATGCCTATCACTTTAAAAGTGCCTTTTTTAAAATTGTGACACAAACAATAATTAAGCTGAAAAAAAAAACAGAAATCGGGAGTGTGCATAGGTATTCACCCCCTTTCATATGAAACTCCTAAATAAGAGCTGGTCCAACCAATTCACTTCATAAGTCATATAATTAGTTGATTAAGATCCACCTGTGTGCAATCAAAGTGTCACATGAACTGTCACATCATGTCTACATAAATCAACCTGTTCTGGAAGGACCCTGACTCTGCTACACTACTCAGCAAGCAACATGAAAACCAAGGAGCACTCCAAACAGGTCAGAGACAAAGTTGTGGAGAAGTATAGATCAGGGTTAGGTTATAAAAAATATCCCAAACTTTGAATATCCCAGGGAGCACCATTAAATCCATTATAGCAAAATGGAAAGAATATGGCACCACTACAAACCTGACAAGAGAAGGCCGCCCACCAAAACTCAGAGACCAGGCAAGGAGGGCATTAATCAGAGATGCAACAAAGACACCAAAGATAACACTGAAGGAGCTGCAAAGATCCACAGCGGAGATGGGAGTATCTGTCCATAGGACCACTTTAAGCTGTACACTCCACAGAGCTGGGCTTTATGGAAGAGTGACCAGAAAAAAAAAAAAAGACATTGCTTAAAGAAAAAAAAATAAGAAAAGAAAAAAAATAAGAAAACACGTTTGGAGTTTGCCCAACAGCATGCACTCAAAAAAAGAATTCATTGGATGAACGTAATTTTATCTTGCCACCTATATTCCATTTAAAGAAATCATGTTAAGTCAGTCTATCTTGACTGTGTTAGTCTGATTTAAGTAAATTAAGTTAGTGCAACACAATTCAATCATGTTGGATGAACTAATATAGCTTTTGCCTGTTATACTAATGTAAATCTTGTTGGATGAACTAATATTGGTTTTGTCTGTTATACTAATGTAAATCTTGTTTTAGTGTTCTTTTCACAGTTAGTGTAAGCAATATGTTTAATTAAATTATCAAAGATCCACTAACATACATAAAGAATATGCAAAAACATTTACAATTTATTTAACATTTGGGTGCAACATAGAACTGACACCGGATCTTTACCATTGTCTTATTTTGTTTGATGCATCTCCACAATATGCCACAGTACAACTTAACTGCTGACTAAAACAGTGTCTTAAATCCTTCCAGGATCAATTAAACCAATTTTCTCTAAGACTCAAGTTGTTTGTGTCAAATATTAACCATATGATGCATTTGGGAATGCTGTATTCAGAGTTCAGCATTTACAGTCTTGCAAAATTTAAAGTTTAACATTCAACATGCAACATTTTTTTTCAACCTTTGTCACAAATGCTTGTAGAATATTTTATGAACAAAATAATTGAGACTGTGTAAGAAAACAGCCTTAAAACAATCTTCCAGGATTTGTGCATGACTGGTGTCATTTCAAGTTTTAAAATTTTAAGTGCAACAACTAAACTTCAAACGTTTGTAAAAATGAAATGTGTGCATAACTATAAAAATACGCATGTTATCATTTTAAACACTGAATCATTACAATCAACACGTGCACTGTTTTTTGTTTTTAAATCAGAAATGGTGAAAAATTACTGTCAAAGGAATGTCAGAAAATCTTTGTAAATAATACTCAACTTTAGGAGCTCAAAGTGCAAGTATGACTGCGCCACTCACAGAAACTGTTTTTGAAAACCCGTATGAATACAACTGCTCCAGCCACAACTGTCCATCTAGTAAAACCAGTCTGAATGTGTGTTCAAAAACACTGTTCTGTGTCATCTCCATTTTTAACATATGAGACGACAATCTTAATTTCAGTCCATTGTGCAAACTAAATTGTCTGTTGGAACATTTTTCTTCTAATTCTGAACTTTCAAAAACAAAAATCTGCATTGGCGGAGATGTGGACAAATGCCATGCTTGAATCAGTCTTCTTCAAGCCTATTCACCCTATAAGCTTGTTTTTCAGGAACTGTGCCTTGGATGACAACCTCTGCCCATCCAGCTTCAGTAGAAGCTTCTGCAGGACTTCAAAAGTACATTTGAGCTCGGGTGGGTAGCTCAGGTTCAGACAGTATATCAGTCCAAATAACAGAGCACAGGCAATCACAGTGTCCCCCAAACGACTGAGGACCTCCACACCTTCAATCAGGACACCGATGTCCTCTGGATCATCTCCAGGGTCTGCCTACTTCTGTATGATGTACACTCCCATCACAGTTTGCTCCATTGAAGTGTTGGCCTCAGTATCTGTGTCCTGTGGAGTAAAATATGACAATAAATACATTTGATATGAGTCTAGACAGTGTGGAAATAGACTTAGAACTTTATGCAGAAAAGAAGTACAAATTCAGTTGTACAGTTGGAGATGTACAGAAGTAATACAGATGTCTACATTATGGAAATGGTACAAAGTGAAATCTAAGGTTGGAAATCCCTGTGAGCACCGGCCTTTAGTGCTTACAGGAATGTCCAAATGAATGCTTTATTCATTTGAGAACTGGGAAAGGAAGTAACAGAGACCAGTAATCACTATGCAAGAGCTACAGGTTTCGAGAGAATATGGATCAATCAACCACATCAAGAACACTGCATAAAATTGGCCAGCCTTTACCAAAGCACCATGTTAACCTGCAGTTTTCTAGAGTATGTAACTCACCATATATTCCTTCACGAGTTTCTCATGGTCTTCGCTCAGGCAGATGCACAAGGACTTGAGGATGCATGCTCATCTTGTATGTATTGTGTCATCCTGAGGGAAAAAGGGAACCAATTTTGACAATATTCTGCATTTTAGCAGTTCCAAAAAAGAACTCCACAGTATTAACGGATTTGTGGAACTTTTGCTTACATACATATTTATGCTTACGCAATTGTCATGACAGAGACATAAAAAGTATTAAGCATAGGTCTACACATTTTAATGCGAACCTTGGAAATGGCCACCATGATATGTCTAATTTTTTTCCCAGCCGCTCCACCTTTCCCTCCAAAGAGCTCCATCATGTGTGGAGAGTGTTGGTCGAGCTCAGCAAAGAATGCAGACAACAGAGGTACAGTTGATATGCGCATGAACTTGTTGTCGATCTGAAAAACAACAATACACGTGTCACTCATCCTATTTGAACATCACAACAATATACAACACAGGAAGGATGAACAGTGAACTATTACTGTAGCTGTTCGATCATGATATTAGGGGTGGGAGAAAAAAATTGATTCACGATAGTGGAGGAAGGAGGACAGAGACGAGGGAGGACAGAGAGAGGATGAATGTTAACCAGTTTAAAGACCTGCAGCCTTTTTAAACAGTAGAGTCTGAGGCTTCAACCATTAATCAGTTCAACAATATGAAAGCTTATTCTAAGGGTCTTGTCAATAAGGAGAAAAGAATGTTAATTAGTCTTCATATTAAAAATATAAACTGGATATTATAAACAAGTTTATATGAATCACGCAGTGCTACCACATAATAAAGTAAATGTACAGCCCTGTATAGTGTAAATGTCATCATCATTCCACTTTTTTCCATGGTTTGGTGTTAAAAAAAGACAAACAACTGGTCAACACTATATTTGATTTGTCATTATCTTCCTGTACTTGTGTGCACACACTTTGAGGTATACATAAAGCCTGAACACATAGTACTGTAGGACATTCACCTCTTTCTGAGTGAACAGAACTGGCCATCTGCTTTTGAAGTCTGCAATGAGAGGCTGTCCTTGAAGAACTTCTTGTCTTCTATATGAGAAAGTCTTTTCCATTTTCAGTGCCACTACATGGTCATTGTTTCTCTTCTTAATCTCTGAAAGCAGTGCAATTCTCTCGTTTTCCAGAGTGTCCGTCGTTTCTCCTTTTGGATGCTGTGGACAGTAATTGACTTCTGCCCTTCTGGGCTTTTTCACATTCAAGGCTGCTTTGTCTTGGGCCTTGTTCTTCAGTGAATTTATGGTCACCTCATGACATCCAAGGCCTCTTAGTTTGGTCCTGAAGTTGGCCATCTTATACTTGAGGCTAATCTTCCACCCATAACAGCCATTGAAGGATCCCTGCTCCTTCAGACATGGATGCTTTTTCACAAGAGCTTCTGCAACATCATTCAGATCATTGTCAGTTGGGTAGGCTTTGAATTTAATGATTTCTTCGGCCAGTTTCTCCAAAACGTGTGATTTCAGTTTCGGTGAGGGGCTCAAATGAGTTCCACTAACACTGCACTCAGTATTGGCCTTGTCAAGTTGCAGTTCAGCGTCATAGTTGAAACTAGGGATTGTGAAGACACTTGGCCAAACTGACAGCCTTGTAGATGGTGATGAACCTGAAGATGAAGTGGGCTCTGTATTATCTGTTTCAACCGAGGAGACTGACAATGAATCTGTTGATCCTTGGACTGCTAGAGGTTGACGTGTCATTGTGTCATCATTGTTGTGAATACCCAAGTATACAACCTTTATAGTTGCTTTGTCATGTATTTCGGAGGTCACCAACAGGTTTACGAACTCATTTCCAAAATCAGCATCTTGATATTGAAGCCGAAAATCTTCTTGCAATCCAAAACTGGTCTTCATTGTCTGGCACAATTCCTGTATGGAGTCCGGTATCCCTGCTGGCAGAATTAGCTTCCTGGCATCATCTTCACCAAGGATAACCTTCAGTCTTATGGGCTGGGCCATTGTGTGGACCTGAACAAAAACAAAAAAACACTGGCTGAATATTTCACAATGAAAAAACACACAGTCTCTTACAATAATTTATAATTAGGCAAGTGTTGATATTTATTTTTAATCAAAACTAGGATCTAGCCCTGTGATGACCTGGCAACTTGTCCAGGGTGTACCCCGCCTTTCGCCTGTAGTCAGCTGGGATAGGCTCCAGCTTGCCTGCAACCCTGTAGAAGGATAAAGCGGCTAGAGATAATGAGATGAGAAAACTAGGATCTTATGTGATATGTATTACTCTGCTTAACAGCTATTCTGATTTAACCTGTTTTTCCACAAAAAAAAAAATTCTGAACATTCTCTGGTCCAAGCTTCTCAAATTTGATCATTTTCTGTCTTATAATGTAAATTAATTAATATATTTTGGTTGTGGACTTGATTACTTAACTGATTACTTAAAAATAATAAATTAATACATTCATTCATCATTAAAATCATACCTTGTATGATTTTACGACTTACTATACCACATGATGTGGGGAAAAAATACTTACAAACATTACTCCCATCTTCCAATTAAGTTAATGTGTCTCTTTAAGCCTACGTAACAACCGGATGTACGATTTTTTGGCCATGCAATTTTTGGCATTTCCCAAATCGCTGCGTTTTTTTTGTTCGTGGAGAAAGACGCACGTTGGCCGTAAGTTTGTCTTGCAACCTGAAAAAAACTTAAGCGCCCGTAGAGTTTGTTTGACATGACAAAGAACCTCTGCGGCCGGTCTGCGGTCAGTCTACGGCTCGAAAATCAGCACGTCACACGCGCGCCCTCTGTGCGTTTCACGTGCGCCCTCCGTGCGTTTCTTGCGTTTTTTGCACATAGACCGGCCGTAGGAGCACGTACGGCCAGTTGTGACCGAGGCAATAGTGTAACCAGATGCAGGCCTCCCACTGAATAGACAGCTAACGGATAGTCATCGAGTAGTTCCCCATGCTCAATCAGAGACACCTCTCTCACATGTGACGTGTCGAGTTCAAAAGATCTGAAGTGCTCTCTATTCCAAGCGGATAACTTTTTCACAATAAAATGTATCTTGCCTTGCAAAACACAAATCTGCAGAATTTCGGCAAACTCAGGAAGACCAAATAATTGCCCGTGGACTACAATCATTCCTTTGTTGTAGTTCATACCACTGTATGACACACTTTTTGTAATATGGACATCAGTCTCATCTGGTAATCTTTGCTTAAAGGTGTCATTCCACGACAAACCGTTTAATACTTGCTCTTTTTGAAATACCATAGGTCACTCCGAGTTGCATATGCATGCTGCACGTGAAAATGTTCTTCTACCCCTATTCCCTGTATTAGCCTATGACAGAAAATAGACGGAAAAACGTCCTATGAACTTATGTCACTTCGAAAATTAGTAGTCATGGCCTCGCCCATAACCCACCGGAGGGAGCATCACAGTGCTGTTAGCCAATCAGAAGCGATATGTTTACATGTCATGAGTAAGAGCTGAAATCCTGTCATTCTCTCCCCACCCACTCCTCCACCAAACTAGAACAGCCTGAAACAGGAGCACCACAGCATTTTTTTCACCAAAACCGGCTCACAGGGCCGGTTCATACTAGAGACCACCGCACAATTAATGAAAAAAACGATGCAATGACACCTTTAATAGCAGTTGCAATGTTGCTTTGCAAAATATCAATTGGTACTGATGACACACTAGTTACCAGCAAAGGTGTCCTATGGTCAGAATAGTGCAAATCTGAGGCAATTGTGAGCTGGTGTTTTCTGGCAAGTGTGAGAGGAATGTTTTTAAAACAGGTGGTATGGCGAGCAATCTGTTTGAAGAAACTATGTTTCACCTCAAATCTCATAGTCCATTTATGGATAAGAGGCCCAAAGAGGTGAATCAAAGCAGGATAATACTCCAAATAAGGATGTTTAGGGAGCAGATGGCTGTTTGGAAAAAGCTCTTGGTATCTCTAGCGATGTTCACTGATTTTACACTCAAGATATGCAATCAACTCATCAGAGTGGACAGGGGCTACAACAAGCTCCACTATGTCCTTGAGATCCAAAACAACATGCCATATAGGTTCATCCTCTGAAACAAGTGGACCAATAATCAGAGGCAACAATCTAAGCAGAGACCAATTTTCATGTGCATTTCCACCAATGCTTTTTTTAACTGAGAAAGTCTGCGGTATTGCGTGAGGCCAATTGGTTTTATCTCCCCATTTGTACTCAAAATTTTGGATTAAATTGTTAAGTTTTTCTAAGGTGAAATACTTTTTAGAGATAAAAAGAGAAAAACAATGAGCGAGCTCCACAGGTATTATGCTCTCCAACAGATCATGTGCTACATCTGGAGGATAGCCTGCAGTGACATGAAAATGGGTGAGATTCTTACTCAAAATACAATCCCATTTAACTCCACAGCACGCACCTGTTGTTTCGAGTGCACGCTTCAAATGGGCTTCATGAAGTTCCCGCGTTCGACGCTCAAACACACCAGCAGTCAATGACTGGATTTCAGATTTCTTGGCAGTGCAGAATCTACAGATGTATTTCCCAGAAAAACTTTCTACAAAACCTGCCAGCCCATGGGCTCCTAGATTGTCAGCTATTACGCTGTTCACAGTGCCTTTGATACACTCTTTCAACTGACTGATGAACACACCATGTTGCTCCAAAATGACCAGATCTTTCAAAAATGGATCAAAGACTTTTTCGTACCCAAATTTCCTCAAATCTTCACTTTTACAAGCAACAGCCAAATAAATGGATGAGAGAGCAGAATGAGAGCAAGGAGGCAAATTGTCCAAGACCCAGTATACACCACAAAGCTTGTGCTTTTTACGTGAGGTCCCAAGAGGATTACAAACCTCAAAATCGTCAATGTAAAGTTTTGTGGAAATTCTCAACGCATCAACTGCTAGAAAGCTATTTGTTTTATAATGCTCACCATCTCGAAAAGACGTGTAAACCAGCTGATCACCATGCAAATCCTTTCTATTTTCTTGAGCTATGTGTTCTTCAATCACTCTATTCAGTAATTTATTGTGACTCAGTATTTCCTACAATGACTGCAATAAAGGGATGTACTGAAATTACCTCCTTTGGTCTACAGATAAAATATACTCAACAGGCTCTACAACCCTAAGATTTAGCTTGTAGTATTGTTTTCTTTTATAAGATGTGGCAACACTTGCCCAAAACTTTAGCCACAGGGTTAGAAACACATACAGAATTGGCAAGTTCTTCGATAACCTGATCGATATGGAGATTATGGCTATTGAAAATTTCTGTAATTGTATGCTTTGTGACAGGTGCACTACTGTAGCTGAACTTAACAAAAAATGCAACTCTTCCAATAACTCATCTACTCCTTTTGCTGGAATATGAAATATATATTCTAATTTCAACAATATTACCGCTAATTTTTTTCTCAATTAGTTGTTGCAGATTTTCAACAGCACCGTCATCACTTTCTATCACTGACTCAGTTTCAACTTCACCATATGATACATCAGCAGAACAGCCAGCCCTCACATTATCAGAGGTATCTGACACTTGCAACGGGTCCACAAATGTAACTACACTGGCTTTGAGATCTTTCAGTGTGTGTGGATGATGCTTCCTGTTTTTGTGTGTATAAAATGTGCTGTAAACATTTGTCTTGAAAGGGCAACCAAGAAACACACAACTAACTGTCTCGTTACTTCGCAGATGTGTTCCAATATGAACAAAAAAAATCTCTCTCAGTGGAGAGGTCACTGCATTCACATAACTTGCATTTAAAAGTTACTGAACTGGAAGCTGTCTGTGTAACCTGAGATGAATGAGCTTTATAGACATGGGTGTTGAATCCACTCCATGTCTTGAATGTGCACGGACAATTTACATATATGCACAGAAAATGTTGGCTTCTTCCATAATGATGATGTAGTTTATAATGTTTAAGTAATCTGTACCTACGACTCTCTCTAGTGACACAATGCTTGCACTGCCACATACACGTCACTGAAAGAAAAGAGAAAAACAAAATCAAAAACATTAGTAAATGATAAATAAATATACTAGTGCATCTCAAAAAATTAGAATACCATGAAAAAGTTCCTTTTTTCATAATTTAATTCAAAAAGGTAAACTTTCATATATTCTATATTCATTACATGTAAAGTGAAATATTTAAAGCCTTTTTTGTTTTAATTTTGATGATTATGGCTTATAGCTAATGAAAATCAGAAATCCAGTATCTCAAATTATTAGAATATTCCCTAAGATCAATCAAAAAAAGGATTTACAATGCAGAAATGTCCAACTTCTGAAAAGTATATTCATTTATACACTCAATACTTGGTTGGGGCTCCTTTACCATGAATTACTGTATTAATGCGCTGTGGCATGGAGGTGATCAGTCTGTGGCACTGCTGAGGTGTTATTGAAGCCCAGGTTGTTTTGATAGTGGCCTTCAGCATATCTGTATTTTTGGGTCGGGTGTTTCTCATCTTCCTCTTGACAATACCCTATAGATTCTCTATGGGGTTCAGGTCAGGCAAGTTGGCTGGCCAATCAAACACAGTAATATCATGGTCAGCAAACCATTTGGTAGTAGTTTTGGCACTGTGGGTAGGTGCTAAGTCCTGCTGGAAAAGGAAATCAGCATCTCCAAAAAGCTCGTCAGCAGATGGAAGCATGAAGTGCTCTAAAATCTCCTGGTAGACGGCTGTGTTGACTTTGGACTTGATAAAATACAGTGGACCAACACCAGCAGATGTTGGTCCAAATCATCACAGACTGTGGAAACTTCACACTAGGCTTCAAACACCTTGGATTCTGTGCCTCTCCACTCTTCCTCCAGACTCTAGAACCGTGATTTCCAAATTAAATGCAAAATGTACTTTCATCTGAAAAGAGGACTTTGAACCACTGGGCTGCAGTCCATTTCTTTCTCTCCTTAGCCCAGATAAGACACTTCTGACATTGTCTCTGGCTCAGGAGTAGCTTGATATTAGGAATGCAAAAGTTGTATCCCCTTTCTTGAAGATGTCTGTTCGTGATGGGTCTCGATACACTGACACCAGCCTCAGTCCACTCCTTGTGAAGCTCTCCCAAGTTCTTGAATCAACTTTTCTTGACAATCCTCTCAAGACTGCGGCCATCCCTGTTGCTTGTGCACCTTTTCCAGCCACCCTTTTCAGCAATGACCTTTTGTGGCTTACCCTCCTTGTGGAGGGCATCAGTGAATATCTTCTGGACAACAGTCAAGTCAGCAGTCTTCCCCATGATTGTGGTTGTGTGTACTGAACTAGACCGAGAGATACACTGTGTTCATACTGTTTTACTCAAACTCGAAATTAAATATTCTAATATTTTGAGATGTTTTTTTTATGTTTTTGTACTGTATGCCATACAGATTAAAATAGAAAAATGCTTGAAACATTTTAGTTTATGTGTAATGAGTCTATAATATATAACATTTTCACTTTCTTAAATAACTGATGGAAAATATTGAACTTTTTCACAATATTCTAATTTTTTGAGATGCACTAGTACTACATTTCCTCAAATACAAAATACCCAAATACAGGCCAGGGGAAAAAACAAGGCTGAATAAACTCCTGGTACAATGCTACATGCCAACGAGATAACAGATACACAATGACGAAAATATTAACAACTTGCCATGTATTTTTGAGGTGCATACAAATCTCAGGGCATGGGACACTACTTTATTTTGGGATGTATTTCTGGTAAAAAGAGAAATTGTTTTCAAAGGTTAATACAACATAAGGGATTTTTTGCCCAAAAATAAACGCTAGACTTATGCAAATGAAATCATCACCTATGGGCTTCTAGTCCTGTGTGGTGGTGGCTGTGTCTGCAGCCCCCCCAGCTGTCCCGGATGCTACCGAGTGCTAGCATGTCTCTTGTTCTCAGCAGCAGCAGTCAGGACCGCAAAGAAAATGAAATACAGTCTGAGTGAACTGCTGAAGCCGCGGACGGATACCCGGCCATCACCGGCAACTAAAGCCTCAACTGGTGACAAACTCACAAATGTCTAATGTGTACAATTTATCACTCACGTTGTTTAAATAAATGCATTCGTGTATATATATATATATATATATATATATCTGAATTACTTACCTTGGCAAACAATTCTTGCATGTGCTGGCGGTCAAACTTTCCACTCCGACTTCCAGAAATTTCTCTGCATCCGGTAGGTGTGGCACATGCGTAATAGCTCTCCCTATCAGAGTCATTGATTTGAAGGACCTCATTCTCATTGCATTGAAATGAATGAATCTAATTCATCTGAATTTTCTTTGATTCACATTAAACAAACAAGAACAAATAATTTAATGGAGATAAACATGATTAATTCATTTAATGTGAACATATTTCAGGTTTGCTAATCAAACATGCCCTGGGTGACTTTTTGGAGTGTGTGGCAGACTCCCCAAACATATGGAATAAGATTCTTTGGTCAGATGAGATGAAAATTGAACTTTTTGGCCATCATGGGAAATGCCATGTGTGGCGCAAACCCAACACCCTGAGAACACCATTCCTACAGTGAAGCATGGTGGTGGCAGCATCATGTTTTGGGGATATTTTTCATCTGCAGGGACAGGAAAGCTGGTCAGGACTGAAGGAAAGATGGATGGCATTAAATACAGGGCACTTCTGGAGGAAAACCTGTTTGAGTCGGCCATGGGTTTGAGACTGGGACAAAGGTTCACGTTCCAGCAAGACAATGACCATAAACATACTACTAAAGCTACACTGGAGTGGTTTAAAGGTAAACATTTAAATGTCTTGAAATGGCCTAATCAAAGCCCAGACCTCAATCCGATTGAGAATCTGTGGGATAACTTGAAGATTGCTGTACACCAACACAACCCATCTAACTTGAAGGAGTTGGAGCAGTTTTGCTTTGAGGAATGGGCAAAAATTCCAGTGGCTAGATGTGCTAAGCTAATAGAGACATACACCTTGAGACCTGCAGCTGTAATTGCAGCAAAAGGTGGCTCTACAAAGTATTGACTTTGGGGGGTGAATACCTATGCACACTCCAGATTTCTGTTTTTTCACCTTAATTATTTTTTGTGTCACAATAACAAAACAGGGTGGCACGGTGGTGTAGTGGTTAGCGCTGTCGCCTCACAGCAAGAAGGTCCGGGTTTGAGCCCCGTGGCCGGCGAGGGCCTTTCTGTGCGGAGTTTGCATGTTCTCCCCATGTCCGCGTGGGTTTCCTCCGGGTGCTCCGGTTTCCCCCACAATCCAAAGACATGCAGGTTAGGTTAACTGGTGACTCTAAATTGACCGTAGGTGTGAATGGTTGTCTGTGTCTATGTGTCAGCCCTGCGATGACCTGGCGACTTGTCCAGGGTGTACCCTGCCTTTCGCCCGTAGTCAGCTGGGATAGGCTCCAGCTTGCCTGCGACCCTGTAGAACAGGATAAAGCGGCTAGAGATAATGAGATGAGATGAATAACAAAACAATTTGCACCTTTAAAGTGGTAGGCATGTTATGGAAATCAAATGGTGCTTACCCAAAAATTCATTTTAATTCCAGCTTGTAATGTGACAAAACAGCCATCAAGCTGTGGTAATAATTTATAAAATACGAAATTTTGATTCATCCACATGAATGCATAGGAATAGAGTCATGCCATTGGCAAATCTAGAGCCAACAGGGAGTGTGTATTTATTTATTTATTTATTTATTTATTTATTAAACAAACTTCAATATTTACTCCAACTGTTAATCTTGACACTCTCTTTACATCGAGCTATAATTAAACATACCATACAGAGATATGTTTGATTGTATTATTTCTAACAATATTAACCTTATTTCCTATTGTGCTTAATTTACTATTTGTTGCTTGCTGACAATGACTCAGTCTAAATCAAAGCCAAGTCTATTTTTTCACACCAGGAAATTACACGTAAAATATTTTTGTCGAGTTGAAGGAAATTAACTTTGGAAGATAATACTAGGCATTGGTTAGGAAATCCAGTTTTGAGGATCATATTTGGCATTTATTATTTTATAAAGGATATTGCTGTGCTCATGTTTGTTTTGGACACTGCTGTTTTTCATATTTTATGCTGAAAACCAGTCACTGTCAATTTTCCACGAACACACACACACGCACACAAAAATTGTTCTTGACGTCAAGCATAAATTCAAGTCAAAGAACAATAAAGGGCCACTGTTGCTACGGCAGCAGTACTAGATTGCCTGAGTAATTTAATTGAAAAGGAAATATAGCATGCCAGCTGTGTCCGTAAGTAAGTAATTATCACAATCATTACCCGTGTGTTGCAGCACCTCTCTTACAGCTACGCTAGAATGTAAGACGTTGTCTGACTTTCTGCTTCTCATCAGTGCCATGAAATAGGGCTTTAAGGAAAACACATTACAAAGCTCATCCAGTTAATTGTCTCTCAGACTAATGACTGACTGTTAGTGGCAATTAACATTAACCAAAGGATGATTAGGTGAACGCTATCTTTTATTCCCAGACAGTATGTCATCTTTAGTGGGAGGGCAGGGTATAATTCAAACAATCAATTTTGCATGATAAGGCAGCTGATCGTAAATGACATACAGGGAAACTTAAAGCATAT
The DNA here is from genome assembly GCF_027579695.1 of Neoarius graeffei. NCBI lineage: Eukaryota > Metazoa > Chordata > Actinopteri > Siluriformes > Ariidae > Neoarius > Neoarius graeffei. Next base: position 65,423,487 of record NC_083583.1, read on the forward strand.
ATGCAGAGCCATGGCCTCACTTTCGTTTATAAATGCCTTGAGACCTCAAGAATGGGAAAGGAATAGTTTTAAGCATTAACAATAAGTCTAAGATAGTAATTTTTATGATTAAAGTGATTCATATAGGTAGCGGTCTAAGTGAATGACCTTGACGTCTGTGACGTCACAGCAGGAAGTCTATTGGTCTCATCGCCATTTCCGCTATACTAAAACACAGAGCTGACTGCAACTCCGATCCTCCATTTTGAGCTAATTTATCGCCATGCCACGTAGATGTGCTGCTGCACCCGCCAGCAACACGACAGAAGGTGGATTTACATTGCATTCATGGCCCAAGAATGTTCAAACTGCAAAGATTTGGACGCATTTTGCGAGAAGTTCACGGGCACATTGGGTGCCTACAAAGTGGTCTATCCTCTGATCTGCACATTTTACTGAAGACTTGTACGAAACCTCTGATCTGTTGAGGAGTGTTGGCTATAAGCCTGTATTGAAAGAGGGTGCAGTATCAACAATTAACGGAAAAGAAAACTACAAGAAAAGGAAAGTATTTATTTTATTTATTTTTTTTAAAAAGCAAAGTTCAGTTGCACCGGTCCTCCCAGAGTGAGCCGAGGGTTGTTGCTAAAACCCGGGATGGAATGGGATGGGACATATTGCTCGGGCAGTGACCTCCCCATAGTTGTTGCTAAAATCGGTGATGTTCCGTCCCATCCTGGGTTTTAGTAATTGCCTGAGCTGAGCAGTAATGGTGGAGTACTCCGTATGGACAAAATAGAGAATGAGTGGACCAGCCGTCTTATTTCTAAACTGGATACTGCTGCCATCTCGCCCTTACGTGGAAGAAGTGAATGAATGGAGAACTGAATGAACAACTGAAAGTCAGGTTGTTTCAAAACAATCGGCCACAAGATCGGCCTTCAAGAAGCGAGAACACAGACGGGTAAGCTCCGACTCTCATTTGGATAAAAAAACAACAAAAACAACTCATTGTTTACCTGCATTTAGATTAATACATGTAACTTGTATTGTGTATTTAAGTTACTGGTATAAGGTTATTTAATTTGCTTCAGAATGTGATTGTCTCAGTTTATCTGATTATTTAATTAGCCTTTTACATTTTATCAGTGAAAATGCATGCATGTACATGTATGTTGCATAAGTTATAACACCTATCCTGTTTTAATGAGAGTCAACTCACAATCAGTGAAGTCAAATCAGTCTTAGTTGAGCAAGTCGGTAACGGTATTTCTTACTTTCACCATAAATTTTTATTTATATGATTTTGGTCTATAGCTGTCAAAGGCCTCGGCCTTAAAGTGCATACTCTGGACCAATTTCGTGTTTTTTTATATGAAAGTATGTCCCTTTACACACTCATCCAGAACAGTAATTTTGCACAAGGCCATCTGTCTACAGCAGAAAAAAATAAAATAACAAAATGCGTCTGGAAAAATCCCAAGGGAGTCTGGAGTCAGATTCGTGACATTATCTGTGAAAGCGCCAGCAGGCTGCGCGAGCTTTGCATGGTTTAAGTGCACAGCCTGTGTAGACCAAGCACTCCCATTTCTCTCTCATTGTCCGGTCTTTTGGGAAACGATGAGTACTAATCCCATCATGACTGGTGTTGCTACACCCTCCTACGATACATCTGTTAACCATTTTAATAATTATGCGATAATGTTGAAGAAATTTGCAGAAAACCACCAGGTCATTTTCTCATAAACAAACCAGCGCTGACGTCGGATTCAGAGGGAGGCGTCCCGCAGATGACGTCACGAAAATCAACGTTTGCCAGGAAATTCAAATGGCAAGTTTTTTCAGAGGCGGACCAATTTGCCTCAAATGGCTTGATTTCAACTGAATTTTTCTGGTATTGCGCAAGGTAAAAAAAATTGCAGAGAATGCAGAATGTTACAGATATTTGACCAAAGTTTAATATAAAATAGAATTTCATTGATCTTGCTCCTGAATTTACCCATGATATGCACTTTAAAACCAGTTACCGCTGTGATGTCATGCACTCAGGGCTGGCTGGCTCAGCAGGACAGCTCGAATGCCAACTTTGCAGTTGATTTTAACTCTCAAAAATATATATATTTTTATTCCCATTTATGCAGCATACAAGAGTCAAGGATGGAGATACTATCCACTCAGAAATGTATTTAAAAATAAAGGCTCTGCTTTAAAAATCTGCTTTCAACAGGGCTTCACAACGTGAACATGAGCTACATTATGCCAGAATAAAATCAGATATTTCCATGGCTAATAACACTCAGCAGTACTGAGAATACATTGAACGAATTTCAATAAACTGAATTGGAAAGTGAGATTTTCCTCTTCCCAGAATTCACTGCTGTCTTCATGACAGCTAGAAGTGATAGTTGCCAGGCTACATTTTATCAAGACAGCGACAAGTGTTCAATCAGATCCCTCAGCAGGATGAAGTGTGTGACAGCATGCCAAAGAAAAAATATCTGATTTTATATCACTACTGTTAGAAGACTGTAGTTTTACTGTAGCTGACACAATCTTCATTCATTACCATGCTGAGAGGCATTTAATTAATTTAATAAATAAATCCTGGATGGTACCCTACCTCAGATACTAAAATATGTATCAAGTAAATAGACCTCATTTGGTGCGGAGTTATTCATTAGACTGGGGATTCTCATTATACACATATATATGTATATACACACACCCAAGGATATGCACTGAAGTGTTTTCTCCTCTCAAAACATCTGATCCAAGGGATGACTGATTAACTCCTTCATGAACTAGGTCAGGTGTGTGGGGAGTAGGAAAAAAAAAACCAAACTGTGCAGAGAAGGGAGTTTTTGAAAAATACATTTGTAGCCGAAGATTTAAATCCCAAAGGGATTGTTTGTTGAACTGAGCTGACTTCAATAATTTGGCAAGGTTAGGTGATTTGTATGCATTTTGACAGTGGTGTATGCTCTGATCAGGTTAAAATGGGTTAGTAGGAGTGAGATGAAGCCAGCCTTGTGGAAGATTGCCAAATTTGTGACCCAGTTCTACATGCCCACAGCAGAGCAGGAGGCAAGCACGGATTGATTCAGAATCCATAGAAACTACAGCAGCAGCTAAATGTTCCATGACAAAATTAACAGCACTTCGCATTAAGTTTTGAATCATAGAGAATTACCCAGAGTGGATAATATGGGAAAAAAAATACATCTGCAGAGGGCACAAACATGTGTGAATATGGTCAACAGATTTGACCATTTTGACCAGTTTGTTTAGTATAAGATATAAACACAATTCCATAGACCTTGCCCTATCTGCCCATTCACACATAGACAGACAATATTGCGCCTTGTTCTTGTGTTACTTTAAAGGATACCTGCAGCGAAAAATAAACGTAGGCAAGAAATATTATACATTTTGCACAAATGCATTTTGCCTACCCTGTACTGTCACACTGTATCGAATAAAGCAGTGCTTTAAAATTCTTTTGTACTCCTGCTCACTTAAGTTACACCTCAGGGTGTAGCCATATTGCCATTTTGTAGGTGGTGTCAAAAGTCAGCATGATGTAGAATGATTCATAGGTTTCCTGCATCTTGATTGGCTCACTGCTCCTGACACTGTGATGTAGCCGGCTGTACAAAACCATGATGAAAAATGGCAGAGTGCAAAGGCTGTGGTTGAAAAAATAATAAACGTGATAATAAGGGAAAGCATTTTTTTTTCTGTGTTCCATTGCTGACAACCGAGCAACATAAATGACTTGCTAAACAGTGGCTACACAACTCAGGAACAGGTCACACTTTACAAACATGCTACTTTGATAGAAATTCTGTTGTTTGCAAGGACCATTTTGAGCCCGATTGCTTTGAAAGAAATCAACAGGCCACGTTAGACTCAAACCCGATGCTGTGCCAACAATATTCCAACACTGTCCACGGAAAAGGGATTCAAGACATGCAAGCCGATTAACGAGAAGAGTATAGACCTTCGAAGCTACAGTGTCTTGCAAAAGTATTCATTCCCCTTTGTGTTTGTCCTGTTTTGTCACATTACAAGCTGGAATTAAAATGGATTGTGGGGGCGTTAGCACCATTTGATTTACACAGGCCTACCACTTTAAAAGGTGCAAATTGTTTTTTACTGTGACACAAACAATGATTAAATTAAACAGAAATCCGGAGTGTGCATAGGTAATCACCCCCAAAGTCAATACTTTGAAGAGCCACCTTTTGCTGCAATTACAGCTGCAAGTCTCTTGTGGTATGGCTCTATTAGCTTAGCACATCTAGCCACTGGAATTTTTGCCCATTCCTCAAAGTAAAACTGCTCCAACTCCTTCAAGTTAGATGGGTTGCGTTGATGTACAGCAATCTTCAAGTTATGTTACAGATTCTCAATTGGATTGAGGTCTGGGCTTTGACTAGGCCATTCCAAGACATTTAAATGTTTCCCTTTAAACTAGTCCAGTGTAGCTTTAGCAGTACGTTTAGGGTCATTGTCCTGCTAGAATGTGAACCTTTGTCCCAGTCGCAAACCTGTAGCTGACTCAAACAGGTTTTCCTCCAGAACTGCCCTGTATTTAATGCCATCCATCTTTTCTTCACTCCTCACCAGCTTTCCTGTCCCTGCAAATGAAAAATATCCCCAAAACATGATGCTGCCACCACCATGCTTCACTGCAGGAATGGTGTTCTCAGGGTGTTGGGTTTGTACCACACATGGCATTTCCCATGATGGCCAAAAACATCAATTTTCATCTCATTTGACCACAGAATCTTTTTCCATGTGTTTGGGGAGTCTGCCACATGCTGTTGGGCAAGCTCCAAACATATTTTCTTAAGCAATGGCTTTATTTCTGGCCACTCTTCTATAAAGCCCTACTCTGTGGAGTGTACGGCTTAAAGTGGTCCTATGGACAGATACTCGCATCTCCACTGTGGATCTTTGCAGTTCTTTCAGTGTTATCTTTGGTGTCTTTGTTGCATCTCTAATTAATGCCCTCCTTGCCTGGTCTGTGAGTTTTGGTGGGTGGCCTTCTCTTGTCAGGTTTGTAGTGGTGGCACACTCTTTCCGTTTTGCTATAATGGATTTAATGGTGTTCTGTGGGATATTCAAAGTTTGAGATATTTTTTAGAACCCAACCCTGATCTATATTTCTCCACAACTTTGTTTCTGACCTGTTTGGAGGCTCCTTGGTTTTCATGTTGCTTGGTTCGTCATGTTGCAGAGTCAAGGGCCTTCCATAACAGGTTGATTTATACAGACATCATGTGACAGATCATGTGACATTTTGATTGCACACAGGTGGATCTTAATCAACTCATTATATGACTTATGAAGTGAATTGGTTGGACCAGCTCTTATTTCAGAGTTTCATATGAAAGGGGGTGAATACCTATGCACACTCCAGATTTCTGTTTTTTCATCTTAATTATTGTTTGTGTCACAATAAAACAACAATGTGCACCTTTAAAGTGGTAGGAATGTCATATAAATCAAATGGTGCTAACCTTCCAAAATCCATTTTAATTCCAGCTTGTAATGTGACAAAACAGGACAAACACCAAGGAGGATGAATACTTTTGCAAAACACTATTATATATATATATATATATATATATATATATATATATATATATATATATATATATATAAAATCTCCTTCTCACCCCCGGCGGGGGGGTGGTATCCATGTCATCCTCAAGCTCGGGTCCTCTACCAGAGGCCTGGGAGTTTGAGGGTTCTGCGCAGTATCTTCGATGTTCCTAGGACTGCGCTCTTCTGGACTGAGGCTTCAGATGTTGTTCCTGGGATTTGCTGGAGCCACTCTCCCAGTTTGGGGGTTACTGCCCCAAGTGCCCCCACTACCACGGGGACCACGCAACCCTTGACCTTCCACATCCGTTCCAGCTGCTCTTTCAACCCTTGATACTTCTCAAGTTTCTCATGTTCCTTCTTCCTGATGTTGGCGTCAGCTGGGATCGCCACATCTATCACCACCACCCTCTTCTGCTCTTTGTCCACCACCACTATGTCCGGTTGGTTAGCCAGGATCTGTTTGTCAGTCTGGAAGCTGAAGTCCCACAGAATCTTGGCCCTGTTGTTCTCAGCCACCTTCTGTGGTATGGCCCATTGGGACTTGGGTATTTCTATTCCATACTGGTTGCAGATGTTCCTGTATACTATCCCAGCCACTTGGTTGTGCCTCTCCATGTACGCTGATCCAGCTAGCATCTTACACCCTGCTACTATGTGCTGGACTGTTTCAGGGGCTTCTTTGCACAGTCTGCATCTTGGGTCTGATCTACTCTGGTAGATCCTGGCCTCTACGGCTCTTGTGCTTATGGCCTGTTCTTGTGCTGCCATGATTAGTGCCTCTGTGCTGTCTGTCAGTCCTGCATTATCCAGCCACTGGTAGGATTTCTTGATATCAGCCACTTCCTCTATCTGACGGTGGTACATGCCATGTAGGGGTTTGTCTCTCCAGGTTGTCTGTTCCTCCTCCTCCTCTGCACTCTCATCAGGGTTCTGCTGCCTGAGACATTCACTTAGCAGTTCATCCTTTGGGGCCATCTTTCTGATGTATTCTCGGATTTTCGATGTTTCATCCTGGACCGTGGTCTTGACGCTCACTAGCCCTCGGCCTCCCTCTTTCCGCTTAGTGTATAGTCTCAGGGTGCTGGACTTGGGGTGGAACCCTCCATGCATGGTGAGGAGCTTTCTAGTCTTGATATCTGTGGCTTCTATCTCCTCCTTTGGCCAGTTTATGATACCAGCGGGGTATCTGATGACTGGTAGTGCGTACATGTTGATGGCTCGGACCTTGTTTTTACCATTCAGCTGACTTTTCAGGACCTGCCTTACTCTCTGGAGGTATTTGGCTGTGGTTGACTTCCTTGTGGCCTCTTCATGGTTTCCATTAGCCTGTGGGATGCCAAGGTACTTGTAGCTGTCTTGGATAACACCTATGTTGCCCTCTGGTAGGTCAATCCCTTCAGTCCAGATCATCTTGCCTCTCTTTGAGACCATCCGGCCACACTTGTCCAATCCAAATGACATCCCTATGTCATCGCTGTAGATCCGGGTGGTGTGGATCAGCGAGTCTATTTCTCGCTCATTCCTGGCATACAGCTTGATGTCATCCATGTAGAGCAGGTGGCTGATTGTTGCCCCACTACGGAATTGGTACCCGTAGCTGCTCTTCATGATGATCCGACTGAGGGGGTTCAGGCCTATGCAGAACAGCAGTGGTGATAGCGCATCTCCTTGGTATATGCCGCACTTGATGTTGACTTGGGCAATGGGTTTTGAGTTGGCCTCTAGGATTGTCTTCCACATTTCCATTGAGTTCTGTATGAAGGTCCTTAGGTTCCTGTTGATCTTATACAGTTCCAGACATTCCAGTATCCATGTGTGTGGCATTGAGTCGTAGGCTTTCTTGTAGTCAATCCAGGCAGTGCACAGGTTGGTCTGTCTCTTCTTACAGTCTCGGGCGACTGTTCTATCGGCCAGTAGCTGGTGCTTGGCTCCTCTGGTGTTACTGCCAATTCCTTTCTGTGCCTCGTTCATGTATTGAGCCACATGCTTACTCATTTTTGCCGCAATGATGCCTGACAGGGCCTTCCATGTTGTGCAGAGACAGGTAATTGGCCGGTAGTTGGATGAGATGGGTCCCTTCTGGGGGTCCTTCATGATTAGGACTGTCCTGCCTTGAGTTAGCCATTCTGGGTGGGTTCCATCCCTCAGCAGCTGGTTCATCTGTGCTGCTAGGCGTTCATGGAGTGCAGTTAGCTTCTTCAGCCAGTACGTATGGATCATATCGGGGCCTGGTGCTGTCCAGCTCTTCATCTTTGACACTCTTTCTTGGACGTCTGCCACTGAGATGGTTACTGGTTCTTGTTCTGGGAGGTTGCTGTGGTCAGTTCTTAGGTCCACTAACCATTGGGCATCGGTGTTGTGTGATGCCTTTCTTTCCCATATGTCTTTCCAGTATTTTTCCACCTCAGCTCTTGGTGGGTCTGACCGGTTGTTGTTCCCCTGCCACTGAGAGTACACCTTGGCTGGTTCAGTGGAGAACAACTTGTTTATTCTCCTGGCCTCTCCTTCCTTGGTGTATCTCCTCAACCGGGTGGCCAGAGCTGTTAGTCGCTGTTTGGCAGTTTCGAGTGCCTCTGGTATGGAGAGGGAGTTGTACTTCCTGGGCGCCCCTTTATTCACCATGTTCCCTTTCTGTAGTTCAGCTAGCTGGCTAACTTCTCTCCTTGCTGCCTTTATCTTGGCCTCTAATCGTCTCTTCCATGGTGGATACTGTTTGTTATGTCCCGAGCCCACCTTGTGTCCAAGCATCTCCATGATTACTGTTGCTGTACTGTGTATCAGCTTGTTGGTCTCAGTGATGGTTCTTGTGGAGATTGTCTTCAGAGCAGCATTCACATCTACTAGTAGATCTTCTGAAGGTACTTGGCAACTCGGCTTCGGTATTCGTCGGGGGCTCCAGGTTTCCAGTTGGGTCACGATCTTCCTTCTCAGGTCAGCAGCTCTTGTGTTGAGGCTGTTAGCTGTTGGGGCTTGGTACCCAATCTCTGGTTGTGGGGATGATGACATCTCCCCCCTGACCTGTCTTCCTGGCTCCCCCTTGCCGTAGCATCGTTGTTGTATTTCATTAATCTCTAGTTGTGATAGCAGATTTCGATTATGGATGTTGGAACACTGGGCTAATAGCTGTTTCTTTGTTAGCCTTGATTGTGGGTTTCGAAGTATCCAATGGTCCCACATTCTCTGCATGTATCCCCTCTCTCTGGGATTGCTTGTATAGTAGCATTCCAGCAAATCCGTATTTTCTGTCCTCGTCCATCGATGTCTTGTTCCAGTAGCCCATTTCTCATCAGTTTGCCCTGGTTCCCTAGCAACTGACGCAGACCTTGTTGACCCGGGCGACGTCTGAGCCGGTATGACTCTATCAGTTATGTTTTCACTCATTCCTGAGGTAGGCTGATATATCATGAGGGGTTTTGCCTAAGGACCCTTACTGGATGATGTTTTGCCCCGACCGGGATTCGAACCCCGATCTCCTGCGTCGTAGTCAGTGAGCATTACCACTGTACTATCCAGCTGTTTTATATATATATATATTTTTTTTAGGCACTGCCAAAAAGCAGAGCTCCCACTGAGTGTAAAATGTGTTCATAAATTATCACACACTATTTTTTTAAAGCAAATTAAAAATAAGAGCTGGATAAAACCCCATCTCATCTCATCTCATTATCTGTAGCCGCTTTATCCTGTTCTACAGGGTCGCAGGCAAGCCGGAGCCTATCCCAGCTGACTACGGGCGAAAGGCGGGGTACACCCTGGACAAGTCGCCAGGTCAAAAACCCATCTGTTTTATGTAAATAAAGATACTAACTTCGTTGTCCGGTGGTCAAGTGTTTGTCATGATCTGCCCCAGACTTCCACTCCGGAGATTTACTATCTCCCAGTTCAGCACAATCCGGATCCGGGACAGGACTTGCATCTTGCCAGCATTCACTTCCTGGTCTGCTCTGCTGTGTATGAATAGGCCGTTCTCAGAAGGGGACTTTGCCAGAACATCTTGTCTGTTTCTCACATCGTCTCTGTGCCATTTTTGCTTCCTGGATTTTTGCTCACTGTTTTGCCTAGTGTTAGCCACAGTTTTTTCCACTCACGTTTTGTCAGTTTTTCATTTTTTTTGCACTACGTTTTTTGTCTCCAGTTTTTGTCATAACTATTTTTCATCCCATCTCATCTCATCTTCATCTGCTTATCCGGGGCCGGGTCATGGAGGCAGCAGTCTGAGCATGGAAGCCCAAGACTTCCCGGCCAGCTCCTCGGGAAGAACACCAGGGCGTTCCCAGGCCAGCCGAGAGACATAATCCCTCCAGCATGTCCTGGGTCTTCCCCGGGGCCTCCTCCCAGGGGGACATGCCTGGAACACCTCCCCAGGGATGCGTCCAGGAGGCATCCGAAAAAGATGCCCGAGCCACCTCAGCTGATTCCTCTCGATGTGGAGGAGCAGCGGCTCTACTCCGAGCTCCTCCCAAGTGACTGTGCTTCTCACCCTATCTCTAAGGGAGCACCCAGCCACCCCGCGAAGGAAACTCATTTTGGCCACTTGTATCCGCAATCTTGTTCTTTCGGTCATTACCAAAAGCTCATGACCCCCTCCTAGAACTGCCACCTTATTGTGGTAGAGGGGTTTGTGTGCTTGAATGATCCTAGGAGCTATGTTGTCAGGGGCATTACGCCCCTGTTAGGGTTTCCCAAGGCAGACAGGTCCTAGGTGACAGGCCAGACCAAGAGCAGTTCACCAAACCCCCTTATGGAAATTAAAAAATCAAGGACCGTGATGTCGCCCAGTATGGCACAGCCGGGGCCCCACCCTGGAGCCAGGCCCAGGGTTGGGGCTTGTATGCGAGCACCTGGTGGCCAGGCCTTTGCCCACTGGGCCTGGCCGGGCTCAGCCCAAAGCGGTGACGTGGGCCCAACCTCCTGTGGGTTCACCACCCCCAGAGGTAGCTGTAGGGGGCCGGTGCAGTGTGGATTGGGTGGCAGTCAAAGGCAGGGGCCTAGATGACCTGATCCCCAAACACAGCGGCTAGCTGTTGGGACTATTTTTCATGTTTTTTCATATTAGCACTTTGTCTACCTCGTTGTTGTCTGGATTATTTTTGCTGTTTTTGTTCATTGACTCTTTTTGGACTTTAATTAAATAATTTTTTATTCATTGGATTTTCTGGTTTATGTTCTGCTATTGGATCCTAACTCACCACATCTCGCCACCATGTTCTGGCCAACATGGATCTAGCGGAACTTAACCATCTGAAAATGGCTATGCAGCAGCAAGGAGCCCTCCTTGGGACCCACCAACAGGAACTCAGGCAGATCACTCAGAACCTGGCCACCCTGTCCAACTCACTCAACCTCCTAGCCACACAACTCCAGCACTCCCAAGCTGTGCCTACCCCTGCCCAGCCATCTCTTTCTTCACCTCCCGCCACCGCCGCCCTCCACGAACCAAGACTCCCTTCACCGCAGCCCTACAGTGGAGAACCAGGTACCTGCAGATATTTTTTGTCACAGTGTTCGTTGATCTTGGAGCTTCAACCTCTGGCTTTCCCCACAGAACGCTCCCGGGTAGCCTATACCATCACGTTCCTCACCAGCAAGGCCAGGGAATGGGGGATGGCGGTCTGGGACACTGACGCATACTGTTGTTCCAGCTTCAAGAAATTCTCTGAGGAAATGAGGCGAACATTTGATTGTTCTCTGTCTGGCCGGGAGGCGGCAAGAGAGCTCATGGAGCTGCAGCAGGGGTCCCAATCTACCTCGGCTTATGCCATCGAGTTCCGGACGTTGGCAGTGTCATGTGGTTGGAACCAGAGTGCCCTGGTCAATGCATTCCTACATGGCTTATCCGATGCCATCAAGGGTGAACTCGTCTCGCGGGAACTGCCGTCGGACCTCTCCAGCCTGATGGACCTTGCCAATTGTATTGACGTGTGGGTCCAACAACGGAGAAGAGAGAGGAGCCGCCACAACTTCAACCCCTCTCCACCACCTGCCTCATCTATCGAACCCATGCAGGTCGATCATGTATGGGTGTCAGCAGAGGAACGACTGTGCTGACAGAGCACGGGGGCTTGTTTCTACTGCGGTTAGCAGGGACACATCTGCCGAGCCTGCTCGCTAAAAGGACGAGCCCACCAGTAAATCGAAGGGCCCTGGTGGGCAATGCTTGGAGCCAGTCCCCTGCCAACCAACCGTTGCTCCCCGTCATCATCACTCTCAACAATTGGCATCACCATCTTCAGGCGCTCATCGACTTGGGTGCGGACAGGAACCTGATCTGCTCTGCCACCGCCAAGGATCTCGGAATCCCGTTACTTACCCTCAAGGTCCCTCTCACTGTCCTGACACTCAATGGCACTGGCTTGACCACCATCACTCACCTCACCACCCCGCTCACGCTAAGGATTTCAGGCAATCACTCCGAAACTATACAACTTCACGTCATGAACAACCCTCATGTTCCCATTATTCTTAGATTACCCTGGTTGATGCAGCACAACCCCCACTTAAACTGGACTGATCACACCATCTTAAGCTAGAGTCCTTCCTGCCTGGCCTCCTGCCTGAACTCCATTCTGCCTCCTGCCAAACCACCTCAGCCCTCAGCCAGCGAGTTTCCCGACATTTCTCATGTGCCTCCGGAATATCTGGACCTCAAGCCTGTCTTCAGTAAGACCCAAGCAGTGTCTCTTCCCCCTCATAGGCCCTATGACTGTGGTATCGACCTCCTGCCAGGGACAGCGCCACCCAAGGGACGTCTCTACTCTCTTTCCCCCACTGAGAGACAAGCCATGGAGAAATACATCACTGAGTCTCTGGCAGCTGGGATCATCCGCCCTTCCTCCTCCCCAGCAGGGGTGGGATTCTTCTTTGTGGAGAAGAAAGACAAGTCGCTCCGCCCCTGCATTGACTATTGAGGTCTCAACGCCATCACAGTCAAGAACCACTACCCAATACCGCTCATGACTACAGCCTTCGAACTACTCCAGGGAGCTAAGGTGTTCACTAAACTGGAGTTACGCAACGCCTATCACCTAGTTAGGATCAGGGAAGGGGACGAGTGGAAGACGGCCTTCAACACCACCACAGGCCACTATGAGTACCTCGTAGTCCCTTTCGGCCTGACTAACGCACCCGCGGTATTCCAGGCGTTGGTTAATGATGTCTTGAGGGACTTTCTTAACACCTTTTGTCTTTGTTTACCTGGATGATATCTTGATTTTCTCTCGCTCCCTGGAGGAACATTGGGATCACGTCCAGCAGGTTCTTCAACGCCTGCTGGAGAATAAGCTGTTCGTTAAGGCAGAGAACAGCGAGTTCCACCAAGGCTCTGTCTCGTTCCTGGGGTTCATCATTTCACCAGCCAAGATCCAGATGGACCCCCTCAAGCTGGAGGCAGTCACTGACTGGCCCACCCCATCTTCGAGACGAGAGCTCCAGCGCTTCCTGGGGTTCACCAACTTTTACAGGCGTTTCATCTGCAACTTCAGCACAGTGGCCAGACCTCTCTCAGCCCTGACCTCGACCAAGACCAAGTTCAAGTGGGGGGGAGGAAGCAGAGAAAGCCTTTTCCAGTCTCAAGCACAGGTTTACCACAGCACCCATTCTCACCATACCTGATTCTACCAAGCAGTTTATCGTCGAGGTCGACACCTCCAAGTCAGGGGTCGGAGCCATCCTATCCCAGAGGGCCAATGAAAACAAGGTCCACCCATGCTCCTTCTTCTTCCGCCAGCTATCCTCAGCTGAATGAAACTACGACATCGGCAACCGAGAACTACTGACCGTGAAACTAGCCTTGGAGGAGTGGGGGCACTGGCTTGAGGGGTCTGACCTCCCATTCCTAGTCTGGACCGACCATAAAAACCTGGAGTACCTCAAGTCTGCCAAATGTCTCAACTCTCGTCAAGCCCATTGGTCTCTCTTCTTCTCTCGATTCAACTTCACGCTCTCCTACCACCCAGGCTCCAAGAATGGCAAACCTAATGCCCTGTCCAGGATGTTCTCTTCCCACCAAGAGGAGTCCAAGCCACCCGAGACTATCCTTCCTCCACACTGCCTGGTGGGAGCCACTATTCTAGAAGTTGAGACACTCATGCCCTGGAGCAGGACCCCAGTGAAGGCAACTCCAAAAATACTCCTTGTAACCATCTGTTTGTTCCCTGTCATGCGCGAACTCAGGTGCTGCAGTGGGGTCACAGTTCCAAGCTGGCTTGTCATCCAGGAGCCGCCCGAACCCTGGCTCTCATCCAGCAGCGCTTTTGGTGGCCATCCATCAAGGAGGACATTCAGGAGTTCGTGGCAGCCTGCGACACATGCTCCCGGAACAAGACAGCCAATTGACCCCCTGCCGGCTTACTAAGACCCCTTCCTACTCCACATCGACCTTGGTCTCACATCGCCCTGGACTACATCACAGGACTCCCCAACTCAGGTGGCAATACATGCATCCTCACTGTCATTGACTGTTTTTCTAAGACCATGCATTTCATTCCTCTGCCCAAGCTCCCCTCAGCCAAAGAGACCACAGAACTACTTATCCATCATGTTTTCCACCTACATGTTCTGCCTACCAACATAGTTTCTGACCGGGGTCCTCAGTTCACTGCACAGTTCTGGAGAGCCTTCTGCAAACTCATCGGGGCCACCTGTAGTCTCTCCTCAGGCTTCCACTCACAGACCAACGGCCAGGCAGAATGGGTTAACCAGGCTTTGGAGGTTGCACTCAGGTGCATGGCGTCCAGGGATTACAGTTCTTGTAGCAAATAAACCTTGGATTGAATACACACATAACACTCTCCCTTCCTCTGCCACGGGTCTCTCTCCGTTCCAGTGCTCACTAGGGTACCAACCACCATTGCTCCCCAGCCAGGAAGAGGAGGTCGCCGTACCATCAGCCCAGGCTTTTATACACCACTGCAGGAGAACATGGGCATTGGCCTGGAGAAGACTCATTCGCTCTGCACTCGCATCCAAGAAGCAGGCCGACAAACGTCACTCCAAGGCACCCACCTACCGAGTGGGTCAACGAGTTATGCTGTCCACATGCCACCTGCCACTTAGGGCCATCTCTCGCAAGCTGGTACCCAGGTTCCTTGGACCCTTCCTCATTAAGAAGGTAATCAACCCATGTTCCATTAGACGCATTACCACTCACCATGCTAAGTGTTCACCCCACCTTTCATGTATCACAGCTTAAACCTCTGGTTTCCAGTCCTTTGCTCCCACCCTCCAAACCCCCTCATCCTCCCAGGCTCATTGATGGAGGTGAGGCCTACACGGTCAAGAAACTGCTGAAGGTGCCACGGTGTCTCCAGTACCTGGTGGACTGGGAGGGTTACGGTCCCGAGGAGAGAAGTTGGGTCCCCGCCAGGTTCATACTGGACCCAACACTTATCACGGAATTCCACCAGCAACATCCTGATGCTCTTCCTAAAGTGCCTGGAGGCGCTCGTTGGGGGGGGGGGGGGGGGGGGGGTGTTACTGTCATGATCCGTCCCGGACTTCCACTCCGGAGATTTACCATCTCCCAGTTCAGCACAATCTGGATCCGGGACAGGACTTACATCTTGCCAGCATTCAGTTCCTGGTCTGCTCTGCTGTGTATAAATAGGCCATTCTCAGAAGGGGATTTTGCCAGAATGCCTTGTTTGTTTCCCACATCATCTCTGTGCCATTTTTTGCTTCCTGGATTTTTGCTCTCTGTTTTGCCTGGTCTTAGTCACAATGTTGTGCACTCACGTTTTGTCAGTTTTTCATGCTTTTTTGCACTACGTATTTTTTTGTCTCCAGTTTTTGTCAGAACTATTTCTCATGTTTTTTCATATTAGCTCTTTGTCTACCTCGTTGCTGTCTGGATTATTTTTGCTATTTTTGTTCATTGACTCTTTTGGGACTTTAATTAAATTTTTTATTCATTGGATTTTCGGGTTTGTGTTCTGCTATTGGATCCTAACTCACCACATCTCGCCACCCTTAACAGTGTTGATGAGACACATTGCTTTGCACTTGGGTTCCCTGTGGTCACAAAAATCAAGTCAATGCTTTACCATATTCTCTTAAGTATGGAGCTTCACTCCACTCCACTGCAAATTCACACTCGGCTTGGGGCCGTCACTAGCCTACGTATATGTAGACTATATAAACTTTTATGGTACATTGCATGTCTATATCTGTATTCACATGCGCAATAAATAAATAAATAAATAAATAAATAGACTTTATAGCTAGTATGGACACATGCATACATAAACACGCGCGCTCATGCACTGAGTTTCTACAGTGGTGCTTGAAAGTTTGTGAACCCTTTAGAATTCTATATATTTCTGCATAAATATGATCTAAAACATCATCAGATTTTCACACAAGTCCTAAAAGTAGATAAAGAGAACCAAGTTAAACAAATGAGACAAAAATATAAAAATATTTAAAAATATATGATACTTGGCCCCTCCTAGAACTGCCACCTTATTGTGGTGGAGGGGTTTGTGTGCTTGAATGATCCTAGGAGCTATGTTGTCAGGGCATTACGCCCCTGTTAGGGTCTCCCAAGGCAAACAGGTCCTAGGTGACAGACCAGACCAAGAGCAGTTCACCAAACCCCTTATGGAAATTAATAAAACAAGGACCATGATGTCGCCCGGTATGGCGCAGCCGGGGCCCCACCCTGGAGCCAGGCCTGGGGTTGGGGCTCGTATGCGAGCACTTGGTGGCCGGGCCTTTGCCCATGGGGCCTGGCCGGGCTCAGCCCGAAGCGGTGATGTGGGTCCGACCTCCTGTGAGTTCACCACCCACAGAGGTAGTAGTAGGGGGCCGGTGCAGTGTGGATTGGGCGGCAGTCGAAGGCAGGGGCCTCGATGACCTGAATCCCGAACACAGCGGCTAGCTGTTGGGACATGGAATGTCACTTCACTGGGGGGGAAAGAGCTTGAGCTTGTGCAAGAAGTTGAGAGGTACCGGCTAGAGATAGTTGGGCTGACCTCCACGCACAGCTTGGGCTCTGGAACCCAGCTCCCTGAGAGGGGCTGGACTCTCCACTTCCCTGGAGTCGCCCACGGTGAGTGGCAGCGGGCTGGTGTGGGCTTGATTATAGCTCCACAGCTCAGCCGCCATGTGTTGGAGTTTACTCCAGTGAACGAGAGGGTCGCCTCTCTGCGCCTTCAGGTCGGGGAGAAGGCTCTTGCTGTTGTTTGTGCCTATGGGCTGAATAGCAGTATAGAGTATTCGGCCTTCTTGGAGTCCCTGGGAGAGGTACTGAGAGGTGCTCAGACCGGGGACTCCACTGTTCTACTGGGGGACTTCAACGCTCACGTGGGCAACAACAGTGAAACCTGGAGGGGCATGATTGGGAGGAACGGCTTCCCCGATCTGAACCTGAGTGGTGTTTTGTTATTGGACTTCTGTGCTGGTCATGGTTTGTCCATAACGAATATCATGTTCGAGCATAGGGGTGTCCATAAGTGCACGTGGCACCAGGACACCTTAGGTCGGAGGTCGATGATTGACTTTGTTGTCGTTTCATCTGATCTCCAGCCCTATGTCTTGGACACTCGGGTGAAGAGAGGGGCTGAGCTGTCAACTAATCACCACCTGGTGGTGAGTTGGATCTGCTGGCAGAGGAGGAAGCTGGACAGACCTGGCAGGCCCAAATGTATGGTGAGAGTCTGCTGGGAACATTTGGACGAGCACTCTGTCAGGGAGGTCTTTAACTCCCACCTCCAGGAGAGCTTCTCCCAGCTCCCAAGGGAGGCAGGGGACATTGAGTCTGAGTGGACCATGTTCTCTGCCTCCATTGTTGACGCGGCTGTTCAGAGCTGTGGCCGCAAGGTCTCCGGTGCCTGTCGTGGCGGCAATCCCCGAACCCGGTGGTGGACACCGGAAGTAAGGGATGCCGTCAAGCTGAAGAAGGAGTCCTATCAGGCCATGTTGGCCTCCGGGACTACTGAGGCAGCTGACGGGTATCGGCAGGCCAGGTGTGCCGCAGCTCGGGTAGTTGCGGAGGCAAAAACTCGGAACTGGGAGGAGTTCAGTGAGGCCATGGAGGAGGACTATCGGTCGGCCTCGAAGAAATTCTGGCAAACCATCCGGCGCCTCAGGAGGGGGAAACAGTACTCTGCCAACACTGTTTACAGTGCGAGTGGGGAGCTGTTGACCTTGACTGGGGATATTGTTGGGCGGTGGAAGGAATATTTCAAGGATCTCCTCAATCCCACCATCATGTCTTTCACTGAGGAAGCGGAGGCTGATGACTCAGAGGTGGACTCGTCCATTACCCAAGCCGAAGTCACTGAGATGGTTTGCAAGCTCCTCGGTGGCAAGGCACTGGGGGTGGATGAGATCCGCCCTGAGTATCTCAAGTCTCTGGATGTTGTGGGGCTGTCTTGGCTGACACGCCTCTGCAACATCGCATGGCGGTTGGGGACAGTGCCTCTGGAGTGGTAGACCGGGGTGGTGGTCCCTCTTTTTAAGAAAGGGGACTGGAGAGTGTGCACCAGTTATAGGGGAATCACACTTCTCAGCCTCCCTGGGAAGGTTTACTCCAGGGTACTGGAGAGGAGAATTTGGCCAATAGTCTAACCTCAGATCCAGGAGGAATAATGCAGTTTTCGTCATGGAACACTGGACCAACTCTATACCCTTCATAGGGTGATTGAGGGTTCATAGGAGTTTGCCCAACCAGTCCACATGTGCTTTGTGGATCTGGAGAAGGCATTCGACCATGTCCCTCGTGGTATTCTGTGGGGGGTGCTTCGGGAGTATGGGCTTTGGGGCTCTTTGCTAAGGGCTGTCCAGTCCCTGTATGAACGGAGCGGGAGTCTGGTTCGCATTACTGGCAGTAAGTCAGACCTGTTCCCAGTGCATGTTGGACTCCAGCAGGGCTGCCATTTGTCACCAGTTCTGTTCATAATTTTTATGGACAGAATTTGTAGGCGCAGCCAGGGGCCGGAGGGAGTCCTGTTTGGGAACCACAGGATTTCATCTCTGCTTTTTGCAGATGATGTTGTCCTGTTGGCTTCTTCAAACCAGGACCTTCACCATGCACTGGGGCAGTTTGCAGTCGAGTGTGAAGCGGCTGGGATGAGAATCAGCACCTCCAAGTCCGAGGCCATGGTTCTCGACCGGAAAAGGGTGGCTTGCCCTCTCCAGATTGGTGGAGAAGTCCTGCCCCAAGTGGAGGAGTTTAAGTATCTCGGGATCTTGTTCACGAGTGAGGGAAGGATGGAGCGTGAGATTGACAGGTGGATCGGTGCAGCCTCCCCAGTGATGCAGTCGCTTTACCGGTCCGTCATGGTGAAGAAGGAGCTGATCCAAAAGGCAAAGCTCTCGATTTACCGGTTGATCTATTTTCCGATTCTCACCTATGGTCATGAGCTTTGGGTAATGACCGAAAGAACAAAATCGCGGATACAAGTGGCCAAAATGAGTTTCCTTTGCAGGGTGGCTGGGCACTCCCTTAGAGATGGGGTGAGAAGCACAATCACTCGGGAGGAGCTCGGAGTAGAGCCGCTGCTCCTCCACATCAAGAGGAATCAGCTGAGGTGGCTCAGGCATCTTTTTCGGATGCCTCTTGGATGTCTCCCTGGGGAGGTGTTCCAGGCATGTCCCCCTGAGAGGAGGCCCCGGGGAAGACCCAGGACACGCTGGAGGGATTATGTCTCTCAGCTGGCCTGGGAGCACCTCGGTGTCCTTCCCGAGGAGCTGGCCGAGGTGTCTGGGGAGAGGGAAGTTTGGGCTTCCATGCTCAGACTGCTGCCTCCGCGACCCAGCTCCGGATAAGCGGATGAAGATGTGATGAGATATGATACTTGGTCATTTATTTATTGAGGAAAATGATCCAATATTACATATATGTGAGTGGCAAAAGTATGTGAACCTCTAGGATTAGCAGTTCATTTGAAGGTGAAATTAGAGTCAGGTGTTTTCAATCAATGGGATGACAATCAGGTGTGAGTGGGCACCCTATTCTATTTAAAAAACAGGGATCTATCAAAGTCTTCACAACACGTTTGTGGAAATGTATCAGGGCACAAACAAAGGAGATTTCTGAGGACCTCAGAAGAAGCGTTGTTGATGCTCATCAGGCTGGAAAAGGTTACAAAACCATCTCTAAAGAGTTTGGACTCCACCAATCCACAGTCAGACAGATTGTGTACAAATGGAGGAAATTCAAAACCATTGTTACCCTCCCCAGGAGTGGTCAACCAACAAAGATCACTCCAAGAGCAAGGCGTATAATAGTCGGCAAGGTCATAAAGGACCCCAGGGTAACTTCTAAGCAACTGAAGGCCTCTCTCACATCAGCTAATGTTAATGTTCATGAGTCCACCATCAGGAGAACACTGAACAACAATGGTGTGCATGGCAGAGTTGCAAAGAGAAAGCCACTGCTCTCCAAAAAGAACATTGCTGCTTGTCTGCAGTTTGCTAAAGATCACGTGGACAAGCCAGAAGGCTATTGGAAAAATGTTTTGTGGATGGATAAGACCAAAATAGAACTTTTTGGTTTAAATGAGAAGCATTATGTTTGGAGAAAGGAAAACACTGCATTCCAGCATAAGACCCTTATCCCATCTGTGAAACATGGTGGTGGTAGTATCATGGTTTGGGCCTGTTTTGCTGCATCTGGGCCAGAACGGCTTGCCATCATTGATGGAACAATGAATCCTGAAATATACCAGTGAATTCTAAAGGAAAATGTCAGGACATCTGTCCATGAACTGAATCTCAAGAGAAGGTGGGTCATGCAGCAAGACAACGACCCTAAGCACACAAGTCATTCTACCAAAGACTGGTTAAAGAATAAAGTTAATGTTTTGGAATGGCCAAGTCAAAGTCCTGACCTTAATCCAATAGAAATGTTGTGGAAGGACCTGAAGTGAGCAGTTCATGTGAGGAAATCCACCAACATCCCAGAGTTGAAGCTGTTCTGTACAGAGGAATGGGCTAAAATTCCTCCAAGCCAGTATGCAGGACTGATCAACAGTTACCAGAAACATTTAGTTGCAGTTATTGCTGCACAAGGGGGTCACACCAGATACTGAAAGCAAAGGTTCACATACTTTCGCCACTCACAGATATGTAATATTGGATCATTTTCCTCAATAAATAAATGACCAAGTATAATATTTTTGTTTCATTTGTTTAACTGGGTTCTCTTTATCTACTTTTAGGACTTGTGTGAAAATCTGATGTTTTAGATAGATAGATAGATAGATAGATAGATAGATAGATAGATAGATAGATAGATAGATAGATAGATAGAATCTTTATTGTCATTGCACATCAGGTATACAATGAAATTGCAGTGCTTCTCCAGCCAGTGCATAATAAATATAAAAGAAAACAGTAAAACAGTAAAATTTTCCAAGAAAACAGTAAAAAACAGTACAACCCTGTGGCAGCGGGGGTGTGGTCAAGCGCCGGTCTGTGACAGGAGGGCGGAGCCAGGGAAGGTGAGTGGCAGAATCGCTACACCTGACGGTGATTAACCTGTGTTTTGTGTTTTCCCAGTAACCTCTCCCTATTTAAGGAGGCAGAGCAGGGGCGATTCTAGCATCTGATCTTTGGGGGTGCTTAGCCCCCAGAGCTGACAGAGGCACCTGGCTTGAACGACAGTGTTTCCACGTTTATTCCGCATTTAGACAGACTTAACTAGACAAGAAGACTAGACTAGACAATTCTGCAATGTTTTAACAGAAGCTGACCCAATAAACTATGATATCTACACATTTACAACCACTGACACAAATATTTACGTTATATTTTTAACAAGACCTACTACTGCATTTGTAATGTTGGAGCTATTCATTTTGAACAGTGGTAATTGTTAATTAATGTGTTATTGTGTATTGTGTAATAATAGTGTCAGGGCCGGAGTGGGCCCTGTTTTCAGTCCGGGAGTTTAATTCACATTCAGGACACTTTGTGGGTACTCAGCAACCGGCAGATAAAGCGTGAGGGCGCATTAGGCAACTCAAAAATGGTTAAATGAAATGTAGGCTAAAGCAAGTGTTCGATTCTGCTTAGAATATTGGCATACGCATACACCTCTTCTAAGTTATATATTTAGCAACAATTATTTAACATCAAATATGACTTCTAGGCCTATGTGTTCATAACCACAATGTGCGCACGCCTGTGGAAATGCACGGTGTGACAGCGAGATGAAATAGGCTGGATGAGGAAATAACGCGCAACAGCACATTTGGGACCTGTTCATCTAAAATTGTTAATAATGTAAAGCAATGTCCGGTTCTTCTTAGAATTAAGACATACACCACATCTATACCATGTAAATTGCGAGATTTCACATGACATCAAAAAGCTGAATTGACATCGCAAACTATCGACACATTATAGGCCTAGCATAGACTGATAAAATCGACAAACAGGGTTATCATACTCCATATCTTTCGTAACCTACCAGCTGGTCTTGAGAACATATCTGTCAATTTGGCACATTTTGCTGCCACCTCCTTCCGTTTTTTAAGCTTCGCCCTTTCGGTTCCACCTGGCCTCTTTCTGCCCTCCATCACTGATGCGCGCTGTTTCGCGCCAATGTTGTTTAAGTTCCCCGCAATACAGAGGAGGAGTCTTGGACCAAACCAACTGCAATAGAGGGGAGGGGAGAATTTCCTTATTTGGTAGTGCCTATTTAATCTGTTGCGATGCTGTCGGCGTCTGGGCTGCCATGTGAAAATGCGGAGTGTAGTTGAATTGATGATTAATGCAAGAATAAGATTAGTGAAAATTATTTTCCCCATGCTCCAAGCAGGCCACCATTGATGGTTTGGGCCGGGGATGGTCCCGGCTAAATATAGGGCCACCCCGCCATTGAATAGTGTGTATTATTATGATTTTACATTAGTTTACATTAGTAAACGCTATGTTACATTAAATAAAACTGACTAACACACGGTGGTCTAGCACCGTAGCACTTGTACAGCTCTGCACAAAAGTATCTCAATATGGATGATAAATGTCGTTTTTATCATTCTGTTCATAGACCAGGGAACATCAATATTGCATTATGCATATTATTGTGTTGTGTTTAACAATTGTAACTCCAGTCCGTACCTTCACATCTCGCTATGCCAGTAATACTCAGGTGCTACTTCGAGTTCCTCATCGGCGTGGAATCCAGTTAAAAAAAACACCATGTCGTAGCAAGCACTCGCGCGGACAGGCAACCCAATCAGAGGGGACGCAAGGAGGAGAGGTATTTTACTGCTCATAGAACTATCACGTAACAGGTGAATTCAAGAACACACACACGCCCGCGCTGCCGCGCACACATTCATTGCGCAGTGCGCAAGGGCACTTATTTCTGAAAATTACGTCCAAAAGCAGTGTTTTTGAGGGTGCTGAACTAGGGGGTGCTGAGCTCGTTTTTGGGGGTGCTTGAGCACCCCCAAAAATAGGCTAAACACGCCCCTGAGGCAGAGGGAGAGCAGAGGGGAGCGCATCCCGGGACAAGAACACAGAGTGTGTGTGTGTGTGTGTGTGTGTGTTACGCCGTATGTTAAGAATTGGCGATTTAGACTGAAAAGTTGGGAAATAAAAAGCCTTCTTGCATCCAAAGCGTTGTCCTGCCGTCCTCTGTGCTCCACCCACACTTCGAAAGCGCTACAAACCCCAATTCCAAAAAAGTTGGGACAAAGTACAAGTTGTAAATAAAAACATAATGCAATAATTTAAAAATCTCAAAAACTGATATTGTATTCACAATAGAACATAGACGACATATCAAATGTCGAAAGTGAGACATTTTGAAATTTCATGCCAAATATTGGCTCATTTGAAATTTCATGACAGCAACACATCTCAAAAAAGTTGGGACAGTGGCAATAAGAGGCTGGAAAAGTTAAAGGTACAAAAAAGGAACAGCTGGAGGACCAAATTGCAACTCATTAGGTCAATTGGCAATAGGTCATTAACATGACTGGGTATAAAAAGAGCATCTTGGAGTGGCAGCAGCTCTCAGAAGTAAAGATGGGAAGAGGATCACCAATCCCCCTAATTCTGCGCCGACAAATAGTGGAGCAATATCAGAAAGGAGTTCGACAGTGTAAAATTGCAAAGAGTTTGAACATATCATCATCTACAGTGCATAATATCATCAAAAGATTCAGAGAATCTGGAAGAATCTCTGTGCGTAAGGGTCAAGGCCGGAAAACCATACTGGGTGCCCGTGATCTTCGGGCCCTTAGACAGCACTGCATCACATACAGGCATGCTTCTGTATTGGAAATCACAAAATGGGCTCAGGAATATTTCCAGAGAACATTATCTGTGAACACAATTCACCATGCCATCCGCCGTTGCCAGCTAAAACTCTATAGTTCAAAGAAGAAGCCGTATCTAAACATGATCCAGAAGCGCAGACGTCTTCTCTGGGCCAAGGCTCATTTAAAATGGACTGTGGCAAAGTGGAAAACTGTTCTGTGGTCAGACGAATCAAAATTTGAAGTTCTTTATGGAAATCAGGGACACCGTGTCATTCGGACTAAAGAGGAGAAGGATGACCCAAGTTGTTATCAGCGCTCAGTTCAGAAGCCTGCATCTCTGATGGTATGGGGTTGCATTAGTGTGTGTGGCATGGGCAGCTTACACATAATGTAGAATCCTACATTAGACAAGAATGGGTTAACATTCCTATCCCTAAACTTGAGCAACTTGTCTCCTCAGTCCCCAGACATTTACAGACTGTTGTAAAGAGAAAAGGGGATGTCTCACAGTGGTAAACATGGCCTTGTCCCAACTTTTTTGAGATGTGTTGTTGTCATGAAATTTAAAATCACCTAATTTTTCTCTTTAAATGATACATTTTCTCAGTTTAAACATTTGATATGTCATCTATGTTCTATTCTGAATAAAATATGGAATTTTGAAACTTCCACATCATTGCATTGAACTTCTGCTCCTTTATGACCCGCCACGCCTACTTAGATCAAAAGGTGCCTTTTGATCTAAAAAAGGCACCTTTATGCTTCTTTTGCTTTATGCACTGTAGATGATGAAAAGGTGCCTTATCTGCTGGTACCTCGTATAGTGAAGGCTACATCAGGGGGCAGAGCCTTTTCTTACAAAGCCCCACTGTTATGGAACAGCCTTCCAAGTAATGTTCGGGAATCAGACACAGTCTCAGCATTTAAGTCTAGGCTGAAAACATATCTGTTTAGTCAAGCCTTTTGTTAATGGTGTTTATGAGGTAAAGGAGTAGATCTGGAGGGTCCTCAGACATAGAGTGTTTTGGTAAACTGGGATGTATGGATGCTGTCAGTCCCCACTCGCTTGCTCACTCGAGTTTGTTGACGGTGTAGTGGCTGGCTGCTTTATGTCCCGGGGCTCCCTCATGCCTGTGTTACCTTCTGGCTCTCTCCTTTTAGTTATGCTGTCATAGTTAGTTGCCGGAGTCCCTGCTTGTACTCGGTGCAATATGTATACTGTTCCTACTTATCCAGGTGACATTGGGCATACCTAACCACCTGTGTTTTCTTTCCCTCCCCCCCACCCCAAATCTGTCCCTCTGAGTTACATGGAGTCAACAGGAAATCTTTTGGTGGAGAGGGTGGAGACCTCGACTGGCTATCGTAGCCTGCAGGAAATCGGCCGTCAGACTTCTGTCGCATGTCCCAGACCCGGTGAAATGTAACTGAATTGTCTTGGCCAGCCCTAAGGGTCCCATCTGCATCTCATCATTGCTGAGGAGTGTGCTCCCATCACCCAATCAAGCATCCAGCCAGAGCAGGTCATGTTATATTTTACCATATTAACATGCCATTGTTGTGTGTTATGCCTGATGTAAAGACTCTCGTCTCTGCGAGCCTACCACACAGATTTAATACTTGTCATTTTTAGGGAATACCTAACAACGTGTATTCTTTCTCTCTCCCCCCCAATTTGTCCCTCTGAGTTACATGTTGATCCTGGGATTGAGATGCTGGCCTCTTCTGCCCCTCGGACCTGCTTGATCCATCCTGGTGCCCTGTGTCTGGTCGGAGTTTTATTGCACCGCTCCTGTGAAGGACGGCCCCATGAGGACAGTTGAGGGTTATACCTGTTAAAACTGTTAATATTATAGTCAGGCTGTCTGTTGTTGCCCAAATGAGGATGGGTTCCCTTTTGAGTCTGGTTCCTCTCGAGGTTTCTTCCTCATGTCGTCTGAGGGAGTTTTTCCTTGCCACCGTCGCCACAGGCTTGCTCATTGGGGATAGATTAGGGATAAAATTAGCTCGTGTTTTAAGTCGTTCAAATTCTGTAAAGCTGCTTTGCGACAATGTTTATTGTTAAAAGCGCTATACAAATAAACTTGATTTGATTTGATTGCATTCCGTTTTTATTTACAATTTGTATTTTGTACAACTTTTTTGGAATCGGGGTTGTAAAATAGGAATAAGGAGTAAAATAGGAATAAGAAAGGAATGCATATTTATATAATTTACACAATACACTAGCATACACTCTCTTTATGAGTTCAGGGACCTGGTGGCCCAGGGAAAGAAATTGTTTTTAAGTCTGTTTGTCCTGTTTTTGAGGCACCTGTATCTCCTGCCAGAGGGCATGAGGGTGAACAGGTGCTGTCCCGGGTGTGAGGGGTTAGCAATGATTACCCTCGTTCTCCTGAGACACTGTATGCTGGCGATGTCTTCTAACGAGGGTAGGGGACTGCTAATAATGTGTTGTGCAGTTTTAATGACCCTCTGCAGGTTCTTTCTTTCTGCCACAGAGCAGTTGATGTACCAAGCTGTAATGCAGTATGTCAGGACGCTCTCGATGGTGCTGCGGTAAAAGGCCACTCACAGTTTCTCCTCCAGATGGTTCCTTCTGTGTATCCTTAGGAAGTGGAGTCGCTGTCGGGCCTTTTTTACCACCGCGGATGTTAGCAGTCCAGGAGAGGTCCTCGGCTATGTGTGTCCCAAGGAACCTGAAGGAGGACACCCACTGAACACATTCTCCATTAATGCTCAGTGGGGCTGGATCCCCCGTGTTTCCTGAAGTCAATCATCATCTCCTTAGTTTTGCTGGTGTTGAGCAGCAGGTTGTGTGCAGAACACTAACCTGCCAGCATGTTGACCTCGTCCTTGTACACAGTCTCGTCCCCTCCACTGATGAGGCCGATGACCGTGGTGTAATCCTCAAATTTAATGATGGTATTGGAGGGGTGGATGGGTGTGCAGTCAGGCATATACAGGGAATACAGGAGAGGGCTCAGCACACAGCCCTGAGGTGAGCCTGTGCTGAGGGTCAGGGTGGAGGAGCAGGTGGTGCCTACCTTAACCGTTTGAGGGCGGTTAGTCAGGAAATCCTTGATCCAGGCACAAGTGGAGGGGGAAAGAGCGATGTTGGTCAGCTTTTCCACCAAGATGTCAGGAATTAAATGCCGAGTTAAATGCCGAATTAAATGTTAAATGCCGAGTTGAAGTCTATGAACAGCATCCTGATGGAGCTCCCTGGCTGCTCGAGGTGGCCGAGTGCTGTGTGCAGAGCTGTAGCAATGGCGTCCTCCATCGATCTGTTAGCTCTGTAGGCGAACTGATGTGGGTCCAGGTTTGAGGGGAGACAGGCCTTGATGTGGTGAAGGATGAGCCTCTCAAAGCATTTCATGACTACTGATGTTAAGGCAATAGGTCTGTAGTCATTGGGACACTTTGGGGCAGGAGTCTTTGGGACAGGGATGGTGGTAGCTGCTTTCAGGCACTGGGGGATGGTAGCCTGTGACAGTGAGAGGTTGAATAACCTGGTCAGGACTCCCCCCAGCTGGTCAGCACAGGTGCAGAGTACTTTTCCGAGTACACCATCTGGTCCGGCTGCTTTCCTCGTGTTCACAGTCTTCAGCACCTGCCTCACCTGGTGTTCCTGGAGTGTGAGTGTGCTGTGACTGGATGGTAGTGACAGCAATGGTAGTGACAGGTGTGGAGCCTTTGTAGTTGGTAATGCTCTGTAGCCCCTGCCACACCAGCCGCGGGTTATTGTTGGCGAAATGGTCCTCCACTTTCCTCTTATAAGCAGCCTTAGCAGCTTTGATGCCTCTCCGCAGCTCTGCCCTCGCCACGCTGTACTGTTCTCTGTCACCTGGCTTGAAGGCAGAGTTTCGGATTCTCAGGAGTGTCCAGACATCCAAGGTCATCCATGGTTTTTGGTTGGGGTAGATCCGGATGCGCTTCTCCACAGTAACACTGTCAGTGCAGTTCTTTATGTAGAACAGAACAGTCTCTGTGTGCTCCTGTAGGTCAAGATGTTCAAATATGCTCCACTCAGTGCACTCAAAGCAATCTTGAAGCTGGGAGAGTGCTCCTTCAGGCCAGGTTTTAATGTTCTTTGTAACAGGTTTGGATTTCTTCCTGAGGGAGGTGTATGCAGGGACCAGGAGCAGTGAGAGATGGTCTGACATGCCCAGGTGAGGAAGGGGTACTGCTCTGTAGGCTTGCTTCAGGTTGGAATAAGCATGGTCTAATGTGTTCTTCTCTAATGTGTATGTACTGTACAAAGTTAGGGAGCACAGTCTTAAGGCAAGCTTGGTTGAAGTCCCCAGCAACAATAAAAGCTCCCTCTGGATGGGCCTGCATTTGTTTATTAACAGTGTCATACAGCTGAGAGAGCGCTGTGCTAACATTAGCATCTGGTGGGATATACACAGCAGCAATGATCACCGTTGTCAGCTCTCTGGGCATGTAAAAGGGTCTACACTGCACAGTCATTACTTCCAGGTCAGGAGAGCAGTGTGTGTGTATGACCCTACTGTTTGTACACCAGTCCATATGAACATGAATACAGGGCCCCCCTCCTCTGCTCTTACTGGAGCTTTTATTCCTGTCGAAGCGGTGCATGGAGCGGCTGGCTAGCTGAACGGCCGAGTCCGGGATGAGCGGGTGTAGCCAGGTTTCCGTGATACACACTGCAGTCACGAATGTTCCGGTTGTGTGCCATCAGTAACTCCAGTTCGTCAGTTTTGTGGATGATGGACCTAGCATTTGTGAGAAAGATGCTTGGTAGCGGGGGTTTGTAGGGCTGTTTTCTTAGCCATGCTAATAAGCCGCCCCTGCAGTCCTGCTTCTGCCTCCACTCTCTGCGCCACCTCCGGCGTCTCTTTGGCCCGACAACAATCCAAGGTGTGCCCGGCGATCTCGCTCTGTCCAGCGGAATGTTGTGGAGCCACTGATAATCCGTCATAATGTCCACATGACACGAGAATTCCACCTTCCTCAGCATAGCTCGGGTGTAGATTTGTTTTGTCTCACTCACACACAAACACTCGTACACACAAAAACATCCATATCATTACAAAAACTATACACCGAAACTGAGAGCTCAGAGCCGCTGCAACCTTGCGCACCGCCATCATGCTCGACTCCCCATAAATATGACCAGCAGGTCATATTTATGCAGAAATATAGAAAATTCTAAAGGGTTCATAAACTTTCAAGCACCACTGTATATATAATAGGCTGCTTACCAATTCATGAGTTCTCCACTTGGTGCTGGTTCTCTCACATGCCTGGCTATCATGGTCTGTATATAGTCCATTTCCAATGCAGGTTTGTGTGTGACATATGTTTCCAAACCAGGTTTATCCATGAAACAATCCAATGACTTTGCCTATATTATATTGCAAAAAAAGTTCATGCTCTTTACAACAAACACATTCAATGTCAATCTTCTGCTTGGCACACTGTCCACATTGGCACCAGATAGATACTGAACCCTTTACATCCAAAGACAATTGAATGTTTCGTCACCAATTTATGAATGGACAACATGGCACCACCGATTTCCATTGTGGAATTTTCAGCCTTTTTATTTTTGTCAAAATGGTTCCCATTTTTCAAAACTGGAGCCAAAATATGCATTGGAGAGACCTTGGAGCAAGAGGGAAATTAAGGGAAGAGGGAGCGCTACCAAGCAGAGCAACAGAAAAGTATTCACTCTTGCATCAGATCATCATTAGTTTGAATCCCACCAGAACCATCTGTGGCTGAGAGTCAAGAAAGCAAATTTCCTGCAAGAGACTCGTGACCTGCCCAAGGTGTCCCCCACCTCTCACCTGATGTCAGCTGGCAGTGACTCCAGCTCACCAGTGACCCACAATAGATAAGCGGTACAGAAAATGAATGAATAAGGGCAGAGTTTCCATCCATCCATTACATTATCCATAATCGCTTATCCTGTACAGGGTCGCAGACAAGCTGGAGCCTATCCCAGCTGACTATGGGTGAGAGGCGGGGTACACCCTGGACAAGTCGCAAGATCATCGCAGGGCTGACACTCAGAGACACACAACCATTCACACTCACACCTATGGTCAATTTAGAGCCACCAATTAGCCTAACCTGCATGTGTTTGGACAGTGGGGGAAACCGGAGCACCTGGAGGAAACCCACACAGACACGAGGAGAACATGCAAACTCCACCCAGAAAGGCCCCCATCGGCCACTGGGCTCGCACCCAGGACCTTCTTGCTGTGAGGCGACAGTGCTAACTACTACACCACTGTGCAGCCAGGCAGAGTTTCCACTTCAGCAAAATTAAACAAAAAGGGCAGGTTTACATTAAAGTTATTGTTAACTTTAATGTAAAAATGTAACTTTATTGTTATTGTTAACTTTGCTTTACACCACAGTATATTAGAGTTGAAGTTAAATAATTAATTTGAGCTCAAAGTGCAGACTTTCAGCTGTAATTTGAGGGTGCGCTCAGGAACACCAAATAGCCCAGAAGACCATGGAAAACAATTGTATTGGATAACAGAAGGAAGGATTCTTTGCCTGGTGAAATAAAACCCCTTCACAACAGTTTGTCAGATCAAAAACATTCTCCAGGAGGTAGGTGTGTCCATGTCACAGTCAACAATCAAGAGAAGACTTCAGCAGAGTAAAGTTTACTACAAGTTTATTGTAGGTTTGCGACAAAATGTAAACCACCGGTAAGCCTCAAAAATAGGACGACCAGGTTAGATTGCCAAAAACATCTTAAAAAAAAAAAAGGTGTGCGCGCGTAGCTACACTAATGATGGTAAGAGAAGAGTATAGAAAGGGGAAGGAAATGCACCCTGGGTACACCCTGGACAAGTCGCCAGGCTGACACATCGAGACAACCATTCACACTCACATTCATACCTACGGTCAATTTAGAGCTACCAATTAGCCTAACCTGCATGTCTTTGGACTGTGGGGGAAACCGGAACACCTGGAGGAACCCCCCGCAGACACGGGGAGAACATGCAAACTCCACACAGAAAGGCCCTCGTTGGCCACTGGGCTCAAACCCAGGACCTTCTTGCTGTGAGGCGACAGTGCTAACCACTACACCACCGTGCCTCTGCAACCAAGTATTAAAAACAACAATTTAATTTACTATAAATGTCTGCTTACTTTTGGTCCATATTCTGCATACAAAGTGCTGTAATTTGACACCATTCAGATTTGCATGTACAGTGCTCAGCATAAATGAGTACACCCCCTTTGAAAAGTAACATTTTAAACAATATCTCAATGAACACAAACAATTTCCAAAATGTTGACAAGACAAAGTTTAATATAACATCTGTTTAACTTATAACGTGAAAGTAAGGTTAATAATATAAACTTAGATTACACATTTTTCAGTTTTACTCAAATTAGAGTGGTGCAAAAATGAGTACACCCCACAACAAAAACTACTACATCTAGTACGTTGTATGGCCTCCATGATTTTTAATGACAGCACCAAGTCTTCTAGGCTTGGAATGAACAAGTTGGTGACATTTTGCAACATCAATCTTTTTCCATTCTTCAACAAGGACCTCTTTTAGTGACTGGATGCTGGATGGAGAGTGATGCTCAACTTGTCTCTTCGGAATTCCACAAAGAAAATAATTTCTTTCCACCACAAAGGTGAAGGCTACAAGAAGATCAGCAAAGCTTTACTTATCAGTCAGAATACTGTAGCAAAAGTGGTACAAAAATTTAAGAAAGATGGAACTGCAACCATCTCACAGAGACGTTCAGGTCATCCACAGAAGTTAACACCTCGACAGGAGCGTCTTCTGATGAGAAGGGTTGAAGAAAATCGGCGTGCAAGTTCACTGCAGTTATCTAAAGAAGTGACAATATGGCGTACACTGCAGAGGAATGGCATGCATGGATGCTGTCCACGAAAGAAGCCTCTCCTAAAGCCCAGGCACAAAAAAGCCGGCCTAGAGTTTGCCAGGGCCCATGCTGACAAAGATGAAGACTACTGGGACTCTATACTCTGGAGTGATGAGACCAAGATAAATGTTTTTGGAACTGATGGCTTCAAAACTGTATGGCGTCGCAAAGGTGAAGAATACAAAAAAAAAAATGCATGGTGCCTACAGTGCAACATGGTGGTGGCAGTGTCCTTATGTGGGGCTGCATGAGTGCTGCTGGTGTTGGGGAGCTGCATTTCATTGATGGCATCATGAATTCACAGACGTATTGCTCTATACTGAAAGAGAAGATGCTACCATCACTCCGTGCCCTTGGTCGTCGTGCACTTTTCCAACATGACTAAACACACATCTAAGGCCACTGTTGGATTTCTGAAGAACAGGGTGAAAGTGATTCAGTGGCCAAGTAGGTCTCCTGATCTGAACCCAATTGAACACCTATGGGGAATTCTGAAGAAACAAGTTGAGCATCACTCTCCATCCAGCATCCAGTCACTAAAAGAGGTCATTGTTGAAGAATGGAAAAAGATTGATTTTGCAAAATGTCGCCAACTTGTTCATTCCATGCCTAGAAGACTTGGTGTCAAGTCAAGTTTATTTATAAAGCACTTTAAAATACAACAGAGGCAGGTGACCAAAGTGCTGGACAAGCAGGTAAAAAGACTTGAGGACACCACAAAACACAAAGACAATGTAACTTGAGGACACCATACACACAGAGAGATGACAACATGACCTGACAACTAAGGACCAACAACCCAGGTCAGTGCAATCTTAAAACAAGAAATCATGTAATAAAAGGCACCAAGGCATAGTAATAAATTTAGAGTAATAATTAACTAAGAGTAAGTAATTAAAAAATAAATAAATAAATAAATAAAGTAAAAAGACTCATGTAACATTAAAAGAAAAACAAAAAATGAATAAATAAGTAAATAAAAGCTATACAGAGTTAAAAGCCAAGGCATAAAAATGGGTTTTGAGATGAGTTTTAAAAACAGCTAAGGACGGGGCCAAACGTATATGTAGTGGAAGCTCGTTCCAGAGTTTAGGGCCAATGACTGTGAAGGCTCGGTCCCCTCTACTTTTCAGTCTGGAGGGTGGTAGAACTAGGCGTAATTGGTCAGCTGACCTGAGGGCCCTGGAGGGGGTGTGAATTTTTAGGAGGTCAGACAAGTAAGAGGGTGCCAGTCCATGTAGGGATTTAAAAACAAATAAAAGAATCTTAAAATGTATCCTGTAGCGTATGGGGAGCCAGTGAAGAGCAGCAAGCACAGATGTTATATGTTCTCGCCTTCATGTTCTAGTGAGAAAGCGGGCAGCAGCATTTTGAACAAGTTGCAGGCGTGAGATGAAGGAAGAACTTATGCCAGCATACAGGGCATTGCAGTAATCCAGGTGGGAGGAAACAAATGCATGGATAACCCTCTCAAAATCTTTAAAAGATAAAAAAAGGCTTAACCTTGGATAAAAGCCTTAGTTGATAAAAACTCGACTTAACAACCATGTTGATTTGCTTCTCCATATTAAAAAATGAATCTAAAATTACCCCAAGGTTTTTTGCTGTGTCTTTTACATTGGGTTCAAGTGGGCCTAGGCCATGGAGGGGGTCAGAGGTGGCACTGGGCCGGAAGACTAGGACTTCAGTTTTACTTTCATTAAAACTTAAGAAATTTAAGGCCATCCATGCTTTGATGTCCTCAAGGCAGTTTAGTAGCTGTTTAAAAGCATGGGGGTCACTGGGTTTTAGGGGCATGTAGATCTGTGTATCATCAGCATAACAGTGAAAAGATACATTGTATTTTCTAAGGATAGACCCCAGGGGTAGCATGTACAGAGAGAAGAGTAGGGGGGCAAGAATCGAACCTTGCAGAACGCCACAGGAGAGATGAACAGAAGGGGATACTGAGTCCCCCAGGCAGACTGAAAAGGTTCTATTTGTCAGGTAGGATGGTGCTGTCATTAAAAATCATGGAGGCCATACAACGTACTAGATGATGTAGTTTTTGTTGTGGGGTGTACTCATTTTTACACCACCCTAATTTGAGTAAAACTGAAAAAATGTGTAATCTAAAGTTATA
Source organism: Neoarius graeffei (assembly GCF_027579695.1). Classification (NCBI taxonomy): domain Eukaryota; kingdom Metazoa; phylum Chordata; class Actinopteri; order Siluriformes; family Ariidae; genus Neoarius; species Neoarius graeffei. The sequence continues at coordinate 65,457,318 of NC_083583.1, forward strand.
TTATTAACCTTACTTTCACGTTATAAGTTAAACAGATGTTATATTAAACTTTGTCTTGTCAACATTTTGGAAATTGTTTGTGTTCATTGAGATATTGTTTAAAATGTTACTTTTCAAAGGGGGTGTACTCATTTATGCTGAGCACTGTACATCCGCTTAAATTAAAGGTGAAAGTCTGCACTGCAAGTTCACTTTATTTAATTTCAATTCCAGTATATATGGTGGTAGACAGCTAAAATAATAAGTTGGTCGATATCCAAATATGTACAGATCTGACTGCATCTACTGCAGTTGCGTGGTCATTGAAAGGGGAAATGTTTGCGTGGTTCATCTTTTTGTCAGATAATGGGAGCAATGTCTGTTCTTAGAACACAGAGCTTTCTATGGTTGTCCACATTTTATCACAGCTAAGTGGGTGAAAGCAAAGCTTGTTTAATCCAGGATACCATGCTTCTGTGCTTTATGTAAACTTGATCTAACCCTTTCTTTCCCTGAAGAGCATTTCTTTTTATTTCAACCCCCCAACCTTTTTTTTTTAATCTTTAAAAATATTTTTGATATGGCTTTCTGAGTTAGCACAGGGACAGTAGTGCCATTAAAAGCAGGTTTATTTGTGTTCGAGGGTGTAACTGAGCTAACCTGATAAAAGCAGGCCAAAGAAGCCTGGTGGATTGCATTTCCCAGGCTTAGAAACCAAGAACTAAATAATTTAGCCATGAAATAGCTGGTAACCACAGCTGCCATATCATTCCATTAAGCTCCATGGTCTTTCACCCTTCACAGTTTGAGGTCATGCTGCTACCATTACAACAGCACAGAGTCTAAAATTCCACTGCTGTGCTTAAAAAAAGTAATGCAAGTAAAGGCAAACATCACCATGCGGGTATATTTATTTTACTCTGCAAATCTGAACTGTCAGCTTAATTATTTTCAGATATCATTTAATACATTACAAATTCTGCACGGTATTATCATCATATGGACAATAAAAATGTCTCATAAGAGTTTTGATTCAGTGCCTTTGTACATAAGGTAGAAATGGTCTTCTCTTCTTTCCATGGATACAATCATAAGGTCTCCTGATGTTTTGTGAAATTATGTGCACCTTGTCACCCTTTAAGCTTCGCCCAATAAGCAAACAAAATGACAAACTAGCATCGTCAACCCACTGGCACAGGAGACAATTGTTATATGTAGCAAACCCATGCTTTCCTATGGAGCCAAACGCAGAATGGCTTAGCAACAAAGAATGAGCACGACCAGCAGCTTTAAAGTGTCTTTTGTGCAGCGCATTCACACAACAGCATAACAAAGCTATAAAGCTGGAGCTATTGTACTTTCAAACATAGGAGCCTGTGACACATCTGAGGAGAGGTGACAGAGAAATGAGTTAGGTAATAAAAATCAGCATCTATTCAAACAAAACATGAGAACACATGCTCAGCTTTTGTCATTTGTCAGTGACGGTTCTGGGTTTTTTTTGTCAGATCTTTATAGCTGGTTATTTCACAACATTATAAAAGAGACCTGTTAGGATTGATGGAGGTGTGGTGAAGTTAAGCTCCAAGAGCAGAACACAGACAGTAATCCAATAAATAATATGATTTAATTCAGGGAAGAAAGGGCGTGGCAAAAAGGTAAACAAACAGGACAAAAAACAAATGGCAAAAATAGTCTGGACAAAATGAGACAAACAACTTGACAAAAACATGAGACAGGCAAAGACAAAAACGCTAATGCAAAAAACCATGAACAAGAAAAGACCCTTAGTGCAAGAAACCATGAACCAGAAATAACCCTTAGTGCAAAAAACCATGAACCAGAAGAACGCTAGTGCAAAAACCCTGAACAAGAAAAAGTCGCTAGAGAGAAAAACCATGAGAAGCAAGAGAGGCACAGAAATGGCTAGAGAAGCAAACGAGACGTTCTGGCAAAGTCAGAGTCTGAGAACGGCCTTTAAATAAGCAGCAGTAAAAACCATGAAGTGAGTTCAGGAGAGAAGGAATTCCTGTCCCGGATCCAGATCGGCGCAGGCGTGAGAGATCCATAATCTCCGGAGTGGATGTCCAGATGTCCAGGGTGGAGCGTGACAGTACCCCCCCCCCCCCCAATGAGTGCCTCCAGGTGCTTTAGGAAGAGCGTCGGGGTGTTGCCGGTGGAAGTCAGAACTAGAGACCAGAGGTTTAAGCTGTGATACGTGGAACGTGGGGTGGATGCGTCGCATGGTGAGTGGTAGTGCCAGTCTGACGGAACATGGGTTGATTACCTTTTTGACAAGGAAGGGTCCTAGATACCTGGGAGCCAGCTTGCGGGAGATGGTTCTGAGTGGCAGATGGCATGTGGAGAGCATAACTCATTGCCCCACCCGGTAAGTGGCCACCTTAGAGTGGAGTTTGTTGGCCTGCCTCTTGGATGCTAGGGCGGAGCGAATTAGTTTTCTCCGGGCCAATGCCCACATCCTCCTGATTCCCACGTATGAAGATCTGGGCTGAGGGTACGGTGACCTCCTCCTCTTGGTTGGGGAAAAGTGGTGGTTGGTAACCTAGGGAGCACTGGAAGGGTGAGAGACCTGTGACAGATGAAGGAAGAGTGTTATGAGCGTATTTGACCCAAAGTAAGTACTTACTCCAAGAACGCCATCCCTGGACGCCATACACCTGAGTGCCACCTCCAAATCTTGATTCCCCCACTCCGGCTGGCCTTTGGTTTGGGGATGGAAACCTGAGGAGACACTACAGGAGGCCCCAATGAGTTTGCAGAAGGCCCTCATGAACTGCGCAATGAACTGAGGACCCCAGTCGGAGACAATGTCAGTGGGGAGTCTGTGTATGCAGAAAATATGGAGGATGAGTAATTCGGCAGTTTCTTTAGCAGTGGGAAGCTTGGGCAGAGGGATGAAATGGACTGTCTTGGAGAAACGGTCAATAACTGTGAGGATGTTGCCATCTGAGTTGGGGAGTCCTGTAACGAAGTCCAGGGCGATGTGAGACCAGGGTCAATGAGGAGTCGGGAGGGGCCCTAGCAAGCCGGCAGGGGGTCGACTGGCTGTCTTGTTCTGGGCACATGTGTCGCAGGCTGCCACGAACTCCTGGACGTCTTCCTTGATGGATGGCCACCAGAAGTGTTGTTGGATAAGTGCCAGGGTTCGAGCAGCACCCGGGTGACAAGCCAACTTGGAGCCATGACCCCACTGCAGCACCTGGGTTCACACAGAACAGGGAACAAACAGATGGTTTAGTGGTGTGTTGCTTGAGTTACCCTCTCTGGGGTCCTGCTCTACCATCTCTACCTCAAGTAGGGCGGCTCTCACCAGACAGCATGGAGGGAGGATGGTTTCGGGCATTCTAGACTCCTCCTGGCAGGAAGAGAATATCCTGGACAGGGCGTCAGGTTTGCCGTTCTTGGAGCCTGGGCGGTAGGAGAGTGTGAAATGGAAGTGGGAGAAGAAGAGAGACCATCGGGCTTGTCATGAATTGAGACATTTGGCAGACTTGAGGTATTCTAAATTCTTGTGGTCAGTCCAGACAAGGAAGGGGAGATCCGACCCCTCGAGCCAGTGCCTCCACTCCTCCAAGGCGAGCTTGATGGCCAACAGTTCTCTGTCACCGATGTCATAGTTTCGTTCGGCAGGGGACAGCCGGCGAGAGAAGGAGGAGGAGCAGGGGTGGACCTTATCATCACTGGCCCTCTGGGAGAGGATGGCTCCGACCCCCGACTCGGAAGCGTCGACCTCCACAATGAACTGTTTGGCTGGATCGGGTACGGTGAGAATGGGTGCTGTGGTTAACCTGCGCTTGAGCATGGAGAAGGCTTTCTCTGCTTCCTCCCCCCACTTGAACAGGGTCCTGATCGAGTTCAACGCCGTGAGAGGTCTGGCCACTGTGCTGAAGTCACGGATGAAGCACCTGTAGAAATTGGTGAACCCCAGGAAACGCTGGAGCTCTCGTCATGAGGATGGGGTGGGCCAATCAGCAACTGCCTCGAGCTTGAGGGGGTCCATCTGGATCCTTGCCGGGGAGATGATGAATCCCAGAAATGAGAGAGCTCTGGTGAAATTCACTCTTTTCCGCCTTGACGAACAACTTGTTCTCTAGCAGGCGCTGGAGGACCTGCTGGACGTGACCCCGATGTTCCTCCAGGGAGCGGGAGAAGAGCATGATGTCATCCAGGTACACGAAAAATAAGGTGTTTAGGAAGTCCCTTAAGATGTTGTTAACGAGTGCCTGGAAGACTGCGGGCACATTAGTCAGGCTGAAAGGGACCACGAGGTACTCGTAGTGACCAGTGGTGGTGTTAAAGGCCATCTTCCACTCGTCCCCCTTCCTGATCCTGCCGAGATGGTATGCATTACGTAGATCTAGCTTGGTAAATACCTTGGCTCCCTGGAGTAGTTCAAAGGCCGTGGTCATGAGCGGTAGTGGGTAGCGGTTCTTGACTGTGATGGCATTGAGACCCCGATAGTCAATGCAGGGGCGGAATGACTTGTCTTTCTTTTCCACGAAGAAGAATCCCACCTCTGCTGGGGAGGAGGAAGGACGGATGATCCCAGCTGCCAACGATTCGGAGATGTACTTCTCCATGGCTTGCTTTTCGACAGGAGAGAGAGTAGAGTCGTCCTTTGGGTGGCACTGTCCCGGGTAGGAGGTTGATGCCACAGTCATAGGGTCTGTGAAGAGGGAGGGACACTGCTCGGGTCTTGCTGAAAACGAGTTTGAGATCCAGATATTCCAAAGGCACATGAGAGAGGTCGAGGAACTTGCTGGTTGAAGGCTGCGGTGGTTTGGCAGAAGGCAGAGCAGAGTTCAGACAGGAAGCTAGGCAGAACTGGCTCCAGCCTAGGATGGTGTTGTCAGCCCAGTTAAGGTGGGGGTTGTGCTGCATTAACCATGGTAATCCTAGGACAATGGGTACATGGGGGTTGTTCATGACGTGAAGCTGGATGGTTTCTGAGTGGTTACCGGAAATCCTTAGGGTGAGCGGGGCTCACCCTGGGTGATGCTGGTCAAGCCAGTGCCATTGAGTGTCAGGACAGTGAAAGGGATGTCAAGTAGCGGGATTCCCAGACACTTGGCAGTGGCGGAGCAGATCAGGTTCCTGTCTGCCCCTGAGTCGATGAGGGCCTGAAGGTGATGATGCTGGTTGTCACGGATAATGATGACAGGAAGTAAGGGATGATTAGCGGGGGACTGGTTCCAAGCATTGCCCACCAGGGCCCCTTGATTCACTGGTGGGCTTGTCCTTTTAGCGAGCAGGCTCGGCAGATGTGTCCCAGCTGACTGCAGCAGAAGCAGGCCCCTGTGCTCTGCCGGTGATGTCGTTCCTTCACTGACACCTGAACCCGGTCTACCTGCATGGGTTCGACGGACGTGGCGGGAGGTGGAGAGGAAGTGAAACTGGGGTGGTTCTTCTCTCTCCTCTGTTGCTGGACCCGAGTGTCAATGCGGTTGGCGAGGTCCATGAGGCTGGAGAGGTCTGACAGCAGTTCCTGCGATACCAATTCATTCTTGATGGCGTCGGACAAGCTGTGCAGGAACGCGTCGATCTGGGCGCTCTCGTTCCAACCGTATGAAGCCGCCAACATCCGGAACTCGATGGCGCAATCCGAGGTAGACCGGGACCCCTGCTGCAGCTCCATGAGCCCTCTGGCCACCTCCCGGCCGGACAGAGAACAGTCGAAAGTTTGCCTCATCTCCTCGGAGAAATCCTCGAAACTGGAACAAAAGGGTGCATTGGCATCCCAGACCACTGTTCCCCACTCTCTGGCCTTGCCGGTGAGGAGCGTTATTGTATATGCTACCCGGGAGCGTTCTGTGGGGAAAGCCAGAGGTTGCAGCTCTAGGATCAATGAACATTGAGACAAAAACGATCTGCAAGTACCTGGTTCTCCATTGTAGGGCTGAGGCACTGGAAGTCTCAGTTCGTGGAGAAAGGCAGTGGCAGGAGCTGAAGTAGGAGACGGCTGGGCAGGGGTAGGCACAGCTTGACAGCGCTGCATCTGCGTGGTGAGAAGGTTGAGTGAGTTGGACAGGGTGGCGAGGTTCTGGGTAATTTGTTGTAGGGCTTGTTGGTGGGTCCCGAGGAGAGTCCCTTGCTGCTGGATGGCTGTTCTCAGATGGGCGAGTTCCACTGGATCCATGTTGGCCAGAACGTACTGTTAAGCTTGTAGTGAAAATTCATTATGTCTGATAATTATAACTATTCTTTTAAGTTTGTTTCTTAAGACAGGTATTTTTAAGTATGTTACCTCGCTTGTTGACAGTTTCGGCGAACACTTCCGCCACCTCATCCCCACAGCAGACATCACCCCCCGGATATACGGCACACCGAAAATTCATAAACCCGGAGCACCACTAAGACCCATAGTAGACAGTATAGGATCAGTTACTTACAACCTTTCCAAGATGCAGGCAGACATAATTAAACCACTCCTCGGACTCACGGAATACCACTGCAAAAACTCAAAACAACTGGCGAAAGAACTAAAGGAAATCAAGATAAAAAAGGATGAAATCTTTGTATCACATGACGTCATATCCCTCTTTACAAAAACACCGGTCACAAACACTCTTAACATAGTAGAAAACCGGTTAAAAGCAGACAGAACCCTGAAAAAACGTACAAAACTTACAGCACAGGACATAACAAAACTATTACATTTCATTTCCACGTCCACATATTTCCAATACAGAGGTACAATCTATAGACAAAAAGAGGGATTTGCAATGGGGGACCCGCTATCTGCCACTCTATGCAACTTTTTTATGGAGGATCTGGAAACCCGAGCCATAGAAACAGTACCGGATGACTGCAAACCTATCTTCTGGAAAAGATATGTTGATGACATTCTTGAAATAACCAAAACAGGCCACACACAACAACTCACGGATCATCTAAACTCCATAGACAAGACAGGCAACATCAAATTCACACACGAAGAGGAAACGGACAAGACAATAGCATTTCTGGACCTAAAAATACACCACACAGAAGAAGGGAACATCAGAATTACAACATACAGAAAACCTACACATACCGACCAATATCTTCTCTGGACATCTGAACATCCCATCGCACACAAAATGTCAGTAATCAGAACACTATACGACCGAACACAGAACATCACGGAGGAGAAAGACAGACAGGAGGAGGAACAACACATCCAACAGGCATTAAAAAACTGCCAATATCCACCGTGGGCAATTCGAAAAGGAAAATCACAGACACAAAAAAAGGAAAGAAACAAACAAACAAGAAAAAACACAGAAAAAACAAACCGGGGCTTTGTCACATTACCATACATAAAAGGAGTTACAGAACGCATCCAACGATCCATGAGGAAATACCACATCAACACCCCGGTCAAACCATATAAGAACCTCCGACAGCTGCTAGTTCACCCCAAAGATAAAATACAACTGGACAATAAATGCAATATCATATATGAAATCCCTTGCCATTCATGCAATAAAGTCTATATTGGTGAAACGGGCAGATGCTTCCACACTCGCAGGAAAGAACACCAATTAGAATGTGAAAAAGAAACAACAAAAAGACTCACAAGATCCGAAAAAGAAAAAGCAAGCCAAGAAAACTTAAAATCAGCCATTTCAGACCACTGCAAACGAAAAAATCATATTATGAATTGGGAAGAGGCCAGAGTCATTCGCGCTGAAGAGAATAGATACCAGCATTGGATTTTAGAGGCAGTGGAGATACGTAAGCGGGCACAGAGGACCATGAACCGGGATGAGGGAGCGTACGTGCTGTCACACACCTGGAGCGCAGTCCTGGGGCAGTGACCTGACAGCAGGAGGCGTGGACTACCTGTCAAATTGGGCGGGACGTTCACGCCTCCATAGAGTAACATCAGCTGATAAAGCACGTCACCACTCGACATCTGGTGACTGTTTTGAAGAAGGCGGAAGTGTTCGTCGAAACTGTCAACAAGCGAGGTAACATACTTAAAAATACGTGTCTTAAGAAACGAACTTAAAAGAATAGTACTGTTAAGCTTGATGGAGGTGTGGTGAAGTTAGGATCCAAGAGCCGAACACAGACAGTAATCCAATAAATAATATGATTTAATTCAGGGAAGAAAGGGAGTGGCAAATAGGTAAACAAACAGGACAAACAACAAATGGCAAAAATAGTCCGGACAAAATGAGACAAACAACTTGACAAAAACATGAGACAGGCAAAGACAAAAACGCTAATGCAAAAAACCATGAACAAGAAAAGACCATTTGTGCAAGAAACCATGAACAAGAAATAACCCTTAGTGCAAAAAACCATGAACCAGAAATAACCCTCAGTGCAAAAAACCATGAACCAGATGAACGCTAGTGCAAAAACCCTGAACAAGAAAAAGTCGCTAGAGAGAAAAACCATGAGAAGCAAGAGAGGCACAGAAATGGCTAGAGAAGCAAACGAGACATTCTGGCAAAGTCAGAGTCTGAGAACAGCCTTTAAATAAGCAGCAGTAAAAACCATGAAGTGAGTTCAGGAGAGAAGGAATTCTGGATCCAGATCGGCGCAGGCGTGAGAGATCTGTAATCTCCGGAGTGGATGTCCGGGGCGAAGCATGACAAGATCTCCATTTTTTTATGTCTAGTCTTGGTAAAAACAGTGGATATGCACCTCAGAAAACATGGTCTGAGCTTACCAGGTAAGAATCAAAGTTGATAATGAATTCCTATCTGGCATGAATCAGAGCAACTGCAAGATTGGCAGTTTTCTTTTTTGATCACATAACAGACAGCTGGTCAATTGCAAGTACCAACAATGCGAATGCACAAGCCAAGGTGGGAGCTAGGAAAAGAATAAAGAGAGAATTTATGTAGGTCATCGCCTCCAACGCTTCCCAAAAAAAACAGCGTCACCACCTGAAGAATGACAATTCAATCTACAGTTAACAAGCAGAAAGAGAGAGAGGGACAGAGACAACGAAAGAAGACAGAGGAGGAGGGCAAATGTTAGGAATTCTTTGACTCTTATTGCAGAGTAAATAGGTTTCTTCCATACAGAATTGAAGAGGTAGCCTTCCTTACTGGCAGTCTTCATCTGGGGATCAGTCTCTATTTACTGAAATTTTAAAGTAAATCACAGCGTACAAATATGTGGTCTCAAACTGTTTTGATGGACAAGGGAATAACAGATTTAATACTTGTCTTTACATCAGGCATAACACACAACAACATGTTAATATGGTAAAATATATCATGACCTGCTCTGGCTGGATGCTTGATTGGGTGATGGGAGCACACTCCTAAGCAATGATGAGATGCAGATGGGACCCTTAGGGCTGGCCAAGACAATTCAGTTACATTTCACCGGGTCTGGGACATGCGACAGAATGTCTGACGGCCGATTCCCTGCAGGCTACGATAGCCAGTCGAGGTCTCCACCCTCTCCACCAAAAGATTTCCTGTTGACTCCATGTAACTCAGAGGGACAGATTTGGGGTGGGGGGGGAGGGAAAGAAAACACAGGTGGTTAGGTATGCCCAATGTCACCTGGATAAGTAGGAACAGTATACATATTGCACCGAGTACAAGCAGGGACTCCGGCAACTAACTATGACAGCATAACTAAAAGGAGAGAGCCAGAAGGTAACACAGGCATGAGGGAGCCCCGGGACATAAAGCAGCCAGCCACTACACCATCAACAAACTTGAGTGAGCAAGCGAGTGGGGACTGACAGCATCCATACATCCCAGTTTACCAAAACACTCTATGTCTGAGGACCCTCCAGATCTACTCCTTTACCTCATAAACACCATTAACAAAAGGCTTGACTAAACAGATATGTTTTCAGCCTAGACTTAAATGCTGAGACTGTGTCTGATTCCCGAACATTACTTGGAAGGCTGTTCCATAACAGTGGGGCTTTGTAAGAAAAGGCTCTGCCCCCTGATGTAGCCTTCACTATACGAGGTACCAGCAGATAGCCTGCACCTTTTGATCTAAGTAGGCGTGGTGGGTCACAGAGGAGCAGAAGTTCACTCAGGTACTGTGGTGCAAGACCATTTAGTGCTTTAAAGGTCAACAGTAGTATTTTATAATCAATACGAAATTTGATTGGGAGACAATGCAGTGTGGATAAGACAGGCGTGATGTGGTCATATTTTCTAGCTCTAGTAAGGACTCTTGCTGCTGCATTTTGAACTAACTGGAGCTTGTTTATGCACTTATTGGAACATCCAGACAGTAAGGCATTACAATAATCCAACCTGGAGGTAACAAAAGCATGGACTAGTTTTTCTGCATCATGCAATGACATTAAATTTCTTATCTTTGCAATATTTCTGAGATGAAAGAAAGCTATCTGGGTGATATCAATGTGAGTTTCGAATGAAAGACTGGGGTCAATAATCACTCCGAGGTCTTTTACTGCTGCACGTGAAGAAACAGAAAGGCCATCCAGAGTTACTGTGTAATCAGAAAACTTACTTCTAGCTGCATGTGGTCCTAGTACAAGTACTTCAGTCTTGTCAGAGTTAAGCAGAAGGAAATTAATAAGCATCCAGTGTCTAATGTACTTAACACATTCCTCAATTCTATTAAGCTGGTGTCTCTCATCAGGTTTTGCAGAGACATACAACTGTGTGTCATCAGCATAACAGTGGAAACTAATACAATGTTTACGAATAATATTGCCCAGAGGTAACATATATAGAGAAAAAAGCAGTGGACCCAAGACAGAACCTTGTGGAACACCAAACTTTACCTCAGTACGTCTAGAAATATCACCATTTATATCAACATACTGATAACGATCAGTTAGATAAGACCTGAGCCAGGAGAGGGCCATTCCCTTAACTCCCACAACATTTTCTAGTCTATCCAGAAGAATGGAATGATCAATGGTATCAAATGCTGCACTAAGGTCAAGCAACACAAGTAGCGAGACACAGCCCTGATCAGACGCCAACAGTAGGTCGTTTACTACTTTAACCAGTGCTGTCTCTGTGCTATGATGAGGTCTAAATCCTGACTGATACATTTCATGGATGTTATTCCTATGTAAATATGAGCATAACTGCTGTGCCACAGCTTTTTCAAGGATCTTGGAGATAAAGGGGAGGTTTGATATTGGCCGATAATTGGACAGCTGACAGGGATCAAGGTCAAGTTTTTTAATCAGGGGTTTGATAACTGCTAGTTTAAAGGATTTGGGTACATAGCCAATCATAAGAGAAGAATTTATTATTTTTAGAAGCGGTTCAATTACTCCAGGCATTATCTGTTTGAATAGATGTGTCGGTAAGGGATCTAGTACACAAGTTGAGGCTTTTGATGTAGAGATTAATGAAAGGAATTCAGTTTCTTTTAGGGGAGTAAAACATTCTAACTGATGATCTGATACAGTTATATTGTTAACTACAAGGTCACTTTCATTGTCTAACCTTAAATTAGTAGTTTGAATTTTTTGTCGGATATTCTCAATTTTGTCATTAAAAAAATTCATGAAGTCGTTGCTACTACATACTGCAGGTGTGCATGTGTTGATAGTGGACTTATTCCTGGTTAATTTTGCTACAGTATTAAATAGGAATCTAGGATTATTTTTGTTATCTTCTATTAGGGAGGAGAAATATGTTGATCTCGCAGCACTAAGAGCTTTTCTATACTTCAGGAAGCTCTCCTTCCAAGCTAATTTGAACACTACCAATTTTGTTTGACGCCATTTACGTTCCAATTTTCGAGTGGTCTGTTTTAATGTGCGAGTGTCATCATTATACCAGGGTGCTAATTTTTTGTCTCTGACCATTTTCCTTTTTAGAGGAGCTACATTATCTAAAGTATGGCGGAATGTTGACTCTAAGCATTCAGTTGCCTGATCAAGTTCTGCAGGGGCCGACAGTGACCCAATCAAAGTTGACAGCTCTGTGCAGTAGTTGACGTGAAAGTACGTTTAATACAGTAGCGTGGTGAGGTGCATATATTATTACTCAGACATATTTTGAATGAGATGAGACAATGATCTGAGATAACTTCAGACTGTGGAAGTATGACTATATTGTCTACGTTTAATCTGAACATTAGTATTAGATCAAGGGTGTGACCACCATTATGTTGATAGTCCTATGACATTCTACTTAATCCCGACTGAATCTAAGATGGACACAAACGCTGTTTTTAAAGGGTCTTCTGGGTTATCGAAGTGAATATTAAAATCTCTGACAACTAAAGCTTTGTCTAAGGAAATAACCAGATCTGAGATAAAATCTGCAAATTCAGAAAGAAACTCAGAATATGGCCCCGGGGGCCTGTAAATAATAAGCAATGGAATTAACTGGGTAGACTTATTTTTCGAGGCTACATACATTATATGAGTATGAAGAACTTCAAATGTATTAAATTTATAACCAGGTTTGTGTGTTACACCTAGATAATCGTTATAAATAACCGCGATGCCTCCTCCTCTGCCAGTTAGACGAGGCTGGTGTATATAACTGTATCCAGAAGGACTCGCTTCATTTAATGCTATATATTCATTTGGCTTAATCCATGTTTCTGTTAAACACAGTACATTAAACTCCTGATCAGTAATGAGTTCATTAACCATTAGCGCTTTAGATGTAAGAGATCTAATATTTAATAGCCCCACCTTTAGATCAAAGGTGCTGACAGCAGCTGTACAGTCAGTCTGATCTAATTTTATATTGATTAGGTTACTGGAACAAACTCTCTGAAAATTTCTACCTTTTTGTTGAGCTCGGGGAACAGACACAGTCTCGATGTAGTGGGCCCTGAGTGACGACTCTGTGCAGCTAGCAGACAGTCGGTTTAGCCTGTTCGTCTGCTCCCTGGCCTTGGCTCTGGATTGTCAGAAATTAACTAGGCCTGTTCTGAGACTATGACCTATGCTGCAGGAAATGAGAGCAGCACCTTCCCGAGTGGGATGGATACCGTCCCGCCCTAACAAGCCAGCAGTGCCCTCAAAATTAGCCCAATTATCTATAAAGCCCACACTGTTTTCAGAGCACCACCTGGACAGCCACCAGTTCAGCGACCATAACCTGCTGTAAGCTACATCGCCACGCCGCATTGGGATGGGGCCAGAGCATACTACAGCATCGGACATCGCCTTCGCTAATTTAAACGCCTCCACAAAGTTACTCTTAGTAACCTCAGACTGACGAAGGCGTATATCATTAGCTCCTGCATGGATAACTATCTTTGAGAACCTGCGCTTGCCTAGCAGCCTAAGATTACCTGCTATGTCTGGCGCCCTGGCTCCCGGTATACACCTGACTAAAGCTGCTGGTGCCCCTAAAGGCTGAGCTAATTTCACGTGCCGTATGATAGCGTCCCCTATAACCAGAGCTCTTTCAGGTTTCTCAGTGGGTGCATCACTAAGGAGAGCAAACCTGTTCGACATATAATGCGGAGAGGAGTGGTGCTCCCATGGGCGAGCCTCAGCGGTAGCTTTGGCTCTACGCTTATGCCGCCGAGCCGTCACCCATTCGCCCCGCTGTAAGTGCTCTAATGCCGGAGTTGGGGGATTGCTAACTCCACCTAGGGCGTCCAGACTTTCCCTAACAGAAACTACACTGTTCTCACGCTCACTAACCTGCTCTAAAGCCTGGACACGCGCTTCTAGCACTGTAATCTTCTCCGTCAGAGAGCTAACTAATCTGCACTTATCACAAGTAAAGCTAATAAAGCTATCACTAGTGACGGAGGAAGAATGACTAAACATCCTGCACTCAGCACACTGAACAGGCTGAAGGTGTGCCATGATGAAAAGATTCACGTACTCTTAAATGAAGATCTGTTGATATTAAAGCAGATCAGATGTGGATGGCCTCCACTTGTGGACTTTACACAGGAGGAGAGAAAAAGAAAGCTTCCGGTCTCGGCGTTCTTCCGAAAAAAGAAAGAGGAAAAAAACGGGAAAAAAAACGGAAAAAGGAAAGCGAAAGTGAAAAGTACAAAAATGAAAGCGACAGTACAATAAAAATGAAGAGGATACTGGAAATTTATTTGTAGAAAAAAAGTTAAAAAAGGATTAGTAATTAACGCTGGCACTCGTGGGAAAAAGGACTCGGCGCAAACAACTCAGGAAGCAGGAAGTGCGTCCTGAAAGAAACACTATGGAAAGAAACACATCTTTCTGTATAAAAGACACATAACTGACAGAAACCGAACAGGTATGAGGTAAAAGGAATTGTCCAACATTCTAGACAGGATTGTGTTAAAAGACAAAGTTGTACTCAAAAAAATTTGACAGCCTTGAACATCCAGAAAAACACAACATAGTGAAATGGAAAAAGTTCTGAATCACAAAGACCAAATTCCTAGAAGAGCAACCATCTCTCCTCCAGTCAGGCCAGATGAACATCATACTTCAGTAAAAGGCACATGAAAGTTTGCTTGGAATTTGCCAAAAAGGCACTTAAAGGACTGCCAGGTCACAAGAAAGAAGATTCTAGTGTATGATACAACTAAGATTGAACTATTTGGCCTCAATGCCAAGTATTACATCTTGAGGAAACCAGACATGGCTCAATACCTGGCCAAGTTCATCTCTGCAGTGAAGCACAGCAGTTGCATCATCATGCTGTTGGGATGATTTTCACTAACAAGAACTGGAAGACTTGTCAGTATTGAGAAAAAGATGAACAGATCACAATACAAAAAGATAGTTGAGGAAAATCTGATCAGGAGAGCTCAGGACCTCATAGTTGTTACAAATGTTCACCTTTTAATATGACAAGGATTTGTCGTAGACAGCAAAGAAAACGCAGAATCTGGACTTGAACTAAGCTGGGGTGGGTTTTCCAAAAGCCTATTAATCCTAAGAGTAGCTTAACTAGGAGAGAGAGAGTGTTCATTGTGATGCTTGCTCTACCATTTAATGATGATTTTTATGCTACAATGCTTTTGGGAAACTCACCCCTGAACATCTCTGAAGGGACCTGAAAACAGGTTAAATTCTCCACCTAACCTAGCACATCATGAGAGGTTCTGTGAGAAGAAATTGGAAACAATTCAACAAATCCAAGAAGACTTCAAGATGTAATCACTGCCAAAGTGCTTCAAAAATTACTGTTTGAAAGTGATATTAATACAGCCCCAACTTAAAAAAAAAAGTTGGGACGCTGTGGAAAATGTAAATGTAAAAACGGAATGTGATGATTTGTAAATAATGGAAACCCTATATTTCATTGAAAATAGTAGAACAGAATTTTTTTAAAATATGCACTCATTTTGAATTTGTCAGCAACACGTTTCAAAAAAGCTGGGATAGGGGTATGTTTACCACTATGTTGCATCACCTCTACTTTTAACACCACTCTGTAAATGTTTGGGAACTGAGGAGACCAATTGCTGTAATTTTGAAAGAGAAATGTTGTCCCATTCTTGCCTGATATACAATTTCAGTTGCTCAACAGTTCAGGGTCTCCTTTGACGTATTTTGCACTTCATAATGCGACAAATGATTTAAAAATGGGAGACAGCTCTGGACTGCAGACAGGCCAGTTTAGCACAGGGACTCTTTTACTACGGAGCCATACAGCTTTAATCTGTACAGAAAGCGGTTTGGCATTGTCTTGCTGAAAGAAGGAAGGCCTTCCCTGAAAAAGATTTTGTCTGGATGGCAGCATATTGCTCTGAAACGTGTATATATCATTCAGCATTAATGACGCCTTCCCAGATGTACAAGCTACCCATGTCATGTGCACTAATGCCACCTCATACCATCACAGATGCTGCTTTTGAACTGTGCACTGATAAGCCAGATGGTCCCTCTCCTCATTTGCCTGGAGGATGTGGTGTCCATGATTTCTAAAATAATTTCTGCTTTTGATTCGTCAGACCTCGGGACAGTTTTCCACCTCACCTCAGTCCATCATAAAAGAGCTCGGACCCAGAGAAGGTGGCAGTGTTTCCGGATATTGTTTATATCTGGTTTTAACTTGCATTTGTGGATGCAGTAATGAACTGTTTTCAAAGACAATGGTTTTCTGAAGTGTTCTTGAACCCATACAGTGATTTCCACTACATACACGTCTGCTTTTAATGTAGTGTCTCCTGAGGGCCTGAAGATCACAGGCATCCAATGTGAGTTTTCAGCCTTGTCTCTTGCATACAGAGATTTCTCCAGATTCTCTGAATCTTTTCATGATATTATGTACCATAGATGATGTGATCCCAAATTCTTTGCAATTTTACATTGAGGAACGTTATTCTTAAATTGTTGCACTGTTTGCCCATGAAGTCTTTCACAGAGCAGTGAACCCCTCCCCATCTTTACTTCTGAGAGACTCTGCCTCTCTGGGATGCTGTTTTTATACCCAATCATGTTACTGACCTGTTGCCAATTAATTAAATTAGTTTTTTTTTAACATTACAGAATTTTCCAGTTGTTTTTGTTGCCCCTGTCCCAACTTTTTGAAATGTGTCGCTGACATCAAAGTGAGAATAAAAAAAAGGATTTCCATGATTTGCAAATCAAAGCATTCTATTTTTATTTATATTTTACACAGCATCCCATCTGTGTAAAATGTATTTATAATAAAGTACTTGCCTGTTCCAGCATGACAATACCCCTGTACACAAAGTGAGTTTCATGAAGACATGATTTATCAAAGTTGGAGTGGAAAAACTCAAGTGTCCTTCACAGAGCCCTGACCTCAACTCCACTGAACACCTTTGGGATGAATTTGAACACTGACTGCACCCCAGGCCTCCACACTTGACATCAGTACCTGATCTCATTCATGCTCTTGTGGCTGAATGAGCACAAATCCCCACAGCCACACCCCAAAATCTTGCCAGAAGAGTGGAGGTGGTTATAACCGCAAAGAAAGACTAAATCTGGATTGGGATATTAAAAATGAATAAATAAATAACCCATACAAACAAACAAACAAACAAACAAACAAACAGTGTCCAGTATCCAAAAATTTCTGGCCTCATAAATGTAATATTTCAGTTTAAAAAAAGCCAAAGAAAACAATGAAAAAATGTATTGGTTTTTCATTATGGAGCATTTTTAAATTGATGAGGAAAAATGTAGACTGAGACTGTAATGGGGTATGAATTGTTCCCCCCCCCCCCCGGTGTACTTGGTTTTTATTGGTGACATCTCCAGAAAAAAAAAAGTTTTTCTTCCATCAATGCACATGACCTATTGCACATTTTAAAGAAAGCCCCAAGGGATGTTCCATTTCTTTATCCATCAGTGCTGAACTGCTTGTGATGCCAGGTCATCCTGCACCAGGTGTGAAATAAAATGTTCTTTTATGTGCATTGCTGTATCTCTTTTATTCATCCCTCCTGGAAAGCGGCCATGGGATTGTGAAAAGCATGACAGAAATGTAACATATTATAATTATTAAAAATATTTTTAGACGAAGGTTATATTTTGTGATTTTTATATAGCTTTGTTATTGATGACGATAAAATGTCATCCACAATCCAACAGTTAAGCTCAATCAAATGATCTGCAGGTATATTTACATTTCCATCATGCGATATCACAGCTGTAACAAGGCAAATTAAGTTAAAGCTGATTTTATCAGGGTACAGCAGTATCTCCAACAAAGCAGAAACAACTTTGCTCTGAACCTGCTCTGTTTATTGCATTGATTTGGTCATCCATTTGCCAAAGTCTCATATCCATCACATTGCTTGCATCACTCATGTGGTTTTAATATTTAATGCCACATTAAAAAAAGACCAACTACATAACCATCAGATTCGTTTTTGAGGCCAATATTACCATGCCACTGTGTGAAACAGCATTAGCAATTCAAAAAGGAAATCAAAATGTGTTGCCATTACACCACAGGAACGTGGTGGCTGTGAATCTTGTAATAAATCGGGTGCTTATACATGGGGAAAATAACTTTGATTTCAAAGTATGAACACGTTCAAAGTATGACACGAACTAAACATGATCATGAGGGCAGCTGAAAATAGTATTAGGCCCCTCTTCCATCTTCTTCTTTGCTGGAGATTTACCACCAACACTGCTTTTGCACAGCCTCCAGCATTATGAGTGATTCTTACCACTCTTCCCATAGTCTGTTTCCCCCCATGCAGTCTGGAAAAAGATACAGGAATATTCAAACAAAAACCACCAGGTTACTAAACAGATTTTCCTCCCAGGCAGATATACTCTTGACCACATTGTGTTCACAGCAAGAACGATCTGCTTACACCGATCCATCCATTCACTTACACACACACACACACACACACACACACACACACACACACACACACACACTTTCTTTATAAACCCCCAAACAAGACTGTGCCTTGTAATACTGAACTCTCACTATTATTGCACTCTGCACATTTTATTCACATGTGATGCCCACTTTATCAATATCAGAGATGGCAAGGCAAGGCAAGTTTATTTATATAGCACATTTCATACACAATGGCAGTTCAATGTGCTTTACAGAAGTAAAAACAAAACAGTAAACAATAGAGAAATAAAATTACATAAAATAATTTTATCTTTATTCTAAAATAATTAATTAAAATAATTAAAAGAATTAAAAGAAAATAATAAGAATTAAACAACAGTAGAAATAAAATATTAAAATGCCAAAAAGAAAAAGGAGAAAAAGAGAAAGGGAAAAAAACTAGCAGAATAAAATAGAATAAAGTTAAAGTAAATTTAAAACATGCAGAGAAAGTAAAGATTATAAAAAATGTAAAAATATTAATTATTTAACAGAAAGCATCTGAAAACAACTTGGTCTTTAACCTAGATTTGAAGCTGCCAACAGCAGGAGCATTTTTAATGTCCTCTGGCAGTTGGTTCCATAGCTGTACTGCATAGTAGCTAAAAGCTGCTTCACCACACTTTGTTTTAACAACTGGTTTTAATAGTAAATTTTTCTGTTGCGATCTGGTAGATCTGATTGGGTTAGGTCGCTGCAACATATCAGAGAGGTAATTGGGCCCTGTACCATTTAGAGATTTGTACACCAGCAGCAATGCTTTAAAGTCAATTCTGTAGCTTACTGGAAGCCAGTGAAGGGACCTTAGAATTGGAGTAATGTGCTCTGTTCTTTTTGTTCGTGTGAGAACCCTAGCCGCTGCATTTTGAACCAGCTGAAGTCGTTTGATGGTCTTTTTTGGCAGGCCTGTGAAAAGGCCATTGCAGTAATCAACCCTACTAGAGATGAAGGCATGTATTAGTTTTTCCAGATCATGTTTTGACATAAGTCCTCTTAGTTTGGAAATGTTTTTTAGGTGATAAAATGCCGTTTTAGTGATTGCTTTCATGTGACTGTCAAAGTTTAGCTCGCTGTCAATGAAAACACCAAGATTTTTAACCATTTCTTTAGTTTTAATCCCTTTTGTGTCAAGAATAGTGGTAATCCTGAGTCTTTCATCTTTTTTTCCAAATAGAATTACTTCTGTTTTATCTGTGTTCAGCTGAAGAAAATTTTGTGACATCCAGCTATTGATTTGATCGATACACTGGTAGAGACATTCAAGGGGGGCATAATCATTTGGTGATAGAGCAAAATAAATTTGGGTATCATCTGCATAGCAGTGATACAAAATTGAATTTTTATTGATAATTTGCCCAAGTGGGAGCATATAAAGGTTGAAAAGTAATGGTCCAAGAATCGACCCCTGGGGGACACCACAGGTCAAGGGCATTGACGTTGAGGAACAATTTCCCAGGGTAACAAAGAAGCTTCTATCTTTTAAGTATGATTTTAACCAATTGATAACTTTACCAGTCAATCCAACCCAGTGTTCAAGTCGATATAGCAGTATGTTGTGATCAACAGTATCAAAAGCTGCACTGAGGTCCAGTAATACCAGGACCGATGTTTTGCCTGCATCAGTATTAAGACGTATGTCATTTATAACTTTAATCAGCGCTGTTTCAGTGCTATGATTGGCACGAAATCCTGACTGAAAATGATCAAAACGGCTGTTTGATATCAAGAAGGCAGTTAATTGATTGAAGACAATTTTTTCCAGGATTTTCCCGATGAATGGTAGATTTGATATTGGCCTGTAATTATTTAACACTGAAGGATCCAGATTATTTTTTTTAAGAAGGGGCTTTACAACAGCTTTTTTTAGGGACACAGGAACAACACCAGTCTCCAAGGATGTATTTATAATTTGAAGCACATCTGTAATTATAAGATGAAGATGAAGATGGACAAAGTACCCAACTTCATTACTTAAGTCGAAGTACAGATCCCACTGGTCAAATGTTACTCCGATACAAGTGAAAGTTGTCCAGTCAAATTTTTATTTAAGTTAAAGTACTGAAGTACTTGCTTTTAAAAATACTGAAGTATTAAAAGTACATTTTCTGTCAGTGCATTGTTGTATTATTGTCACAACGCTTACAAAACCTAATGCCTGTGAAGCAACCAACTGGATTTACGAAATGAACGCATGCTGTGCCATCACAGTGGTTTAATTTTAAGCTAGCTAGTCAGTGAAGCTCCACCTGACATCGTAGCAAATGCTTTTCAAACTCAAAATCATATTGGGTAGCTAACGTTACTAGAAAAGAAAGATTTCTACATTGTTTATTTGGCAAAATTATGCAAAAACATATTTCTGAAAGGACTTCAGATAAGTTAATGTTATTCATGTTAGCGTAACTCTGTTTTTACATGTTAACTAATCGTGCTCAAGTTAACTAGCTATGTGTTAAAATTAGCCGTGGACAAGGCTATGGCAACTTGGCGGGCAAATCTTTAGAAAGTCATTTGACTAACCAGACTGCATAGCTATTGTAATGTTATCGCTAGCTCTAAAAGCACAGACAACTTCATTACAAGCTTTCTCTCGGGATAAAACGTTTATATACCTCAATATGCTTCTGCAGGTTGGACGGTGGTTTTTTGTAGGCCGTGATGTGGTTCGTTTTAGGCAAACAAAGCAAACATTTAAAATGAAACGAATCTTTCATCCTTTCAGAAAACTGAAACATGGGTTCTCAGTATGGCCATGGATGAGTTCATTCCCCAGAAGAACCACCTCCTTCCATTCTGCCATCAACTGATCTTGTTCAAATAATGTTACTGGGAAATCATTGATCTTGATTTTATACAGTCTATGGACATGACGTGACCCTAGAAATTACTGACAGGCTGTCTCAGTGTCACCTGGGAGAAAAAAAAAAAAATCATGTTTTAGAAAAGAAAAAAAACCCCTCCACTTTCAAAGCTGCTTCATAGTAACGAGGACCTTGATAAAAATGTAGTGGCGTGAAAAGTACGATATTTGTCTTTCAAATGTAGTGAAGTTAAAGTCATAAGTTTTCATAAGATACTCAAAAAGTGTACTTAAGTACAGTACTCAAGTAAATGTACTTCATTACTGTCCACCTCTGATCAATATGATCCTTTGTTGTATTGACTGTTTAATTTATTAATTTATTGAGATACTAATCTTATTGAAACATTATATCTGATATATTTGACTTTTTTGCACAATTTTTTGTCTTGGTTTTAAGAGAAACACTTGTTTTTATGTATGCAAATAAACAAAAATGACAATAAAAAGGAAATCTCATCCAAGCTTGCTTCCACACCGCCAACCAAATGGTTTAACTTTTGTACCAACATGTGATGTGTAAGAAATGCTTATCTCATGTTGCTTAAACATGAGGAATGCAGGGTATGTTGAAGGAAGCTTTGGTTTTTCATCTAAAACATTATTTCCATTAAGGAGGAATCTTTTTGGAAAAGTACAATCTCTCCCAGTGACGTAAGTAAGCAATGATCTGGTGATCTCAGTCTGACATGACTAACCTTTATTTAAAAAAAAAAGAGGCAGAAACTGATACCTGCTGAAATATTCTCCTTCATGGATGAGCATTTATCATTCTTCATAAATGTTAAAATGTTCAGCCACAAGACCCGAGAGCTTAATTCTCTTCTAGCTATGGTTGATGACGCACTCACTGATATGACAGTTAGAAGGAAAGACTGGATTTTCTATCTTGTAACAAAAAATCTGATGACGTCAAGCTGGTAGATTAATAGGGTCATGTTGAAACACATGCATAGCTAGGTTAATCCAATAAAGATACAGAATACAAACTAAACTTTAATATCTGTGATGCTATATTAAATAAAAGCATTACCACCATATACATTTCTAGCTATAGGCAATATTTCTCATTCTGTCAAATGTAGAAAGATGATAAAATCTAAGCAATAACTACTACAAAAATAAATACAAAACAGCCATCTCTAACAACTCTAAAAAAAAAAAAAAAATTGCAATACATTTTCTTCTTTCAGACTCCTTAGACCAGGCCATCACTTTTTGAAACAGTGCTTCACTTATTTTAACCTGGCTGAAATCCAGCAGTGACTCTTATCTGAATTTCACAAGGATGATTAACTTTTCAAAGGTTACCATAATATTACGTTTTCTACCAGGGCTCTCAGGGGAAGGGAAAAAAAAAATCACAACAAAAATCCCACTCACCCTGTCCATCCCATTTATACTAGTGCATCGCAAATAATTAGAATATGGTGAAAAAGTTCTTTTTTTTAATAATTTAATTCACAAAGGTAAACATTCATACATTGCACATTCAATCCACGTAAAGTGAAATATTTAAAGCCTTTTTTGTTTTAATTTTGATGATTATAGCATATTGTTCATGAAAATCAGAAATCCAGTACATCAAATGATTAGATTTCCTAAGATCAAACAAAAAAGGATTTACAATACAGAAAATGTCCAACTTCTGAAAAGTATGTTAATTTATACACTCAATACTTGATTGTGGTTCCTTTACCATGAATTACTGAATCAACGTGGTGTGGCATGGAGGCAATCAGCCTGTGGCACTGCTGAGGTGTTATCGAAGCCCAGGTTGCTTTGATAGCAGCCTTCAGCTCATCTGTATTTTTGGGTCTGATGTTCCTCATCTTCCTCTTGACAATACTCCATAGATTCTCTCTAGGGTTCAGGTCAGGCGAGTTGGCTGGCCAATCAAGCACAGTAATATCATGATCAGCAAACCATTTGGTCGTAGTTTGTCACTGTGGGCAGGTGATAAGTCCTGCTGGAAAAGGAAATCAGCATCTCCATAAAGCTCGTCAGCAGATGGAAGCATGAAGTGCTCTAAAATCTCCTGGTAGACAGCTACATTGACTTTGGACAACAGCAGATGACTTCTTCCAGCTTATATGTGTGGGGTTGCTGCCATGTGGGCCTTGACACATCATATTAATTGGTGCATAGTTTTACACCAGATGCTCTTCCTGCCACAACCCCTTTCATTTTCTGACCAGCACCAAACGGTGGCTGGGTTCCCAGACAACTAACCATTCACACCTATGGGCAATTTAGACTCGCCAGTTAACCTAACTGCACGTCTATGAACTGTGGGGGAAACCGGACCACCCCAAATCATCACAGACTACTGAAACTTCACACTGGACTTCAAACAACTTGGATTCTGGGCCTCTCCACTCTTCCTCCAGATTCTAGGAAAGGTCCTAGAGTCTGGAGGAAATGCAAAATTTACTTTCACCTGAAAAGAGGACTTCAGACCACTGCGTAACAGTCCAGTTCTTTCTCTCCTTAGCCCAGGTAAGACACTTCTGACGTTGTCTCTGGCTCAGGAGTGGCTTGATATTAGGAATGTGACAGTTGTAGCCTCTTTCCTGAAGATGTCTGTGCGTGGTGGCGCTTGATGCACTGACACCAGCCTCAGTCCACTCCTTGTGAAGCTCTCCCAAGTTCTTGAATCGACTTTTCTTGACAATCCTCTCAAAGCTGTGGTTAATCCCTGTTGCTTGTGTACCTTTTTCAGCCAGCCTTTTCAGCAATGACCTTCTGTGGCTTACCCTCCTTTTGGAGGGTGTGGATGATCATCTTCTGGACAACTGTCAAGTCAGCAGTCTTCCCCATGATTGTAGTCGTGTGTACTGAATGAGACCAATAGATACACAGTATTTATACTGTTTTACTGAAACTTGAAATGAAATATTCTCATATTGATATTTTTGTACTGAAGGCCATAATTATCAAAATTAAAATAGAAAAATATTTGAAAAACATTTTAGTTTACATGTAATGAGTCGAGAATATATTCAATTTTTCACTTTTTTAAAAGTAATTGATGGAAAATATTGAACTTTTTCATGATATTCAAAATTTTTTTTTTCAAAATAAGCACATCAATTTTGATTATTACAAAACAAAAAAAAAAGATGGGACAGTAAAGCATTTACCACTTTATCATGTTGCCATTCCTTCTCACAACACTTAAAAGATGTTTAGGGACTGAAGACACCAAGTGATGAAGTGTTTCAGGTGTTATTTTGTCCAATTCTTCCTGCAAACAGGTCCTAAGGTGTGTAACAGGACAGGGTCATCGTTGTCATGGATTTTGTTTCAAAATTCACCACACATTCTCTATTGGGGACAGAAGGGACAGACACCCTCTTCTTCCACAGCCATGCTTTTGTAATGTGTGCAGAATGTGGTTTTGCATTGTCTTGTTGAGATATCCCTTTCCAACTTGAAGGCAACATATGTTGCTCCAAAATCTCAATGTACTTTTCTGCATTAATGATGCATCAGTTACACAGATACTGATACACAGATGTATCAGTTGCCTTTGCCAAGGGGACTGACAACCCCATACCATGACACACCCTGGCTTTTGGACTTATTGCTGGTAATGGTCTGGAGCACACGGTCCAGAGCACACGGTGTCCATTTCTTACAAAAAAGACCTGGAATACTAATTTGTCTGACCACACTACATTTCCACTGTATGATGGTCTATCCCAGATGCCTCTGAGCCCAGAGAAATCAACGGAGCTTCTGGACACAGTTACACTACAGATAACATAAAGCTTCCTTTTTGCACAGTAAAGTTTTAACTGGCATTTGTGGATATAACTCTATTGTAGAGCTTGACAAAGGTTTGCCAAAGTAACCCCGAGCCCATGTGGTTATATCAGATATAGATGAATGACGGTTCTTGATGCAGTGCCGTCTGAGGGATCGGAGATCATGGGTGTTCAGCTTTGGCTTGAGCCCTTGCCCTTTACACATTGAAATTCCTCCAGATTCCTTGAATTGTTTAATGATCTTGTGTACCAGAGAGGATGAAATATCCAAATCTCTTCCCATCTTTCTTTGAGGAACATTGTTTTTCAACATTTCAATAATTTTCACACACATTTGTTGACAAACTGGAGATCCTCAGCCCATCTTTGCTTCTCAAAGACTAGGCCTTTCCTGGATACTGTAATCATGATTTGGTACAAAATCGATCACCGGTTGACATCATCTGTTTCAAATCACATCATTATTTAATCATTTTACTTCATTACTAGCCCTTGTTCCAACTTTTTTTGGAATGTGTTGCAGGCCTGAAACACAGGAACGGTTGTATATTAACAAATGAAATGAAGTTGACGAGACAAAACTTGAAATACCTTGGGTTCATACTGTCTACAAAGAAATACAAGTCAAAGTAAATTTAGAAAATCACTGCATTTTTAATTTGCATTTTCCATACTGTGCAACACGGGCGATTGCTCTAAGACAACGAGGGAGGCTCAGCCTCCTCTAAGAATGACGAACATCGTGTAGGATGAATTGCGCTAGGCTTATGTTATAGCCGACCTTATAACATTGCTATTTCAGATCCAGAATCATAGAAATATATGTGCTCAACCCAACTACAGTGCGAAATCATTCCCTTATAACTTTAATGTGTGTGTGAGTTTTTCCCCCTCGTGACAGCGCGATGCAGCGCAGCCTCAGTGGACTTCAATGGCATTTGGGAGCTCTGCGCTTTTCAATCTCAAAATGCAAGCAGTATTGCCAGATACTGCTGACGTTTTCCAGCCCAAAATATGTTCAAAACCCGCCAAAATGCACTTAAAACCGCCCAATCTGGCAACACTGAATGCAAGACGATTATTCGACAAATACTGCAAAAACGCCCGCCCACAGAGTCTCACGGACTCCCAGCCTCAGTGGACTTCAATGGCATGTGGGAGCTATGCGCTTTTCAATCTCAAAATGCAAGATGATTATTGGACAAATACTGCGAAAATGCCCGCCTACGGACTCCCAGCCTCACATGGGAGGGACATGGCAGTTTCCGCGAGGAGACTGGTGATTGGTGAAAGCGGCCGGATATTTTCTTTGATTGACAGCTCGTTTCAACAGGCAGCGGTGAATTTCAGTTCAGTCCCATGCGGATTCGCAAGTGCTGTGGTGTATTGTAAGAGATCAGCTTACATTTCGATTTCATTCATTACATACGGTTTCTACCAGCTTTTTTAGTTTGTATATATTTTCATTGTAAATAAAGTGTAAATATAGTGTTGTCAAGTTTGCTATCTTAGTTCCAGAAATTTTGTTTATTTGAGTGACTGAACTTGAGGGGGCTAGTCAGCTAGCAAGAAAGCTGCGCACGGATGCCAAGCATTGCTGATTTAATTTTGGCGAAGCCATTTGCCAGTCTTCCTTTCGAGGAAAAAATTTAAATTAAAAAGCAGGGTAGACCAACGCCTCAAATTGACTTGGTGAAAAAGGTAGGGAATAATACTCGTTCCTTTCAGCTCTCCTGGTACGAGAAAGTGAATTGGCTAACAGCAAGTGACCCACATCAACAACAGTAAATAGGCTACTTTAGTAATATGTCATGGATGGACCAAAAATATAGAATCTATTTAAAATGTTTATGCTGAGTATATTATATTGGAATATATATTTTTCTGGATATGAATTAAACACAGCTACAATTTGGAAAACATTTTTAAACAAAAACACAGCCGAGAACATTTCACACTACAGACCTGGATTAAAAGTGAAAGGTTATCAAAATTGTCAATAAAACATTTCTCAGTCAAAATAAGTAAAATATAGGGAAAGTGTCATTGAATGAAATGTGTGTGTAGAGCTCTCTGAGGTGTGGGTGGAGCACAGAGGACGGCAGGACAAAGCTTCAGGTACAAATCGGCTTTTATTGCCAGACTTTTCAGTGTAACAATACCGTTTTTCTATTTAATACACATGCACAGACACGCTGTGTTCTTGTCCCGGGAAGAGCTCTCCTCTGCTCTCCCTCTGCCTCCTTAAATAGGGCGTGGTTACTGGGAAGATACACAAACACAGGTTAATTACTGTCAGGTGTAGTGATTCTGCCACTCACCTTCCCTGGCTCCGCCCTCCTGTCACAGACCAGTGCTTGACCACGCCCCCGCTGCCACATACCCCCACCGCCCGACTCAGGCCGGGCGCCCGTCCGGCCCGCAGCCGACTCCCCCCCCTTGACGGGAGAGGAAGTCCGCCACGACCATCTGCGCCCCCGGCCTGTGGACCACCTTGAAATTGAAGGGTTGGAGTGCCAGATACCAACGGGTGATCCGCGCGTTGGCATCTTTCATGTGGTGGAGCCACTGGAGGGGCGCGTGGTCCGAACAGAGGGTGAAAGGGCGCCCCAGCAGGTAGTAACGGAGGGCGAGGACCGCCCATTTGATCGCCAGGCATTCCTTCTCAATAGTGCTGTAGCGCCCCTCACGCACCGACAGCTTCCTGCTTATGTACAGGATGGGGCGGTCCTCCCCCTCCACCTGGGACAACACCGCCCCCAGCCCTCTGTCCGACGCGTCGGTCTGCAACACAAAAGGGAGAGAAAAGTCAGGGGAGTGTAATAGTGGCCCCCCACACAGTGCAGCCTTTACCTCAGAGAAAGCCCACTGGCACTGCTCCGTCCACTGGACCGGATCTGGCGCCCCCTTTTTAGTGAGGTCAGTCAGCGGGCTGGTAACGTCCGAATAATTAGGTATAAACCTACGATAGTAGCCAGCCAGCCCCAGGAACTGTCTCACCCCCTTTTTGGTCTTGGGCCTCGGGCAGGCCGCAATCGCTGCTGTCTTATTAATTTGGGGACGCACCTGCCCGTTGCCCAAGTGGAAGCCCAGATACCGTACTTCCACCCGCCCGATCGCACACTTCTTCAGGTTGGCAGTGAGACCCGCCCGCCTCAGCAACCTAAGGACGGCCCTCAGGTGTTGCAGGTGCCGCTGCCAGTCATTACTATAAATGATAATGTCGTCAAGATATGCGGCCGCATAGGTGGCGTGGGGCCGGAGGACCCTGTCCATCAGCCGCTGAAACGTAGCGGGCGCCCCAAACAGCCCAAAAGGAAGTGTGACAAATTGGCGTAAGCCGAACGGTGTGGAAAAGGCCGTTTTCTCTCGGGATAATGGAGTCAAGGGGATCTGCCAATATCCCTTCGTCAAATCCAGTGTCGAGTAAAAGTGAGCCGTGCCTAGTCGATCGAGCAGCTCGTCAATACAAGGCATTGGGTATGCGTCGAATTTAGACACCGCGTTGACTTTTCTATAGTCCACACAGAACCGGACCGACCCGTCGGCCTTTGGTACCAAGACCACCGGGCTGCTCCAGTCACTGTGGGACTCCTCGACGATGCCCATTTCGAGCATGGTCTGAAGTTCTTCCCGAACCACCTTTTTTTTGTGTTCGGGTAGCCTGTAAGGGCGGCTACGCACTACCACCCCTGGGGGCGTCTCTATGTGGTGTTCTATGAGGTTAGTGCGACCGGGCAGGGGCGAGAACACATCCGAAAACTCGGCCTGCAACTGGGCGACCTCCGTGAGTTGGGTCGGGGAGAGGTGGTCTCCACAGGGGACCGGAGAGGTACGTGATGCCAACGTCCCTTTTTGAACCTCCAGCCCCAGCTCCGCCTTCTCCGGAACTACCGACACCAACGCCACAGGGACCTCCTCGTTCCAGAGTTTAAGCAGATTGAGGTGGTAGATCTGTAGCGCCCCCTCCCTGTCCGTTCGCCTTACCTCATAGTCGACGTCCCCGACTCGCCGTGTGACCTCAAAGGGTCCTTGCCACTTGGCGATTAATTTGGAGCTTGATGTGGGCAACAGTACAAGTACCTTATCTCCTGGAGTGAACTCTCTAAGGCGCGTGCCCTTGTTGTACAGGCGGGCTTGCCGTTCCTGGGCCTGCCGCAAATTCTCCTGAGTTAGGTGGGTGAGCGTGTGGAGTTTTGCGTGCAGGTCCATAACGTACTGAATTTCGTTTTTACTCTGTGAAGGTCCCTCCTCCCAATTTTCTCACAGCACATCTAAAATGCCGCGCGGCTTACGCCCGTATAGCAATTCAAACAGGGAGAACCCCGTGGAGGCTTGGGGGACCTCTCGCACTGCAAATAACAAGGGTTCGAGCCATTTATCCCAGTTACGTGTGTCCTCACTTACGAATTTTTTAATTATATTCTTGAGGGTGCGATTGAATCGTTCAACTAAACCGTCCGTTTGTGGGTGATAAACGCTGGTGCGGATCAGCTTAATACCTAGTAGCCCATACAGTTCGCTCAGTGTTCGTGACATAAACGAGGTGCCTTGGTCAGTCAGAATCTCTTTCGGGATTCCAACCTGGGAGATGACGTGGAAGAGGGCCTCTGCAATACTGCGTGCTGAGATATTGCGAAGAGGCACCGCTTCCGGGTATCGCATTGCATAGTCCACCAGAACCAATATAAAGCGGTACCCTCGTGTTGACCAATCTAATGGCCTGACGAGATCCAGCCCAATTCTTTCGAATGGGGTCTCGATTAATGGTAGGGGGCGCAAAGGCGTTTTTGGAATGGCCGCTGGATTTACTAACTGGCATTCGCGGCACGCCGTACACCACTTACGGACATCGCCGCGAATCCCCGGCCAATAGAATCGGGCCATTATCCGGGCTAGTGTTTTATCCTGCCCTAGGTGTCCAGCCATGGGATTAAAGTGAGCCGCCTGAAATACCAATTCCCGGCGGCTCTTTGGAATTAACAGCTGTGTGACTCGCTCTTTCGTCTGAGTGTCCTGCGTCACTCGGTATAATCTATCCTTCATAATAGAAAAATAGGGGAAGGACGGGGTGGCGTTCGGCTGGAGCGTTTGACCATCGATTACTCTCACTTGGTCAAACGCATGTCGCAGAGTCTCGTCTCGCGATTGTTCTAATGGGAAATCCGCGAGGGATTCCCCAACAGAAAGAGGAGGAGCCGGCGGCTCCTCACTCTGTCGCGGAGATGACGTAGACGGCTCTGCGACAGCAGCTCCAGCCAAAGCGACACCGGGACCTCCCCCTGTCAAATGGCAGGACCCACTCTTTACTAGGCGTCTCATTAAACCCCGAAATCCCGGCCAATCAGTCCCCAAAATTAAAGAGTGGGTAAGGCGAGGATTAACCGCCGCCTTCACTATAGATTTTTCCCCTCTGAAAAATATGTGGACCGACACCAAAGGGTAGCTGTGAACATCCCCGTGCACACACAACACCTTCACCCCCTGTGCTCCCCCCAATGCCTCGTCTTGCACCAGGCTTTGGCGGATCGAGGTCTGATTGCAACCAGAATCCACCAACGCCTGATATGTAGCCCCTTGGATACTCACCGGTATGCGATACGCTCCGGCCCGATCGAGGGCAGCTTCTGGCGTGTCGGGGATCCGTACCACCGCGCCCACCTCCATTGCTGCGCACTGTTGTTGCAGGTGGCCCGGCTCCCCGCAGCGCCAGCAAACCGGCTCGGGCTTTCCCTCTGCACCTGTGCTCTGGGGCTCACTCACCTGAGGGGAGGGAGAGACAGACACAGAAGGGAGAAACGGGAGGGCACCATGGGTGCGGCGGGCCGGCTGGGGTGGAGCCGGCCCCCGCCTCCGTGGTGGAGGAATGGGGCGAGGACGGGACACAGAAGGGAGGAAGGGAGGGGAGAGAGAGAGAAGAGGAGAGAAGACGTCGTCGGCCGTCCTGCCGCCAGAACAGCCGCCAAATGATCCTCCGCCAATCCTACTGCCTGATCCAGCGACGCTGGGCGGTGGCACTGGACCCACTCCGCGCTTCCGGCTGGTAAGCGGGTGATGAACTGCTCCAGCACCACCTGATCGATGATTCCCTTGGCGTCGCGATCGTCAGCCCTCAGCCACTGCCAGCAGGCATCCCGGAGCTGCTGCCGAACGCGAACGGCCGGCCGACTTCCTCCAACCGCAGCGCGCGGAAGCGCTGGCGCTGTTGTTCTGATGTGCACCCCACGCGCTGGAGGACGGCCCGGCGAAGGTCCGCGTAGGCCAGCCGGCAGTCGGCGGGGAGCTGTAGCACGGCCAGCTGTGCCTCTCCCGTCAGGAGGGGGAGGAGGTGCGCTGCGCGCTGCTCCATCGGCCACCCCGAGGCTTCGGCGACCTGTTCGAACAATGTGAGGAACGCCTCGGGGTCGTCCTGCGGGCCCATATTGGTCACGGTGAGGGGAGACGGGCCCGCGGCCGGGGCCCTGGTGGACCCCGCCGACGCGAGTAGATGCCGGAACGCCTCGCGATCTTCCTGCTGGGCCAGCACCAGGGCTTCGAAGCGCCACTCTTGCTCCTTTCGGAGTGTGACGAGCGCCTGGTGCTGGCGTTGCTGAGCCGTGGCGAGGGCGTGGACCAGGTCCGTGAATGGGGAAGATTCCATGGGGCTGCGGGGTTGGTGCTCCACCTTTCTCCCGGGTTTCAGCACCACTGTAGAGCTCTCTGAGGTGTGGGTGGAGCACAGAGGACGGCAGGACAAAGCTTCAGGTACAAATCGGCTTTTATTGCCAGACTTTTCAGTGTAACAATACCGTTTTTCTATTTAATACACATGCACACACATGCTGTGTTCTTGTCCCAGGAAGAGCTCTCCTCTGCTCTCCCTCTGCCTCCTTAAATAGGGCGCGGTTACTGGGAAGATACACAAACACAGGTTAATTACCGTCAGGTGTAGTGATTCTGCCACTCACCTTCCCTGGCTCCGCCCTCCTGTCACAGACCGGCGCTTGACCACGCCCCCGCTGCCACAGTGTGGCACCCAGCTCTACTGCTGAGGTTCCTGACAAAGAGCTGCTTTCAATAATGATCAATTTTTAAACAACATGCCACAATTTTAAAATATAAAATGTTAAAATATACCCCCCCCCCCAACACCACCATCATGTATATTGGACAGTAGGCTAATGGGCCAAAAGAACCTGTTATTTCACAGTTTGTGACGCTGCCAACAATCAGCCAGATCAGAGGCAAGAGTATGGGCAAAATTGATGTTTTTTCTTTTAAAATCTGGAAATATCGTAACCAACCAGCCTCCCCTGTTTGAAAGATTACCAGCCGCCACTGCTGTGCAAACTTTTTCAGATTTGGGGTTGTACTTAAATGTAACCCTAAAGTGGAAAAAAATGGGTCGATGATGTAGGTCAGTGTGTTTGAATGAAAAAGTCCTTCTAAACAGGCTTGTTGAGGGAAGAGACCTTTGCAGCATGGCTCCTCTGATTCAGGAAGAAGGCCATGCAGGGCAAAATATAAGCATGTAATTGTGGAGCATAAGTAAATTTCTATATAAAAGACGACTGCATAAAAGCAGAAGCAATACCACTGCGTTTGACCCATATTCAGGAGTGACTTGATTTCCTTCTCCATCATCAACACTCACACATATTACTTGCTTGGAGACCTATTGCTTTTTGTTTGACTTTTTAAGGGGGCAAAGCACTCAGTGCTTGTTTTCATTCTTCTTCTCTGCTAAAAATGAATTGGTACACCAAACTACTAATTATAATGACATAAGACCTAGTCCAGTTGGTAATACTCTTTTCATCTACTCAGGCAAAGAATTGAGCCCCCATCAACTATTACAACATGCTTTAGCACAGCATTTTACCCTGTATTTCATCCTACAGAAGCTTTTATTTTCCTGTGATCCCTTGCTTATTTGTGAACCAGTCTGCAATCTGGAACATTTATCTCCGTCCACACCATCCAATAGACATAATATATTTAAAAAAATGTTTGCAAACTAGTCCAAGGGTTTGGAATGACAAATAACTACTACTCAGGAAATGCAAGTCTGATCGAGCTGAAATTTGGTATACTGCATCTGTATGATAATCTGCAAGTGGACTTTTCACGATGAACTGAATGACGCGTTTCAGTGTTTTATTTAATTTGGCAAGAACTAGAGGAGAGGGGTGGAGTAGGAGGAGTGTTTGTTATATTTGTGAAGGGTGCTTGGACCCCACACATCACTGGTTGTGGTGATCACTTATCGTTCCTCCTTCTTGTCAGAGTGAAAACTATCAAATTAAGGCTATTACCAAGAGCTGGGAATCACATTACACTTCACTGATTGCTGCAGTGATGCTAATTATTGTTTTGTTCTATTTCAAAATGAATATCTAAGAGCTAAGATATAAAAATACATTCTCTAAGGAGAAAAGTTGAATAAACTCTAATAACAATAATATATATATATATATATATATATATATATATATATATATATATATATATATATATATTTTTTTTTTTTTTTTGCCAGGAGTAAGGATATTAAGCTACAGTACAATTCAGTGACAGCTTTTTAATTCAGCTCCATTGTGTATTAGGAACAAATAAAGTAGTGAAATGTGCCCTTTATAGGCGAACTCCCACGCAGTCAATACTAGTGAATATTAAATAACATTTACATGAATTTTAATATTGAGTGCACTTACGTAAAATTATCGTGTTTATATACTTTTGCCTAGTACTATGGTTACATCAGACAATTTTTCACCAGAAGCCCCGATACTGTCAAATATCATTTCCTAACTGTTTTGACAACTATTTCCCTGTTAGTTTTACGAGCATGGATTCACCAAAGAAAATGTAATATTACAACCCCAATTCCAAATATTTGGGACACTTAAAAAAAAAAAACTAAATAAAAAACAGAATGTGATGATTTACAAATCATGGAAACTCTATTAGACTGGTACCAAAATCCAGAATTGTGACACCCAAAGGCATTTTTGAGACAAAGTCGGCAAACAGTCTTATTTTGTCAATTTGGGTGTGCCGAATTCAAATCTGCAATATGCCGAGCTCTATCTGACCTCTGTTGACCTCTAGAGGTCATTGAACTTTGGGCCTGTAAACGTCTCAGCTGAACCCAGTTTCTCAGCTTTCTAAGGAATGAAATGTACTAAAATGATTAATGAAGTTAGCAAATGGCCTTGTTTGTTAAATGTTTGGGTGCTGAATTCATTTTTCATTTGTAAAACGACATATGACCTCTGATAACCTCAAGGTCATTAAACTTGGCCTATAGGCCTATGCATTTAACAGCATTTTTAAACTGACTTTACTCCCCCAAAAAGAATATGAACAGACAAAAAACAAATAGAAAGGAACAAATACAACATTAAATGCCAGTCCATGTACATGTGGCTTACTTTTCACAATGAGAATGCCTAGGCGATCACCTTACATAACATTGCATTACATTTAGCGGTTATTGTTTATACAAAGCTACTGAAAAAAGGACAGATTCAGCAGCATACAAAATGTGGGGGCATACAGGGTATACAGGTTAATCAGGGTTAGTATATATGAGAGTTTTTTTCTTTGTTTTTTGTTTTAAACGGAGTAAAGCCTTTACAAAAAACAAACAACAAAGAAAAAAACTCTGCCTCCGCCTCTCTGGGATGTTCTTTTTGTACCATGTTACAGGTCATACTACTGATCTGTTGTCAATTAATTCTTTTCTTAAAGTTACACAACTTTTCCAGTCTTTTGTTGCCCCGTTCCAACTTTTCTGAAACATGTTTCTGGCACTAAATTAAAAATGAGCATATATTTAAAAAAAAAAAATTCTCAGTTTCAACTTATGTTACCTTTGTACTATGTTCAATGAACTTTTGGGTTTCCATGATTTGGATTCTGTGTTTATTTACATTTTATGCAGCATCCCAACGATTTTGGAATTGGGGTTGTAAATACACTGCTCAGTTTCCCTCACCAGAAAGTTCACCACAATGCAATTAAACCTCAAGTCATGTCATCATCCATCTGTGAATTCCAGGAGCTTCCAGGGATTTGTAAATTGTTAATACAGAATTTTTAATTAAAAAAATATATAAAACAATGTGGCGGCACGGTGTTGTAGTGGTTAGCGCTGTCGCCTCACAGCAAGAAGGTCCTGGGTTCGAGCCCCAGGGCCGGCGAGGGCCTTTCTGTGTGGAGTTTGCATGTTCTCCCCGTGTCCGCGTGGGTTTCCTCTGGGTGCTCCGGTTTCCCCCACAGTCCAAAGACATGCAGGTTAGGTTAACTGGTGACTCTAAATTGACCGTAGGTGTGAATGGTTGTCTGTGTCTATGTGTCAGCCCTGTGATGACCTGGCGACTTGTCCAGGGTGTACCCCGCCTTTCGCCTGTAGTCAGCTGGGATAGGCTCCAGCTTGCCTGCGACCCTGTAGAAGGATAAAAGCGGCTATAGATAATGAGATGAGATGAGACAATGTAGTAGAAGGTACAGTGTTTATCATTAATCTGTAGGGACAGACATTTTTGTGACTCTTTAACCTTCTTAAAAAGTTTATCCATATAAAGTTCTATATGTTTGTATGTGAGCTCTCTGTTAGCATGTCATGCAATGCTCATCAAAATGAAACCAAAATACACTGTTTATATCCAGTGTTTAAATGAAAGAGCTAATAACCGTGGCTTGTTGTGAAGTGCCATTCCCTCTAAAGGCTCTAGTCTTTACACTGAAAACTCTGAATGTTGAAACACATCCCCCCCACCGTTGACTGTATTGATCACAATAAAATGTATTGTTGAGCACAGTGCTAGCAACTTAGGATTTTAATATCCGCTTTACAAATCAAAATACAACAGACATATAGTGTAAAAAAAAAAATACAGGAAAAATGAAGTGGTCATTCTGAACATGATACAATAAAATGTGTATCTAGAAAATCCTTTTTGATCACTGGAACACAAAAGATACGGATTTTTTCTCATTCATTCTCATTATCTCTAGCTGCTTTATCCTGTTCTACATAAATGAACTTTTCCTCTCATGAATCAACTGTTTGGTCAGTGCTATAACAGCCAGGAATGGATACTGAAGAATCCTGCATTGTATCGTACCGTATCATTTGATATGAGGCTCTTGGTTCAATATGTATATGTGTATCGAACAATACATTCAACAAACTACATAATAAACTAGGAAATTCATCATATAATAGCCCTAATATTACATGAGGGGCAATAAACATTTAAAGGTAGACTACCTTTCAGATTTTTCACATTTAGGTCATAAAAAAAGATTTTTTCTCGACACCCAATAATTTTTGTTTAGTGGACCGAAAGCTACTGAATTCGAATCTCAGACTTCCAATTTTATTAGTTAAAAAAAAAAAAAATAGAACAATTAATGAATTTAGAGCCACATGGCCCTAAATTCTGTGCTATTTTTTCCTGCTTCACCATGACACAATTCAAGATACTACGTCATGAATCATGTGGTGGGCTTTCCCCGTTCGCGCAAGGCATTGTGGGATACAAATTTGAAACGAGAGAAAAATGGCAGACGAGCGTGCGAATGAAACGTGAAAGACTGACTACAGTAACGGAAAGCAAGAAGATATTATGTTATATACGAAGGAAAGGAAACGCAGGACCAAACTAATAAATATCAGCAGTCAGCAAGCAACTCGGTGTGATCAGCTGTTTGTTTAGCGACAGAATGATGCAACTGTCTGTGCATGGTCAAACCTGTAGATGGCAGTAATGCAACACTGTGGATGCCAGCTGCTGTAAAACACAAAAGAAGATGACAACGACTCAGCTAAGCGTGCGCATGCGCACACGGACTTCTTCTGTCTGCTTGACTGTGCGAAGCGAGCGATTTCATACATATTATTTGCTTTAATCCCCTCAAATTAAATAACTTCCCAGCCACAGAATGGCTTATTTTGTGAGATATTACAGAAATAAACATCACAATGACCACATTTCAGGGGGAACTAAATTTCACCGATTTTATGAAATCGAAAGACCATCTACTTTTAAACTTAAGCCCACGCTCTGTTTTTTTTTTTAATGATAGTTAATACTACCATTCTAGAGTATTAGCACACTAGGTGGCATGAATACCATCACATCTGTGCTGATATGAACATGAACAGTCTCTCTCTCTCACACACAGAGACCTGTGTGACTTCAGACACATCCTGTGAGATTCACAAGAGGATTGAGTTTCATTTTTTTAAGCAAATTTGGATAGTTTTGAAACAAGGTGGCAAATGGAACAATTAAGGAGGTTAAAATGTGTTTCCATTTTCCAAACTTTTTTGGGCTAGTTTCAGGTCTTTTCCTGTGGTTTTTGAAATGTACAGTCCCCTCCACAATTACTGGCACCCCTTGTTGTCTTCATCATCATCTTTCGGCCATTCCCATTAGGTATTGCCACAGTGGGTCATCCGTTTCCAGCTCATCCTGTTTTTAGCATCTTTCTCCGTTACACCAACCACCTGCATGTCCTCTGTCACCACATCTGTAAACCTCCTCTTTGGCCTTCCTGTTTTCCCCATCTTCAGCATCCTTCTCCCAATATACTCGGCATCTCCCTTCCACACGTCCAAACCAACTAAATCTCATCTCTCTTGCTTTGTTTCCCAACCATCCAACCTGGGCCGTCCCTCGAATATACTCGTTCCTAATCCTGTCCATCTTCATCACTCCCAATGCAAATCTTAGCATCTTTAATTCTGCCTCCTCTCTTTTCATCAGCGCCACAGTCTCCAACCCATACAGCATGACTGTTCTCACTACCATCTTGTACACCTTCCCTTTCACTTTTGCTGGTACCTTTCTGTTGCAAATCACTCCTGACACTCTTCTCCACCCATTCCACCCTGCCGCCACTCTTTTCTTCACCTCTCTTCTGCACTCCCTGTTACTTTGAACAGTTAACTCCAAGTATTTTAACTCATCCACTTTTGCTTCCTCTACTCCTTGAACCCTCACCATTACACCGCCATTCCTCTCCTTCACACACATGTATTCTGTCTTGCTCCTCCTGACTTTTGTTCCTCTTCTCTTCACCTTTCCAGGCTCTCTTCAATATTCTCCCTACTGATGATCCGAAGCACACAACACACAAATGGTTATCTGACCGCAGAATCAAGCTTCTGCCATGGCCATCTCAGTCCCATGACCTGAACCCCAGTGAAAACCTGTGGGGTGAGCTGAAGAGGAGAGCGAGCACAAGAGAGGGTCGAGGATCCTGGATGATCTGCAGAGATTGTGTAAAGAGGAATGGACTCAGATGCCCTGCTCTGTATCTCCAACCTTATAAAATGTTAAAGTAGAGACTCAGTGCTGATTTACTGGCAAAGGGAGGGTGAACAAAGTATTAAATGCAGGGATGCCAATAATGTGTTTTTGTTGAAAATGATTATTTCTTGAGGGATTTTTTTTCTCTGAATAAATGTATTTCAATTAAAGGTCAGATTTCTCTCATTTTTTCAGTATATGATGAAACGACTTCACCAAACAGTGGATTTTTTTTTCAAACCCTTTTTACTAATCTTTACAAGGGGTGCCAATAGCCATGAAGGGCACTATAGTTGGGATAAACACTTTGCTGACATCTAGTAACCCTTTTGTACATTATATGCTGCCAAGAATCTGAACGGATCACAAACACTGTCATTATTAAGTGTCAATTATTGTTCTTTTATAACGCTGACTGCTTTAATGAACTGAAAATGACGGAAACCGAATATTCAGGCAATAATTGTTTATGCTGTATCGAAAATGTATGCATCATATTGAGGACACCACCTTATCAGACGGTACTAAATTTAAATCTGGTGTATCGTTACACCCCTACAGAGTACTCATTCATTCATTCATTCATTATCTCTAGCCGCTTTATCCTTCTACAGGGTCGCAGGCAAGCTGGAGCCTATCCCAGCTGACTATGGGCGAAAGGCGGGGTACACCCTGGACAAGTCGCCAGTTCATCACAGGGCTGACACATAGACACAGACAACCATTCACACTCACATTCACACCTACGGTCAATTTAGAGTCACCAGTTAACCTAACCTGCATGTCTTTGGACTGTGGGGGAAACCGGAGCACCCGGAGGAAACCCACGCGGACACGGGGAGAACATGCAAACTCCACACAGAAAGGCCCTCGCCGGCCCCGGGGCTCGAACCCAGGACCTTCTTGCTGTGAGGCGACAGCGCTAACCACTACACCACCGTGCCGCCCCCCTACAGAGTACTTTACTTGAAAAAGCTCTCAGCACCCTCCAATATAACACAGTGTGGATTATTACATAATTTTAGACTCTGTGGGAAGCCCACCAAAACCTTCCTTGCTTAGTAAGCACCAGCCAAGCACATCTAACATAATGCCTGTTCCTTGTACTGGACAGAAGTAAATCTTGCTGGAATCCCAATTCCCACTCATGGGGCATGCTGATGCATCTCACTAAGAATGGCTTTTTCTGGGAAACTAGCCATACACCAATCTGGCATGTGTTAAACACATTTTGTCTTGTCTGCTCTGTTTATTTCCTGTGATGCTACTATTTTTCCCCCTAATTTTCAAAAGCAGACATGAACTTGCACAGCACAGGAGGACAAAAGCTCGGAGCTGTTGAAATCCTGATAGGATTTCAAAATCAAAATCAGGTCAGCAAGCTTTACAACTACACTCATGAAACACGATCACAGTGCTGGGGTTTCTGCTCTGCTATTTGCTCTAAAGCAACTGCTGGGGTGCTATTATATTGCGGTCAGGACTGCAATGCAAAACCTGGTTCTTGGTGCCAGTAACG
Organism: Neoarius graeffei; assembly: GCF_027579695.1. Taxonomy (NCBI): domain Eukaryota; kingdom Metazoa; phylum Chordata; class Actinopteri; order Siluriformes; family Ariidae; genus Neoarius; species Neoarius graeffei. The sequence continues at coordinate 65,496,980 of NC_083583.1, forward strand.
TGAAGAGATATTACAAGTGCCAGCACTCTACTCTTTTTAGCAGCAGCTGGCTGTATGGCAGTGTGCTTTCCCACTGCTCAGACCCCCACCTGCATCATGGGGCAGCACACAAAGAGAACCAACTGCTCCTCAATCCTGGCATTTGAAAACAACTAAAGCTTGAAATCATGCAGCCATAAACAAGCACCGCAGCATGGGGCATCTCCACAAGTTCAGATTAAAAGATGTAAATACTACAGTATTTACGCTGGAATGTAAGGGGAACCACAAATTGTGGGACAACACAAGTTTCTGGGATAAATCAAAGCATAACTTAGTCTCTTCTTCTCCTCAGAGGGCCCCCCCCCGAAAAAAAAAAAATCTCGGTGGTTTACAACATTATCTATTCAAATTAAAGCTTGAAGCATGTATACTCAACTCATTGGTCAGGCACCACAGAACCTTGCTTGCAAAGCAGCAGAATTCTCTCAGATGGTTCAAAGTGGGCAAATACATCTTGTAGCTCTCAGTCATCGGGTATAGGAGTGTTGCAGTTTCCATGGTAAATGTACACGGGTCCATCGCAGCGGAAGTACAGCTGAAAAACATCGCCATAGCCGTGGTCCCTCCACCAGGTGCACAGCTGTCGGTTCCAGCCACAATCAAGATGGTGGAAGAGCTCTGGATGCTCCATGCCTATCATGGTGAAGAAGTCCTGATCGCCCAGGTGGCCACGGAAGCGATATTTCTCAGTGAGATGGGCGACACGTTCAGGCTCAAGGAGGCGGTTGTATAGCGAAGACTGGCGCATGGTCTCCAGATTCAGCAGCATCACACCACTGTTGAAGCCGGGCAGGCCATCAGGAGGAGGATCGCCCACATGGGAGTCAGGATTTTCCTTGCGATATTGCCAGAATGTGTGTCTGGGGGGGGAGAAAGACACACAAAATTAAAAATTTCAGGCGATAATGCAGAAAGGCTGTTATCATCATCAGGGACCCTGTCCATAGCATCATAGACCTTTTTCACTCCTTCCATCTGGAAAATGGTCAGGAAAAAGGTGGGTAATGGATTTGACCTACTTATACTGAAGTGAACAGTCACAAAATTGGGTTGTAAGAAATGGGACAAGCCAAACACTGAGGGGAAATAAGTATTCAGACATTGTTGTGTTTATTATGTAATACACGGTACTGTGCAAAAGTCTTAGGCATGTGTAAAGAAATGCTGTAGACAAAAAAATGGCTTAAAAATAATGAAATGTTTCACCATTTAAAAAAATACTATAAACAATAATCAGTAAGCCATAATAAATGAAACAAAGTCAATATTTGGTGTGAAACGACCCTTTGCTTTAGTCTCAGGTACAGTGAGTGCAGTTTGATTTAAGGAAATGAGCTGTAGGTTTTACTGAGCATCTTACAGAACCAGCTACAGTTCTTCTGGACACTTTGTCACACTTGCTTCTTAAATTTTGCATCAAAACCCAGTCGCCTTCATTATGCTTTCTTTTTTAATCTGAAAAGTGCTTTCTTATGTAATATGCTGCTCAGATACAAACCATTTTCCCCTGTAACATTTAATTTTGTGCTGCAAAACGAATGTTTGTACTATGAAATGTTTTTGTACTGATTTGATAATGTAGAAGTCATAAAATAGAAATCTATAACAAGGTTTGTCTCATCTCATCTCATTATCTCTAGCCGCTTTATCCTGTTCTACAGGGTCGCAGGCAAGCTGGAGCCTATCCCAGCTGACTATGGGCGAAAGGCGGGGTACACCCTGGACAAGTCGCCAGGTCATCACAGAGCTGACACATAGACACAGACAACCATTCACACTCACATTCACACTTACGGTCAATTTAGAGTTAACAAAGTTTGTATGAAAGAAAAAAAATAGGGTACCTAAGACTTTTGCACAGTACTGTACTTCCAATGCATTCCGGTGCATCCACTTCAAAATTTACACACACCAAGAGATGCTGACTGGACGCCTCAATCACCAACAAGTCTAGTTCTAATCTTGTTACCAATTTGTACACCAGGACTATGGCAGAGGCATAAAAGTGGAACTGACGAGTAAAAAAAGTATTCGGGCACCGCAAATTAGCACGTTGTTGCAAAGCTGTCACCTACGGCAAGAAGTAATTAGCTTGTTGCAGCATTGTGGTTCAATTTTGGCCAATTCCGCTTGGTAAATCAATTTCAATGCCCCGTGGTCCCTCTGTTTCCTCGAAGCTGTACTATAATTTGCAGAGAAGCTGATCCATATCATGATGCTTTGATTTCGGTACTTCACTGTGGGTATGGTGTTCATGGGATCACTTCTTTTGCCAAACACGACGAGCTGAACTATACAGAATACTTCTAGTTATGTTTCATCTGACTGGACCATATGATTCGAAAAGGTTTGCCCAACTGCTTTTAGACACGCATCTCTGTGCTTCTTTTTTTAGCAGAGGAGTTTTGATTGTGGAGCAGGAGCAAAGATAAGTAACGAACTGCACTGCAATTATTGTTGTTCCTGCTGCTTTCAGGCCATCCTGCAACTTGTTTTGAGCGACTGCTGGCTTTTCTCTTACTTTTCTTTTATCATTAGTCTGAAAGCGCACTGTGAATTCTTGCATGGCTCACCTGTATGGGGATGATCAATTGTGATTATGTTGTTTAATAATGCTGTCCCTGCTTATCTATTTATCCCCCTGTTCTTTCAGAGCACAGAAGCCTATGTGCATTTCTGGAGTAAAATAAGTTCAAAAATCCCATTACATCAGCAGATTTTAAAGGTCCACTATGTGGGATTTAGGAAGAATATAGTAGCAGAAATGGAGTATAGTATTCATAAGTAAACCTCTAGAGAGCACCTTGTGCCTTTTTACAAGTGGCAATGTAAACCCAGAAGGAAGAGAAAGAAGAAGAAAGAAGACCAAGATGAAGAACGCTAACAAGTTTAAGAACTGCAATTCTGAAAAATCGAAGATCATACTTGAAGAACATGAATGTAAGTGTTGGAAGTACACTACGGGCCCCGACAGCCACTGTACATTCTAATTCATGCTTAGAAAGGGACAAGCCTTCAGTTGTTGCAATCAAATCCTACATTTTGGACTTTTAAACTCTACACCCCTTTTGTGCCTCCCCACTGACATCAGTGCAATGCATTCATTTATCACCATGAAACTAGAAAGAGCACAAAAGAAAAACTAGAGACCTGTGCAGGTCTGAGCTCAGCCTTTTACGTCGATGCCAGGATTTGAACCGACGTTGCAAAACCTGTTCCTTTCCTGGACAGCATTCTAGACTGCTATGCCATGAAGGATTCCATCGCGAACTGAGGTTATGTAACGCGGCGCTTACATCGTCAGTACGCAGTGGCACTACACTGCGACTGTGGAATCGCTACCTGAGGCTGGCACACCAATTACATTCTTAAACACGCTTGAACTTAATTAAACATACACATACAGACAAGTGCCTTTATAGGGTTCACCCAAAGGCTGAGCCAAAAAAATTGTTTCATGCCCAACCAAAACGGCAGTTAACAGCAAATTACACTTATGTCAGCATGAAAACAGGGTCTCTGGTCCTATATAAAAGTTAATGCAGACCTCTGGTTAACACCGTTAGCTACCCAGACCTTCAAATATGTAAACTGTTTTCTTCCATTTTCCCCATTATGCATTTCCTTCTTTCAAGCCATTGTAGTTGCTATTGTAGTCATATCTCAACAGGTTCCCCCTACCAACCCGCTCCCAGTCACTCTTGAATGTTTTCTGTCCAACAATGTGTGAAATATTTCAATGTTCTTCTACACAAGGATGTGTATTTCTGAATCTTTGGAGCAAATTCACCAATTCAATGCACTGAATTAGCCTTAAACTATGATATAAAAGTACCAGACAAAAGTTTGGACACCCATATTCATTCATAGGTTTTTCTGTATTGTGACTATTTTTTTTACCTCGACCGCGATGGAGTAAGTAGGCCGAGGTATTGTAGTCAGTGCGGTTTGTTTGTTTGTGTGTGTGTGTGTGTCTGTTAACAACCTAGTGTCTAGATGGTTGCACCGATTGACTTCAAATTTTCAGAGTAGTTGGGCAATGGTCTGTAGATTACCTGATTAAATTTTGGGGTTAATCGGGTCAAGGTGAAGGTCAAGGTCACCGGAAAGGTCAACCTTTTGGTCAAAATAACACTTTCCATTATAACTCAAAAATGGTTGCCAGACAGATGTTTACCATTATGAGCATATAGGAACTCCTATAAGGGTGGCACGGTGGTGTAGTGGCTAGCGCTGTCGCCTCACAGCAAGAAGGTCCGGGTTCGAGCCCTGTAGCCGGCGAGGGCCTTTCTGTGCGGAGTTTGCATGTTCTCCCCGTGTCCGCGTGGGTTTCCTCCGGGTGCTCCGGTTTCCCCCACAGTCCAAAGACATGCAGGTTAGGTTAACTGGTGACTCTAAATTGACCGTAGGTGTGAATGTGAATGGTTGTCTGTTTCTATGTGTCAGCCCTGTGATGACCTGGCGACTTGTCCAGGGTGTACCCCGCCTTTCGCCCGTAGTCAGCTGGGATAGGCTCCAGCTTGCCTGCGACCCTGTAGAACAGGATAAAGCGGCTAGAGATAATGAGATGAGATGAGGAACTCCTATATGGCCTTTCATTTGGCACAATGATCTTTGACCTCGAGTAACAAGGTCACGGATTTTCAAAGGGCTGTAACTTGAAAACTATTGATGCTAGACAGATATTTACCATTATCAACTTATAGGAAGTGCCATATGGGCTTTCATTTGGCAACATGATCTTTGACCTTTAGTGACCTTGAAAGGTCAAACTGAAGGTCATGGGTTTTCAAAGGGCTATAACTTTAAAATGGTTCATGATAGCCAAGTGTTCACCATCATCAACATATAAGAAGTCCCATATGGGGTTTCAGTTGCCGCTATGACCTTTGACCTTGAATGACACCGAAATGTCAAACTCAAGGTCATGGATTTTCATAGGACTATAACCTGACAGCTGATGATTGAGAAATATTACCAGTATCAACATATAGGTATAAAATAAGTGCTGCCAGGCGAGGTTTGTAATTCATGAAAATACAGAAAAAACACTGAATTAGAAGGTGTGTACAAACTTTTGACTGGTACTGTATATGAACCGACTCGTGTCTCATATTTTAAATGAAAGACTTCAGGGATTTTTTCAGAACCTAAAATGAACAGCAGTAAACTACAGTATGACCAATAACCACAATTATTTGCACCCCTTGTAAAGATTAATAAAAAGGGTTAGAGGGGAAAAAAATCCACCTTTTGGTGAAGTCGCTTCATCTTACACTGAAAAAATAAGAAAAATCCAACCTTTATCTGAAATAAATTTAGTCAGAGAAAAACAAAATCACTCATCAATAAATAATTATTTATTTTCAACAAAAATATTTTTTTAAAACTAATTTTTACAAAGGGTGCCAATAACCATTGAGGGCTCTGTACATATTCACATTTCCTCAAATACACAGAGCACAAAATTGAACTCCTACTATAGCAACACCAGAATTATTTCATGAGACTTTGCAGGTTGGTTTCGTTCTCAGGAAATACCTTAATAAACACTGAGAAGGGATTTAAGGGAAGCCCTTGAAGTCTAGCACCTAGGACAAGTAAACAGGAAGAGGCATTCAACCACAGAAACACAGTCCACTAGCACGCAGGAATTCTTTAAAACCTTAGTTGCGTATTTGCAAGTTCCTCTGTTCACAATGGTAGCAAGAAATTCGCCAAAACCAAAAAACTACATCACTTATAATGAGGAATGTTCGTACAGAGGCAAAAATCTTTCTGATGTTGAGAGCTGTCTCCACAGGAAACTTCAACAGGAGTTCAGAGCTGCTCTCACACACACACTCTCCCCATCTATTTCTGAGAAGAATGAGGGTGTCTGAGCTGAGGAAACAACAAAGCAACTGCTCAGGCTGTTTCTAGGGGTAGATTAAATAATAAGAAAAAAAAGCAGCACCAAGGCAAACGTGCAGGTTTTATCTTTCTATCTCTCATTCCAATTTAGCAAAATTTGGCCAAGCAGTAATGAAAAAGCTTGCTGACATGTGTAGGTCATGTAATCATGTGCTGGTATATGTCCACATTTGGAAGAACCTGCCACTCAAAAGTGTTTTTCATGTTGTCCCTCAGGGTTCTACATTTTCCTCTACACCAAAGGGTTCCCTTTGCAGATTCCGAGAATAACCATTAAAGTTTCAGAGAACTGTCGAGGAACCAATTTTCCTCCTGAAAAAACTTAGCTTCTTATTTCAGTAAAGCATACCGTTACTGAAGATACAGTACAGCAAACAGGGATCATGTCTTAGGCATGTGGGTGACCGCCTACACTACGCTGTCAAACATGTAGCTGGCAATATAGCTGACGTAAAGGTTTGCCTGAGACAGCAGGGTTTTACACACATTTCCCACACAGGCTATGGGCAGTGTATCTATGTATTCGTCGATTCACACTCACGGTGAAAACCATACATTTTTTTTTGTTCTTATGTAGTACTGGTGTCGTGTGGGAATGGGAGTAAAATGGCAAAGTCGAAACGTTAAGCCTAGGCCACAACCGGACGTACGACTTTTTGGCCGTGTGATTTTTGGCGTTTCCCAAATCGCTGCGGTTTTTTTTGTTCGTGGAGAAAGACGCACGTTGGCCGTAAGTTTGTCTTGCAACCTGAAAAAAAACGTAAGCGCCCGTAGAGTTTGTTTGACATGACAAAGAACCTCTGTGGCCGGTCTGCGGCCAGTCTACGGCTCGAAAATCAGCACGTCACACGCGCCCTCCGTGCATTTCTTGTGTTTTTTGCACGTAGACCGGCCGTAGGAGCACGTACGGCCGGTTGTGACCAAGGCATTAATCTACCCCCTGTTGACTTAGTAACATTTACAGAAATCTTTTGCTACAGCTCCAGTGGGAATCGGAAAGGTCAGATATACCTATTGTGACCAGTCATGACGTTGCTTGCAGTCACGTACATGATATAGTGATATTGTGACGGCATTATTCACTCAAAACAATAAGCAAACATTAACAGATACACCAATCAATCATAAAACTAAAACCACTGACAGGTGACATGAATAACATGGATTATCTCATTACAGTGGCACCTGTCAGTGGGTGGGATATATTAGGCAGCAAGAGAAGAGAACAGTCAGTTCTTGAAGTTGATGTGTTGGAAGGAGGAAAAATGGGCAAGTGTAAGGATCTGAGCGACTCTGACAGATTGTGATGGCTCGATGACTGGGTCTGAGCATCTCCAAAATGGCACATCTTGTGAGGTGTTCCTGGTATGCAGTGGTTAGTACCGAACAAAAGAGGTCCAAGGAAGGACGACCAGTGAACTGGCGACAGGGTCATGGGTGTCAAAGGCTCACTGATTTGCATTGGGCATGAAGGCTAGTCGATATGGTCCAATCCCACAGAAGATCTGGTGTAGCACAAACTGCTGAAAAAGTTAATGCTGACACCTTTCTGTTTTAGCCAGCGTTAACTTTTTCAGCAGTTTCATAATCAATGTAATTCACTTTACCTGTCAATGTTTTTAATTTTATGGCTGATTAGTGTAGTGGGCGCAACCTATCTACTGGGGAAACATTCCAAGAGCTAACGCGGATAGCTGAAACCACGGAAAGGAGCAAACCCGTAACTTTATCAACATATGATAAAGTTTAATTCATATACCGCACACGATGACATCAACAGTAACTAATAATAATAAAATAAAACAATTCTATAATAAAAGCCACATGAATGTGCTCTCTCTCTCTCTGGATGTTGACATTTCCACTTCATATTTTCATCATAGTTGAGGCGCAGAGATGGAAGCAAGTGCAAAAAACTTATTTAAACAGGATAGTCAAAACAACACCAAACACCAGGCATGAAAACACGACAGGAGAAGTGCGGAATACAACCAGCATCAGTACGGAAAATAAAAACAAACACAAGACAAACTAACAGAAGCTGAGGTTTAAATAAGGCAATAAGTTTAAAAAAAAAAGTGAAAGCAGGCGTGCGTTATGGCGCACTACATTCTGGGTGTGTAGTACAAGGGGTCATGCTTGTAGGCTTGAGTGAGTGAGCAGATACAGCGGTCCCACTGTACAAGCAAAAATGTTACCGAGATCCTTTGCTTGAACACAACAAAAGTTCAACATCATGAAACAGGAAAACAACTCTCTCAACGGAGACATAATGCAGTTCGACTCATGCCATGTTGCGAATTAGAGAATGTCTCATCATATCCGGTCTCACATGGTTGGCACTCTGTAGCATTCCATTAAAGATTTTGACTGCCAAGTAAATTCTTGGCAAAATGTTTGATATCTACTGCTGTTGGAGTTTCAAGATGTTTCCCTGCTGCACACACCATGTATCCTGTGTGTGAATGTTTGCAGAGATAAAATGTGTCTTGCATTTTATGATTCCGGAGATTTCCGAAGCAAGTGAGCAACAATATCATGTGACCACTGTGGGGCGTTTGACTTACTTTTAACCAAAACAAGTCGGCGTGGGGGGTGGCACGGTGGTGTGGTGGTTAGCGTTGTCGCCTCACAGCAAGAAGGTCCGGGTTCGAGCCCCGTGGCCGGCGAGGGCCTTTCTGTGTGGAGTTTGCATGTTCTCCCCGTGTCTGCGTGGGTTTCCTCCAGGTGCTCCGGTTTCCCCCACAGTCCAAAGACATGCAGGTTAGGTTAACTGGTGACTCTAAATTGACCGTAGGTGTGAATGCGAGTGTGAATGGTTGTCTGTGTCTATGTGTCAGCCCTGTGATGACCTGGCGACTTGTCCAGGGTGTACCCCGCCTTTCGCCCGTAGTCAACTGGGATAGGCTCCAGCTTGCCTGCGACCCTGTAGAACAGGATAAAGCGGCTAGAGATAATGAGATGAGATGAGAAGTCAGCGTGGGCAAACATGGAGGACTTGGCTCTCCCTCCAGCTAAAAGCTAGTGGAAAAGAAAAGTAAAACCTGCCTAGTGAGTGCAACTGCAAGATAGAGCAAGGTTAGATGACGTGCCATTTTTCTGGACAGATAACTAAATCATTCTAGCTAGTGCTTAGCTATCTTAGCCTGAGAATGCATGGGCTCGACTCAACAGTAGCGAGTATGGAGTTATACGCCTAATGATTTGATCTGACAGAAAAAGAAACGATAACACAAAAGCAGTAACAGAGATATTCATCTTTTGTTTCACGGATCCATTTGCGAATGTCAACCACAAATTACATCCCTGCGACTCAAAACTCTCTGAAGTCGATGCAGAGTCACGATGTTTTCCACGTGCCACCATCTTGGTGTGGCGCAGTTCCACAGTTATAATAATTAGTTAAAGCTCCTCCCTTGTGTTCGGCTGTTTCTGTAGGGCCGTACTGTTTACCTCAAGAGGGAGGAAAATGTTCCCAAAACAGAGAAAAGCAAACCTCAGGACATCAGAATGATCATATCTCGTCCGCATGATATTGCTCTTGCGAGACAGGAAAATGCCATGCACAATAAAAATAAATAAATAAATAAATAAATAAATACTTTGCAGTCAGCACCTTTAAATACAGTCAGGTGGGAATACACAATATTCGTAACTTTTCTGTTATGATAGACTGAGTGGGAATGAAAATTTGTCATCTTTTCCAGGTTGTTTTTACCTCAAACATTAACCGATTTTGTATGTGAAAGGGGGTTTAAGTACAACCCCAATTCCAAAAAAGTTGGGACAAAGTACAAATTGTAAATAAAAACGGAATGCAATAATTTACAAATCTCAAAAACTGATATTGTATTCACAATAGAACATAGACAACATATCAAATGTCGAAAGTGAGATATTTTGAAATTTCATGCCAAATATTGACTCATTTGAAATTTCATGACAGCAACACATCTCAAAAAAGTTGGGACAGGGGCAATAAGAGGCTGGAAAAGTTAAAGGTACAAAAAAGGAACAGCTGGAGGACCAAACTGCAACTCATTAGGTCAGTTGGCAATAGGTCATTAACATGACTGGGTATAAAAAGAGCATCTTGGAGTGGCAGCGGCTCTCAGAAGTAAAGATGGGAAGAGGATCACCAATACCCCTAATTCTGCGCCGACAAATAGTGGAGCAATATCAGAAAGGAGTTCAACAGTGTAAAATTGCAAAGAGTTTGAACATATCATCATCTACAGTGCATAATATCATCAAAAGATTCAGAGAATCTGGAAGAATCTCTGTGCATAAGGGTCAAGGCCGGAAAACCATACTGGGTGCCCGTGATCTTCGGGCCCTTAGACGGCACTGCATCACATACAGGCATGCTTCTGTATTGGAAATCACAAAATGGGCTCAGGAATATTTCCAGAGAACATTATCTGTGAACACAATTCACCGCGCCATCCGCCGTTGCCAGCTAAAACTCTATAGTTCAAAGAAGAAGCCGTATCTAAACATGATCCAGAAGCGCAGACGTCTTCTCTGGGCCAAGGCTCATTTAAAATGGACTGTGGCAAAGTGGAAAACTGTTCTGTGGTCAGACAAATCAAAATTTGAAGTTCTTTATGGAAATCAGGGACGCTGTGTCATTCGGACTAAAGAGGAGAAGGACGACCCAAGTTGTCATCAGCGCTCAGTTTGGAAGCCTGCATCTCTGATGGTATGGGGTTGCATTAGTGCGTGTGGCATGGGCAGCTTACACATCTGGAAAGACACCATCAATGCTGAAAGGTATATCCAGGTTCTAGAGCAACATATGCTCCCATCCAGATGACATCTCTTTCAGGGAAGACCTTGCATTTTCCAACATGACAATGCCAAACCACATACTGCATCAATTACAGCATCATGGCTGCGTAGAAGAAGGGTCCGGGTACTGAACTGACCAGCCTGCAGTCCAGATCTTTCACCCATAGAAAACATTTGGCGCATCATAAAACGGAAGATACGACAAAAAAGACCTAAGACAGTTGAGCAACTAGAATCCTACATTAGACAAGAATGGGTTAACATTCCTATCCCTAAACTTGAGCAACTTGTCTCCTCAGTCCCCAGACGTTTACAGACTGTTGTAAAGAGAAAAGGGGATGTCTCACAGTGGGAAACATGGCCTTGTCCCAACTTTTTTGAGATGTGGTGTTGTCATGAAATTTAAAATCACCTAATTTTTCTCTTTAAATGATACATTTTCTCAGTTTAAACATTTGATATGTCATCTATGTTCTATTCTGAATAAAATATGGAATTTTGAAACTTCCACATCATTGCATTCTGTTTTTATTTACAATTTGTACTTTGTCTCAACTTTTTTGGAATCGGGGTTGTATACTGATAACCACTATATAGTCCGGAGCAAAAATTAGAGAATCGCCATGTTCTCTAGGTAGGAGGGGTGGGTTATGATGTATCCCCTATCAATCACAGCCTGGGGTGTGGCCAGACCTTTTACAAGGGGGTGGCCATCGAGGGTGGGATAAAACGGTAATCTAGATGTAGAAATCGACAATGTGATTTCCCCTATGACCTTACAGCACAGGATCTCTGATATGTAAAGATCCACAGTGTCAGTGAAGTTCTTTATCTTTGCGTTCTCTGAAATACAGTTTAAAAAGTAACAGCTGTATTAATGAAATGCATTTTGTTCATTCCAGCAGATATTCAGGTTCAGGTTAATCTTGTCTACATTACGTTTTCATTGAATGGTAAGTAATGGCTCATTGTTCAAGTTATAGAAGTAACGGCTCATTGTTCAAGTTATAGAATTAAGCCCAGACCCCCCCCAAAAAAACTATGCTCCAGCTTGTGGTACACTCATGCTTAGTGTTATATATTTAAATAAATCATTTTTAAAAATGAGCAACTATAAAAGATTTCATGCTTGGGTGTGGGGGGGGGGAATGCCATAAATATTATTTTGTTATATTTTCTTATAATCTTACATCACCAAAAAGCTAAAACTTTGTAGACCTACTATTTTATGCTTAGTGAAGCGAGTTTGTAGGTGATATGATGAACAAACAGTCTGAATAAGCAGCGTACTCTGTAATTCAGAGCATGCATATAGTGGCTTGAGCAGCAACACCACATTGTACTGTACTGCTCGAAAGGCATCAACACATTCTGTTGATGTTTGTGATTTTGCAATTCCACCAGTCGGAGAATCTCTTCTCCAGAAAAGAATGTCAATTACCTAACCAAGAGATCTGGCACGGAGCTGCTAGGTCATCTGATTTTGCTCAATGTTCAGCCAAGGACACAAGAACAGAACATAGTGTACCACACCCAAGCTGAGGCATCTGATTCTCACCACATTGTTCTCTGCAGAAACAGCACGTGTGCCCCTCTGTGCACTTATTAAAGTTCTCTTCAGAGAAAGGCCTGGCGCACCAAGAGAAAGCAGTATGACATCAATTGGCACCTTTAACGTGGGAGTATAACGTACAACTAGTGTGTGTGCGTGTGCATACAGTATATAATTTAGAAATAATTTTGTCAGTCATGTCATACCCCCAACTTGTCAATGGTGTTTCTCTGAACAGTAATCTAAAAGCACAGCTACCTTAATTTAAATACATTTACAGCAATACCGTTCTGAGCAGACTGGCAATTCAGACATCATAATGCCCTACAATTTCCCCAACAATTCTAATGCCATCCAGAATAATCCGGAGCAGTTATTTCTTTTCCTTTTTGATAGTGCTCTATCACAGTGTCTTCAATTACAATAACAATTTCCATAAGTGTACCTCATTATCTTTGCACAGGAAACTTGCATGAATATTCACAGGACTGATTTAAAGTTGTTTCACTTCCGTTCTACAAAGCAGTCATTCTGTAGTGTGTCTATAAGCGAGGCCATGCTGCTGGTGCATAAGTATTGGGACAGTGCAGGCCTGTAGTACCCAAGTCCAGGACTCGGACTCGAGTCTGACTCGTGCCCTAATGTTAAGGACTCGTGACTCGACTCGGACTAGTCCATTAACTGCATTAGGACTCGTAAATCAGAGATGAGGACTCTGATTTTTTCCTTATTTTTTGTAACATGGCATAATAATTTGGCATAAGGTATTTATATCTACATTAATTTTTGTACTAATTTCTTGCAAGTATGTCACACCTGCGTGCCTTGGCGCGTGCATCAGATCTCGGGCGCACTCTGGACAGCGAGCGCGCCAAGTGGACTCTCATGCGTGAGCACCGTAAATGACTTGCATCTGCACAGGATTAAGGCGCAATCAGCATGCCGATATAAAAACTGTGAAAACGCACTTACTTTGCAAAGTATTGAGTTACGTTGCTGATACATTACTGAGCCTTATTTCCTTGTTTGGTTTCCTGATCTCGGATTTCCTGTTTCTCGTTTTTGATTTTGCCAAGTCTATGATAGCCTGTTTGAGCCTCGCTCGACCTGTTGCCTGTTTCACCGTTTTACGATTTTGCTTGCCATTCTGGATTGTTTACCTGTCTTCACTTGTATTAATAAACACACCTTCTGCACTTACATCCATCTCCCAACCATCTCTGACATAATACTTCGCGCTCCCTAACAAAGAGAATGCACATTAACCTGTTCATACGTCATGTTCAGGAACAAACTCATGTTAATGGCGCTAAAACAGCCACCGTCAAACGGTGCAGTTGGAGTTTTGTTCTCAGACTCGACTTGGATCAATAGTGGACTCGGACAGAAATCAGTAGTGGACTCTACTCTAATTTTTTTTTTTTAATGACTTGGACTTGACTCAGACTTGAACACTGGGGACTCGAGACTGGACTCTGACTCAAGATTTAATTACTTGACAACACTGGGACAGTGACAATTTTTGTAATTTTGCTTCTCTACACCACCACAATGGATTTGAAATGAAGCAAATCAAGATGTGATTGACTTTCAGCTTTAATTCAAGGGGTTTAGCAAAAAATTGCATTAATAATTTAGGAATTATACCTTATTTATTTATTATTATTTTTTTTACATAGTCCCTCCATTCTCACAGGCTCAAAAGTAAGTGGACAAACTAAAAACCATCAATAAAAGCATCATTGTTGTGGCTACTGCCTCATATGGAGACTGTAGCCACGATGCCATCATGTTGTAAGAATGAGTTACAATTGTGCACTGCGCATACACATGTTCCTATTAAAATGGCCGGTGAGTGTATACAATTCGGTTCACCATTCGAAATAAATGGACTAAAGAAATCACTTTCAGATATGTTTATGCTTATTACCAAGGGAAAGTGCGTTCTTATTTCAAAATGTACTCCAGGTTGTCCCCCTTTTCCTCGTCTTCTTCGGCCAGTGGTCCCATGTGTGATGTAGAGGTGACACACTTCCAAGTTGTTATGGGACGTTGTTGAAAAAAGACCACTGAGCTCTAGCACCAGGCCTTTTCTGGGAAATAAGAGTTTGGGTCATGGCGACAGCGCGTGTGTGTCAGCCTCAGTTTGGAGGTTTCAGTTTCGAAAACTGTAAGAGGTAAAAGTAGAATAATATAAAGGTAAAAGTAGAATAATATAAAGTACAGACACTTGGTATATTTTACTTCTGTGATTTTTAAAAATTGTTCATTTTTGTGGCTACTGCCTCAAAGTAAATATATCTGCTATATTTACTGTATGGACAAAGTATCAGAAAACAATTTTATTTATAAGCAGTAGCCACATGTACCCTATTTTTAATATTTGGATGCAAAACCTTTGCAGTCAATGACCACTTGAAGTCTGGAACTCATGGACATCACCAAATGCTGAGTTTCCTCCCTTGAGATGCTTCAGTTGCTGCTTGTTTTGAGTCTTTCTACCTTCAGTAAGTGAAAAGCATGCTCAATTGGGTTGACTGACTCTGCCATTGAAGAACATTCTCTCTCTTTGCCTTAAGAAGCTCTTGGATTGCTTTCACGGTATGTGTTGGGTCATTATTCATCTGTACTATGAAGTGCCATCCTATCAGTTTTGCACCATTTGACTGAAGCTGAGCAGAAAATATAGCTCCATACACTTCAGAATTCATGTTGCTACTTCTATCAGCACTCATATCATCAATTAACACCAGTGACCCAGTTCCATTGGCAGCCCTACATGCCCATGCCATTAACACTGCCTCCACCATGTTTGATAGATGATGTGGTATGCTTTGGATCATGAGCCCTTTCTTTCCTTATCCATAATTCATTCTCAGCATTCTGATACAAGTTAATCTTGGTTTCATCTGTCCAAAGAAATCTTGTTCCAGAACTAGGCAGACTTTTTTTTTTTTAGATGTTTTCTAGCAAAATCTAATCTGGCCTTATGTTCAAAAGTGTAAGCAGTGGCTTGCATCTTGAGGTACCGGTAAACCGGTATTTAGACTCATGAAGGTGTCTCTTGATTGTCAAAGTCTACAATGATAGGACTATCTCCTCAAGGGTGTTCTTGACTTGGGCTAGATGTCTGAAAGGGTTTTTCCTCATCAACAAAAAAAAATTGTACGATCATTCACTTTAGTTGTCTTCCGTGGTCTTACACCTTTTGGTGTGGCTGAGCTCACCAGAGCCTTCATTCTTCTTAAGAATGTACCAAATTGTTGATTTGGCCACTTGTACTTCTAAAGTTTCTGCTCGGTCTGTTCCCCCTCCAAGCCTAATAATGGTCTCCTTCACTTGCATTGAGACCTCTCTGGACTGCATACTGAGATTTCCCATGAACAGCGCCAAATGCAAATTCAATTCCAGACCTTTTACAGCCTTCATTCATAAAGAAATATCAAGGAAACATGCCACACCTAGCCATAAAACTGCTCATCAGTCAATTGTCCAATTATGTTTG
This sequence comes from Neoarius graeffei, assembly GCF_027579695.1. NCBI lineage: Eukaryota > Metazoa > Chordata > Actinopteri > Siluriformes > Ariidae > Neoarius > Neoarius graeffei. Next base: position 65,512,783 of record NC_083583.1, read on the forward strand.
AGCTTGTTAAAAAAAAAAAAAAAGGCTATAATTCCAAAACAACTAATGCAATATTTTTTGTTAAATCCCTTAACTTAAACCTGCGCTTCAAGGACATCTTGAGTGCTTCTTTTCAAATCCATTGTGGTGTTGTACAGAGGCAAAATTATGAAACTAAGATAAAAATCAACCTTTTTTAAAAATATACATTCAGTTGTGGTCAGAAGTTTATATACAATGACATGAATGTCATGGCAATATTTGGGCTTTCAGTAATTTCTTTGAACTGTTCTTTTTTTGTAGCAGAATGATTGGACAGCATACATCTTTAATAAAACAAACAAAAAAACGCACTAGAATTTGGTGCACAAGTTAATTTTCTTTGGGTTTTCTGAAATCAACACAGGGTCAAAAGTTATGCATACAGGGTCAAAAATTTACATACGCTTACTTAGATTATTAATTCAGAGGTGCTGAAACTTCCAAAATGTCTCTTATCTTGCCAAGGCCGAGGTCTCTTAACTTCCAGTTAATCATCATGATTAACTACAGCTGGTAGCTTCTCTGAGCCTTCATAAAAAGGGTTTGTTTTCAGCACTCATTGGAATGACCAACACACAGTAAAATGGGAAAGTCCAAGGAGCTCAGTGTAGATCTGAGAAAGAGGATCACAGATATACAAAACTCCGGAATGTCTCTTGGAGCTATTTCTAAGCAACTGCAAATTCCAAGATCAGTTCAAACAACTGTATCCAAGTTATTGTGAGGTGCAGTCACTTTGTCAAGCCACTTTGCTTCAAGAAAACCCAAACAGTCACCCTCAGCTGAAAGGAAATTGGTTTGGATGGTCAGGAACAACCTGGGAACCACCATGGCACAGCCCTGCCATGAACTGGAAGCTGATGGATCACTGTCTACAGTTCAGATCACCATGAACTAAGAGGCTGCTGTCCAAGAAATAACCTTCTGATCCAAAATTGACACCTTCAAGCTTAACTAAAGTTTGAAGCTGACCACATGGACAAAGAAAAAGCCTTCTGGAGGAAAGCTGGATGGTCAGATGAGACAAAGATTGAGTTGTTTGGCCACAATGACCACCATGTACAGAGGGACACTGTGCCAGCTGGTGGTGGTGGTGGTAGGATCATCATGTTCTGGAGCTGTTTTGCTGCCAGTGCACCTGGTTCACTGCAGAAAGTGGATGGAATAATGAAGGAGGACTACCTCAGAATTCTTCAGCATAAACCATTAGAAACTAGAACATGACTTGGGAGTTACAACAGGACAATGAACCCAAACACGCATCAGAGCTGGTTGTGGAGGATAAAGCAGGCCAACATTAAGCTGAAAACAAGTCCTGACTTCAACCCTATTGAAAATATATGGACCGTGCTTATAAGCAGAGTCCATGCCAAGAAAAAAAAAATTTAATTGAACTCTACCAATTCTACCTTTAAGAGTTGTGAAATATCCAGCTAGAATTCTGCCAGAAGCTTGTTCATGGTAAACAAAAATGTTTGGTTAAGGTGAATCTTGTGAAGAGACATTTTACCCAAATATTAGGTGTGCTGTATGTATATTTTTGACCCTCTATGTATAATTTTGACCCTGTGTTGATTTCAGAAAACCCAAAGAAAATTAAAACTTGTGCACCAAATTCTAATGTTTTTTCTTTCATTAAAGATGTATGCTGTACAATCATTCTGCCACAGAAAAAGAACAGTTCATAGAAATTACTGAAAGCCCAAATATTGCCATGACATTCATATCCAAGACGACATTCACGTCACTGTATGTAAACTTCTGACCACAACTGTACATTATGTTATTGTAACACATAGCTTTTAACATTGTTAATATTCATTTATATGCACCTCACCGCTACAAAGCAAGATGAAAGCCATTACTGAAGAAAAACACACACTTTGAAGGTACATGTAATTCTTATTCTCTTATTATTACAGATGTGTTGCTCAATAAATACTGAAAAAGATACAGAATGAACAGCTCTATCGTGATTTGTTAGTTATAGTGGTCGTGCAAAACTGTAAAATCATTTCATTAAATTTAAATATTTGAATGTACATACAAAATGTATGCAAGAAAGGGATTTAATATTTTAAAACAAGAGTCATCAGGAGATGACATATCCCCCCCCCCCCAGCCCCCACATGAAGGCCCACTCCACATTTTCCTAAGTTGAATTGGTTGCCATGGAAGTACAGAAAAAATAATCATAGAAATCCCAAAATGTCAAAAGGCACAACTCCTTGAGTCACTTAGTTTCTGAGTTATGCTCCGGAAACTAAAATGTTTACAGATGGATAGACAGACAGATGGACAGAGTGATCGCTATATCCCTCTGCTTTTTTGCCAGGGGGATAAAAAGTGTCATGGGACAAACAACAATATTGCAAACAATTTTACTCCCTAAATGATAGTGAAATTATTAACATTAAGCAATACTCATTAGGTTTCCATGATAATATCATCATCATCATCATCCTGGTGAAAATCATAGACTCTGTCCCATTTAGAAAAAGACAGACTAACTTGACGAACTTACCAGAACATCAAGGATGTAGGAGCTCATCTGGCCTGCCATCAAAACAACCCTGACTACCAAAACATCAAACAGAACTGAAATGAGACAATGTGAGAGAGGACCATCCACGACAAATTGTTTAAAACATGAAAATCAACAAAAGGACTAAATTTTGTTCCCTGAGGGAAGATCAACCCAAAACATTGATCAGAACTGAATTCGCATGATAAATGAGAGAAGCCATGAAGCCTGTATTTGTCACACGTACACTCAAGCACACAGTGAAATTTAACCTCTGCGTTTAACCCATCTGAAGCAGTGAACACACACATGTACATACAGTACAAGTGAGCAATGAGCGAGCACATATACCCAGAGCAGTGGGCAGCTATGATCCAGCGCCTGGGGAACAGTTGTGGGTTAGGTGCCCTTGTTGAAGGGCACTTCAGCCCAACTTCAGGCCCCATGTTAACTTAACCACATATCTTTGAACTGTGGGGAAAACCAGAGCACCCGGAGGAGACTCACACAGACAGAACATGCAAACTCCACACAGAAAGGCTCCTGTCGGCCACTGGGCTCGAACCCAGAACCTTCTTGCTGTGAGGCGACAGTGCTAACCACTACACTACCGTGCTGCCCGGGAGATACAATTCTAGTCAGAAGAAAATATGTTAAGTTGACCTAATTACCAATTTGTTAGCAAAAAATTGACAATACAATGACCAAGTTTTGTGCAGAAGGCCTAGTTCTTTCAAATAAAACAATCAGAACTGAAATCCATCGAGAAGTGAGGAAGGAGACATGATTTAACTGAAAATAAACAAAGTTGTAAACAAATTGTTTACAACAAGAAAAGCAACAAACAAACAAATGACCAAAGTTTTGCTCCCCGAGGGAAGCTCGACCCAGAACATCCATCAGAACTGGAATCGGGTGAGAACTGCGAGAGGAGATACAATTCTAATGAGAAATCCCAAAATTCGTGAAGGTGACCTAATTAGCAGTTTGTTAGCAAAAAATTGACAATTCAATAACCAAGTTGTGTGCAGAAGGTCTAGTTCTTTCAAACGAAACAATCGGAACTGAAATCCACGGAGAACTGAGGAATTTAACTGAAAATAAACAAAGCTGTAAACAAATTGTTTACAACAGGAAAAACAACAAACTACCAAGTTTTGTTCCTCATGGGAAGATCTACCAGAACTGGAATGGGATGAGAAATCAGAGAGGAGATACAATTCTTATGAGAGGCCTGGAAAATTCATTAATTTGGCTTAATTACTAACTCGTTAGCAAAACATTTGACAAAACAACGACCATGTTTTGTATGGAGTGATGAGTTCTTTCAAACAAAACAATTGGAACAGAAATCCATGGAGACCCGACGGAGGTACGATTTAACTGAATTGTGGACGACAGACGCCACGCCATGGCAACAGCTCATTGGCCTTATGGACAGATGCACTAATAATATAAGATTTGGGTTCAAAAACAAGCACCGATATCTGATCTAAGACAATGTCTCACAGTTCTGCAATGCCTAAAATCTTGGAGATCTTTTGTTATACAATGGAGGCTGAAAAAATTCTGGACAAAACGATCAATCAACACCTCCAGAACAAATTTTTAATCCTTGTTATGCTTTGGGAGGAATGGAATAATGTGTAGGTGCTAATGATTTTTTAAATCAGATTTGTTACCAAATTATGGCATTTGAAAGAAAAAAATAAAAGGGTGGTGGGGGCAAACAAGGTTACATTACTCTCAGTGCTGCCAGAAACACTGGATGCTTCTTAAAAGCATTTTGTTTTATGGTCTGGCATGAGCTACAACACTAAAACTCAGGGATTAGAAAAGAATCTTGAATATTTTTAAATTGGATAAAAACCTACACAACACAGACACATGGATGATGATATTTTGTGGACCAATTCATCAGGGGTTTATTACATGGAGAAAATGTAAATTATATGTAAATGTAGTTTAGCAAACTGAAATATACAGAGTGTGAAGTTAAAGTGGATAAGACCAAACAACCCAATGCTTAAAAAGACTCCAAGAATGAGACAAGATAAATGAGAGTCATGCATGAGACAATGTTTCCTGATGGGCAGGAAAGATGGATAAATATGACCATAAATGTGTGATATAGCTAGAACACCAGTTCAGGTAATTCAAATAATACAAGGTGACCAAGGATGGTTCAACAAATGTTTCTCACATTTCCACAACTGAAGGATCAGTCATATGAAAACACAAGTTATATACAAACCAAACAGCATTTGTGTGATGTAAAGCGCTTCGATGGACTTTGGTTATCCAGTTTTCTCTGTGTTGTAAAGTGCTCCACCATGCATTTTAAATCAAATGCGTATGTAGCCTAGGGCCCTGTCCACACGGCAATGGATTCAGGTGAATCCGATAAAATTTTTATCGTTTCGGCCTGGCGTTCACACAGCACCGGCGTTTTGGGTGCTCCAAAACTATATTTTTTGAGAACGGTTTCCAGAGTGGAAAAATCTGGCAACGGCGCCGTTGCGAAGTCGTCTGGATGAGTAAAACGGATTTGTTTACGATGATGTCACAACCACATGACTAGAACAAGCAGCAGTCACTCATTCACGCCGGGTAGAAGAAGGGGTTTATGCGCATGCGTCCTACTTCTTCTATTGTTCTAGTGTCTCCGATGGGACCATCTTACAGCGCACGTAGAGGTGTCGCATGTGTATTGCATCGTTTTCAGCAAGCGTTGCATTGCCATATGTACCTGATATTTTACTGATCCGTTGCCCATGTGGACGCGATATTTTTTTTACCCACTAAAAAAAAAAATCTCGTTGCCGTTGTCGTGTGGATGTAGCCTAGGTCAGTGGTTCTCAACCTTTTGGAGTCGCGACCCTGCAGAATAATCAGGTTGGTGTTCATGACCCCCTCCCCAACACCCCCTGCACTTTTTGTCCACATGCAGAAGAATAAATTCTATTTTGGCTTTAGTATTTAAATTTATTGAAATAACTGCACCATCACAATCAACATGTGTGCATTAGTCCTAAAAAAAGAAAAGTCAAAGTCCATCCCACATCAGGATTTGGTCTTCCCAGGCAGTCTCGTGTTCCAGTTCTAACCAGCTCTCGAGGCGCATGGGTGCGGAGCCGATTTCTGTTTCAGTAGCCCTCGGCTTCTCGCCCATTACATTGCTAAGGTTACAGTGGGGGGCTGGTCCCTACACACATCTGTAATGCGCTATGCCTTGCCAGATGGCAGTAGGTACCATTTTTATGCCGGTCTTTGGTATGACCTGACCACGAGTAGAACTCGTGTTCTCCTGGTCGAGAGGCGGATACGCTAACCGCTAGGCCAGCTTACGGTCTAAAAGAACAGTGATGCCTGGTTGATATTTCCGAACCTTGTTGAGAGCTTGGAGCTCTGTTGGAACTGCTGTCGCCTTACGTTTCGCACTCGATAGTGCTGCGGTCTTTTCAGGTGACCCACCTGGAGACACCTCCTTTTGGCTTTTGTGATAGCTAGTAGCTAAAAGGGGTAACTAGGCTGGTTATTTATTTTTTTATTTATTTAACTTTGCCTATTAAAATATAAGCTGGTGCCCACAACAGCTTCACCGATTACTATGGGTTAACATGTAAACAAACAAACAACAGTTGAGCTTTATAGATTTACAGGCACTTAGTTTAAGAACTAAACTTAAACTAAGTTAATCAAGAACGAAAGTTGGAGGTTAGAAGCCAATCAGATACCGTCGTAGTTCCAACCGTAAACCATGCTGAAAATATCTGTTTACACCTTTTCTGTTTACATCAGTTTACATCAGACGGCATCACTGTTCTTTTACATTTTGCTGTAACAACAGAGATTCTGTCTGTACTCTCAGTTTTCGATGCACTTCCATTTAATGGCTTATTGCCCAGTCAGTCAGTTCATTCTTTTCTTTTGTTATGTCGCAAGGACATCGTTCACGTCCCATTACACACCTTCAGTGGGATGGCTGGGCCTGCTTATTTGAACAAAGTATTCTTGGTTTTATGTGGGAGACTGCCACACAAAGATCACCGTCAACTCTGATGAGTCGTGATCTTTATTCGTCATCGACAGCAGAATAGTCTTAAGTGTGCGAGCTATTTCTTCACCATGCATAGCCCTCCTCATTGCTATGGTTGCTGGACAGATGAGGCTCTTGGCAATTAGTGTCAAGCTTTTTAGATTGAGCCACCAGATATGCAACTTTATATGAAGCTGCCAGGGCTTTAACAGTGACTGTAGCATACTCACTCACTACTGGCTTTTGGCTCCGTAGTTCTCCCTCATTGCATCGAAAAAACTCGAAGCGTTTGCTGTGAGTCCTTCCCCACGCCATACAGTACCTGGTATTCCTGGGCAGTCTCCCACTCAAGTACTAACCAGGCCCAACTCTGATGGTGGCGCATCGGGCGGCGCCGATCTCCGTTTCCGTAGCCCTCGGCCTCTCGCCTATTACATAGCTAGGGTTACAGTGGGGGGCTAGTCCTCTGGTAACCACGAGAGTTTAACTCCCAATGCACATCTGTATTGCAGCATGCCTTGCCAGATGGTATTAGGTACCATTTTTATGATGGTCTTTGGTATGACCCGACCGTGAATAGAACTCACGATCTCCCGATCGAGAGGTGGACACGCTACCACTAGGCCACTAGTCGGTGTTTGCTGTGAGTGCTGTGTTTCATTTCTAAACGTCTGGTTTTAAGCTTTCAGTGTGCAAGCAATTCTGAACAAAGAACACACTGTGGATAATCCATGTTGGTTTGTTGCTATGCATGTAACACCATATTGCAGGAAGTCTGGCTGATATTTCCGAATCTTGTTGAGAGCTTGGGGCTCTGTTGGAACCGCTGTTGATTTACGTTCTGCACTCTAAGGTGCTGCTCTGCTGTGACCCACCTTGAGACACCTCCTTTTGTCTTGAATTCTGATAAGCCATCTATCCATAACGTTTGTTATTTGTGATAGCTAGTAGCTAGCAAAACCAGCTATAAGCATGTATTGCAAAGCGTACCAAAATTATGTGTATGTGTGTGTCCAACCAAAACTCAAGGACAGGCATATTTTGAATCTCACATTCTTAATAAAATTATATCTCTGGTACAGGTGGTACTTTAAAATGTCAAAAACAGTTTTCAGTCTAAAATATGTCCCCCACCCTTCAGACAACAAATCTAGTGACCACCAAGCTGAGAACCACTGGTTGAGGTGAAGTGACGTATCACACTACAGCATGCTTCATAACACAGTCCTACCAATGGATAATGTAATTCACTACAAAGTCTTTTTATTACCACATTATAGCACCAAAAATGAGAAACCAAAAGATCAGTGCAGAACATTTTCCCCTATACTGTAGCATGTCTACTTGCTTAAAACAGACTTTGAGGTTCCGTTCGCTCGAGATGATCAAATTATGCAGTGAATTGATCTTCCAGCACAATGGTCTTGAAGGAATACAATATAGCAACACAAGTGCACATGCATTGAGTCATTGATCATGTTCCAGCCCAGATAAACTGATTTCGACTGTCCTCATTAAGTGCACAATGATGCATTTATTTCCTTTCATCCCATGCTGGGAGGACTCTCCCCCCCTCCCTCAATATCAAACTTGCCTATTTAAATCCATCTGCCAAGCCGTGGGGTCTTTTCATTCACCCATGACGCCTGTATTCAAATGGAGTATTTTTAACAATGACAAATAACAAAGACGTTCCAGTGGTCTACTAATAAACAACAGTAGAGTCATGTTGTTTTTGTTTTTTGCTCCCCATCTCATTGAGAAAAACATTTTGCTTCTTCTCCCAAGTACATATTAGATGTTAAAAGCATAGTGGGCCATGGTATGTTCTTTATTTACCCTTATTGTACATGCAAACCTTTCCATACACACACACACACTTTCAATCTTTCCTGTTCACACAACACACAGCTATGTGACAGTAAACTGAAGCACTCAACAGTCTGAGATAAATTTGCAAGGACGTGTATTCACAATAATATTACCTCACGTGATGCAGGGTTTATGAGTACAGTACAGTCAGAAGCACCCCTTGACGCTCACCATGCTCTGACGCATGTTTCATCAGTGGCATGACATTTATCCCACAATGGGCTCATGTCCAAAACAGCCCCGTTGTATGATGTCCCATACTTTGTTCAGATGTAGAATTAGTATTCATACACACAAAACAGTCGAATAAAGAACAGAAAAAAAATTCCGTCAATCCTTTTGCATGAGGACACAAAATACCTTAAAGCATACAATCTCAATCCTGTAATACCTCACTGACCTCTACATTTGGACATGACTGCCAAAATATGAAGGGATTTATAACTGAAGATGATGAAATATGTTTTGAAGCCCTTGGCAACACGGTTTCTAATGTTCAAAATATCTTTATGATACTCTAGATCTGTCATAAAATAAGTTTCCAATAGTAAATTCAAGAATTTCACTATATGGCCAAAAGCATGTGGATACCTGACCATCACTGACCAGATGTTGGCCTTCTCTGAACTGTTTCCAAAGTTAGAAACGCGCACTTATATAGAAAGTTTTAGTATGCTTTCGCATAACAATTTCCCTTCACTGGAACCAAGAGATCCGAACCTGTTCCAGCATGACAAATGTCCCTGTAAAGAAAGCAAGCTCCATGAGGACACGGTTTGCCAAAGTTGGAATGGAAGAACTCTAGTAGTCCCAGGGCACCCTCATGTCCGTGTGACCTTCCGGCTCTCCCTTTTAGTTATGCTGTCGTACTTAGTCTTGCCGGGTGTCCCTGCTTGCACTCAGCACACAATGTACACTGGTCTTAACCATTAGGTGACAATGAGCATCTCGCTCTCATATTGTTGGGTTTCACGTGATGTCACATCTGCCTCATTAGTTATTCAAAACTTTAGCTGGTGGTCTACCAAAACTCAGTTGACAAAGCGTTTGCACGGAGAAGGTGCATTGCTCGCGTGAAAAATGCCTTACGGTTGCATTGTTTTACGGTAGGTTGTTCGAATCGATCAAACCATGAAACTGATAAAAAAAAAAGTTTCTTCAGGGTTCCCTGTGAACTAACAGAAAAGGGTGAATGAACAAGGTCAAGGTTTTTTTATTTGCCATTTGTGCATAAACCAACAGTTCAGACACATTGGAATTTTTGTGCAGGGCTCTCTCAGTCAACAGATTAGAAAATAAAAACACTATAATAAAAATATAAAATATAGAAACACTATACAATACATTGGGGGGGAGGAAAAAAAGTTATATGCTCAAAATTTTAAATACAAGTATTAAACAGAAGGAGAGGGCAAATGTTAAATAACATTAATAAAATAAAAGGCTCGCCCTGAGTGCTGTTCCTGGACTATTAAAAGAGGGGAAAGTTATATGGAAATATTGCACATTTTGGGAGGGGAATGAAAGTTATGTGGGGATATTGCACAGTTAAAATATTGCACATTTATCAAAGGGTATTTGACACATAATCCTGTTTCACAGATAACAGTATATCACATATGACAAATGAAGTGAGGTAGTAATGGTTATTGTTACGCTTATTCAATAATTTTGTTTTGCCATCAGTCTGACTGTGGCAGGGAAGAAGCTGCTGAAGAACCGTGTTCTATGAGTGATGATGCTGTCCGATCTGCTGTGTCTCAGGTTGTATGTGCAGTGTTTGTGTCTGAGCAGAGAGTAAGCTGGGTGGAGTGAGTCTCTGATGATTCCCTCTACTCTTTTCTGACAGCGCTGCACATACATAGAGTCCATGAAAGGAAGTTTTGTCCCTATGATCCTCTCCGCAGTCTTTGAGTCTTTGCAGAGCCTTCCTCTCTGCCTGTGTGGTGTTACTGTACCAGACGGTGATGCCTGCGGTGAGGATGCTCTCTATCAGTCCTCTGTAGGCCAGGGTGAGAGGGCGATGGTTCGGACCAGCTTTTCTGAGCAGCCTAATGTAATAAAGCCTTTGCTGGGCTTTTTTCACTGGGTGTTAAGAGTCCAGCTCAGGTCAGATGCAACCTGCAGTCCCAGGAATCTGTAGCTGTTGGCCCTCTCCACCTCAGTCCCTTTGAGGATGAGAGGTTGTAGAGGGGGAGGATTCTTCCTAAAGTCCAGTATTATTTCTTTGGTCTTGTCTGTGTTGAGGTTGTTCTCCTCTCCGTAGACAAGAATGTTGTTTACCAGGGTCCTGTACCCTGACTCATCTCCCCCCTTGATGAGCCCCAGGATAGTGGTGTCATCAGCATATTTGATGATGAAGGTGTTGTCCTGGGTGGAGACACAGTCATGGATGTACAGGGTGAAGAGTTTGGGGCTAAAGGCCAATTTATGCTGACAACCCAGTCCTCGCAGACGGTGTCGCAGACAGTGTCTGCGTAGCCCCCCCACCTTCGCAGACGCTCTGCGCGCACCTCCCAAAAATTGTGACCACCGCAGAAGCCTCGCAGACAAGAGGGCTCTGATTGGTCCACTCTACCCGCTGTACACGCACTTCCGCTTCCCTACTTTCCCGGTTTGTTTTGTTTTCATGACCGGCATTTTTAAAAACACGAGCGAAGATGGAGCAGCATGAAGAGCGGTTGATTGAGGAAGTGAAGTAGTACGGACATCTATACGACTCCAGTTCTAGTCATTATAAAAAAGTTCTAGTCATTATAAGTAACCGGAGGATAAACACTCCATTAACCACACCCACCAACTACTCCTAGCGACTTCTCGCCCCCTTGCGTTGTGCCGGTGAATAACATCGCGCACGCCTATTCCCCCCGCTCAACAATAAATTACAACTGTCTGCGAAAAGCTATCTGCGAAAGCCTTGTCGCACAAGCATGCAGAGGCCTTAAGGCAGCAGCCCTGTCGGGATCACCAGTCCTCCCATTCTCACCACCTGTGGTCTTTCTGAATGAACAGGATTTTCACAAAAAGACACAGAGAAAGATGTCTTTTGAACCTCTTACTGAAATCGAAGGGAGCAGAGTCGAAGCATGCTCGAGTTTGCAGTGATCACTTGGTGAAAGGTTTGTATTTCCCTCTCAGCTATGTCTTTAGTGTTTCCCAAGTACTTTTCTTGCTATGTGTCGTTATTTTACGGTACTTTTTTTTAGCCATGAAGCACTAAAGTCCCCAGCTGTTTCTTTGTTTACTCCTCATTTCTCACAAAGTCCATATGCATGAAGGTCACGACAAAATTCTTACCCAGCCATACAGTTACAATGCACCGTGATCACTTCATCTCGTTTAACTAAGATCCAGGTCTTTAAAGGGGTTTCTGATGATCTTTGTGAATGATTTACCTGAGAGATAAGAGCCAACACAAGCGAGAATCAAGAGAACTGTTGTTTGTTTAAACTTCAACTTGCAGCACTTTGTTGTAAAGATGCAAACGAGAAGCTTAAAAACAAACAAACAAAAAAAAAACATACATACATGGGAAAAAAAAATACAGGACTCAAGTCAAGTCAAGTTTATTTGTATAGCGCTTTTAACAATAAACATTGTCGCAAAGCAGCTTTACAGAATTTGAACGACTTAAAACATGAGCTAATTTTGTCCCTAATCTATCCCCAATTAGCAAGCCTGCGGCGACGGTGGCAAGGAAAAACTCCCTCAGACGACATGAGGAAGAAACCTTGAGAGGAACCAGACTCAAAAGGGAACCCATCCCCCCCAAATGGATTCATTTGGCAGCGACTTGATCCCGAGGTCCTTTACCCAGCCACATACAAAAAAAAAAAAACTGTAAGCCTCCATACTCTTACACGCTTTCATCTGTTTTGCGGTGTAGAGGGATGTCTGCAACACCAGATAGTTCAAGATGTTGGGGAACTCGACTGGGGGAAGTTCTTGAGATTGTATGACAAATCCTTCTTTCCCAGACTGTAGGGGTCGATTCCACTGCACATAGCAATCTTCTGAATATATCTAAAGCCAGCAGTGGCTTCTAGATTACGAGCATACTCTAATAAGTTATCGCTAGTTGTTTGCACTACGGCAGCTGTTTAGACCACCAGCTATTTCACTTCCAGTAAAACCGCTAAGGAAAGTCACATGACTGAAACCCAGCAATACTTGACGCTCCGAAAGCTTCCACGCATTCCCAGCACTCTTTTGACTCGTCCTCTAAGCACGTCATCAGAAATTAACATGATGCATGCGTGAGTTGCAGGACTAGCAAAAATTAGGGTGGCAGTGTGTTCATGTTTTGGTACATGATGTAAGCATCATTGTTTACTAGTCTGAAGTTATCAACATGGCTGAACGCTTCAAGGAAGAGCTCATAGAGCAGGTTAGCAATTATTGTCATCTTTATGATGTGACGATCCCTCTCCATCGTGAAAAACATGCCTGTTAGAACAGCTGGCATCAAACTGCCAGCTCTCTGAAAGTGGGTCTTTCAGCACCTTTCTTCCCTCAACTTTGTTTTCTCACCGTGATGATTTCTCGCACTGTCACCTGTTGGAATCCTCCAGATTTACATAAAGTACAAATATAGTCAGTACACTGCTTGTGTAGCAGCAGTGTCTGCAAGTGTACGAGTCGCATAGCCTCAAGTATATCCTGGCCCTTACTCGTCGATCCTGAGATACTGGTGATGCTGGCCTCTCTTGCTCTTTGGACCTGTCTGATCCACCCTGATGCCCTACTTCTGGCTCAAGTTCTCATCACTTCACTCCTGCGAGGATGGCCTCATACAGACAGTCTAAAGATACACTTAGAACATGGCTCTGGACACTTAAAGTTTAATGACGAGGGCTTAGGACTACAATTGCCATGATAACGTTTTGGACTGCATTTGTCAGGAACAGTTTTGCACGCAAGTCTCCATCAATGAACAGTTGATAACGTCAACAAAATAGACTTCATATTAAAGCTATAATGAATTTCCCAGTTACACAACTGCACTTTTTTTTACCACACAGAACACACTTACAGTCTATAAGTGAGGTATTTATAATCATGTTAACTGTTATCACCTAGATGAGGATGGGTTCCCTTTCGAGTCTGGTTCCTCTCAAGGTTTCTTCCTCATTTCATCTCAGGGAGTTTTTCCCTTTGCCACTGTCGCCTCAGGCTTGCTCATCAGGGATAAATTTATTAGTTCATATGTTTAAAATCTTTATTTTTATGTAAAGCGGCTTTGTGACCATGTCTATTTTTAAAAGTGCTATACAAATAAATTGACTTGAGTAGTATCCTGCACACCTTCAGAGGTCTCGCGGAGTCCATGCCTTTATAGGTTAGAGTTGTTCTGGCAGCACAAGGGAAACCTACACTATATTAGGCAGGTGGTTTTAATGTTTTGGCTGATTGGTATATGTCTATACAATATATATATGGCAAAAAGTCTGTGGATCCCTGACCATCAAACCCATATGTGGGTCTTCCCAAAACCGTTGCCACAACATTGGAAGCAGACAATTGTCTAGCATGTCCATGTATGCTGTAGCAATACAATTTCCCCTTCACTGAAACGAATGCCCCTGTGCACAAAACGAGGTCTATTGACACATGGTTTGCTGCAGGTGGAGTGGAAAAACTCAAGCGGCCTGCTCTGACCTCAACCCCACTTATCACCACTGGGATGAACTGGAACACTGACTGCACCCCAGACCTCCTCACCCAACATCAGTACCTGATTTCACGAATGCTCTTGTAGGTGAATGAGCACAAATCCCCACAGCCACACTCCAAAATCTAGTGGCAAGACTTTGCAGAAGAGTGGAGGTTATTATAAGAGCAAAGGGGTACGAAATCTGTTCAAAAACACAAATGTGTGTGACAGTCAAGTGTCCACAAACTTTTGGCAATAGTGTATACATCCCTACCTACAATTTAACTATAACTAAACTAGCCTGATCAGAACAGTGTGGCTGCATTAGATCACATGCTGACCAACAAAATCCATCTCCTTGGCAAATGCAAACAACTTGCAAAGTTCTAGAAGAGCATGGATGAACGACAGAGCAGACCTTATAGAGCGCTTTTGCTTTATCGTCATTAACATCTCATGGAGTCTTGGGATAGCTTTCACCTAGCTATTTATAGCGCCACATTTTTCTTTGTCTTTTTTTAAACTAGATCCAGTTTCACTCATGCTCGGGCACAAAGAGATGGATTAAACAGGTTTAATCAGCTCAGTGTTTGTAGTTGGAAGAAAGCTGACAGATAAGGACAGAGATCATTCTTACTGGTACTTTCGTAGAACTGTCATCACCTCATAGATATACAGCGCCCTCCACAATTATTGGCACCCCTGGTTAAGGTGTGTTAAAAGCTTTAAAATAAATTCAATTTTTATTGCAGAAGCATAATCTCACACTGAAAATTGTAGAAAAATGTAACCCTTAACTCAAGTGAATTAAAAAAATAAAATAAATAAAATCCCTGACTAAGAAATAATTATTTTTTATAAAATCACCTGTTCCACAATTACTGGCACCCATAACAATTCCTAGAAAATAAATGTAATTGAAGCATTTCTGTCATTTCTACTGTAGTTTATAAAGTTGATCAGAGTATCTAGGAACCTTTAATTAGTAATTCATCACATCCTGTTTCCCTGGGGTATAAATATGATGTGACACAGAGGCCTATTTCTCTTATCCACTCTTCAACATGGGAAAGACAAGAGAACACCCCATTCAAGTAAGGCAGATGTGTGTCGACCTTCATAAGTCAGGCAATGGCGACAAGAAAATAACCACTCGCCTACACCTGCCCATATCTACAACCCCAATTCCAAAAATGTTGGGACGCTGTGTAAACTGTAAATAAAAACAGAATGTGATAATTTGCAAATCACGAAAACCCTATAGTTCATTGAAAATAGTACAAAGACAACATATCAAGTGTTGAAACTGAGAAATGTTATTTTTTGAAAAAAATATATGCTCATTTTGAATTTGATGTTAGCAACACATTTCAGAAAAGTTGGGACAAGGGCATGTTTACCACTGTGTTGCATCACCTCTACTTTTAACAACACTCTGTAAACGTTTGGGAACTGAGGAGACCAATTGCTGTAGATCTGAAAGAGAAATGTTGTCCCATTCTTTGCTGATATACAATTTCAGCTGCTCAACAGTTCGGGGTCTCCTTTGTTGCATTTTGCACTTCATAATGCACCAAATGTTTTAACTGGGAGACAGGTCTGGACTGCAGCAGGCCAGTCTAGCACCCGGACTCTTTTACTACGGAGCCATGCAGTTGTAATATGTGCAGAAAGCAGTTTGTCGTTATCTTGCTGAAAGAAGGAAGGCTTTCCCTGAAAAAGATTTAGTCTGGATGGCAGCATATTGCTCTGAAACATGTTTATATCATTCAGCATTAATGCCTTCCCAGATGTACAAGCTACCCATGTCATGTGCACTAATGCCCCCTCATACCATTACAGATGCTGCTTTTGAACTGTGCACTGATAACAAGCCGGATGGTTCCTCTCCTCTTTAGCCTGGAGGACGTGGTGTCCGTGATTTCATCTCATCTCATTATCTCTAGCCGCTTTATCCTGTTCTACAGGGTCCTAAAAATAATTTCTACTTTTGATTCGTCAGACCTCGGGACAGTTTTCCACTTTCGCCTCAGTCCATCATAAAAGAGCTGGGGCCCAGACAAGGGGGCGGTGTTTCTGGATATTGTTTATATCTGGTTTTAACTTGCATTTTTGGATGCAATAATGAAGTGTTTTCACAGACGATGGTTTTCTGAAGTGTTCCTGAGCCCATACACTGATTTCCACTACAGATACTTGTCTGCTTTTAATGCAGTGTCTCCTGAGGGCCTGAAGATCACAGGCATCCAGTGTCAGTTTTCAGTCTTGTCTCTTGCATACAGAGATTTCTCCAGATTCTCTGAATCTTTTAATGATATTATGGACCATAGATGATGTGATCCACAAATTCTTTGTGGTTTAACATTGAGGAACGTTATTCTTAAATTGTTGCGCTGTTTGCCCATGCAGTCTTTCACAGAGTGGTGAACCCCGTCCCATCTTTACTTCTGAGAGACTCTGCCTCTCTGGGATGCTCTTTTTATACCCAATCATCTTACTGACCTGTTGCCAATTAACCAAATTATTATTATTTTTTTTTACCATTATGCAACTTTTTCAGTCTTTTGTTGCCCCTGTCCCAACTTTTTTGAAACTTGTTGCTGATATCAAATTCAAAATGAGCAGATATTTTTTCAAAAAACAATAAAATTTCTCAGTTTCAACATTTGATATGTTGTCTTTGTACTATTTTCAAAGAAATAGAGTTTCCATGATTTGTAGATTATCTCATTCTGTTTTTATTCATGCTTTACATAGCATCCCAACTTTTTTGGAATTGGGGTTGTAGAGTCAGAGGAGTCATCAAGAAGTTTAAAACAACTGGAACAGTGGCAAACAAGTCTGGACGAGGATGCAAGTTTATCTTGCCACCACGCACAGTGAGGAGGATGGTAAGAGAAGTAAAAAGTTCTTCAAAGCTCACTGTTAGAGAATTGCATCAAAGAGTAGCATCTTGGGTCACAAAGTCTCCATAACAACCATCAGGCGCTATCTACATGCTAACAAGCTGTTTGGGAGGCATGCACGGAAAAAGCCTTTTCTCACTTACAAGCATAAATGTAAACGTCTGGAGTTCGCCAAGCGGTACTGGGACTTCAACTGGGACCATGTGCTTTGGTCAGATAAGACCAAGATAGAGCTTTATGGCAACAAACACTCTAATACATCACAAAAGATGAGTATGCGGAAAAGCACCTCATGCCCACTGTGAAGTATGGGGGAGGATCAGTGATGCTGTGGGCCTGTTTCTCTTCCAAAGGCCCTGGGAACCTTGTTAGGGTGCATGGCATCATGAACTCTTTGAAATACCAGGACATTTTAAATCAAAATCTGGTGGCCTCTGCCCGAAAGCTGAAGATGGGTCGTCACTGGGTCTTTCAGCAAGATAATGACCCTAAACATGTGGCCAAATCTACACAAAAATGGTTCACCAGAAGCAAAATCAAGCTCCTCCCATGGCCATCTCAGTCCCCAGACCTCAACCCAATTGAAAACCTGTGGGGTGAGCTGAAGAGGAGAGTGCATAGGAGAGGACCCAAGACTCTGGATGATTTAGAGAGATTGTGCATAGTGGAATAGTCGAATATCCCTCTCTCTGTATTCTCCCATCTTGTGAAATGTTATAGGAGAATATTAAGTGCTGTCTTGTTGGCAAAAGGGAGTTGTACAAAGTATTAACATCAGGGGTGCCAATAATTGTGGCACACTTGATTTCATGTAAAATAATTATTTCTTAATGTGGGATTTTTTCCCACGGAATAAATGCATTTGAATTAAAGGTTGGATTTTTCTCTTTTTTTTTGCATAGTTGTCCTATATTATTTTAAAAAATGAATTTATTAGAAGCCTAAGAAAATATCTTAACGAGGGGTGCGAATAATTGTGGAGGGCACTGTAGTCCCACCCCACTCACAGCAGAGTTCCATAAATAAGAGAAATATGGTAAATGCATCAACCTGATTTTTGATGACTGTACAATGTCCGTATGCATGTTTAGACGAGGGACATGTACCAACATAGGGAACCCAATCGTAAGTGCAAGGCAACAAACACATGACCACCGAACAATGCAATTTGTATCTTTATTTAAATATACTGTAGATTATTTTTTTTATATATAACCCTAATATATTAATCCAGCACTTATTTATTTATTTATTTTTTTAAAAACAACATGGGATTATTTACTAACACATTTAACAGAAAATATTCAGGACAGTTTCATATAAAACGAGTTAAAACAGTTTTATTAGTCCACTAGCTTGTTGGACAGTTGACAGTTTCTGTTATGTAAGGGTGATAGACGGATGTAGGTGCAGGAAGAGTTTTATTGAAAGCATGCTGGCAAACAGATCCAAAACGGAGACAAAGGCAGAGTCAAATAACAGGCAGTGGTGGAGTGAGGCACAGACAGGATATCAGAGGGAATACAATACTCACAGTCCAAAATCACAAACAGGGTCACAACCAGAAAAGTGATACAAAATACAAGCCTTTCACAAAGTCTGTGTTACTGAGAATCCTTATATGTCTGCGCTGTGATTGAGCTTTAATCAGGAACAGGTGCATGGTCATTAAACCTACATCTGCGGCTGTGCGTTCTGAGTGCCAAAGCGCATGGACGTGACTGATGTAACCCAACAACTGTTGGTCAAAGTTTGATATTGGATGGTTACTATATAATAAGGATGTAAAGTGAAAGTGCTGGTTCACTGCTATCCACCAGGCATCCAGCAGAGTCACACCATAATAAAACATTGTGGTGTTGTTTCTGGCGCAATGGCATGTGGTGTCAAAGAAAGGAAAAAATATGCGTTCATAACTGTGATGTGTATCTCATTATTGGCCTCACTGTCACAAGACAATGCAGCAATTTACTGACATGAAATACATGACATTGCACAATTCGATGGTTCATTCACGGTGCTATAATATTGTTATTCTATTCAGGTTGATTCTGTGCCTTTGCAAATATTTTGCTTATACACTCATCAGGAGCTCTGCTTTTAGGTTGTGCCTAAACATCTAGAATATCAGCCAGAAGAAATGCAGAAAAAAAAAGAAAAGCCAAAATATCAACAAATTATTTCAGGCCTCAAAACCTATTCAGTAGATCCCTGAGTGAGAAATGTCACTCTGACATGAGCCATACCTCCTGGTTGTAAAAACAAGGTGATTTTTAAGAGCAAGTCAGAATTTGTTTTCTAAAATGTCATGCTGTGCTGTTGGGTGCTGCTGGGAAATGCGTTCAACGACATATTTGTTTTAAGCACATACTAATCAAATCAGATCTTTTTTCAAGACAAAAGAAAACTTTGTTTAATACAATAAATAAACTTCTTCAGCCTCCTTCCTCAACCACTCCCAGTTCTCCTGCTCAGTGTCAGGCTTTTTTGGATTTTTTTCAATGATAAAATTGCCAGTATTTACCAACACTTTCATTCCGAAATTCATTCTTCTGTCCCGCTAGTAGCTCTTTCTCATAAAGCTGACTGCAGTCTCTCTGCTTTCTCTCCTGTTGATTCTTTTAAAGTATCGGAAATTATGACTAAGTCCTCCTCCTCCTCATGTTTGTTGGACCCTGCACCCACTACACTTCTTAAATCTTGTGTATCTGCTATCTCCCCTTATATTGCTCATTTGATTAATCAGTGTTTTGCTTTAGGCACTGTTCCTATCTCCCTCAAAATTGCTTCAGTTACACCAATACTAAAGAAACCTGGTCTAGATTCTTTTTCACTGTCCAATTACAGACCCATTTCAAATCTCCCTTTTCTAGCTAAAGTAATGGAGAGAGTTGTAGCCTCTCAGCTTCATACTTTCCTTGCTCAAAATGATCTCTATGAATCCTTTCAGTCAGGCTTTCGTAATATGCATAGCACTGAATCTGCTCTCTTGAGAGTTGTTAATGACCTCCTGCTCTCAACTGATGCTGGTCATCTCAATGTCCTTGTTCTCTTGGACCTCACAGCCACCTTTGACACTGTACATCATGAGAGACTCATTTCCAGACTATCTTCTTTTGGTATTACTGGCTTAGCTTTATCCTGGTTTCAGTCATATCTAGCAAACAGGCAACAGCTTATTTCTATTGGTGTTCATAAATCATCCACTGCTACTGTTGCTCAAGGTGTGCCTCAGGGTTCTGTCCTTGGTCCCCTTCTTTTTATATTATATGTTTCTCCTATAGGCCAGATTATTCGTAACCATGGCCTTAACTTTCACTATCACCCCTTCCATAGCCTCTGTTCAGCTGTTAAGGACTTGCATCACTGACCTTAAGCAATAGCTGTATAAGAACTGCCTTAAACTTAATGCTGGCAAAACAGAGGTTCTATTAGTAGGTACCAAAAGACAGGTTCAGAATTTCTCCAGTTTTACTATTGATGTAGATGGTGTGTCTATTCATCCTTCCAAAGTTATAAAAAACCTTGGAGTTATCTTTGACTCCACCCTTACATTTGAACCCCATCTTAAACTAATTACTAAGAATGCTTTCTTTCACCTCCGTAATATTGCTCGTCTCCGCCCTTTTCTCTTGGAAACTGATGCCAATATGTTGGTCAATGCATTTATTTTTTCTCGCCTTGACTATTGCAATTCTCTCTTTTATGGTCTCCCTGCCACATTGCTCAATCGCCTGCAGTACATCCAAAACTCAGCAACAAGAATCCTCACACTCACCAAGCGCACTGCTCACATCACTCCTGTTTTACAGCAACTGCACTGGTTGCCAGTTATCTCCCGGATCAAATACAAAATCTTGCTTTTAACCTATAAAGCTCTTCATGGTTTCGCTCCTTCCTATCTCTGTGAGCTAATTCATTTGTACTGTCCCTCCCACTCCCTCAGATCTTCTGTCTGTGGGCTTCTGACTGTTCCTCGTTTTAAATTGGCATCTATGGGTGGCAGATCATTTAGTGTTGCTGCTCCTAAACTTTGGAACTCGTTACCACAATCACTTCGTGACTGTTCCACACACTCTTCCTTCAAAGCCAACTTGAAAACTTTTCTCTTTACCTCACACTATTCTTCCTAGTTTTTTTTTTTTTTGGTGGTAACTCTTTTGTAAAGCGTCCTTGAGTTTGTGAAAGGCGCTATATAAATTGAACTACTTATTATTATTATTTAACAGAATACAGTTGTAATTACAGGAAGTTAGGAGAATAATTGGTCTGAGGAGCTCCATCTTTGCAGTCATCTCAGGTAAGTGCTAATTATCATATCAGTCCAGCCTATCCCAGATTACGGACCGGGCCAGTGGGGCCGGTGCCCAGGGGCCCAAGGGGTCCAGGGGCCCGGGGGGGCCCACAGCGATGCCGATGCCAATTGTGACATCAGAGGGCCTCTATTCTCTAGGATCTTATGACTACTTACACTGTTATAGGGCATATCTGAAGAAAACAGAGGGAAGGGGTGGGTTGGTGGGTGGCGGGGGACGGCAATCAGAGGGCCCCTGGCCCTGCTGTAGTGCCTCTCGTGAAAACTCCTGAGGCCGTAACGTCTGCCAACTAGGGGTTCAAGGAAGTAGGGGGAATGCTTTCAGAGGATCCTATGATTATGAAAGCCCCTGCTAAGGGTCGTGACTTCTGGCTATCTGGGGGCCCTAGAGAGAGCCCTAACGGGAAAGCGTACTGTTAAGAGTAGCACCAAATTCTGGGCCCTATGGACCGAGCTCAAATGGACCCCCCCCTACAAAAAAAAAAAAAAAACTGACTCCCTGTGGGGCCCCCCGATACGTAGGGCCCTGGTGACTGAGTCCCACTTTCCCCCCTACTTCGACGCCCCTGAAGAGAGCCCTCTGATTACAAACGTCCTTACAAAGGGCCTCCGATTTACCAAGGGTTTTGGTGTTGGGGTTAGTTTTTGTTCCTTACTTCATGTCATGTCATAGGCAGATAACAACATGCCTTGCGTGCCTCACGCCGGGGACACATACACGCGAATTTGGCAAAGCGAAGCGAAATTCGCCATTCATTCCTATGAGGGAAGAGAAGTGGGGTGAAGGCAAGCGAACAGGGCGAAGCGGAGTGAAAATATTTGGCCAAGTTTAATATTATGCAAATGAGGAGCAAATATTGCCTGCGGCGGCCAATCAAATCAACAACATAAATGTTTTAATCGATTTGATTTGCCGCTACAACCTCAAAGCCGTTGTAAGGACTAGTGTATTTTCAGTGAGAAATTTCGGAAGTCCAAGTGAAAATCTAATATCGATTTTCCAATGGACTGACCAGAAGGGGCGGAGACTTGGGCTCTCTCTCTCTATATATATATAGGCTCCCTGCTTCAGTACTCCTCACAACATTCTGACCGTATTATATTACTAGAAACAACACTGCACCTTCAAAGGTTCAAAGCCTTTTTAAAGGCTCATTGCCTTTAATTATTGCATTGCGTGTGCGTGCGTGCGTGTGTGTGTGTGTGTGTGTGTGTGTTATTATAATCAGTTGTGAGAAATTTAGGAAGTCCCAGTGAAAATCCAATAGATACAACACTCCCACATTACACTTGGCATCAGTAATATGGATTGCAAACAAAAAAGTGGGGCTTCAAAACGAAAAGCCAAAAAAAATTAGGAAGGCAAAGCAGGCCGATTTTTAAAAAAAAATGTGCCTCTGATTTCTAACTTTTTCGACAAGCCTCAAGATTCAAGTATTGATAATGTCATCAGTGGCCTGAGTTGTAGCAATGAAGAGATCACTACTGGCTTGATCATACAGGAGCCCTCACAGACCCAATCAAGCGTAGACCTGACCTGTCAGGCTCAGGCCTCAGGCCCACAATCAGACCAGGCATCGCCTGAGAACATGTTTTCAAGTGAGGAGGAATGCACGGAGCCCAGTTTCACACAAGAAGCTTGGGACTCCAACTCCAGTTGTGAAACACTTAATGACCCTGCTTTACGGCCAAATACCACAACCGACCAAGACTGCACTCTTGTTAGTACAGGAGACTCGCTGTCAGACCAGGCATCGCCTGAGAAAGTCTTGTCAAGTCAGAAGGGGTACACCGAGACCAGTATCACACCAGAAGCTGGGGGCTCAAACTCCTGATGTGAAACAGATAATGACCCTGCTTTATGGCCAAGTTCCATTACTGAACAAGCCAAGTCGATTCTGGTTAGTAGAGGAGCAGCTGCTTTTCAAAATCGAAGTGAAAAATACCCTGCCTCAAATAGGGATAGGACAATGGGGGGCATGACTAGGAGTTTCACAAATTCCTTACTCAAATGTTCTCTACCTAATGGCCAATCTGTGACTAGGCAGTGGCTACTTTACTCTACTTCAACTGGTTGCATCTTTTGTTTTGCTTGCAAGCTATTTTCAAGTAAGCACAATGCGTTTGTCCACGGGTTTTCTGATTCATTCTGAGTGTATCGGTGAGCATGAGAGGAGTGAGGAGCATAGGGCTTGCATGCTAGCATTACACAATCGCTCCAAAAACACAGGAAGAGTTGATTCTGATCTTGTCAAACAAATAGATGCAGAGAGGCAATACTGGCGGGAAGTTTTGAAAAGAGTTGTTGCTGTAATCCAGTTTTGGGGGAGAGGGGCCTTGCTTTCAGGGGAGACGATGAGCAGCTGGGATCACCTCACAATGGTAATTTCTTGGGCATTGTCGAACTGTTGGCCAAATCTGACCCTTTTCTAGCCGACCATCTCCAGAGGTTTGGAGGCAAGGGCAAAGGCTCTGTGTCCTACCTCTCATCAACAATCTGTGAGGAATTTATCCACTTAATGGGAGAAAGAACAAAGGAAGCAATTATCAGCGAGATTAAAGAGTCCAAATACTTTTCTCTTATAGTTGACTCCACTCCAGACCTTGCTCATGTGGACCAACTCACTTTTATTTTCAGGTTTGTAAATAATGGTGGAGAAGTAGTTGAGCGTTTTCTGGCTTTTGAGCCTATTGGAAATCATAGTGGGAGCAGTTTGGCTGAGTGTGTTGTTGCTATGGTGGAGAACCTGGGCCTAGACTTAACTAACTGTAGAGGCCAGTCTTATGACAATGCAAGTAATATGTCAGGAAAGTACAATGGAGTCCAAGCTCATCTGAAACGAATAAACCCATTAATTTGTTATGTCCCCTGTGCAGCACATTCGTTGAATTTAGTTGGTGTAAATGCTGTTGACAGTTGCCCAGAAGCTGGCCGTTTCTTTGACTTTGTGCAATCACTACACACATTTTGTACCTCGTCAGCACACAGGTGGGGAAAGGTGTTTCGTGATACAGATGTGAAACTCACATTGAAATCGTTGTCAGGTACTCGCTGGAGTTCAAGAGCTGAATCCACAAAGGCTCTTTGGAAATATTATCCACAATTGAGAGAGGCACTGAACAATATTTCCAAAGATTCACAGGAGAAACGTGAAACTAAAAGCGAGGCCTCTGCACTCTGTGGCAAGCTGGACACCCTAGAGATAGCCTTCATGGCACACTTTTGGGATACAATACTGCAGCGATTCCAAGCCACAAGTCTGCAGTTGCAGAAACATAACATTGACATACACATGGCTACACGGCTTCTCCTTTCACTTCGTGACTTTGTGGCAGAACAGAGAGACAATTTCGCCTTTTTTGAAGGGTCAGCTTTAAATGTTACCCATTCAGTCTCCCAAGACTACAGGCACGACCTCCAGCGCACAAAGAAGTGCAAACGTATGGCTGATGAAAGTGAAGAGCCAGGTGTTGAATTTAGTGTAAAAGAAAAGTTTCGGATTGAAACATTCAATGTTCTAATTGACAAACTTGTGTCCTGTCTTAACCATCGGTTAACTGCATACACACACTTGACCAATCTTTTTCATGTTCTTTTCATGCCTGACAATATGTCCAACAGTAAGCTCACTTCAAGGGCCAAATCACTTGCTGCAGCATATCCCACAGATTTGGACATGAGCCTGGCAGACGAACTTGTACAATACAAATCATTCATGTCAGAAAATCAAAAATGCCCAAGGACAATGCTGAAGACCATGGTGGATTTGGATCTACAGTCCACTTTTCCAAATGTCTACATAGCACTCAGACTTTTTTTGACCCTGCCTATTACAAATTGTGAAGGGGAACGTTCATTCTTCAGACTGGCTCGTATTAAGAATGAACTCAGGATGACCATGTGCCAAAACCGCTTGAATTCACTTTCGCTTCTGGCAATTGAATCAGAGTTGGTCCGACAGCTTAACTTTGATGAATTAGTGGATGACTTTGCAAGAAGGAAGAGTAGGAAAAAACTTATATAGCCTAGAATGAATTATTCCTTAGGTACGGCTTAATTATTGACATATCCTAATCAGTTTCCTTATTAACTTCTTGATACAATACATATATCTTTAATCACTAACATTGTATGCCTTAATGTTCTAAACATACAGTATGCTCACATGTCACTTTATTTACTTCATTCACATGTTGCCCTCTGCTAGTTTGCGACCTCAGTAGCCTTTGTGTTTGTGTGTGTGTGTGTGTGGGGGGGGGGGGGGGGGGGGGCTTTGCAAACTCCTGGCCCCGGGGCCCAGACCCCCCATAATCCGGCCCTGAGTCCAGCCAGCTTGATAATTAAGAATTTAGCAGGCTTAGCTTACTGGTTAGTTACCATGCCTGATTTACACTCACCGGCCACTTTATTAGGAACACCCATCCACCTGCTGTCTGTTTGCTGTCTAAATCAGCCGATCCCTTGATTGACAGCAGCACGATGCATCAAATCAAGCAGGTACAAATCAAGAGCTTCAGTTAATGTTCAAACATCAGAATGGGAAAAATTGTGATCTCAAAGTGAAGTGTGATTGTCTTTCACTGTGGCATGGGCGTTGTTTGAGCCAGATGGACTGGTTTGAGTATTTCAGAAACTGCTGATCTCCTGGGGTTCACACACAAACACACACACAAACACACCACTTTCTAGAGTTTACACAGAACGGTGCGAAAAAACACTGAGTGAGTGAGCGACAGTTCTGTGGTTGGAAACAAATGCCTTGTTGAGAAGAGAGGTCAGAGAAGCATGGCCAGATTGGTTTGAACTGCCAGGAAGGATATAATAACTCATAGCAACTCTTTATAACCGTGGTGAGCAGAAAAGCATCTCAGCATGCAACAGCAGAACATAAGACCACATTGGGTTCCACTCCTGCAGCCAAGAACAGGGATCTTAGAATCAAGAACAAGTTCCTATTAAAGTGGCTAGTGAGTGTATATTGCTTTAACAAATCTATACAGCACACCTAAAATCAAGAATGGTTCAAGAAAATTCAAGAAAGAAAGACAGCTAGCACACACACATTCTTTCTGAGCAATTTCCTTTCATGTAGTGTTCAGCTAGCTAAACTTTCATCATACAAATGAGTTTGTGACATCTGGTTGGGCAGCGCCACGGCTTTCGGTACCACGACAATGTCCTTGATGATGTCATCGTAAAATGTTACATCCTGAACATGTCCACAAACAAAAAAGTTGTTAGCATCAAGAGATGTTTACTCTCTAAATTTATCTGTTGTATAAACCCTCAGTTTCTATGAGACATGTATATGGATACGTCCATGGCTAGAGAAGGCAGGCTAGGCCACCGGCATAGGATCATTTATCCACTAACAAGATGCCAAACCACAAGGATCTTCGAGTTCCATCATTTGAGAGTGCTAATGTCAATCCGATTCCTAAACAAAACTCTTGATAAGTAAAGTAGCGTCTGATTGCTAGTCTAATCAGGTTTTCTGCAACCAGACTGCAAGCATAAGCAAGGCAGAGTTCAGGCAGTACGACACTAGACTCGTGACAGGAAGTGAGGAAGGAGTGGAGAGATGTAGTATATCCACACTGATTATAAGGGTTCCAATAATAGGTGGGTTGCATCCAACGTCACATCCGCATCATTAGATATGCAAGACATGAAGTGGTGGTCAGCTAAGCTCACTGTTCACAAAGCATTACTATCGCTGGAGCGCTTTTCTAGTCATTAAAATGCCCTTCGCTTGCGTTGTTTTGGGCTGCTTGAATCAAACACACTGTGAAACTGAGAAGTTTTTTTTCTGGGTTCCCCGGGAAGTGATATAAAAAGGGTGAAAAAGCAAAGGATTTTACTAAAAGACAACAAGAAAGGTGGCTCTTGAACCATTCGCTGCGATCAAAGGGAGCAGAGTTGAAGAACGCTCGAGTTTGCAGTGATCACTTCGTGAAAGGTTTGTAAATTCCTCCAATTTATTTCGTTTGGATTCGCAAGTCACTTTTCTCGCCATTTTCTGTTATTTCGTAATGTTTTGAAGTTCAGAAGTCAGATGTGTTTAAGTCCTTAAGTCCTCAGATGTGTTTTTGGTTACTGTTTGATTGTGATTACCATATTGCAAACTAACACGTTTAGAATACCTGCAATACCCAGGTCTTTAAAGGGGTTTCTATGGACCTTTGTGAATGATTTACCTGGAAGAGAAGAGCAGAGAAAATTGAGATTCAAGTGGCTGTGGTTTGTTTAAACCCAATACTAAATCTTGTAGTGCCCTCACAACCACTGCAATGATCTGTACGAAATGCCGACTTACCCAGGCATAAATGATACAGGATTCATCCTGATCCCCAGATCTTTAACCCAGCCATATAAAAAGTTGTATGCCTCCATGCTCTTCCAGGTTTTCATCTGTGTGTCGGTGTAGAACGATGTCTGCAGCACCAGGTAGTTTGAGATGTCGGGGAACTCAGTGGATGGATCATTTTCCAACTCATAGGAAAAATCCATCTTTGTTAACGTGTAAAGATCTATCCCATCACAAAGAGCAACTTTCTGAAGATATCTTGATCATGCATTGGCCTCTAAACTGTGGAAAACAGTCCGAGACGGTTTCACTAGCTCTCTGCATAACGGCAGCCAAATCGGTTTGTCTGACTACCACTTCATTCACCAGAAATAAACTCGCAAGCAAAAGACACGTGACTGAATATAACCTATTCTGGTGCATGCCATCAG
Source organism: Neoarius graeffei (assembly GCF_027579695.1). Lineage (NCBI taxonomy): Eukaryota > Metazoa > Chordata > Actinopteri > Siluriformes > Ariidae > Neoarius > Neoarius graeffei. Next base: position 65,540,852 of record NC_083583.1, read on the forward strand.
ATCGCATTCCTGTTCTCCTCTTTGCTTTGTCAGAAAAGAAAGAGGTTGCAATCAGATCACTTACAGGTCACCATGGAAAACCATGTCTATAAGTGGCCTGGAAGGACTCTGTAATATAAGGAGCGAAACCAGATTTTAATTTTTTTTTCCAAACAGAAAATATGCAAGTATGTATTTAGTTTATGAACATTAAACATTTACAGAGGTGTTAAGACAGCACATCAATATGACAGATCACGATGTGATATTTTATTCTCCTTTTAACCAGATAGTTGACTCCCATTGTCTTTTCAGATAACAGCACAACTTGTGTGTGTCCTGTAAAACGTAATCTTGTAAAATCTAATATTGAACGAATAGTGCTAAAAAATTCATGCATACTGTTTGTGTTTATGCAACTGTTCAGCTGTTCTCTAAGAAAAAAAAAAAAAAAAACTACCTAAAGACTAATACCAGCTCTTTTTTTGGGGGGGACCGGGAGAAAGGGTTAGGGTTTGCAGTTTCCTTGAAGCACATTAAGAGCAGATAATGCATGACAAGATAAATCTGCAGGTTATTTCTGAAGCAAAACATGAACTTGTGCCTTAAACAGAAGCGCTCTGGCAAAATGGAGAGAGGTGTGACAACCAAAAGCCTTTCTGAGTATAGAAAGTGAAGCAAAATATGGTCGGCCTTACGTAACCGTATGATCCAACCTGGACAGGCATGAACATGCCACACCAATGGAAAGCTCTTTGGGTTCAAGCACTAATTGTGGTCGCCCAGTGGGGCCGTCTCGTTGGTGCAGGTGGCAGATCTTATCGCTTCAGCCATACCCAGCTCTCACTGACGCACTGCTAACATTTCAGTGGTTAATTATGGACTCTTTGTTGTGGAGAAACGGCTCACATGGGGACGATTCTTTCCACAGGGAGAACTTCCTCCATTCATGCATCACACTGTCACTAAATAAGACTTTGGCTTTCATCTTCATACTGTGTGCTTATAGATGGAAAAGGACAGCTGTTTTATTCAATAAAAATTTCTAGTTTGACTGAAAGGTGTCACTTACATGAAGGACACTCCGTCTCACACTTTTTGATACGTTCAAGTTTGTCCTCACCACTTTTTCAAAGGAAAACTGATCTGGATGTTTTCTGAAAACAGCAGTTTAGCTGTATTCACAGTGACAGAGGCGCCTGTAAGAAGATTTCACCTCTATGGTAAATCCTGTACACCTGAACAAGTGTTAATTAACACAGCAAGAGAAAGTTCTTTTCCTGCTGTTCATGTCTGTGATACACCAAGCAATATGATCACAGTTCTGTGTCATGAACAGAGGTGGAGAGTAACGAAGTACATTTACTTGAGTACTGTACTTAAGTACACTTTGAGTATCTGTACTTTACTTGAGTTTTTTTTTTTTTTTAAACTTATGACTAACTTCACTACATTTGAAAGACAAATATCGTACGTTTTACTCCACTACATTTCTATCAAGGTCCTCGTTACTATGAAACAGCTTAGAAAGTGGACATTTTTTCCTTTTCTTTTATAAAGCATGATTGGTTTTTTCGCAGGTGACACTGAAACAGCCCATCAGTAATCACTAGGGTTATGTCAAGTCCATAGACTGGATAAAATCAAGTTCAGTTTCTCCGCAGCATTATTTGAACGCAATCAGTTGATGGCAGAATGGAAGGAGGAGGTTCTTCATGGCCATACCTAGAACCCATGTTTCAGTTTTCTGAAAGGATGAAAGATTTGTTTCGTTTTAAATGTTTGCTGAAAACGAACCACATCACAGCCTACAAAAACTTGCCGTCCGACCTGCGGGAGCATCTCATCTCATTATCTCTAGCCGCTTTATCCTTCTACAGGGTCGCAGGCAAGCTGGAGCCTATCCCAGCTGACTACGGGCGAAAGGCAGGGTACACCCTGGACAAGTCACCAAGTCATCACAGGGCTGACACATAGACACAGACAACCATTCACACTCACATTCACACCTACGCTCAATTTAGAGCCACCAGTTAACCTAACCTGCATGTCTTTGGACTGTGGGGGAAACCGGAGCACCCGGAGGAAACCCACGCGGACACGGGGAGAACATGCAAACTCCGCACAGAAAGGCCCTAACTGGCCACGGGGCTCAAACCCGGACCTTCTTACTGTGAGGCGACAGCGCTAACCACTACACCACCGTGCCGTCCCCTGCAGGAGCATATTGAGGTATATAAACGTTTTATTCCAAGAGAAAACTTGCAATGAAGTTGTCTGTGCTTTTAGAGCTAGCTATGCAGTCTGGTTAGTCAAATTAATTTCTATGGATTTGCCCACCAAGTTGCCGTAGCCTTGTCCTCGGCCAATGTTAACACGTAGCTAGTTAACTTGGACAATGTTAGTTAGCATGTAAAAACAGAGTTACACTAACATGAATAAAGTTAACTTATCTGAAGTCCTTTCAGAAATATGTTTGAGTATAATCTTGCCAAATAAACACAATGTAGAAATCTTTCAGGCTTGCTCATTGGGGATAGATTAGGGATGAAATTAGCTCATGTTTTAAGTCGTTCAAATTCTGTAAAGCTGCTTTGCGACAATGTTTATTGTTAAAAGTGCTGTACAAATAAACTTGACTTGACTTTCTTTTCTAGTAGCATTAGCTCCCCAATATGATTTCGAGTTTGAAAAGAGTTTGCTAGCATATCAGGTGGAGCTTCAGCTCTACAAACTAGGTCAGAAAATCCAGTCGGTTGCTTCAGAGGCATTAGGTTTTGTAAGCGTTGTGTCAATAATATAAGAGCGCGTTGACAGAAAATGTACTTTTAAAGTATTTTTAAAGGCAAGTACTTCAGTACTTTAACTTAAGTAAAAATTTGACTGTATAACTTTCACTTGTATCGGAGTAACATTTGACCAGTGGGATCTGTACTTTGACTTAAGTAATGAAGTTGGGTACTTTGTCCATCTCTGGTCATGAATGTACTCACAACAGCGAATATATAAAGTATGAGGTGTTATATCATCAGTAGCAGCCATTCAAATGCCAATTTAATTCTTTGGTTTTCCTTTCTTAAAGCAGACATGCACAACCTTTATTTTTAAATAAATTTCTGAGTGGATAGTATCTCCATCCTTGACTCTTGTATGCTGCATAAATGGGAATTAAAATTAAATAAATTTTCTATCTATCTATCTATCTATCTATCTATCTATCTATCTATCTATCTATCTATCTATCGATGAGAGAGTTAAAATCAACCGCAAAGTTGGCATTCAAGCTGCCCAGAGCCAGCCAGCCCTGAGTGCATGACGTCACAGCAGGAATCGGTTTTAAGGCCGAGGCCTTTTACAGCTATAGACCAAAGTCATATAAATAAAAATTCATGGTGAAAGTAAGAAATACCGTTACCGACTTGCTCAACTAAGACTGAGTTGACGTCATTGATTGTGGGTTGACTCTCATTAAAACAGGATTGGTGTTATAACTTATATAAACCATAACAACTAAACTAAAGTCTAGAAAGACTTCCAAAACATCTATTGTCCTGTTTCGAAAGCTGGGGTTAAAATTCACGTTACTGTCTCCATGAGATGCTCTTGGTACAGATGAATAGAAATGCTTTTGTAGCAGTTTTAGTGAATATATTAAGCAAGGGTTTATTTTTAGATGACATAATTTCCCAAAGGACATATCAATTTCCAAATGCACACATGATAAACTCTTTGTAGACTGATGAAAACACACTTATTTTTAAAAGATAGTTCATGGGAAAATAAAGAGAGTTCCAACCAACCAACACAATTTGCCTAAATATTGATAACATATGGTCTGATGATACAGATACACATCACATGGTAAAAAGCATCTCCTGCTACAGGAGTATGTCTGTCTACAACATGGTAAACAAACCCCATCGATCATGCAATTATGGATTTCAAAATTCTTTTCTGAACTGATTTTTAAGCTTAATTTTTATGCGAAATATGTGCTTCAAGAATTCATGTAAATGTTAATTATTTGTAATATGTTTATGTTGGCATCCACTACTATGCGTTCCTTCGCAGATGTCTTTTAAGGCTACGTTTACATTAGACCGTATCTGTCTCGTTTTCTTCATGGATGCACTGTCCGTTTACATTAAACCGCCTGGAAACGCCGGGAAACGGGAATCCGCCAGCGTCCACGTATTCAATCCAGATCGTGTCAGCTCCGGTGCTGTGTAAACATTCAGAATACGTGGATACGCTGTGCTGAGCTCTAGCTGGCGTCTCATTGGACAACGTCACTCACTACGTTTACATGCACATAGAGAGAATCGAATTTCTGCCGTTGCTCGACTGAAATCGAAGTTCAAAATGCCATGTATACACCTTAATTCGGCTGAAATTGAACCGAACTTGATTTCTCGGAATCGAGCTACACGACCTAGATTATGCGATTTCTGCCGAGCTACTTAGTGCATGTATACCCTGTTGAGCTACGTATTCGAGCTACTTACTTCAGCACTGCCCCTTCCGGAAGTGACAAGACCACAAGGGAAACACAACAGTCTCGGTCGGCATGACAACGAATCATTACAATGGCATGAATCTTTTCTTTTTGTGGCATTGTTTGCACTGTTAAAATTTAGCTCACTTACTGTATCACCAAATACATCTGTACAGCTGTTGCATAGCTGTGAATTGTGTCGAAAAAACAGCCTCGGTCGGCATGACACTTCACCTTAGCCGCCCACTTTATTAGGAACACTTCTGTTCGTACATACAAACTACAAACACTCTTCTTAGAGTTTAGAGTTTATTTTATTTTTAAAAGGGACAGTGTACAAATTAAACATTATCCTTGTGGTCAGGACAGATGTCTGTCCCAGGTTATAGCAGTGCATGCTAATTTCCGCCTGTAGTCACTTTGTTTATACTCTTGAATAGCTCTTCTTCATGACGACAACCGGAAGTGTACCAACACGATGGGGCGTGTAGCGCCACCTGTGGCTCGGGTGCACAATGCACCTCATAACAATAGCTCGATTTAAACACTGCATGTAGGATTGGATTTCTCTGGCACCCTGCTGGGACCTTCAGCTCGATTACCGACAGCAGCTCGATTTGGATGTGCATGTAAACGTAGTCACTGTGACATCCACCTTCCTGATTCGCTGGCGTTGGTCATGTGATGCGACTGCTGAAAAACGGTGCGGACTTCCGCCTTGTATCACCCTTCATTAAAGAGTATAAAAGTATGAAAATACTGCAAATACTGATGCAAATACTGCCCATTGTGTAGTTATGATTGTCTTTAGGCTTGCCATCCTTCCACTTGCAAGTAGTAAGTGATGTGCGCTGGGATCACACACACAGCGGCTCAGTCCCGAATCGTGGCTTGTGCACTTCACTCGCGCGCTCTGTGAGCTGCGCAAGGCCGGAGTGCGCACCCTCCAGAGGGCACTCGCTGTTCAGGGCGGAGTGATTTGGAGCGCAGGATGCCTGCGGAGCCGAGCGTATCCGTGTATTGGTGTTGCTGTGTGCACGCAAATCGTGTATTGGTGTTGCTGTGTGCACACTAATCGTTTTAAAAACGTTAATCTGATGATCCGCTAATACGGTCTAATGTAAACATGGGTAAAATATATAGTACATATTACGTATCAAAGGAAGAAAACAGCTGCAACAACTGTAACATAGGGTTTTGGGTTTTTTTGGTTTACCCCAATCTACTTTCCTGTCATCATGAACTAAACAACAGTTGGTCACCTCGGCATCATTCCGAATCAGGAAAAACCCTGACAAACCTACTGGACTTGAAACACTGAACTCTTGTCCAACTCGGTTCAGTCATTTCAAGGAGCACATGCTGTCACACAGCCGGATCCGCTGTATCGACAAGACAAGACAGACCCTGATATGAAAAGGCTGCACAACTTTTCCTGTCAATCTTTTAGAGCAGCAGCACTAAAAAAATAAATATGAAGAAACAAGGGAAGTGGGGGATGGGAAAGGAAGACAGCAGACGGACATGGAAATAACAGCTTTTCAGATGACTCGAGTGCCATCTAGTGCAGCGTCTGGCTTTGAACATCTACAGCTAAGACTCGTTAAAGGACTGATCAAAGCTTTCCTGAATTAATTACATTACAGCTGTTAAATGGCATGTTTTTGTGTTGTATGAAATTCAAACTCTCACCATGACCCCCCATACATTATATATATATATATATATATATATATATATATATATATATATATATATATAAAACCAGAAGAACTTCCTTTGTTTATTCCCTGCCACAGTTGCTGTTTCATGTGCTAGAGTAGCTCAAGGGAAAAAGACACTAAAAGCTCTCTTCACTGCCAGTCCAGGAGCAATGTTCGAGGAAGGGGGTGGGGTGGGGAGGGAGTCCATTTTGAAAGGGTGGAACATTCATTTTGGCTTTTAACCTGCCCCAGTTTCAGGGGTGTGATGCTCACTGGTCGTAAGTCTGTACTTCGGCTATTCTTTTCGCTAGACAGGCAGAAAGAGGTCAAGACAACTGAAGTTTTGTATTTTCCAGAATTCCAGAATAAGGACACTGTGAGGGTTTTTTTTTTTGTGTGTGTGCGTGCGTGCGTGTGTGAGAGAGAGTGAGTGATACCTATACACTGGCTGCATCTCTCGGATGATTCCAATCACTGCTTCAGGACTGAAGTGCTTGAATTGTTGGAACAGGTCTCGAATGTTAGCTTTGTATTTGAGATCCAGGTCCAACTGCACGATACGCTTCATCTCTGGGAGAACAGAAAAAGAGACAATAATGAACAGCATGAACAAAGAGAAGAGCTCAAGTCCCAAACCTGCTGTTACTTGTAGTCAGTAAATTGATAACAATGGCATGTCATTACTTTACTGATTCATTCTCTCTCTCTCTACACTTAGTCTGCATGAACTTGGGGGGGGGGAACTAATGAAATGGCCCACGGTAGGCCAACAATTTTCCAGAATTCACAGCAGATCCGTAACACAGCAACCGCCATTGTTCAGCACAGGAACAGACCTCGCACTGCTCAACTAAAACAGATGGTCGCCTTTTTTCCACTTTTTAAAATACCTGAAGGGTACTTCCTGTAAACGGATTGACTTGTGTGCATGTGGATTGTTTGCTAAGCTTGAAGTGAGTCACACTCGTATCTAAAAATGATTCAGAAGCACATTGTGTTTTGTGCTGGCAGTGACGTAATCAGAAGAAAAAATTGATGGGGTCAGGAAATGAAATTGTTTTCCTGATCCGTATACAACCCCGATTCAAAAGAAAAAAAAAAGAAAAAAAAAAGGGTTGGGTCACTGTGGAAAATAAAAACAGAACGCAATGATTGGCAACTCCTTTTTGACCTACAACCCCAAATCAGAAAAAGTATGGAAACTGCAAATAAAAAAAGAAAGCAGTGATTTCTAAATTTACTTTGACTTGTATTTCATTGCAGACGGAATGAACCCAAGATGTTTCATGTTTTATCTGGTCAACTTCATTTAATTTGTTAATATGCATCCATTCCTGCGTTTCAGGCTGCCCACATATTCCAAAAAAAGTTGTGACGGGGCAGTTCAGGGCTAGTAATGAGATAAAACAATTAAATAATGTTGTGATTTGAAACAGGTGATGTCAACAGGCGATTATACTCATGATTTGGTACAAAATCAATATCCAGGAAAAGCCTACCCGTGTCCGAAATCACTCACTCGTTCACTACTCCCTACTCACTATATAGGGAATTACTATACAGAGGACTACATAGTGAGCTCATTGGTAAAATGAAAAAACGCTTTCGGACACTAGTCTGTAGCGCTGGTATTTACGTCATTACCATCACACAATTAAAACGTACCAGATCAGGCGGCTGGTGGGTTTTCAAAATAATAAATACATGCATGTAATTTTGTGATAAATACATACATTATACTGAGCGTATTTCCCACATTAATCAATACAAAGTACCTGCATCTTTCAGTTCTTTTAAATCAAGGCTGAATACTTTCTTTGCTGCTGCCTTTTATTAAATCAAATTTGAGACTTTTAATTTGATTTCTTTCAGCGTGACCACAATGCATGATGGGATATATTTCTTTGGTTAGTGACCATTATTGTACACTACTTTTCGTGATGCATTGTGGGATACTTTCAGCGCACTATACAGGGTGTAAATAATCCTCACTAAGGTTTCGGACAGCACTACAAAATGGCGTCCTCACTATACAGTGGCCTGTATACAGTGGTGCTTGAAAGTTTGTGAACCCTTTAGAATTTTCTATATTTTTGCATAAATATGACCTAAAACAACATCAGATTTTCACACAAGTCCTAAAAGTAGATAAAGAGAACCCAGTTAAACAAATGAGACAAAAATATTATACTTGGTCATTTATTTATTGAGGAAAATGATCCAATATTACATATCTGTGAGTGGCAAAAGTATGTGAACCTTGAGGATTAGCAGTTAAGTTGAAGGTGAAATTAGAGTCAGGTGTTTTCAATCAATGGGATGACAATCAGGTGTGAGTGGGCACCCTGTTTTATTTAAAGAACAGGGATCTATCAAAGTCTGATCTTCACAACACATGTTTGTGGAAGTGCATCATGGCACGAACAAACGAGATTTCTGAGGACCTCAGAAAAAGTGTTGTTGATGCTCATCAAGCTGGAAAAGAGTTTGGACTCCACCAATCCACAGTCAGAGATATTGTGTACAAATGGAGGAAATTCAAGACCATTGTTACCCTCCCCATGAGTGGTCGATCAACAAAGATCACTCCAAGAGCAAGGTCTGTAATAGTCGGCGAGGTCACAAAGAAACCCAGGGTAACTTCTAAGCAACTGAAGGCCTCTCTCACATTGGCTAATGTTAATGTTCATGAGTCTACCATCAGGAGAACACTGAACAACAAATGGTGTGCATGGCAGGGTTGCAAGGAGAAAGCCACTGCTCTCCAAAAAGAACATTGTTGCTCGTCTGCAGTTTGCTAAAGATCATGTGGACAAGCCAGAAGGCTATTGGAAAAATGTTTTGTGGACAGATGAGACCAAAATAGAACTTTTTGGTTTAAATGAGAAGTGTTATGTTTGGAGAAAGGAAAACACTGCATTCCAGCATAAGAACCTTATCCCATCTGTGAAACATGGTGGTGGCAGAATCATGGTTCGGGCCTGTTTTGCTGCATCTGGGCCAGAGCGGCTTGCCATCATTGATGGAACAATGAATTCTGAATTATACCAGTGAATTCTAAAAGAAAATGTCAGGACATCTGTCCATGAACTGAATCTCAAGAGAAGGTGGGTCATGCAGTAAGACAACGACCCTAAGCACACAAGTCGTTCTACCAAAGAATGGTTAAAGAAGAATAAAGTTAATGTTTTGGAATGGCCAAGTCAAAGTCCTGACCTTAATCCAATCGAAATGCTGTGGAAGGACCTGAAGCGAGCAGTTCTTGTGAGGAAACCCACCAACATCCCAGAGTTGAAGCTGTTCTATATGGAGGAATGGGCTAAAATTCCTCCAAGCGGGTGTGCAGGACTGATCAACAGTTACCGGAAACGTTTAGTTGCAGTTGTTTCTGCACAAGAGGGTCACACCAGATACTGAAAGCAAAGGTTCATGCATACTTTTGCCAATTACAGATACACTATATTGCCAAAAGTATTTGCTCACCTGCCTTGTCTCACATATGAGCTTAAGTGACATCCCATTCCTAATCCATAGGGTTCAATATGACGTCGGTCCACCCTTTGCAGCTAGAACAGCTTCAACTCTTCTGGGAAGGCTGTCCACAAGGTTTAGGAGTGTTTTTATGGGAATTTTTGACCATTCTTCCAGAAGCGCATTTGTGAGGTCACACACTGATGTTGGACGAGAAGGCCTGGCTCTCAGTCTCCGCTCTAATTCATCCCAAAGGTGTTCTATCGGGTTGAGGTCAGGACTCTGTGCAGGCTAGTCAAGTTCATCCACACCAGACACTGTCATCCATGCCTTTATGGACCTTGCTTTGTGTCACTGGTGCACAGTCATGTTGGAAGAGGAAGGAGCCAGCTCCAAACTGTAAAAACAGTCTGCATGCCTAGGTGCTTGATTTTATACACCTGTGGCCATGGAAGTGATTGGAACACTTGATTCTGATCATTTGGATGGGTGAGCAAATACTTTTGGCAATATAGTGTATGTAATATTGGATCCTTTTCCTCAATAATTAAATGACCAAGTATAATATTTTTGTCTCATTTCTTCAACTGGTTTCTCTTTATCTACTTTTAGGACTTGTGTGAAAATCTGATGTTGTTTTAGGTCATATTTATTCAGAAATATAGAAAATTCTAAAGGGTTCACAAACTTTCAAGCACCACTGTAGTGAGTAGGGAACGATTTCGGACACAGGGCTAGTCTTTGAAGAGCAAAGATGAGCCGAGAATCTCCAGTTTGTCAACAAATGTGTGAGAAAATTATCAAAATGTTTAAAAACAATATTCCTCAAAGAAAGATAATTTTTTCTCGTTTCCCTCAAGGTTTCTCTTCCTCATTACGTCTCAGGGAGTCTGTCCTTGGCACTGGTCACCTCTGACCCCTAATTTTGTAAAGCTGAACTGCATTTACGAAGATGGCGAGTTAATATCGTGCCATAAGTAAAATACTTTGCATCCAGTCCCGTCTTGGTGACTTGCATTTCGCAAAAAGCCTTTTGACGCTTTCATTCAGGCCAGGTTTTTGTCTGCCCAATGTGTCTCTGATATGACATGAATTGTCCTTACTGTACAAACACTGCAGTGCACACAGTTCATTACAACATTGCATGTGCTGCTGTTACTCTGTATCACAACACCAAATGCTAGCATCAGCTCATCTACAGTGTTGGGCTTGCTGCATTAAAATCAGTCAATGTGGAGGATTACTGGTGTAGATAATAGTGCTCACAGTGAAAATGCAAACATCACTTCTAAACTGAGTGCACAGAAAGCAACTTCAACAATGAGGGAGAAACAACGGTCAGAACCAGACACTCAGGACCTCAGTATCAGGGCAATTCAAACAAGAAACGGAGAGTGACCAATGCAAAAACATGTTAACCATGCTCAGTCTCCACACAATAACTCTGTGTGTTATGCTACTGAGCTCGAAAGGACAAACTTGCTCATCCGAGATCTTGGTACACATTAGCTGTGCATAATAGGTGTGATGGATAGGAAGAGAACAGGTTTTTAGGTTATTCACTAAAAGGTTAATTGGTTATTTCTGATACAATATGCAAATACAACCCCGATTCCAAAAAAGTTGAGACAAAGTACAAATTGTAAATAAAAACGGAATGCAATAATTTACAAATCTCAAAAACTGATATTGTATTCACAATAGAACATAGACAACATATCAAATGTCGAAAGTGAGACATTTTGAAATTTCATGCCAAATATTGGCTCATTTGAAATTTCATGACAGCAACACATCTCAAAAAAGTTGGGACAGGGGCAATAAGAGGCTGGAAAAGTTAAAGGTACAAAAAAGGAACAGCTGGAGGACCAAATTGCAACTCATTAGGTCAATTGGCAATAGGTCATTAACATGACTGGGTATAAAAAGAGCATCTTGGAGTGGCAGTGGCTCTCAGAAGTAAAGATGGGAAGAGGATCACCAATCCCCCTAATTCTGCGCCGACAAATAGTGGAGCAATATCAGAAAGGAGTTCGACAGTGTAAAATTGCAAAGAGTTTGAACATATCATCATCTACAGTGCATAATATCATCAAAAGATTCAGAGAATCTGGAAGAATCTCTGTACATAAGGGTCAAGGCCGGAAAACCATACTGGGTGCCCGTGATCTTCGGGCCCTTAGACGGCACTGCATCACATACAGGCATGCTTCTGTATTGGAAATCACAAAATGGGCTCAGGAATATTTCCAGAGAACGTTATCTGTGAACACAATTCACCGTGCCATCCGCCGTAGCCAGCTAAAACTCTATAGTTCAAAGAAGAAGCCGTATCTAAACATGATCCAGAAGCGCAGACGTCTTCTCTGGGCCAAGGCTCATTTAAAATGGACTGTGGCAAAGTGGAAAACTGTTCTGTGGTCAGATGAATCAAAATTTGAAGTTCTTTATGGAAATCAGGGACGCCGTGTCATTCGGTCTAAAGAGGAGAAGGACGACCCAAGTTGTTATCAGCGCTCAGTTCAGAAGCCTGCATCTCTGATGATATGGGGTTGCATTAGTGCATGTGGCATGGGCAGCTTACACATCTGGAAAGACACCATCAATGCTGAAAGGTATATCCAGGTTCTAGAGCAACATATGCTCCCATCCAGATGACATCTCTTTCAGGGAAGACCTTGCATTTTCCAACATGACAATGCCAAACCACATACTGCATCAATTACAGCATCACGGCTGCGTAGAAGAAGGGTCCGGGTACTGAACTGGCCAGCCTGCAGTCCAGATCTTTCACCCATAGAAAACATTTGGCGCATCATAAAACAGAAGATACGACAAAAAAGACCTAAGACAGTTGAGCAACTAGAATCCTACATTAGACAAGAATGGGTTAACATTCCTATCCCTAAACTTGAGCAACTTGTCTCCTCAGTCCCCAGACGTTTACAGACTGTTGTAAAGAGAAAAGGGGATGTCTCACAGTGGTAAACATGGCCTTCTCCCAACTTTGAGATGTGTTGTTGTCATGAAATTTAAAAATCACTTAATTTTTCTCTTTAAATGATACATTTTCTCAGTTTAAACATTTGATATGTCATCTATGTTCTATTCTGAATAAAATATGGAATTTTGAAACTTCCACATCATGGCATTCCATTTTTATTTACAATTTGTACTTTGTCCCAACTTTTTTGGAATCAGGGTTGTAGATATTTATCCTGTTTACCTCTTTAAAATAATATATTTTAGCTTAATATTTTATATATACAGTTGAGTGTTGTAATAATACGGATTGCCATTACACGAAAAACAGCTGTCACATCGTCAGCCCATGGCTCCCAAAATTTTAATTTAACCCTCTGGGGTCAAGAACTTCACCAGTGAAGCTTGGAAGGTTTAGAATGAGTTGGTCATGTATATTTTTGCAAGTTTTTAATCATAGAAGTATGATAAACATAATTACAGAAACTTTATACTTTCCTATGTGCCCACTGCCAAATAATATTATATATTTTTAAAATGACCCAAATTAAATGAAACATAAAACTTGTCCCCTTACTCAGTCACACCGGAATACTGAGCACCCACTTACGCATTCATAAAAGACTATTCACATGGTAATGGCATGGTAATCACTTTCACTCTTTCAGTTTTGATTGGTTTCTCTTTACAGTGGGCTTTCCCACCACAAAACACGATAAAAATCTGTCAGCCACAGTTTAGGCTCCCTGTTTGGAGGTAAAACTTATTGCAAGATGGCACGCGGATTTTATGCACTTCGGATGATTCAGGACAGCGATTCAATTCAATCTTGAGAACTGTGACACTGATGATGAGCGGTGCCTTTTTTCTTTTCCTTTTTTTATTTTAACTTCGACTCGATCCAGCCAAATATCAACTCGAGTAAGTGTAAATATTTCTTCTATTTCTGATGAGCAGATCGGTTGATGTGTGCATGCTGTTGTGCATACACGGAAAAAAATGAGCAATTTTTTCCAGAGTTAAAAGTATTTTCCTTAAAAATAGTTAATTTTGCTCTATTTTGAGTTTAGCGAGTACAATTTGGAGTTGGAGCAAAATTACAGAGTAATTGTGTAACAGAGTTGGTTGTGGCTCTGAACTGAGTAAAATAGTACAAGAGTTAATTTCAAGACACACTGAATAGAGTCAAATACCCGATAAACGAAGATGTTGTAAAATGCACTTTTAGAAGCGTGTTGGAATATGTGAAAAAACATGACCTTATCCATTCTGATGAACTGTTTTGATCACTTGACCTGATGGGATTGAGAGTTGGCAGTGAGAGGGGTTTTCACTTTTCTCATTGAATGGAATGGATTTTTTTTTTTACCCTTTTCATTGAATACTCCTCCCACTGCCAACCCTTTATCCCAAAACAATAGGACATAAATTTTTTGATGGCCAGTTAATTGTCCAAATCAATGGAGCAGATTTAAGATTTTGTGCTTGATCAATTCCTAAGACTGAACATAATCACCTCAAGTGATCAAAATGGTTCGCCACAATGGGTAAGGTCATGTTTTTTTCACACATTCCAATACAGTTCTAAAACTGCTTTTTACAACATCTTTATTTATCTGTTTTGTTAAAGTACAATCATGACATACATACTACAGAGATATTATTGTAGCTGAACTTGTGCTGAATACAAAAAAAGTCATATGACTTTGAAAATACTGCTTAGATTTGTTGAAATTAACAACAAAATCAGAGCATACCAACATCAGAGTGCCAGAAAATACCCTCAGACCCCAGAGGGTTAACTTGATGCCGTTGTGTTTGAGAACAACAGTCTCAGACTCGGAAGAAGAGTTACTTGAAAATTCATTAAGATGGTTTGAATGCAACGATACTTCTGGGGTGAACATCACGCCTCTACGAAACATGATTCATTCCATCCAACTAAAGGCTCACATGAGATTTCAACAAACAAAAGTTTGACTTTTTCAGAAAAACCCAGGACTAAAATGTGCTGTGTCATGCGCTATGCTTGAACTGTTTGCTGCACGATAATGTTTGTTCTATTCTTCGAACACTTCTCACTGATTTGTCATTACATGCAGTTAATTATAACACAATTGTCCATATTTTTCTCACTGCTACTGTAATTTTATAATGACTTATAATTAACTCAGCAGTGCTACCACACTGTATAGAATGATGCTTACAATTGTTCAGAGCAGGCCAAAATTTGGCTTTTTAATACCTTGCAATGCAAACATAGGATGTCACTGTAGAGAAAAAAAAAAAGTTTTCTAAAGACCAAAATTTATACATGCAAATAAAATTTATTTAAATAATAGCATCCACTGCTTTAATCCGGGACAAGTACATGTAATCAGTCTTTGAGGCGCGTGCTGCTCAAACAGTGGAACCGCATGAGAGTTTAAAGTGCGCAGGTGTGAACAAATTTTTTTTATTACAGATTATTTGTTACATTGACAGTCAACAATTTAAAAAAAAAAAAAAAAAGTTATCAGCAAGGTAACTCGTAGTTCTTGCAATTTCTTCAGGGGACTGGTTTACCTAAAGAAAATAAAGCTTATGTCAAGGACCAGACAGGAGAGGAGATCAAATGCACTCAAACCACAGTTTAATAATAACAGGGGAAAAGGGAGTTGGGAGAATGTGTGTGTGTGAGAAGTTCAGTGGCAGGAGGACTGAGAGGCAGGGATGGCTGGTGGGAGTGTGGTGGTGACGCCTGAGGTCTCCCATCCAAGTACTGACCAGGCCTAACCCTGCTTAGCTTCTGAGATCAGACGGGATCAGGCGTTGTCAGAGAGGTGTGGCTGTAGGCTGACAGCACTTGGGTTTCAGGCAGTCTCCCAGCAGTAGTCCCTCAGCAGGCTGGAATTAGTGAGCAGGCTGGAACACAGAGTCACAGATCAGATAGCAAGATAGGGGACAGAAATGTAGGGTCAGGTTACCGGGGCTGAAGAGTAGGGCTCCAGGCAAGGCTGCTCACACTGGGCTGATGGAGAGGCAGGCGAGCAGCAGGGCTGGGGAAGCTAGAGATCAGGAGAAGGTACAGGAGAGGCAGGCAAGAGGCAGAGTCAACAGGACAGAAGGCAGATCAGGTTACCGGGGCTGGAGAGCAGACAGAGTCAGACGGAACAGAATATCGTCAGGAGTCAGAGTAGTAGGAACACAGAGCAGGTTATCACGTTGGAAGTTGCAGACAATCTGACACTGAGGCTTGGGAGAACTGCAGCTTAAATACACACAGGGGGGAAGCAGGTGATCGGCAACAGCCAATGACAGTCACTGAAAGTTAATAAGAAGAAATGAGAGCGGGCGTGGCCGGTAATGCTGAGTGGAGATGTTACCTGAAGAGAGAAGCCCACAGGTAGGACCATGACAGAACCCCCCCTCAAGGGACGGCTCCAGAAGTCCCTAGCCACAGATCCATCAAGACGGGCGGGAGGAGGGGGAATACCGGTGGAGGGTCAGAACTCCTCTGACCGGTCAGGGTCAGTGTCCAAGGCCTCAGGATCTGGTTCAGAATCGGACTCGGGGACAGTAGCGGTTGGCGCATCGTCATTCCAACAAGGACCCCTTGGTCGACCCCTCCGGTTGGCCGGCTGGTCCGGATGCAGGCGATGAAAGGTGCTGATGAGGGTACGGTCTAAAATTCTCCCAGCAGGAACCCACATCCTCTCATCAGGACCATAGCCCTCCCAATCCACCAGGTATTCGAGGCCCCTGCCCCTGTGCCGTGACTTCAGCAGTCGCCGGACGGAGTAGACCGGGCCACCATCGATGAGACAAGGAGGAGGAGAAGGTGCAGCTGGGACCAGTGGGCTCTTGTGCACTGGCTTAATCTTTGAGACGTGGAAGGTGGGGTGCACTCTCATAGACTTGGGCAGTCGGAGCTGGACAGCAGACTGGCTGATTATCCTCTGGATCGGAAATGGTCCGAAGAACCGAGGTGCCAGCTTACGAGACTCCACCTGGAGGGGCAGGTCCTTGGCTGACAACCACACCTTCTGGCCCACCCGGTAGGTGGGCGCAGGCGTCCTCTGCCAGTTGGCTCCAATGGAGTAGCTGGTGACTGACTTGAGGAGTGCAGCGCGGGCTTGAGACCAGGTGCGGCGGCATCAGCGTGCATAGGTGAGGGCAGACGGGCAGGTGACCTCTCCCTCCTGGCTGGGGAACAGGGGTGGTTGGTAGCCATACACGCAGTGGAATGGGGACAGTCCAGTGGCTGAGCTGGTGAGGGAGTTGTGAGAGTATTCCACCCACAGCAGGTGCTCACACCAGGCCCTAGGGTTGCGTGACACCATGCACCGAAGTGCCTTCTCCAACTCCTGGTTAGTCCGCTCAGACTGGCTGTTGGACTGGGGTCGGAATCCGGAGGTGAGGCTGGCCCTGAGCAGGTGACAGAATTCCTTCCAGAAAGAGGAGGTGAATTGCGGCCCCCGGTCCGAAACGATGTCCCTGGGCAGCCCATGGATGTGGAAGACATGCTGCAGGACGGGCTGGGCGGTCTCTTTGGCCGACGGTAGTTTTGGGAGGGGAACAAAGTGTGCCATCTTGCTAAAACGGTCCACGATGGTGAGTATGACAGTCATCCCGTTAGAAGGGGGCAGACCCGTAACAAAATCCAGGGAAACGTGGGACCAGGGTCACATAGGCACGGGCAGAGGCTGGAGCAAACCGGCAGGAGGCCGGCTGGAGGATTTATTCTGATTACAGGTAGGGCAGGCTCGGACGAAGTCTCACACATCCCTGCTCATAGATGGCCACCAGAACCGTTGGGCGAGCAGGTGGTAGGTGCGAGTGGAACCAGGGTGGCAGGCTAGACAGGAGTCGTGTCCCCATTGTATAACCTGGGATCACAGGTCTTCAGGAACAAAGAGGCGACTTGCAGGGCATGCACTGGGGCTGGGTTGGTCACGGAGGGCTTCCCACACTCGTTCTTCGATGTCCCAGGTCAGAGCAGCAACGATACAGGGGTCAGGTAGGATGGGAGCCGGATCCTTGGAGGAGGCATCATCCTTCTGGAACTGGCGGGAGAGTGCGTCAGGCTTGGTGTTGCGAGATCCGGGCCGGTATGAAAGGGTGAAATTGAATCTGGTGAAAAAGAGAGCCCAGCAGGCCTGTCTGGGGTTGAGTCGTTTGGCGGTGCAGATGTATTCCAGATTCTTATGGTCTGTCCAGACCAGGAATGGGACTACGCACCCCTCCAGCCAGTGACACCATTCCTCCAGGGCGAGCTTGACCGCCAGCAGTTCCCGGTTGCCTATGTCATAATTGCGTTCGGCCGGCGATAGTCGGCGGGAGAAGAACGCACAGGGGTGGAGTTTGTTGTCATCCGCTGACCTCTGTGAGAGCACTGCCCCAACTCCCACATCCGAGGTGTCCGCCTCAACGATGAATTGCCGCTCCGCATCTGGCATCTGGAGGACGGGAGCAGTGGTGAACCGAGCCTTGAGGGTGGCAAAGGCTTCATTGGCAGCCGGAGTCCAGGTGAAGGGCTGTTTGGTGCTGGTCAAGGCGGTGAGGGGTGACACAACGGTGCTGTAATTACGAATGAATTTCCTGTAGAAATTAGCGAAGCCCAGGAACTGCTGAAGCTTCTTCCTGCTCTCTAGTACTGGCCATGAAGTCACTGCTGAGACTTTGGCAGGGTCCATCTGGATGCTCCCCTCTGCCACGATGTACCCCAGGAACACCACAGACTTGGCATGAAACTCACACTTCTCTGCCTTGACGAAGAGGGAGTTTTCAAGGAGACGACGGAGCACTTGCTGGACATGCTGGGTGTGTTTGGACAGGGTTTTTGAGAAGATCAGGATGTCGTCGAGGAAAACGAACATGAACTTGTTCAACATATCTCGCAGGACATCATTCACCAGAGCCTGGTGTTGGTAACTTGCCAGCGCCCCATAACGATCCCACAATTCCTTGCGCGCTTCACCCGGATGTGACGTAAAGTGGAACTGCTTTAACTGTATCGAGAGCGCCTCGATTCACTCTCTCATGTTCTGACTACTGGAGTGGTCGGAAGGACTGTAGGCACGCTCGCTACAGTGTTGAGACTAACCGCTATTGTCTGAGAACAGCCTGTTCAAATTAGTTTCGGCTGAACTTTTGAACGACCCGCTAGGTTTCAGTGATATAGTGGTTTTGATTCTAAACCTTTGCAAAGTTCAACTACAGTTAAGTAGTTTTCCACGCTAAGAGGCATTTGTGGACAGCTTCGCTCCTCTCAGCCTTTTTCTCGTTGACGCATCACTGGAGGTTTCTCCCGAAGCACCGTGGACCAGCTAGGCCTCCATCTCCCTGCTTCGTTTAGCCGCGGTTGGACGCAACTCGCCGCTAACCTCCTCTCCTCGGACCGCGACCCTCAGCACAGACATCGGAGAACGAACTTCCATCGCATTGAGTAGGCACTTGGGCAAATTTTAGTAATTTGTAGCTTATTCAGATGGTTGTTAGGGTCATGTTTAAGTTTTGAGCTGTTTAGCATACCCGCTCAGACACAGAAGGTGTCTTTTATTGTTTGTTTTGGTTCTGTTTTTCTTTGAACTTGTTAAACAGGGTATCTTGCATGTTTATGTCTTTCCTTAACTCCATTGCTAGCTTCCCTATCTGATTAGCAGCGCAGCGACAAGTTTGTTATTTTAAGCCCCGAGGCTGGACCGCTACAAGGCCTAGTCCTCTCCATCCAACACCTATTACTCTTCCCCTCTCTCTCTCTCTCCCCCTCGCGTTGAGTTCTTTGCCTAGATAGTCTGTTGGAAATTGTTGTTAAGCACAGTGTTTGGATCCAGCTGTAACGTGGCCAGATTCTCATTAGCAACTCATTGCTAGCTACCTCAGGGTGATACGCTAGCTGGTAGGCTTGTGTTCTCGACTAGGCCTGCAGGCGCCATATTCCCCGACGCCATTTTGGTACCTCCCTCATTGAGCTACCTGTGATACGTCACCTAGTTTACGACATCTAGGCACTGACCGCCATTTTGCTTAAGCATTGCTAGAGTGGCTAGTCGTTAGCATCTGCCCACAGATACACACACACACACACACACCTACACACACGCACGCATCGGCTTTCCCTAGACACACACACACACACACATCGGCTTTCCCTAGACACACACACACACACACATGCGCACACACAAGGGATTCTCTTTTCCTATCTCTCTCTTTCTCTCTCTCTCCCCCTCTCTCCTGCCCCAAACCTACGGCCCAGCTGTAATTGTTCCATTGTTGTGCCTTGTTATTACCTTTGCCTGACATTGAATGTATTTTGTGAGATTCTTATTAGTGAGTAGTAGACAAATAAAAGCTAATCAAATTGAATTACATTTTACTTGTTCCTGTTGTTTATTCACAAGGTCAACTATTTAGAACTCCTTTTTCCTTCAAATTTAGCTTTTGTATACAACTGGGTTTCCCATCTAATGCAGAGCTACCATTAATCTTGAATGCAACCATTCACAGTGAATATTAAGATTAATAATTTAAGATTTTATGAGACTGATCTTTAATTATAAATTGATTAATTCAATTATCAATTATTACATAATTTATAATTTAATTAATCCCAATTCCACCTACACTGGAATACCACTGGCGGGTTGGTAAGGCCAAACGGCATCACCCGGTATTCATAGTGACCGGTGGGGGTGTTGAACGCGGTCTTCCACTCGTCTCCCTCCCTTATCCGAACCAGGTGGTAGGCATTCCGGAGATCGAGTTTGGTGAAGATCGTGGCTCCCTGGAGCAGCTCGAAGGCGGAGGTAAGCAGTGGGAGAGGGTATCGGTTCTTGACGGTGATGTCGTTGAGGCCCCTGTAATCGATGCAGGGGCGCAGGGATCCATCCTTCTTTCCCACGAAGAAGAACCCAGCACCAGCAGGAGAAGAGGATGGACGGATGAGGCCGGCAGCCAGAGAGTCACTGATGTAGGCCTCCATCGCCTTCCTTTCCGGGGCGGACAGAGAGTAGAGACGGCCCTTGGGTGGTGCAGTGCCTGGGAGGAGATCAATGGTGCAGTCGTAGGGCCGGTGAGGAGGCAAGGAAGTGGCCTTGGCTTTGCTGAATACCTCCCGAAGGCTGTGATAACACACTGGGACATTAATGAGGTCGGGGGCAGAGCTGGCAGTAGGAGTACAAGGGGTTAGAGTGGAGGCTCGTAAGCAGGTCCGGTGGCAGTCCTTGCCGCATTCTCTTATCGCTCCAGTGGCCCAGTCGAGGTGAGGACTGTGCTGGTGGAGCCATGGATAGCCCAGGATGAGAGGTTGGCCGGGGGAACGGAGCAGGTGAAACTGGATGGTTTTGTGGTGGTTGCCTGACAGAGTCATCGGGACAGGGGCAGTGAGGCGGGTGACGGTGCCAAGGAGATGGCCATCCAGCGCCCTGGCTGGAACAGGAGAGGATAAGCCATGGCTTTGCAGACCCAACTGGCGCGCAAGCTCGGTGTCCATGATGTTAGCCTCGGCGCCAGAGTCAACCAGGGCGGCCAGGGTGTGGGTGGAATCCAACAGACAAAGGCAAACTTGGAGCATAGGTTTCAGGCTGGTGGAGGATTGGATGATCATTGAGCTCAGCCGGGCCCCTCCTATGTCCGGTGAGCTCGGGCTTCTCCGTGCGCTGATGACTGACTGAGTCTGGCGGGCCCTCTCTCGTCGACGGGTCTGGACCCGGCAGTCAATGCGGACGGCCAGGGCGATGGCCTCATCGAGTGTCGACGGTTGTTCATACGAGACCAATTCGTCCTTCATGTAGTCGGCCAGGCTGTGCAGAAAGGCGTCCACCAGCGCCTGCATGTTCCACTTGCTGCGCTGGGCCAAGGTCCAGAAATTGATCAAGTAGTCAGCCACTGTTCGTCTGCCTTGGCGAATACTCATCAGTCCTCCGGATACCTCTACCGCCGACGAGCCCAGGTCGAAGACCTTAATCATCTCCGCTGCAAACAGGGAGAAGGAGGCACACACCGATGTCCGGCGTTCATACTCAGCAGTCCCCCACAGGTGGGCACAGCCAGGCAGACGAGTGATGACGAAGGCCACCTTCGCTGCCTCCGACGCGAAGGTTCTGGGCTGCAGGTCGAACAGCAACCGGCAGCTGGTCAGGAAAGCATGGACTTGGGAGGGGTCACTGTCAAAACTCTCCGGACTGCCGACCTTGGGTTCCGGGGCATCGAGTGCAGCAGGAGCACCTCCCGGAGCTGGCCAGTCAGCGGCGGGTATGACAGGGGCTGATGCAATGAGGGGCAGCGATGGTTGACTCGGAGGAGCAGGGGGTGCTAGGGCGGTGAGCAGCTGGAGTGCTTGGTCCAGTCGTTGTTGCTGGAGCTGTTGCTGCTGATGATGACCAAGCTGGATCAGGGCTGCAACGTCGGCAGACATCCGACTGACATCTCCTTCGGTGCACTGCAGCCGGTCTAGGGCAGAGGGTTCGGGCGCTGACTCCATGTCTTGGTCAGATCGTTCTGTCAAGGACCAGACAGGAGAGGAGATCAAATGCACTCAAACCACAGTTTAATAATAACAGGGGAAAAGGGAGTTGGGAGAATGTGTGTGTGTGTGAAGTTCAGTGGCAGGAGGACTGAGAGGCAGGGATGGCTGGTGGGAGTGTGCTGGTGATGTCTGAGGTCTCCCATCCAAGTACTGACCAGGCCCGACCCTGCTTAGCTTCTGAGATCAGACGGGATCAGGTGTTGTCAGAGAGGTGTGGCTATAGGCTGACAGCACTTGGGTTTCAGGCAGTCTCCCAGCAGTAGTCCCTCAGCAGGCTAGAGTTAGTGAGCAGGCTGGAACACAGAGTCACAGATCAGATAGCAAGATAGGGGACAGAAATGCAGGGTCAGGTTACCGGGGCTGAAGAGCAGGGCTCCAGGCAGGGCTGCTCACACCGGGCTGATGGAGAGGCAGGCGAGCAGCAGGGCTGGGCAAGCTGGAGATCAGGCGAAGGTACAGGAGAGGCAGGCAAGAGGCAAAGTCGACAGGACAGAAGGCAGATCAGGTTACCGGGGCTGGAGAGCAGACAGAGTCAGACGGAACAGAATATCGTCAGGAGTCAGAGTAGTAGGAACACAGAGCAGGTTATCACGCTGGAAGTTGCAGACAATCTGACACTGAGGCTTGGGAGAACTGCAGCTTAAATACACACAGGGGAGAAGCAGGTGATCGGCAACAGCCAATGACAGTCATTGAAAGTTAATAAGAGGAAGTGAGAGTGGGCATGGCCGGTAATGCTGAGTGGAGATGTTACCTGAAGAGAGAAGCCCACAGGTAGGACCATGAAAGCTTATCGAATGTTTTCTACTCAAGCCGTGCCAGAATTTCCAAACCATTATAACACAGGTTCACTCATAACATGGTTGGATTCTTTGGATCTCAACTACCGTGTTATAATGACGCTCCACTGTATAGGCACTGCCTAAAAGTGGAGCTCCCAATGAGTCTAAAATGTGTTTGTAAGTGGTGGCCAGAGCCATCATTCATGTTCCGGGTGGAGCGGTCAGCCCAGGAAGCTGTATTTGGTCTGCTACAGACACTCGCTGCTGTTTATATTCACCATGTGCCTCCGTCAGAGGTTCAGCATCGTATGATATAAAGCTTTGCTGTGCGTCATCCTGATATATCATTCGTGCACAATGTAAAGTTTGTGTACGCTGTTTATCAAGTGTGTTTTGTTTGTGCTCGGTGCATTGGTTGAACTGTGGTTTAGCACAAGACTTTGAGCACAGAGGCTAATGGTGGATGTTTGGGTGAACTGTACAGGTTTGCACCCTTGGATGAGTGGAGCAAGGTGTGTAATGTTCAGAGCACAGTCTGTAAACATTAAAAAACTGGGTATTTGTTTCCAACCATGTCATGTTAATTAAAGATACAGATTTTGTTCTCTGGTGGTCAAGTGTTTATGAGAGACGTTGCCTTGCACTTACGATCAGGTTCCCTGTGGTGGTACATGTTTGTCGCTTATATGTACGGACGTTGTACAGTTGCAAAAGTCATCAAAAATCAGGTTGATGCATCAGCATACAGTGGATGTAAAAAGGTACACACCCTGTTAAAATTATATTTTTATTTACATCGGAAAAACCAGGGGCAGCACAGTGGTGTAGTGGTTAGTGCTGTTGCCTCAGAGCAAGAAAGTCCAGGTTCAAGCCCCGTGGCCGGTGAGGGCCTTTCTGTGCGGAGTTTGCATGTTCTCCCCGTGTCCGCATGGGTTTCCTCCGGGTGCTCCGGTTTCCCCCACAGTCCAAAGACATGCAGGTTAGGTTAACTGGCGACTCTAAATTGACCGTGAGTGTGAATGGTTGTCTGTGTCTATGTGTCAGCCCTGTGATGACCTTGTCCAGGGTGTACCCCGCCTTTCGCCCGTAGTCAGCTGGGATAGGCTCCAGCTTGCCTGCGACCCTGTAGAATAGGATAAAGCGGCTAGAGATAATGAGATGAGAAAAACCTGAGACCACAATAAATAATTTCAAAACTTTTCCCACCTATAACCAGTACAATTCAATTGAAAAACAAACAAATCTGTTAGGGGGATAAAAAACAAAAAATTAAAAATGTACAATAAGCAGGTTGCATAAGTGTGTACACCCTTAAACTAATACTTTGTTGACGCACCTTTTGATTTAATCACAGCATTCAGTCTTTTTGGGTTGGAGTCTATCAGCCTGCCACATCTAGACTTGGCAATATTTGCCCACTCTTCCTTGCAAAAGCACTCCAAATCTGTCAGATTGTGAGGGCATCTCTTGTGCACAGCCCTCTTCATGTCACCCCACAGATTTTCAATTAGATTTAGGTCTGGGCTCTGGCTGCGCCATTCCACAACCTTAATTTTCTTCTGGTGAAGCCATTCTTTTGTTGATTTCGATGCATGTTTGGGGTCACTGTGGAGCTGAAAGATGAAATTCCTCTTCAGCTTTCTAGCAGACACCTGAAGGTTTTGGGCCAAAATTGACTGGTATTTAGAATTGTTCATAATTCCCTCCACCTTGACTAAAGCCCCTGTTCCAGCTGAAAAACAACTCCAAAACAGGATGCTGCCACCACCATGCTTCACCTTGGGTATGGTGTTCTTTTGGTGATGCGCAGTGGTGTTTTTGCTACAAAACAGACCTTTTGGAATTGTGGCCAAAAAGTTCAACCTTGGTTTCATCAGACCATAAACACATTTTCCCACATGCTTTGAGGAGAGTTGATGCATTTATTTATTTATTTTTTGCAAAATTTAGCTAGGTCTGGATGTTTTTCTTTGTAAGAAAAAGGCTTTCGTCTTGCGACCCTACCTCATAGTCCAGACATATGGAGAATACGGGTGATTGCGGTCACGTGTAGTACATGACCAGTACTAGCCAGAAATTCCTGCAGCTCCTTCAGTGTTGCTGTAGGCCTCTTGGCAGCCTCCCTGACCAATTTTCGTCTCGTCTTTTCATCAATTTTGGAGAGACGTACAGTTCTCGGTAATGTCACTGTTGTCCCATATTTTCTCCACTTCTTGCTTCTTGATGACTCTTCACTGTGCTCCATGGTATATCTAATGCCATGGAAATTTTTTGCACCCTTCTCCTGACTGATACCTTTCAACAATGAGATCCCTTTGATGCTTAGTAAATCCTAGTAGGAAAATCCTACTCGGACAGCTGAACTTTATTTGGGGTTAATCAGAGGTCATTTTAACTGATGGCAGGTGTGAACCCAAAAAGACTGAATTTTGTAATTAAATCAAAAGGTGCTTCAACAAAGTATTAGTTTAAGGGTGTGCACACTTATGCATCCAGCCTATTATACGTTTTTTTCCCCCCAACAGATTTGTTTGTTTTTCAGTTGAATTGTGCAGGTTATAGGTCACATTAAAGGTGGGAAAAGTCTTGAAATTATTTATTGTGGTCTCATTTTTTTTTTTACATCAGAAAAAAACCTATAATTTTAACGGGGTGTGTACACTTTTTATACCCACTGTATTCTCTTAAGTATGGAGCTCTGCTATCGAGTCAGAAATTTCCCCTCTGTGGTACTGCTACAGGTCAAGAATAACATGGTGCAACTACTGAGGTGGGCAGTGAAGAGTTTTAATGGTGTGTTTACAATCTGCAAGACAGAGCTAATTTATCCCTCTCTGTCTTTTCAGTCAGGGGTAAAGCAGGGTTCCCAGAAATGAGGGATAAAATACCCAAACTCTACTGATGCAAAAACAAGCATGACCGAGAAAAACACCAAGAGGTGTCATAACATGTTTATTTACTCCACTGAGTTTCAAGTATATTGATGCTCGATACTTTTTTATTTTTAAACATCAAATGGCAATATTCCATCTAATTCAACCTTTTTTTTTTTACTTAAAAAAAAAGATACACAAATGTAGATTTGGGGCTAAATAACAATAACATCAGGACCAGGTCACATAATCAATAGGGAGAAGCAGGCCTAAGCCTCTCCACACAGGTGTCTGACTGACTGAAGAACACAACCGTGGTTATGATGATAAACACAGCATGTGGCAGGTGGGAGTCCAGATGGACTTGGTGGATTATGATTATACTCCAGCCACCACCTCATTGGCGCAATGAAAACAACAGTGAACACTGATTCAGTGTGTTACAAAATGGGACAAATGTCGGTCAACCTAATTACGTGCTTAACCCTTTAATCTCCTGGGTTCGGTCAGCAGCTCTTGACCTACTTTCTTCACTCTGTAACTACACAGCTTTCCTCTGAGTTTCACTGTAGCCATTTACTAATTCGGAGGAGTTACAGGATAATATGCTTTAAGATGAACAGATGAGACTTTAAACAGTTATTTGCTGACTACACTGACTGCATGTTTACACTGTCTCTCACACACACAAAAAAGTACAAGATCCACACTAATCCACTGAAGATATCCAACAGCCAAGCATGACGTGCAAACAATATCCATGTACACACACAACCTGAGGCCTTCCGTATGATCCATCTACATTTATTAATTGATTATTGATCATTTTTAATAGATTTATGGCACACTATATGGCCAAAAGTTTGTGAACACCTGACCATCTGTGTGTTTGTTCAGCGTCCCATTCCAGATTAAAGGTCAATTTATACTTCTGTGTAGACTTTAAACCACAGATATGGTGTTTATACTCGCGCAGACTGAAGTACTTATACTTGCACGTAAGGTGAGCATCTCCTCTAGAAGGTGTTGTCGCATGAAACACTAGAATTTGCTGTTTTTACAAACACATGAAAAGTAAAATGTGAGTTCTATGGGTCACTGTAGGGAAAACATACAGAAAATAACATGGGCGATATGTTTTGAAAAACATTTACGGGGATAAAAGAAACATCACGTGATTAATTATAAAATCAAGCAAATTCTTAATGAAAGCATTTAACAATTATTCACTGAAGGGAAAGTGAATACCGGTGAGTAATAACCAAGACGAAGTTGAGGTTATTATTCACCAATATTCACTGAGCCTGAGGCGGATAATTGTTTTACTATAAATACACAGGTGATTATTTTTAAAAAAGTGTACCAGTACTGGTCATGCTTACAACATTAATTGTGCTTTATGCATTACTTATAGACAAAAGACGTGCACATTCAGTCAAAACCGTAAAAGCACTTTTGTGGACAATTTTACCCTGTGAATTACCTATGGAGGCAGAACCACAGGGAGCAGCCATTGCCGGACAGAAGTGGCATACAGTTGTTGATTCTGGGTTATCAGGTGCGAGTAAACAAGCAGTGTTCTGTGGGTCGAGATTCCCAGTTCCCAGTCAAGTAATTTCAGAACATGTTGAATAAATATAGATCTAATACTTGTAATAGATCTTTATTTTATGGCACATATCTATTTCATGGCATAATGTGCAAGGAGATTTGGTTGTACTTTGGGGTCGAGAGCTTCACCGGTGAAGCTCGACAGGTTTAGAATGAGTAGGTCATGTATTTAGATAAATATCTTCACGAGTTTATCATACAAGCATGATAAACATATTGACAGAAGCTTTATACTTCACACTCTCCTATGTGCTCACTGCCAAATAATAATATTAGTTTTTAAATTACCTAAATTAGATGAAACATAAAACTTGTCGTCACCTTACGCAGTCACACTGGAGTCAGAGCACTGAGCACGCACTTACGCATTCATAAAAGACTATTCATATGCCCTGTGTCTGAAATCACTCCCTACTCATTATATAGGGCACTATATACTGAGGACACCATTTTGTAGCGCTGTCTGAAATGATAGTGAGGGTTATTACACCCGATATAGTGCACTCAAAGTATCCCACAATGCATCATGAAAAGTAGTGTACAACCGATGGTCACTAATCAAAACAATATATCCCATCATGCATTGTGGTCGAGCTGAAAAAAATCAAATTAAAAGTCTCAATTTGATTTAATAAAAGGCAGCAGCAAAGAAGAAAAGTATTCAGTCTAAAGACTTTCCCACACCGTATGGAGCATTAGGCAGCACCGATCTCCGTTTCTATATCCCTTGGCCTCTCGCCTATTACATAAATAGGGTTACAGTGGGGGGCTGGTCCTCTGGTAACCACAAGAGTTTGACTCCCCACTCACAGCTGTATTGCAGTGCACCTTGCCAGATGGCAGTAGATACCATTTTTATGATGGTCTTTGGTATGACCCGACCGCGAGTAGAACTCGCAATCTCCCGATCGAGAGGCAGACATGCTAACCACTAGGCCAACTCGCGGTTGATTCAGCCTTGATTTAAAAAAAAAAAAGAAGATGCAGGTACTTTGTATTGATTAATGTGGTAAATACACTCAGTATAATACTAGCCTCAACACCAGGCATTGCCCAAATGCCCAATTTGCCCAACCAAGACGTTCGGGCAGAAATATTTTAGCGAGTTAGGCCCGTTCAGGCACACCTATGGTCAGCTTCTTTAAGCATAAAAATGATTTTCGAGAGAGTACATTACAAAAAACAAGACGTATTAACCAGCATCCTCGCCTCCCCTTTGATAATCATTTCGGTTTTTCCTTCCCGATTTGTAACGGCAAATCTGATTGGCTCGCTTCAGGTGCACTTGTGTACGTGTTCTTAAAGTGGTGTATATAGTGTTTACCAAGTAACATCTGTGACCGGGGATTCTAAGCAGTCTAAAGAATCAAAAAAGTGACTGGAGATCTCTCGCGCACACACACACACACACACACACACAGGGAGAGATACACGTTTGGGGGTAATTCTATGGATCTGTGATGCCTGCTGGAAGAGAAGAGCAGGGAGAATTAGGAATCAAATCGGCAGTCGTTTGTTTACACCCGATGCCAAAACTAGCAACCATCACAAAGACATGGACAAAACGCCCAGAAACTCCTATTTACGCGGGCAAAAATGATACAGTATTCATCTTGTAGTGTCCTGATCCTCTTTAACCCAGCCACATATAAAAAGTTGTTCTCCTCCATGATCTTCCAGGTTTTCATCTGTGTGTCTGTGTAGAACGATGTCTGCAGCACCAGGTAGTTTGAGATGTCGGAGAACTCAACGGATGGATAATTTTCCAACTCATAATGAACGAATAACTTTATTTAAACACAATAAGTTGATCAGCAGAGCTGGTGGGGTCGTGCATGTATAGATACAAATAATTACAAATACAAAAGACTAAAAATATACACAATTTTTTGAAAAAAACAAAACAACCTTAAAATCTGTTGATTATCTGTTATCTTCATATTAACATAATAGTATGCATAACTGTTGTCTTTGTATTTAGTATTGGTGGGACATGGCGATTCATTTCTGCCAGTTCGTTCATGTCGGTCAGTTCAGCAAAGAAATTCGTTCGTTCAGTTGTTCATTTTGATGACGTCACACCAAAGCAGCACAACAATGGCTGTCGTCCGAAGTTTAGTTCATCTTGAGTGAACGAGAGGCGGCAGAGGTGCCATCCACAATAGATTTTCATACATTACAATGTGCTTGAGAAAAAGATGGAAGAAAAACATTATCCTAGCATTATCTGAAAAAGACTACATAAACAAAGCTCTGAAAGTTAATTCAATGTAGATGAGAATAAAGCTGTTTTTATATTTATTATATTTATTTTAGTAGAGCCATGGTCTGCCGGCTATGCAGTTGTTCTCTCAAACCCATTAAGCAAAAAAAAAAATTGCTTATTTAACAGCAACACTCATTTCAGAGAATAAACAACTTTACAAGTCATCGTATTCAGCGAACAGTAGCCTGCGATGTCTCTCTGCTGCATTCATGATCATTCATTGTTTGGCCTGGTCATGGACATGGAAACGGTTGTTATGCACGAACATTCGATTGACGTCACGTCTAGCGAGACCTTTTCCAGCTGTTCGAGCAAGAGACCTCCTTTTGCAGACTGTTTCATGCAGTTGTTCAAACCCATTAAGTAACACCCATTTTGCTCATATTCAACAGCAACGCTCATTACAAAGAACAAACCACTTTTTTACAAATTGCATTAACATTAAAAAAATGAACACAGTATGCCGCGATCTCCAGAGCCACGTTCTTCATTGTTTATCACAGTCATGGAAACCGTTGCTATGCGCCCAGCCCAGTATGGCAGCAGGCAGGCTGGCTGCTGGCTGTTCGTTCGTTCGTGAACTGCTGAGCTCGTTCGCTGTGAACTGAAATGTATTGCTGAGTGAGAGCTCTAAATTGTAAACTAAAGACCTGGCATGTGTCAACGCTCTGATAATAGGGCTCAGATAGCCCTTAAAGAAGTAAAGTGGCCGCTGCTCTGCACAGATCAAAATGCAAGTTGGACGCCCTTCTGCTACTGAACAGATCCTGCTGATTCGCCAACGACCGAGATTCAGCGACCGCCCTGCTGCCAGCGAGCAGAGACTGCTGATTCGCGAACGACCGAGAACGAGAGGCAGCGCGAACTAGTTCTAGTCGTTCACTTCGAAGACTCGTTCAAAAAGAACGGTTCGTTCGTGAATGACACACCACTAGTATTTAGTTACAACTACAATATGATCAAATTTTATTCTACTCATGTCAAATTTAGGTGGTAAATTTTTCCTTTCATAGGAAAAATCCTTCTTTGTTAGCATATAAGGATCTAATCCCACTGAGTGGTTTCTATATCCACTTCTTGGTTTTAATAACCTGCTTGTTTGCTGGACACAAGCATGGCAATAAGTTCTTGTGTTAATGGACCAGACGCCACTTTTGGATCATTAATCCCTTTTGACTGAGAATGACCTATATGCATGGTTTTGGCTTCTGGCACATGCATATGGTTTTAAATACAATACCTACAATTAAAAAAAAAAAATTATTGGATTTATTTAAATTCCCATCTGTAACAGGGAGTGATGTTGCATCCCATTAATACACTTTACAGTAGCTTATTAGATTCTAATAGAATAGATGAGCCAAAATAATTAGGGATCTTTTTTAATGGGCCTCGACTCGTTACAAGTATGAATAGGTGGGCCTTAAAGCAAAAAAAAGGTTGAGAACCCCTGCTCTACCGGGCCTGGATCTTGATGCATATAATGCTGAGAGGGCAGTCCACCTATGATGGATGGAGGGACAGCATGAACGGCACCCACAATTTGCAGAGGCTGCATAGGAAGCTGATGTAGATGAGGAGGACAGGTTGTTTAATTTCCTCCTAAATGCAATGGCAAACTGAATAATAAAATACTACTGCAATACAGACTCCTCTTTTATAATGTGTTTAGTTTTGTAATTCATCTTTGCAGTATTGCAAAATGTGTTGTGTCTTAAACTCTGTATAAAAAAAAAAGATGTATTATGTACTCATACCATATGGAAGTCTTACATACATGATATTGATTTATGTTTCATGTTTACAGGACTCTTCTGTTGCAGAAATAAATAAATTTAACAAAAAACAAACAAACAAACAAAACTTATTTTTGTCTAAATAACTCAATTATACCCTGAGAAAACATATCAGTTTTGCCTTGAACCATGTACTAGAAAACTTGCTGAAATACAGCAAAATTTTAGGGCAAAAGGTAATTCAAGGGGGGACAAAAATTTTTGAGGCCGCAAAAGGTGTCAAAAGTTAACGTTGAGGCCTGTAATATGTATTTATCACAAAATTACATGCATGTATTTATTATTTTGAAAACCCACCAGCCGACTGATCTGGCACGTTTTAATTGTGTGACAGTAATGACGTAAATACCAGTATACTAGTGTCCAAAAGCGTTTTTTCATTTTACCAATGAGCTCACTATATTAGTCCTCTATATAGTAATTCCCTATATAGTGAGTAGTGAACGAGTGAGCGATTTCGGACTCAGGGATGGTAACGGCATAATAAGTCACTTTCACTCTTTCAGTTTCAATGGGTTTAGGAGCTTGGCAATGAAAACGGTGAATGTACAGTCCATGTTCTGTAGCCTACTTTGTGATGTGGTGAAGTTTGCTATCTAGTCTCAGGAACTCTTGAACCAAGCAATGAAGCTCCCCGTGTTCTCGCCTAGTTCTCAGGATAGGATGTCTCATCTCATCTCATTATCTCTAGCCGCTTTATCCTGTTCTACAGGGTCGCAGGCAAGTTGGAGCCTATCCCAGCTGACTACGGGCGAAAGGCAGGGTACACCCTGGACAAGTCGCCAGGTCATCACAGGGCTGACACATAGACACAGACAACCATTCACACTCACATTCACACCTATGGTCAATTTAGAGTCACCAGTTAACCTAACCTGCATGTCTCTGGACTGTGGGGGAAACCGGAGCACCCAGAGGAAACCCACGCGGACATGGGGAGAACATGTAAACTCCGCACAGAAAGGCCCTCGCCGGCCACGGGGCTTGAATGCGGACCTTCTTGCTGAGAGGCGACAGTGCTAACCACTACACCACCGTGCCGCCCAGGATAGGATGTAGGCAATTTATTCATTTTATTTTATGAGCACCAGCTCATCATTTACTGACTCCATAATCATGTGATTGTTTTTGTGGAACGCTCTAATTTTTTAGTTCACCAATAAATGTCAACAAGCAATTGACATTGTAACCACACGAAAATCCAGGTCAAAAGTCGCACGTCATTCCTCGAACCAAAATATAAATTGTCTACTGATATTATAATATGTGGTAGATTATTTACAACAAACTGCAAAAAAAAAAATTCTGAATGGAAAAATCTGAATATTTCAAGCATGTAAATTTTTTATATGCAAGGAATTTTATTCTGGTCTAATTCTATTTACTGCAGTCGGATTCCAAATACCCTATAAACATTCCATTCTGCTATGAATCAGAAACAAAATTATTATAAAAATCACAGCACTTTTTTTTTTAAAAAGTACTTCATCTACTTCAACGATGTTACCCAAAGATCGATCCATAACAGTTGTAAATGTCACTTAATTCCACAGGGTGTCGATAATGGTGGACACCAGTGAAAGTGATCACCATTATCAACACCTCACGTGACTTCTCGAACATGCGTTTAGATACAAAATGGCGACTGTCAAATGAAAGAGTAAGAAACAGTAGGCTTCAACAAGGAGATCATGAAATATCGGTGAATTTGATCAGTAAAAACACGTCCATGATCTTTCCACCATGCTTACCTGCGATGATAACGTCTGGGTTTTCCTCAAATTGCTGATCACGCTGAAAAAATTTCCATCTCCAGTAACGAGCTGTCTCATCAGACGACAAGATCAAAGGGCGAGGCGGGTCTTCTTGTTGATTAATTAACCAATAATAACTGCTGTAACTGAAACTCAGCTTTGTAAAACTGTTTTTTAATCTGTAAATCTGAAAAGGCGTCGATAATTATGGACTGTCGATAACTGTAGCTGCCGCTCTTAACTTTGTGTTAAATTTGTCAGCAATTTTTTCGCACATTTATATCATGCTGTATGTGTGAAGATCTTAAAACTCTTTAGTGTTTTTAAAGTTTCTTTAGGGCAGCACGGTGGTGTAGTGGTTAGCGCTGTCGCCTCACAGCAAGAAGGTCCAGGTTCGAGCCCCGTGGCTGGCGAGGGTCTTTCTGTGCGGAGTTTGCATGTTCTCCCCGTGTCCGCGTGGGTTTCCCCCGGGTGCTCCGGTTTCCCCCACAGTCCAAAGACATGCAGGTTAGATTAACTGGTGACTCTAAATTGACCGTAGGTGTGAATGTGAGTGTGAATGTGTGAGCCCTATGATGACCTGGCGACTTGTCCAGGGTGTACCCCGCCTTTCACCCGTAGTCAGCTGGGATAGGCTCCAGCTTGCCTGCGACCCTGTAGAACAGGATAAAGCGGCTAGAGATAATGAGATGAGATGAAGTTTCTTTAGTGCACTAGATTCATTTCTGCGGTTTGATTGGTTGTTGGATTTGCAATTGAGTACCTTTAAACTGGTTTGTCCACATGACATGTTTATGTAGCTTACAAGAGCGAAGGTAAGCTTTTCATCATGCTGTCACATTAGTTGGCATGTTACTTAATCAAATTTATATTTATCTTCTTGTAAAAGAAAAAAAATACTGGAATTTCTGTTTACCTTCATCTTTAATTCCAGTTGCGCAACTGATTAAATAATGTAATATGGCCATTCCTGCCCTGCAGGATTCCTGAAGGAAAACGGCACACAAAAAGGATTTCTACAGAGTACGCAGTTATTATAGAAATCACATGGCTCCAAAACCCTTCAGAGACTACAATATTTCAGGTGTAGTGAAACCACAGACATAAATTAAAAACACAGAAGGCCCAACATGGTGGACTTCAGCAAGATTTTTTTTTCTTTAAATATGAAATCTGGGAGCACAAACTTTGTAGGTCTCTCACTCACACACACACACACACACACACACACACACGAGTACAATAGCACATGATCTTCGTAATGGTTTTTCTATTGCAGTCTTCACATTTACCTTCTTGTAGAGTTGAAAACTAGAGCAAGGCATTATCCCTTTACATTACCACAATCTTTTTTTCCCCCCTCACCATTAAGCTCCCTTTCCATGTGACCTGACAGTCACGTGGAATTTGGCTGACAACATCCATGTTCAGTTATCGACAAAGCCTCCCAAACTTGCAGTAAAAAAGCAAACAAATGTCAAACCGGGATAAAACTGAGCCTGACATCGAGTAGGTGTCAGCTTATGTTTCTATTTTTCTTAACGTTTCAATTCAAGGTGACAAATAGGTTTGTGTGACCTCTGTGGTTTAGCATATGTATGGACTTGTGTATATAGGACGCTACCAGAAAGCTCCGGAACATATCGGACAACGGGACATACAGCGTCACCTTTCTCTACAGCCCAAACACTGAGCTTCATTATTAGCCATTATTGACTAGACATTCAGAGAGGGTTCGATAACTGGAACAACCCTGAAAGCAGAGACAGGAAGGGTAATGAGAACAGAGACTCCCCTCTAGCCATACATGGAAAAAGGGAGGAAAATGGGTTCATTCATGAACAAATTTTAGACCTTTATTATGAAAAGCCAACTAGCAAGTATCAAAATAAATTGTAAAGATTCTAAACGTTGTGACTTTGCATGCCAGCACATTGCATTTAAAATACATCAGCTGCTGAGATTTGAGTGTATATACATCCTGGATGAACTATAAAAGGAAGGACAGCCATTGTCATGACCCCAGTGGACCATTTTCTTTGTCAGCCATGTTGTTGCTATTGAAAGATGTAGTACTGACTCAGGATGTGGTAATCCATAGATATTAAAGGGGCTGGCTCACTCTTCCCAGAATCCAATGAATTAATTGTTTTTGTTGACAAACGAACCACTGCATTTTGAAAGCACGTAACTCTGTTAGCTCTCTAAACAGCAAAGCATCCACAAATTCGCTGTTAGGTGGTCCCTTTGAAACCCATCTCTAACGTTTTCTTCATCTGCGTGTAAGACATGGAAGCAAACAAAATATATCTTGTATGTTTTCTGTCCTTCGTGGCTGCCCATGAGACGGCCAAGGCCGATTTTGGTCCATTACAATGGAATAACCATACAACACCTGAATGGATCAGTCGAAAGGATTTAAAATATACAACCCCAATTCTAAAAAAGTTGGGACGTTGTGCAAGCTGTAAATAAAAACAGAATGCGATAATTTGCAAATCATGGAAATCCTTTATTTCACTGAAAATAGTACAAAGACAACATATCAGATATTGGAACTGAGAAATGTTACTGTTTTTTGAAAAATATATGCTCATTTTGAATTTAATACCAGCAACACATTTAAAAAAAAATTGGGACAGGGGCATGTTTACCACTGTGTTGCATCACCTCTACTTTTAACAACACTCTGTAAACATTTGGGAACTGAGGAGACCAACTGCTGTAGTTTTGAAAGACAAATGTCCCATTCTTGCCTGATATACAGTTTCAGTTGCTCAAGCTTGGGGTCTCCTTTGTCGTATTTTGCGCTTCATATTGTGCCAAATGTTTTAAATGGGAGACAGATCTGGACTGCAGGCAGGCCAGTTTAGCACCTAGACTCTTTTACTACGGAGCCATGCAGTTTTAATATGTGCAGAAAACAGTTTGGCATTGTCTTGCTGAAAGAAGGCCTTCCCCGAAAAAGATTTTGTCTGAATGGCAGCATATTGCTTTGAAACGTGTATATATCATTCAGCATTAATGAAACCTTCCCAGATGTACAAGCTATCCATGTCATGTGCACTAATGCACCTTCATACTATCACAGATGCTGGCTTTTGAACTGTGCACTGATAACAAGCCAGATGGTCCCTCTCCTCTTTAGGCTGGAGGACATGATGTCTAGGATTTCTAAAAATAATTTCTAATTTTGATTCATCAGACCTTGGGACAAATTTTCCACTTCACCTCAGTCCAAGTGTTCCTGAGCCCATACAGTGATTTCCACTACAGACACGTCTGCTTTTAATACAGGGTCACCTGAGGGCCTGAAGATCACAGGCGTCCAGTGTCAGTTTTCAGCCTTGTTTCTTGCATACAGAGATTTCTCCAGATTCTCTTAACCTTTCAATGATATTATGGACCATAGATGATGTGATCCCCAAATTCTTTGCAATTTTACATTGAGGAACTTTATTCTTAAATTATTGCACTGTTTGCCCATGCAGTCTTTCACAGAGTGGTGAACCCCTCCCCATCTTTACTTCTGAGAGACTGAGTCTCTCTGAGATGCACTTTTTATACCCAATCATGTTACTCACCTGTTGCCAGTTAACCAAATTAAGGTTTTTTTTTTTTAGCATTACACAATTTTGTCAGTCTTCTGTTGCCCCATCCCAACTTTTTTGAAATGTTGCTGACATCAAAGTCAAAATGAGCATATATTTTTCAAGAAACAACATTTCTCAGTTTCAACATTTGATATATTGTCTTTATACTATTTTCAATGAAATGTAGGTTTTCCATGTCTTTCAAATCTTCACATTCTGTTATTATTTGTGTTTTACACAGTATCCCAACTTTTTTGGAATTGAGGTTGTAGATAGTTTGACAAAAACTGTAACGTGAAACTGAAG
Source organism: Neoarius graeffei (assembly GCF_027579695.1). NCBI lineage: Eukaryota > Metazoa > Chordata > Actinopteri > Siluriformes > Ariidae > Neoarius > Neoarius graeffei. The sequence continues at coordinate 65,577,974 of NC_083583.1, forward strand.
AAGCTCAGTGGCCAAAAGATGCAGTCAAACTGTCACAGATTGTTTTTGGAATATCACTTGCAGCGAAAACTGCGACTCGCTACTTGGCACAGAGGATTCTGGGAAGGATGAGTCAGTCCCTTGAATCAGAGATACAGCCAACATGTAAGGTGTGTCAAATTCAACAACATTCTGATACACTGTCGGGCAGCACGGTGGTGCAGTGGTGAGCATTGTCGCCTCACAGCAAGAAGGTTCTGGGGTCTTTCTGTGTGGAGTTTGCATGTTCTCCTCATGCCTGCGTAAGTTTCCTCCAGGTGCTCTGGTTTCCTCCCACAGTCCAAAAGACATGCATATTAGTTCAAGTAGTTACTCTAAATTGCCCGTAGGTGTGTATAAGAGTGTGAATGTCCGTCTCTCTGTGGCCAAGTTTACATTAGACCGTATCTGTCTCGTTTTCTTTGCGGATGCACTGTCCGTTTACATTAAAACGCCTGGAAACGCCGGGAAACAGGAATCCGCCAGGGTCCACGTATTCAATCCAGATCGTGTCTGGTCCGGTGCTGTGTAAACATTGAGAATACGCGGATACGCTGTGCTGAGCTCTAGCTGGCGTCGTCATTGGACAACGTCACTGTGACATCCACCTTCCTGATTCGCTGGCGTTGGTCATGTGACGCGACTGCTGAAAAACGGCGCGGACTTCCGCCTTGTATCACCTTTCATTAAAGAGTATAAAAGTATGAAAATACTGCAAATACTGATGCAAATACTGCCCATTGTGTAGTTATGATTGTCTTTAGGCTTACCATCCTTCCACTTGCAAGTGGTAAGTGACGCGCATGCCCGACATGCCCTGAGATCACACACACAGCGGCTCAGTCCCAAATCACTGCTCGTGAGCTCCACTCGCGCGCTCTGTGAGCTGCGCAGGGCCGGAGTGCGCACCCTCCAGAGGGCACTCGCTGTTCAGGGCGGAGTGATTTGGAGCGCAGGATGCCTGCGGAGCCGAGCGTATCCGTGTATTGGCGTTGCTGTGTGCACGCGAATCGTGTATTGGAGTTGCTGTGTGCACACTAATCATTTTAAAAACGTTAATCTGATGATCCACTGATACGGTCTAATGTAAACCCCACCTGTGTTAGCCCTGTGATAGATTGGCGACCCAATGGCGGATGTACCCAACCTATCGCCTAATGTCAGCTGGGATTGGCTCCAGGCAGTGTTGTAGTCAAGCCATGAAATCTCAAATCCTAGTCCAGTCTCAAGTCCGAGTCAAATCCAAGTCATATAAAAAAATAAAATAAAATATTGAGTCGAGTTGAGTCCGAGAACAAGACTTCAACCACACCATTTGACGGTGGCTGTTTTAGCCCCATTAACATTAGTTTGTTCCTGAACATGATGTATGAACAGGTGAATGTGCATTCTCTTTGTCAGGGAGTGTGACGTACTCGGTCAGAGCTGGTTAGGAGATGGATGTGACAGAAGGTGTGTTTATTAATACAAGTGAAGACAGGTAAACAATCCAGAACGGCAGGCAAAATCGTAAAACGGTGAAACAGGCAATAGGTCGAGCAAGACACAAACAGGCTGTCATAGACTCGGCAGAATCAAAGACCAGAAACAGGAAATCAGGAAACCAAGCAAGGAAATAATGGCCCTTTTCCACTACCCTTTTTCAGCTCACTTCAGCCCGACACGGCTCGCGTTTCGACTACCAAAAACCAGCACGACTCAGCTCGTTTCAGCCCTGCTTAGCCCCTAAAACTCGCACCGTTTTGGAGTGGGGCTGAAGCGAGCCAAGCCGTGCCGAGTGAGGTTGGGGGCGTGAGCAGACACTCCCCTGTGCACTGATTGGTGAGGAGGAGTGTCCTCACATGCCCACACACGCCCCGCGAGCGCGCTGGGATCTGTAAACACCGCAAACCCGGAAGGAGAATAATTACGAATTACGAGAATTTCTGAAGCCTTATGCGCCTCGCCTCATCTATACGCTCTTGCCAGTATCTGCTGGCGTTGTCGGTGACAACAAGCCACAGCACCAAGACCAGCAACACTAACGACTCCATGTCCTCCATGTTTATTGTTTACTCTCCGGGTCGTGAGACTACCGCTTAAAAGCTCACTGAATCAGTGACATACAGAGCATCGTGGACGAGTTCGCGGAGCGCAAGGCTCGTCGTATGCCCTTCAAATAATGCGCGCAGTAGGCTATTGATGTTTTATTATGAGCCATGTACAGTATGTCACCTAATGTTTTTTTGTTTCTGAGTTACATGTTCGTTTGAAGGACTTAATGTACAAAATAACATAGTTGCACCCCGTAGTGTTGAAATTGGTAAACACAGTGCATTCAGTGAGGTTTGCACCGCCCTCCTTTTATTTCTGACTCTTCCTGTCACCGTTGCAACCTCTGAGCGCTCATTCGTATGCCCTTCAAATAATGTGCGCAGTATAGGCTATTGATGTTTTATTATGAGCCATGTACAGTATCCTAATGTTTTTTGTTTCTGAGTTACATGTTCGTTTGAAGGACTTGATGTACTAAATAACATAGTTGCACCCCGTAGTGTTGAAATTGGTAAACACCGCAGTTGCGGACATTTTGTAGCCTAAAATGATGTTATGATAAGCTTTAATAAAGGGCCCGGTCATTTGGCCCGCCCCCGGCCCGGCTCTGACTTGTTCCGCCACTGTCACTGATGTCACTGTTTGCGCTGCTTAACGACATCACGTGACGTCCACCCACTTTCGCTAACTCCACCCAATGTGTCCACCCACTTCCAGCCAGCACGGTTCAGCGCGGTTGTAGTCGAAATGCAACTCCAACAGCCCCGCTCAGCCCGACTCAGCTCGACTCGGCACGGCACGGCTCAGCCGCGTTTGTAGTGGAAAAGCGGCATAAGGCTCGGTAATGCATCAGCAACGCAACTCAATACTTCGCAAAGTAAGTGTGTTTTCACAGTTTTTATATCGGCGTGCTGATTGCGCCTTAATCCTGTGCAGGTGTGAGTCATTTATGGCGCACGCACACGCGAGAGTCTATCTGATGCATGCGCCAAGGTGCGCAGATGTGACACTCTTGCACAAAATTAGTACAAAAATTAATGCAGATAGAAATATTGTATGGCAAATTATTATGGCATGTTACAAAAAAAATTAAGCAAAAAATCTGTCCTCATCTCAGATTTACAAGTCCGAATGCAGTTAATGCACGAGTCCGAGTCATCAGTGCTCAAGTTCAAGCCAAGTCACGAGTCCGTAAAATTAGGGCATGAGTCAGACTACTGACTCATGAGACAGTACTACAAGCCTGTCTCCAGGTTCCCCATGACCCGCAATGGATAAGCAATATAAAAAAAAAAAAAAAGATACACTGTTAAAGTGACTCTAAAATCAAAATTGCTTAAGAGTTTTTTGCTTTTCACCTTGTTTTGCGTGTAATGGGTCTCCACACTGTGCCTCTTAGTAAAGCCTTCTGTGTGTGGAACAAGAGTTATTTGAACCATTGCCCAAACCTGTTCAAGCAGGACAATACCCTGTGCACAAAGCAAGCTCCATTAAGACATAGCTTGCCAAGGTTGGGCTGGAAGAACTCGAGTGTTCTGCACAAAGCCCTGATCTCAACCCCACTGTACACCTTTGGGATGAACTGTAACACTGACTGCACCACAGGCCTCCTTCACTTGATATCAGAGCCTGATCTCACTAATGCTCTTGTGGCTGAATGAACACTAATCCTCACAGCCATGCTCCAAAATCTAGTAGAAAGCCTTCTCAGAAGAGTGGAGTTTATTATAAAGCCCACCACACACCTTCCCGATTCGCTTACAATTTTGTCGGGCTGATTAAATCGCTTGCGAATCATAAATGTGTGCGGGGGCACCTCGTAGCCGATTTCATCGGTTCTCAGTTCAAATCAAACTGGTCTTGATATTTTCGGACACGATCTCCTTGTACGCAACACAATCGGTAGTGTGTGCGTTGTTACTACAATCTCATCAGTACGATAATTTTAAACAGTCAATTGGAGTGCCAGGATTGATCACATGGTGCAAATAAGGCAAAATGGCGATTTGCGACAATCACACGTGGACTGCAGACTGGGAAGCATAACTTGTATCACTTTGGGAAGTGTCCACCTGTCTTTATGAAATTAGTTCACCATGGTGCAAATAAGGCAAAACGGGAAAAGAGGAACGAGGCTATGGCTGTAATCGTGTCAGCTTTGAAAATGCCTGGTAAAGTATTATAGCATTGTCAGTGGTACAGAAATCGCTTGTCCGGAATCCCGGAACAAGCTGAACTTTAAGAACGACTGAACAAATTATTCTTATTGATTTGTCTAGCTGGGATCATTTCAAAATTTAATACCTCTCTCTCTCTCTCTCACACACACACACACACACACACACACAGACAGTCAAGCCCGAAATTATTCATACCCCTGGCAAATTTTGACTTAAAGTTGCTTTTATTCAACCAGCAAGTTTTTTCTTGATTGGAAATGACACAGGCATCTCCCAGAAGATAATAAGACGATGTACAAAAGGCATCATTGTGGAAAAAATATTTCTCAGCTTTTATTTACATTTGAACAAAATAAAAAGTGACATGTCCAAAATTATTCATACACTTCTCAATATCGATAGAAAAGCCTTTATTGGCTATTACAGCAATCAAATGCTTCCTATAATTGCTGACCAGCTTTTTGCATGTCTCCACTGGTATTTTTGCCCATTCATCTTTAGTGATGAGCTCCAACTCTTTCAGGTTGGAGGGTCTCCTTGCCAACACCCTGATCTTTAGCTCCCTCCACAGATTCTCAATTGGATTTAAGTCAGGACTCTGTCTGGACCACTGCAAAACGTTAATGTTTTTGTCTGCTAACCATTTCTTCACCACTTTTGCTGTATGTTTTGGGTCGTTGTCGTGCTGAAATGTCCACTGGTGCCCAAGGCCAAGTTTCTCTGCAGACTGCCTGATGTTGAGAATCCTGATGTACTGCTTTTTTCATGGTGCTGTTTACTGTGATTAAGTTCCCTGGTCCATTGGCTGAAAAACACCCCCAAAGCATTAGGTTCCCACCACCATGTTTGACAGTGGGGATGGTGTTCTTAGGGTTGAAGGCATCTCCTTTTTTATGCCATCATTGTGGCCAAACAATTCAATGTTTGTTTCATCTGACCATAAAACAGAAGACCAGAAGTCGTCTTCTTTGTCCAGATGAGCATTTGCAAAGGCCAAGCGGGCTTTTGTGTGCCTCATCTGGAGAAGTGGCGCCCTCCTTGGTCTGCATCCGTGGAACCCAGCAGTGTGCTGTGTCCGTTGGACTGTCTGCATTGAGATCTTGCCACCAACAGAGCCCAGATTCACCAGGATGGCCTTGGTGGTGATCCTTGGATTCTTTTTCACTTCTCTCATTATCCTCCTGGCCAGCACAGGTGTCACTTTTGGTTTCCGACCACGTCCTCTGAGATTTTCCACAGTGTGGAACGTCTTGTATTTTTTAATAATACTTTGCACTGTAGTCACTGGAACTTGAAAACATTTAGATATGGCCTTATAGCCCTTTCCTGACTTGTGAGCAGCCACAATGCGCAGCCACAGGCCCTCAGTGAGCTCCTTTGTCTTAGCCATGACTGTCCACAAACCAACTGCAGAGAGCTGCTGTTTTTCACCTGTTGATTAAAACAACTGTTCCCAATTAATCAGGGTAATTAGGATGCTTTAGAACAGCTTGGACTATTTGGAATGGTATAGAACTTTGGATTTTCCCATTGACTGTGACCGTTTGCAAAGGGTATGAATAATTTTGGACATGCCACTTTTTGTTCAAATGTAAATAAAAGCTAAGAAATAATTTTTTTCCACAATGATACCTCTTGTACATCATCTTATTATCTTTTGGGAGAAGCCTGTGTCATTTCCGGTCAAAAAAAAAAAAAAAAAAATTTGCTGGTTGAATAAAAGTAACCAAGTCAAAATTTGCTAGGGGTATGAATAATTTCAGGCTTGACTGTAATTTATATAAATAAAAATGTGCAATACCAGAAGAGGTATTGCACATTATATTCCACATTGTCCAGTATTGCTTATTGTCAGGCTAGGCTACTGCTCCTTCCCGTCCTCTGTCCTCCTGTTACCCCTCCTCCCCCCCAGAGAGGAGTTGTACAGTCTGATGGCGTGAGGGACAAAGGAGTTTTTAAGTCTGTTAGTCCTGCACTTGGGAAGCAGCATTCTGTCACTGAACAGGCTCCTCTGGTTGCTGATGGTGTGCAGAGGGTGACTGGCATCGTCCATGATGTTCAGTAGTTTGTCCATAGTCCTCTTCTCTGCCACAGTCACCAGAGAGTCCAGCTTCATGCCAACCACAGAGCCGGCCCGCCTGATCAGTTTGTCCAGCCTGGATGTGTCCTTCTTGGATGTGCTGCCCCCCCAGCACACCACAGTGTAAAACAGGACACTGGTGACCACGGACTGATAGAACATCCACAGGAGTTTCCTGCAGATGTTAAAGGACAGCAGCCTCCTCAGGAAGTATAGCCTGCTCTGTCCCTTCCTGTACAAGTGGTTGGTGTTGCAAGCCTGAGGTACTTGTAGGAATCCACAGTCTCCACCTCGACTCCCTTGATCAGAACTGGTTGTGACCTTGGTCTGGACCTCCCAAAGTCAATGACCAGCTTTCCTTGGTCTTCGAGGTGTTGAGCTGCAGATGGTTCCTGTTGCTTATGTTATGTTATAATAACATATCTCTTTTTATTTGCACCTGGGCGGCATGGTGGTGTAGTGGTTAGCATGGTCGCCTCACAGCAAGAAGGTCCTGGGTTCGAACCCAGCGGCTGGCGAGAGCCTTTCTGTGTGGAGTTTGCATGTTCTCCCCGTGTCTGCCTGGGTTTCCTCCGGGTGCTCCGGTTTCCCCCACAGTCCAAAGGCATGCGGTTAGGTTAATATGGGATGGCCTTGGGCTGAGGTGCCTTTGAGCAAGGCATCCAACTCCCAACTGCTCCCCGGGCGCTGTTAGCATGGCTGCCCACTGCTCTGGGTATGTGTGTGTGCTCATTGCTCACGTGTGTGCACGGTCACTGCTTCAGATAGGTTAAATGCAGAGAGGAAATTTCACAAGTGTGTGATGAATAAAGTTGTGCTTTCTTTCTTTCTTTCTTTCTTTCTTTCTTTCTTTCCCTCACTGCCATTTCTGCCTAATTCTATGGTCCTTCTTTCATTTAGGCTCCTGAGGTTAATTTATTCAGTTTGTTTTTCTTTTTAAATTTGAGCCATTGAGCTTGAGCTCTCACATTCAATATTAAACATGTCTCGACTTTGGCCTTGATCTAGTCTGGGACATTTCCATTGAAAATCTGACAGTGTTCATCCCAGATATCAATGTCAGATTTTCAACAAAAACAGACAAGACGATGAGACAGATTTTCTGTTTGTTTGTTTTTTCCCCTTTTCACTCTTGCAAACCACCAGAAAATGCTATGGGGGTCCCCACAAACAGCACTGTTCACACACGTGTAAAAATGATCACACACTATCAACACTCACACGTGGAATGTCCATCGACAACCTTTGACTTGACAGT